>NC_052533.1:78531742-79145849 GCF_016699485.2 Gallus gallus
CTTCCAAAGCAAAAAGGTAATGAACTTTCCAATTCTTAAATCAGAGACTCTTGTCATCCCATAAGGTGATCACATTAGCTTCCTAATTTTAGGAATATCTTGTCTGCATCAGCTGCAGTTCAAGGAAGAGCAGCTTCAAAGCTGTGACTTTCCATAGACTCATCCAAATGTGGAGAGACACTGGTGCAATCTTAGGTGGCAAAACAATTACAAATTTTTGTATGAAAAGTGAAAGCAAAAACAAAAGAAACAGCAACAAAACCTCACAACACTGAAAGAGATTTTGTGCCGAAACATCTTGTACTGAAATAATGCATCTGAGCAATACTTAATCTTACGAATAAGGAAGTAGCATGTTGATGCATGTTGGGTTTTTTTTGCACCTTAAATATCCAGTAAACTTACACGTATTATTCCTCCTTGCTGAAATCCTTTAGGTATCATTCTTATGCTTCTCCACTGGCACAATAATACTCCTGTTAGATTTCCTATTATTTTTTTGAATCCATTAACACAGGGAGCTTGTAGATCATTCAGTGTTTACAGTGATTGCTTTTATAACCAAGAATTATCTGCACATCATTCAGGTCTCACCTTCTGTACCTCATCACAGCTAATAAGTGTTTACTAAAACACTTGAGTCTTGCTGAGGAGAAAGGTATTTTAAGAGTTTCTACGCTGTCATCAAAACCAAGTCTCACATTACACACATTTTTGAATTACCAAACTGGAAAAATAGAAACATAATTAGAAACATTAAAAACTGCAACACTATAAATAGGTGAATTAGTTGGCATTAAAAGCAAACAAACAAATCACAAAAATTTGAGTTTTCCCTTTAAGGCTGGTGGTAATTTTCTTCTGTGATGCAAAGAATTTATTGAAAATGACATTCGGTCATCCCCATTCTTCCTTCTGGTTTGAGATCCTGCAGACTGCTTCTGTCTTCACACTTTTATCCTCAAATTCTTGCCAAACACCTGAATCTTCATGTTAATCTTTTTACCCCATCAGTGTTCTTCTATTAAAATTCTTATGCAAAAACTTAAAGCAGATTACCCATCCTACCCACTTTAGATGATTGCCTTGATATCCTTCAGCTTTCTACCATTACTGCTCTTATTGGCATCACCTTATTGCTAAGTATCTGTAGGAAAGACTTCTTTCCCTGAATTTTGCATTTTGATGATAAGTTTTACTGTGGATCTTGGATCAGTGGAAAGACAAAGTATCTAACCAGCTTTTCCATGGAAAACAGAGCCACACACAATCTGGTACAATTTTCTTTTTCCAAAAGGATAACATGGAGCTGCTTTTTGCATCCTTCCCTTGCCTTCCCCAAAGGGAATTCCATGGGTGAGCTTTCATCTATTCCCATTCATTCTGTAGCACAAAGGTCTTACATCAACCAGTTCCAGTGCTGTGCTCAGCAAACTGCCTTCAGAGCTCCGTATGATAAGCCAGATCTCTTTGTGAATGGTGTGACATTTCTAATTTAGAAGCACAATGTGAATATAAAATACTTATTTTCCTATAAAAAACAATTTGCAGTCTATAGCTAACCCCTTTTCTTTCCAGTTACTAATGTCACTGGCATGAAAATGCCAAAGAGTTGATGGTATGCTTACTGAGATGTCAAAATAAAACCTGTGTTATAAAGTCTACAGTTTATATTCAGAGTGCTCATTCTGACCTAAAATTCAGTCTTTAGAGTTTGATTTGTGTATTCCAGCCATGTTTACACTGTTACTGGCAGCAAGTCCTCTCCATATTGCAAGGAATTACAGAAAAAGGCATAATATGTCCTTGCTTTTCCAGTAATTTATGTGGGTCTACATATTGCTTTGATAAACAAGCACAACACTACTACTCAGTGGCAGTCTGCAGCTTCGTTATCCTGAAGCTATCCGTCACTGTTAAATTCTTCAGTCTTTGGCATTTAACTTAGCTATTTGTGCCTCCTTTCTGGTCTGTTGAAGAATTTCAGTATATGACATTCACTGAGGTTTTTTTTCCCCCAGTTTGATCACTATAGTGTAACTCAATCCTTTCTCATCTCTTTTTTCTTCCGGTCATAAATGAAGTTATATGAATTTTGTGATAGGAATTGGGAATTTGCTTTGGGACAAGGCTTGAGATGAGCACTGCTGAGTATAAGGAGAAGAAAAGCATCCTATGCATGCATTAAGTGGCCATGTTTTTCTTTAAGATATCCCATGAGTTTTTTGTTAAGAGAGAATATTGCTGTTATGCAATCAGTATGCTGAAACTCATACAATGCTCTATTTGAAGCATGCTTTGATTTAATTTTACCAGGGACTACACTTTGTTTTGAGTCAGTTTATTTGCGTTGCCACAGTATTTTGATTCCTATGTTTGTACAGTCTATAATCACTTCCTTCTCTTGTTTTCTTGATTAACCTTCTAGCTTGATTGTCTTTAGCAATGCCACCTTTCCCCTGCAGAGAGCTCAGCCTTTTTGCCGAGACTTCAGACAAGGTGTAAAATAAAACAGTTTTAGTCCTCTTCTTAGTTTCCCCAGAGCAGCAGAGCACAGGCTGTGCAATATTCTGACCAGAAACATACAGACTATGTCAATTAAAACCTCATTGGGTTTATGGTAGCGTCATGCCAGCGATAGAACAGCTCATATGTGAGGAGATGCAAAGGAAGCACACAACTGTTCTTGCCTTTTACTTCCTCATACTGGAAACAGAATAATATGAAGTCAACAACCAATTAGTACTGGGTTGTTGGATTGTGTTTCTTTTTTGGAAACATCTGTCTTACCAGGAATTGGCTGCAGATCAAAAGAAAGTATTTCATTTGCAACCACAGAGTTCCAAAAATACAACATGAACAAATTAAGAGCTTTGTAAACAAACTTTATATGAAACTGAGAATATTAAAAAAGCTAAAAATAGATTGTTATGTGGAAGGGCTTGATTTGGGCAATTTTTAGATTTCTGCAAATTAAATGGAAAATGCAAGGCGGTTATATAAATCAACAGGAGATTCAGTGCTGACATGCCTGCAGAAAATGCCTGCCTGCTCAGTTCATACATTGTTGCTTAGTTTCTGTGCATCCCCGTCTTTTGAGAGTCTTGGTTTCCTTCCAGTGTGTACATCCATCATAGCATATAAGTCTCACAGAAGGGGGAGATGCTGCTTTGCATGCATCCCTGGGAAGCAGGGTGCTGTGCTCTGCCCAGGACAGATTGCTGCTGTCTGTGTGTACCTGTTGGCACGGGGTTTTATTGCAAGCTGCGCTGGGGAAATCAAGGGCCAGATTCATATTTGACTAAACAGGGACACGTGTTGCTTTTTGAGGAGCCACAGGGGATCTGAAACATCTGCATGAAAGTAGAAGATATGTATCTGACATTAAGGATTTAGGTTCTGTGACACCGGTAAAATGAAAAAGAAGGATGGACAATTGTTTATGTTTGTTTGTCTGTGTTACTGAACAGGAAAGCACAAACCTGTGAATGTTTGTAGGTAATCCAAGCTTTATTATCACAGCTGCAGACGTTTTTCATATATGCATATCTGTGTTTCTGCTTTTCCACCAAGCAACCTGTAAAATGTTATGCTATCATCTGGATTGCCTTCTCCTTTCTTTTTGCCCAGGCAGCTCTGGCAGATGCTGGGGCAATTCAAGCAGCTCATGGTTCAGCTGCCCCCTTTTGCTAGAGGTCACATTTTCCCACAGTGGAGTTGACAGAAGCAAACGTGTCTGCATCATGGTTGCTGTGCTTCCCTGTCCAAGTGATTACGAGCTATGACTGAAGATGAGTTTGTGTTCATACATTTGACTGTAGCGGCAATGATTGAGGTGAGGGCAGACATCACTTCTGGCAGCTCTGCTACAGCTTCTGCCCTGGGGAGAGGCAGATGTCTGCAGTGTGATAAAGTATTAAATTGCACTTAAGTGCACTTTAAGTTCAGTTATGCTACTGTTTGCTTCAGTGTGCCTGGGTCAAGGCCTGAAAATGAGATTTACAGCATAATTTTTAACTTACTTGCTATAACCATTTTCCACAGGTGCTGTCTACTCCATCACCATCTGGAAAGAGAAGAATTTAGCTTGAAAGGAGAATGAACTGTTTGTGTTTTCCCTTTTACTCATTTATAGAAGAGTGGTGTTGGCCTTTTGAGTTATGAAGATGTGGATGTTCATATTCATGTTAATAAACATTTCTTGTCTTAACTCCTAATTGGATATTCATAATATCTGGAGTTTTTAGAGATAAAAAATCTATCCAGTGCTGGAGAGAGATCTGGTAACCATACTTGGCTAAAATTATACCTTCCTCAGGCCTCCGAGTCCATACTCAGATCACCTACTAAGTAGTTTCATTTTCAGAAGTGCTGAAAACTCGTTTTCTGCTGCCTTCATTAGACAGTGTAGATGATCAAAATATTCCAGTGTTTCATTTGTGTGACAGAATCCAATTTGGTGGATTTAAATATTTGCACAGTTTAATTCATTTCAACGAGCAGTTCTGGTTTTTACTGCGGCTCCTGGGTTTTGGCTTGCAACTCTGAGCCAAAGTTCACAGCATTTGTCATTTAGCAGCTGCTCTAACATTTATAGTGTTACCTCAGGAGTGGTGACATTATAGGATTTTTTTTTTAGCAATTTATATACCATTTAAATAATTATTTGGAGTGAAAGACTAAAAAAATATTAAAGTAAGCAGAGTAAAACCAGACTTCAACTCTTTCTAACATTAGCTCTCAAATTTTGGTTCCATTTTTTGTATGAAACACATTTTATGAATCTGTAAAAGAAAAAAAAAGAACAGCAGAAAAGTAAGACAAGCTGCAGTTTGAGTATGGATTGAATTCAGAGGAAGTTAATTTCAGTTCTCACATCTGTTTTGATGTATCAGTTACTGATAGGTGCATTTTTGCCCCCAAGCTTAAAATGGGAAAGTTCAACTAAACCTAAAGATTGTATAGTTGTAGGAAATAAAAATGATTGCCCATGGGATGAAATAAGCAGTAACTTCTGCTATACTAGTCATATAATAAATGTTAATGAACAAATGAATAAGAATCTTAAAAAATGGGCTTTAAATAATGTGGATCTAAAATATGTTTGTTTTTTCTGCTTTAGTTATTGGAGGACTTTTCACCCAGTTGGTTTTCTAGATCAAAATATTGTGGAAGTTTATTTCCAGAGCTCCTCAATCACAGTGCTCAACTTGGAATTGCCCTATGAAGGACAGGAGCCATTTCTCTCTGTAGGAGTACCACCCCTCTGCTTTATCCTCCATCTCATGATTACATGTTCTGCAGCTTTTGCTTTTCTTTTTTCTCTTCTTTTTTCACAATTACATATTTATCAACCTGTGGACTTCTTGTTCCAAGGGAGCAGACAAAGCAAAATAAAATTTGTTTGCAGATATTTCCCGTTGCTAAATTCGGGAAGAGGCACATTGACTGCGTAGAAATGGGTGAATCCCAAGAATGTGGGATCTAAGAGTCCAATTCTTTGCAGGTCACAAAGTAGTGAAGCAACTCTGGTGTTGTTTGTTGTATGGGAACTGTTGAATCATGGCCTGAACCTCTGATTGACCACCTCAGGCGAGTGCTGAGTCAGCTGCAGGGGCACAGGTGAATGCAATTTCACCTGAGTGACCGGAAGGGGTGGAGCCAGGTTCCTAGACCCCATTTGAGGGCTGACTCCCAAGGAGGAAGGATCTCTATCTGGAGATCTTCCCTCTTGGAGCCCTTCTGCGAGCCTAGGACACAGGTAAGCTCTTTATTTCATTATTCCTTTGTAACGTGATAATCTCTCTGGTCCAATACCTGTATACCTGTTTGCCATACACCCGTGAAAACTAAATTAAATTTCCCAATTTACTTCCACTTTAGATAATCTAAATTCTTGTTTAGCTTTTCATTTTAGAACAAGAATATAGCTTGTGTTGCCTTTTGAGAAGGCTGCAGGAAGGAGAAGCTACTCTGTAGAATAGAAATCAAGGTACTTTATGTAAGATAACAGATTTGCAGTTTTTGCAAAACAGCAGTTTCTGTAATTGAGGAGTTAACTTTTTGGTGGTGCCTTTTTGATTATGGTGTAACCTTCTTACTCTCAGTTAATAAATACTTGAATAGCCATGCTTTCCAGCAACAAAAAAATTACACTCCAAGTTAATAATAACTATTTCAGCAACTTCAGAGATTTTTTCAGGAATTGCTGGACCCATGTGAAAATGTTAAGCTTCTCAGTAAGACTGTGTGAAGCTAATTGCAAACAATAGAGTTATTACAGCAGAGTAAGTTGCCCCTTATCTGTCTAATTGAATTCACCTTCTTCTGTATTTGCATTTGTAATGGCTAAAGCCACACACACAGATTGTTTGTATGGCCCAGCAGAGTGCTAATGCACTAAGCTGCAGCTTCTCCATTGCACTCAATAAACTGAGCAAGCTCCCCCAAATGGGTTTTTGAACAATTCCCTTCTCTCCAGTTGTTAAGTACTGATTGTCAGGTAAGCAACATCACAGCTTGCAGGAGACAATGTTTCTTTCCTGATGTTTTTAAATTACAAATTGTGCTTTCTTAATTGTAAAGCTAACATTGAATTTTTTGTCTTCGTAGATGTATAAATATGCCTTTCAAAGCTGATGTTTGCTCACTACTTTTAAGCACTGATTCAAATGCTGAAAAGACTCATTTTAATTCATGTGCAAGTTACACATCATTTACCTTTAATGATATTTACATTTCACCATCTACTTGTCATGTTGTCACTCAGATTTGGAGGTCATTTCTTTCTTACTGCAGCGGGGACCTTCGCTACATAGCAAGCAATAACGGTACCTGCTTAACTGAAATCTCTTTTGAATCAGTTTCAGTAATCCATACAACCATTTATATGTGGTCAAGCCCTTCAGTCTTATAACCTTCATTATTTATTGTCCTGAGTATTCTGTTTAAATCTCAGTTATATCTTATTTCCTTTGTAAAGGCTTTGCAGAGGTCTAAATGACACCACACAACATACAGGGTAAAAGTAACTGAATCCTTCCTTCCTTTACAGACGCCTCTGTGCTTACTGAAGTGTAGGAGTTTAGGTGGTGGTGTCCCTAGCTTCTCATCCCCTCTTCTACAGATCTCCGTACTGCAACAGAGTGCTAGAACAGGAGGCACAGTAGGAGGCTGTGCCTGATCATGATGCAGCATGCTGAACCCCAGATAAGGGGGAATTTGCAGTAAGACTCCTGACTCTGAAATGGAGTGAAAGAAGCCCGTATGCTGATCCCCCTAACTAGTAACTGTAGTGTGAAATAATAGTTTTCAGAAGAAGGATGGGTCATGCGCTTGGTTTCAGTAATGTCTCAGCCTAATGAGCTTCCTTCATGAGATAAACAGCCCTCCTATGTTGGGTTTGTTTAAGCTTTTATAATTTTGAGTGCCTGGAGAACTATTTACCAGTGTTTAGGACTGGTAATTCGGTATCTTTGATTCTTACTGACACTTCCTGTGCAAGTGTTAGAAGGGGGTGGAGAGGACAGGAGTGCTTTGATAGCAGGCTGTGCTGCATGTGCTACGTAGAAGTGGGCTCCTTTAGAAGTTGCACTGGGATTGCATCAGGGACACTTGAAAGATTAGTACAAATTAAGCTGTCAGCAGGCAGGCTTGCTGCTCTGGATTTACTGTGGCTTTACTACTTTCCATTTCTCCATTAGCAGTGTGCAAAAACTTGTATAAGTTCTTGATGTACTCAAAAAGGAGTACACATATTTATCCTGTTCTTTATTATGTAACAATTTAATTTACTATGTGCATTTGGATAGGGTGGTTAATTATAATGCAGGTGCATAAATGTGTTAGGTTTGGAAGAATCCAAATTAACGAGTATGCCACTTTCCATATTGCCTTGAGAGAGATCTATCAGAATAGAGAAACAATTCTTCAGCCATTCTAATTTCATTTTGAGTATGAGTTAATTCAAAATATCATGCTTTAAAATGGACTGTTATATTATTAGGAATCCTCATACATAGAAATGAACTTTTATCACTTTAAATGTCTCCCTGCTGCCAATGTGAACATGAGCATCCAAGCAGCAAGAGTTAAAAAAATGTCAATTCCTCAGTGCAACTGTGCAGTTTTATGGCAGATATGGAGCTGAAGGTGCTCCTGCCAGCTTTGTCCCCTTTGAGATACTCAGTTGAGCTACTCGTAATTGATTTTCTTTTTCATTTTTGTAAAAATTTTCTTTGTAAAAACTTGACTAGTTTGAAAGCTACATTTTATGCCAAACACAGAATTTAACAAACGCGAAAGAAAAAGGGAAAGTGGTAACTTTCTTCACTCCAAAATCTGATAATTAGAATGTATGTATTTCAGTTCTTTGTACCAAGTTTAGTTGTTTTACGAAGAAATTATGACTGCAGGATCTTTCCTTAGCTAAACAAAGTCAACATTGAGAATAGGAAGGATCTGAGTGCTGAATTCTCCCAGTATGATGACCTTACTGGTTACAAATCCAGCTTTTAGTTAATTTTTAGTTTCCTTTTCCATCAATGGAAAACCTTCCAATTCTTTTGTTTAAAATACATAAAATAGAAGCAAAAGATTGTACTCAGTCACTATTTGCAGCCAAAAAAAGAAATTTGTTTCCTTCCAAAGATACATATTTCTTCTGCATAGAGTAAAATGATTTTCCTCCCTCTATCAAAATACTTTAAAAATTCATTATGACAACAATTTGCCTATCCTCTACTTTACAATACATGATTCTTTCTGCATGCAGTGATAGTCTCTGAAGACCTGGCTCCACTGAAATCAATAGAGCTTTTCCCACTGATGTAAACCGAAGGTAAACTGTTGACTATAAACTAGGAAATAAATTAGCTTTCGTGTGATGAAAACACAATAGGAATCTTAGCAGTTTTTTAGGTTTTTATTAAGTTTTGTTGTGAAATGTACAGTGTAGAAGATGTTTTGCCTATTGATGAGAATTTAATGGGGTTTGTGTGTTCTTTCAGGTCATGTTTTTGAAATGGTATTCCAGTGGAAAAATGATAAAAGAAGGTATAGCTAATGGTATTTGCTTTAAGAAGAAAGCTTTTATGAACTGTAGAAATAAACAGAAACGTGATCAAGCGCTTACTTGTCATTTGTTTCTTATCGTTTGAAAATGCTTTCTAAAGGGATAAGGCAGTTCTGTAATGAAAATAAATATTCTTTTTTAAAAATTCAATTAGTGACTTTCCCGAACATATCTTTCAGCCACTGCAAGATAAATGCTATTTTTATCTCTTCTTCCTTGAAGAGGAAGGGAATATATTGGTCCTTTAGGAAGCTTACATTTTGATGCGTGAACAAGGCCCCCTGTAAACAGAAACTAGTTTTCTCTTGTTTTAAAATGCTGCTACATTCATTCCAACCTTTGTTTTGATTTCATGAGAAAGCTGTTTTTTCCTTTAACTAAACAATGCTGTTACAAGCTCAGAGCTTGAGAAGAGGCTGACAGACTTAGCTTGTTTTGTGTTACAGCCCTATCTTGTCCCTGATGACATGCTAGGCCATTCAACATATAAATCGAAAACATTCTTTCCTATTAGTGTTTCATCTTCTGAAAAACAAAATGAATATTTTGGAACAGGGAAATGGAAGTTTGGCAAGATGGAACAAAGAACAAAAGATTTATAAGCGTTTTTAACTAATAGACTGTTCAGTGATCTCAAATGAATATTTGAGAATTAATGCTATGTATTAAAACATATCATAAAAATTAACTGTTGGGCTGAGTGTATTTGAATGGGCTTTTAATGTTGATTTAAGCTCCTGTGTCTCTCACATGAACAGATGAAAAGGAAAAACACAGAGAAGAACAGAAGTGTTTTCAACATAGATATATATATATCAAAGAAATAAGAGCCTGTAAGAAAAACTTCTCCGTAGTATGTGTAATATAGATAGAGACAGAAAGCTCTATCTCAATTCAGTTTTTTTTATTTAAAAAGCAAAAGTTCAAATATAGGTAAGAATTTAGCCTGGTTTCATAAGGAAATGAATAAAATCAAACTTGTGGTGCGGGTAGAAGTTAGAATAGAAAACTACTGAAAATTTTGAGAAAAGAGGTTATACAGGGGGCATGTAGAAGTGCATTGGCAACATTCAGAACATTGGCACAAAATGAGCTGCTTCCTCTACTGATTATTTTTAATTGAGAAGTGTTTCCTTGCCTATTTCACATTGTTTTTCATGGCTCACCTGTGTACACTATATGAATTTCAGGAAGACTTGATATTTCCGTAAATTTCATTTCTGATTGAAAGGTGTCAATACAAAAATCAAGGGCAAGCAAGGAATTGAATCTTTTAGAGCACTGTGAAATAACTATATTGAAACCAACGTTGCAGAATCTACTATACTAATTGAATTGTTCTTGCTTATATGATACTAGATCAAAAGCTTGAATTTCAGGATATTTGAACATAATACAGCGCTTCTGTGTTGTCAGTGAACTTTTCCAAGCTATTTGCCTTCACAACAGGAGATATTTTGATTAGGAAAACTGAAATATATGGCAAACATTAAATGAATTAAAAACTGGCTCCCTGACAAATTGAAATATTTAGTGTTAATGGACAGATATAAATGACTGGGGATGTTTCTAGCAGGATCTGTCTGGAATCATCTCTTGGGTCAATAGTACTTAACATTTTTATCAGCAGTCTAGACAGTGATATAAGACATCTCCAGTAAAGCTTGACCATGACAAAGACTCTTGAGGTAGTATATAACATGCTAGACAGTTGCAGAAGGTAATAAAATGTATTTTAATATTGCCAAACACAGTCTTTTTGTGCAGGATAGGAAACTACATAAAATTATAAAGCTGTGATTTAGAAAAGGACAGGTTATCAAAGATAATTGGGTCTACTTAAGCTCTTTGTACAACACTGTGAAAGAAAAAAGCTTTAATATAATAATGTATGCATTGAAGTCAGATTCCCCAGTGGAACAGTTTTGTTACTCCCCCTACATGCTGTTCTGATAAGACTGCTTCTGCAGTGACAGTTCAGGTTTTGATGCCCAGTCTTAAGAAATATAAGGAAACAGCTCCAAGATGAGACATAAGGTTATACAGAACGTCAGACCAGTGTTTTAACCCTACAAAGCTTTAAGAATTTCACTTTAGTTTCTCATTATGTACGTGCACTTTGGCATGAAAAGTGTATTTGTAGGTACAAGAAAAGGAACACTTTCAGTATTAGTGATAAAGGCACAGCAAAATTAATGTTGTCTCTTAAATTAAGGGGAAAATGCAGTCTTGAATTAACTTCCAAGTTATCTCTAAGGCTTACTAAATAGTGGAACAGCTGATGTGAGGAGGTGATAGACTCATCAATGCTAGACAGCTTTAGAAATTAGAGAAAGTGAGTGAGCAAGTTGCTGTTGCTAAATCTGCACAGTAACATGGCTGATGGAGGTGAATAGGCATCTGGGATGGCAAGCTGGGATCTTCTGGCTGTTCTGGGATCTGTTTTCTTTATTAGTTGCTTTTTTTTTTTATAGTTCATGTGCTGCTGGGAGACCAATCACATTCTGTTCTCAGCCTTTACAATAAGGCAAAAACATATGTGATGTTAAAATACAAATTCACTAGGCCTTAAGCTGGAAAGGGACTTCGTACAGCCTCAAGGATTGAACAGAAATATTCTGAAGAAGATTTTGTACATAAGCTGGAATATCTAACTGATTTTTAACGGTCTATGAAGATCTAAGAATGCTTTCTTGCCTGAAGTACTACAAAACTAAGAAACCAGAAAGTTGTCAGAAAATAAAGGTCCTTCTTACCTCATAATGCACTAGTCTTGAATGCTGTGCTTAGTGCTCTAGGGCCTTGATGTCTTAGTGGGGTAGGAATTTCTGAGGAATAACATTTTTCCAACTATAATAGATGGAAAAATTAAAAACTTTCAGTCTTTCAGTCAAACAATTTTATTTTAGATCTGAAATAGCAACATAAGAGGGCTGTTCTAAAGTAATGTCTCCTATTCTACGATGTTGGCTCGCAACATCAGAGGTGGGTGTTGGTGTTATGGCAGTAGAGGTTGAGCCTTTTTACCAATATCTCATTACGTTTTGCTGCTGTGTGGCAAATGACAGCGGAGGGGGAGTCTGACAGTCTGTCATGTGACATGGAAGTGCAGATGAAGCAAAGACTTGTCATTTGAATTTCTCCATGCAGAAAAAATGGCACCCATTGACATTCATCAACACCTGCTGAACATTTATGGAGACCAAACAGTGGATGTGAGCACAGTGAGGTGATGAGTGGTGCATTTCAGCACTGGTGACAGTGAGATGAAACATAAGCCATGTTCTGGATGTCTGTGCACAGTTGTCACACTGCAAAATGAAGAGTGTCTTGATCAGCTTGTCTGTACAAATTGGTAGATTACAGTAAGGGGACTGTTTGAAGCTGGATATTAGCTTCAATTCATTGGAAACAATAGTGAAAACATTGGAATATCACAAAGTTTGCGCCAAGTGGGTCCCACACATGCTCACCCAGGAACAGAATGAACACCGTATGCAAGTTTTTCAGGATCTATTGAAGCCATAAGAGGCTGAAGGTAACAGGATCCCATCACTGAAGTTGGACTTGATGATCTTGAGGGTCTTTGCTAACCCAAACAATTCTGTGATTATCAGTGATAAGATGTGGTGTCACCACTATCATCTGGAGTGAAAACAGCAGTCCGTAGAGTGAGGGCATGTAAATTCCCCATAGAACAAAAAGCTCAAGATGCAGCCTTCAACAAAGGAAGTTATGTGCAGTCCTTTGGGGTAGGAAAGGGGTGATCCTTCTGGATTTCCTGGTACCTGGACAAAACATCAACTGGCCACTACATCACATCACTAACTAAGCTGAAGGCTCAAACTTCCAGAGCCAGCCCATAAAAGAAGACAACCTTTCTCTTGCAGCATGATAACTCCTGGCCCCATACCAGTTTGAGGACTATGGAGCACATTGCCAATCTTGGCTGGCCTGTCCTATCACACATAGTCCAGATTTGGCACCTTCTGACTTTTGTCTATTCAGGCTAATGAAGGATGGACTGCATGTGCAACATTTTCCTAGTAACGACACTTTTATAGCAGCTGTGAAACAGTAGGTCACCTCTACTGGTGCAGATTTTTATGAGTGTGGCATGCAGGTTCTTCATTACCAGCAAAAAGACATAGCTAATGATGATGACTATGTTGAAAACTAGTGTTTTCTAACTGAGAATTTTCTCTACCAAATAGCGTTATCACGCTCTGTGTATGTGTTGTAGTTTCTATGGAAATAAATAGGAGGTATTACTTTTCAAGCAAGAGATTTTGATGAACCTCCTCAAAAGTGTTTATGTCATGAGGCTCAAGAATATTAGAAACTGTGTTTGTTTCTTATGCAAGAAGCAGGGTCTGCTCCCTTTGGTGCATATCAGTCTACACAGAATTTGCTTCTGCTGACAGATTTAGCAGTGCTAGGAGTCGTGGGTAAAATATGCGCCAAAGGGAGACACTTTTGTCAATTTTTCCTTTGTAATATGAAAGTAATACACAATATGGGCAGCGGCTTGCTTATTTATATACTGCCAGTTTTTTTACCGGTTTGCATTTTTTTACTTGCAGTTGATGAGAATTCCTTTTAATTAAATGTTTTAACGTATCAGCTACATCTTATTTGGGTAATAGGTTTATAAAGGATACTCTCAGTTTTCAGCTTCCTGTTTTTGTAGATCTAATAGATCTTATAGAGATCTGTTGTAACTAATTTGTACAGGTATATTGTAGCTTCTATCAGTGTAATACTGTGATTGACCGGAAACAGAATAAAATACTTCCGTTTGAGATTTGAATTAAAATTCCATTGATGAAAGCTGCCATTAGGTACAATGGCAAAAAATCAGAGACTTTTTTTGTTAGTTGGCTTTTGTTTGTCTGTTACAAGATCATTTTTATTTTTTTAAGTCATGTCTAATTGTTATACCATTTTCTTTCAGGAATATCAACCTTGTAACACCAATGCCTGTCCAGAGTTAAAAAAGACAACTCCTTGGACACCTTGGACTCCAGTTAATATTTCAGACAACGGTGGTCACTATGAACAACGATTCCGATACACCTGCAAAGCACGCTTGCCTGACCCAAATTTGCTGGAGGTGGGAAGGCAAAGGATTGAAATGCGTTATTGTTCCAGCGACGGCACCAGCGGGTGCTCGACAGATGGTAAGCAAAGATAGAGTGTCTGCACAGTGCTTCATGTTAGTGAAGTGTCTGCAGTTCCATTTTCAGCACCAAGCAGGAGTTTTTGCTGGCTGGTGTTTTGTGTAACAGAATTGATAACGAAAAGGAGGACACAATAATAACAGCAGGGAATGTAGCTTGTATTTTTCCAGATGCGGCTTCATATTTCATACTAATCAGGTTTATTTTGCCACTAACTATGAAATTTGCTAGTTTATTTTGATATTTTGCAGTAATCCGCAGGTAATTACAGGGCAGGTTAATGCTTGGAGTGTTCTCTCACTTCCTTATACTGTCCTGGCATTTTGCTGGGGAAGAGTTTGTGCAATACTAATGTATTTGATAAATGTTTAGCTAGAATGAATAGTATTAACGCTGAGAAGAACTTTTTGCTCACAAGTGCTAAAGTAATGTGTCAGATTCACGCAGGTGTTTAACTAAATAAGAAATAGTAAGGAATTTATGAAGTGGATAATTTCTGTTATAAAAGTTTATGTTATGCTATTGCCAGCAGTTTAAAGTTCATTTATAGCTGAGATGGAAAACTGAACTCCTGCAAAACTTTTTTAAAATCTATATGCCTTTAAGTTGGAACTGTTTTGTGTCTGAATTTTATTCTTTCCCTGCCAGCAATGTGTAGTTTAAAATAAATATTGTGTGTGTATATATATTTATATAAATAATTACATATATATATAAATTGATTCATTTTCTTATATAATTATATATCAGTATTTCTTTTTAAATATTATAGTTACAGAAGGATATAATTATATTTAATAATTATAGTTAATACACCTGCTTTCCATATATATGGCCTTTTTGTGTCTGCAATTCCTGGTTCAGCTGGAAAAAAAAAGGTTACAACTGGAAGCATTTGTTTCATCTGAGGCCACAAACAGAGTAGTTGCTGAGTCCTTTGGCTTTCCAATTCTCAGGTGTTTGTTTGTTTTTCAGACAGCCTGCATTTTGTTAAATGCAGCCTTCAGGCAGAGAGCAAGAGACCAGAAGTGTGGGGTCAAATGCCTTCTTTGTCTGACTAGCTTGAAGATTTTTTTCACTTCTGAAAGTCAGACTCCTGAATGTACTGATATTGTCACTTATTTGTTGCATTTTGCTGCAGCTGCTGCTTTGATTCATTTGGAAATTATTAATCCTTGGATCAATGTATTTTTTTCATCAAAAATCCAAAACACAGCATCATAAAAGCCTCAGGGAAAAAAGAAAAAAACAAACAAAAAAACCCCACACAACTCTATCCCAGCCAAAACCATGGCAAGGAATGATCCTGTTGCATTCTAACATCGTCAGAGAGAAGGATGGATCTTTGCTAATCAATGTTACTACTTTTGAATATTTAAATACTTAATATTGAGTTGTCATCAGAGCGGGAGCTAGAATACATCTGTCTGTTCTTCCTAATGAGTTTCCTTATAACTTCATCATTAATTCATGCTCGTTCTTTGACTCTTTTTTGGCTAGTGAATCTTTAATTTTTCTGTAATAAAGATCAAACCCAACCGTCTAACTTTCAAAGTGGCCACATTAACTAATATGCTTCTGGAGAAAAGGGGTGGCATTATGGCTCTGTTAGCCACATCTTATTTTGAGCCTGTTTACTTAGACACTTTCTGATTATGAATATCAGGACAGTATGGAGTGGAATGTTTGCAGGGGAATAGGACAGTATTATGATTTGCTGTGATAAAAATAACTGACTGCCTCTAAAGCACAGGATCCAGTGGCACTTCCCTGCTCCCAGGTTTGGATCTGAGGCAACACAACACCTCTCTACTGCTCCTTAATTTCATGGGAAGAAGACATGTGAATAAGAGTTGTGTAATATAGCTATCACTTTTGGAACAGAAGGATCTCGTGGGAGTGGGAGCCCATTAATTTTAGCAGATGCTTTCACAACATCTGGAAAGATAGCAAGGAAACATCATCAGATAGGACCATATCCCAGATTCTTTTAAAAACTACTTTAGTTATTTTTATGTTGAGCTGTACCAATTTGCTGGCTTCTGTAGAAAGATTAATACCAGCACAGCATGCTTGCATACCCTATTACCAAAGTTTTGTTCTACAAAGATGAGTTTTCTGTTCTGTGCAGAAGAGAGCCATTAATTAGATTTTTTCTCGTTGCCTATAATCTCCTGCTGCATAACTATAGAAATACCACATTAAACAGATTTATGTTTCACCATCAGATGCTAGCAAAGCAAATTTCCTTTGGAATGTGAGCTTAGAGGTAGAACTTCTTACCAGGGATACCGTGGAGTCTTCTTGAATGTTGTAAGACTTCTCTCTAAATCAACCAAGCATGGCATTTGCATACTGTATTCATGCTTTTCTGACAAGTTTGATTAAAAGGAAAGAAATGCTGTTTGTTCTTTGCCTTTGGGGTTTCGTATGATGGTCACATAGTGGGCAGACAGGTATTGCAAATAAACCACTAGAAGTTTCATGCATATTTGCACAGCTTAAGGACAATGTCTATACAGTCTAGTATTAAAACAGTCTAAAAATTGCCTCACTTCAGGCTTCAGTGTATGTTCATGAAGCATATTAAGTATCTGTTAAACATACTAATTTATACTTTGTGCATTTATATATGTATATATGTATTTAAACACTATGAATAGTATTGAAAACTTAAGCATTTATTCTAGGGTTAAAAACTTCACAAGGTGTGAGGTTACTTGATTTTTCCACATTGAATTTATTTCATCTAACTGTAGATTCCATTCTAGTCAGCAAATACAGCTAGCAACCCTGAAGAATGAGGGATTCATCTGAAGATAAGCTCATGATACAGTGGACAGAAGTTACCTTCTCATTAGGGTGATGAGTAGAGAAAGATTGTCTTCTTTGACCTGGCAAGTCTCTTCCTAATGCAGCCCTAGCTGTTGTTGGCTTTCTTTGCCACAAGGGCCCATTGCTGGCTCCTGGTCCATTTGCTGCTCACCAGCACACTCAGGCCATTCTCTGCAGAGCTACTTAGCAGCTGGTCAGCTTCAGTGCTGACTGATGCATTGGGTTACTCCTCCACAGATGTAAGACTTTCCATTTCCCCTTGTTGAACTTCATGAGGTTCCTTGCTGCCCAATGGGGGTGCAGTACAACCATCTGACATATCAGCCATTCCACCCAGTTTTGTATCATTAGCAAAGTTGCTGAGCGTGCCCTCTGCCCCATTGTCCAGGTCACCAAAGAAGTTAAACAGAGTTAGATCTGGTATTGACCCCTCGCATACAACACTATTTGCCTCCACCTGGTCTTTGTGCCGGTGGTTACAAACCTTTTAGCATAACTGTTCAAATCGTTTTCAGTCTACATCACTGTCCACTTATCAAGCCCATATTCTGTAGACTTGTCTGTGAGGATGTTATGGGGAAAAGTGTCAAAACTCTTGACAATCAAAACTTAGCTTGAGATAATTAGCATCTGCTGTTCCCCTTTTATCCACAAACCTAGGAACGCCATGGTGGAAGGTTATAGGGTTGTTCAAGTAATTTACCAGAAGGTAAATTGATCTTGTTAGTTTTAATGTCATTAGTGTCATAAAGGTAATTTTTAGTGTGCATTTTCTGTCAGAAGAGAAAGTTTGAAAAGCCCCTATGTGAATGCCATATATAGGGCTGTAAATCTTTAGAAAAATGCCTTGTAAAGAGGAAAACACATGGTAACACTCACTGCAGACCAAACCACACACTGAAAAGATTTGTTAGAATATTCTTCTGTTTCAGAGCTAACTTTCATCAGAGTAGATGATCCCTCTCTCTCTCACCTCCCAGTTTAAATTGCAAGAAATTTGATACAATAATGCCAAATACATTTGCATATTTTCTGTAGGTCTGAAAAATATGTATCTATCCTGAAAATATGTCTTCAGAATATACTAGTAATGGTATAAAGTGATACATACTGCAGTGTTTTATGAAGAAAAATACAGGCAACCAAGTCTGAATAAGAACACTTCAGCCATTGTTTGCGCTGCTGTTAATGTAATAGCTTAAAATACCCCAACAACCCTCATTTGAAGTCCTGACATTTAAAAAATACTGTTACTTTATTCTCACAGCTCACTGTGTGTTTAATTTGGACATTTCAGTGTTACAAAGTTGTTGTAGTTGTTTGCTGATTTATTTATTTATTTATGGAGGAGAGGTTGTTTGTCTTTTACAGAGCTAGATAGCTGGTCTTTATTCATTATTCCTGTACTGTTTCTCTGTACTTGCTCTCATTTTGGATTTGAATCTGTGTCATGGTTCTTGAAATGCTGCTTTTAATATCTTTGTGTAATAGAATTTGACTCAACAGGAGATAAATTGTTGCCCTCTATAATCACTGAAAGGTTTTATCCATTTTTAGTCATTTTATATTGCTCATCTTTTCTTGTTGTTTTTTTTTTTTTTACTAATTTCAACAATTTCTTATTACATATATTTATGTGTCACTGCATCATCATTCCAATACTGCCAGTTGTTATCAAATGTTGAAAAAAACTATGTGAGACTCATCTATTTTGAGCTGATTGTGAATGTACTTTTCAGAGCAGACCTTAGTAATGCCTTTTGCACTGGTAGGAATGGGGCATAGTTGTTTCACTTCTGTGAAATTAGTGCTTATAATAAAAGCATCAGTTAGTGGTCCACCGATCATAGAATCTCCAGTGTTGCCAGCAATGGGGAGAGTGAACTGTTTTGGCACAGTAGGAAATCTCAGAGATGCTTATTGGTGATGCTTAGCAACAATTCTACAGCTCGAGTGAGTCCAGTGTTCTGTGTATAGCTGAGGGAGTTTCTTTCCATGCAGGATCAAGCCTGCAATTGACAAAAACACCACAGTTAACTGCACCTTATTAGAACAACTTCATTTGGGGCTATATCCAAGCACATTGGTCATATCCTGTGAATACGATGCTGTGTATTTCCCTTCTATTGATAAATAATAGACTTCAGTTTCCATGCCATATAATCTAATGCCTTTTCTTGGTACTAAACTATCTTAGAAAAGTTGTTTTCCTCTTTGCATACAGTTATGTTCACTAGTAAGTTTTTTATCATGTATGTCTCCAAAAGGTTAATTTCTATAGTTTGTATGTGGATTAAAGCACTTTGGCTCACAGAAAAAAAAATGTTTTGTGAACTGGCAAAACATTTTTCTTCACAAAACAGCAGTTTCACTAGTCTTTGTTCAATTATAGCAGTATCCTCTCTAAAATCTGACTATGTTTATGGCCGAGGTCATGCACTGCTTTCCAGAAGACCCACAAACTTCTTGGTACAGCAAGTAGCTAGTGAGACAGACTGGGTAGAGGAAGTGGGCAAAGCTCAGCAGTCAGACCAGAACTAGCTCAGTGAATGGCTACAAGCAGTTCAGTTCTGTCTTCTGTGCCAGCCTGTTGCTCTAAAACAGAGGCAATAATAGTTAGGAGCTGGATTCAGGGCTTCACTGCAGTTCTGTGCATGTAAGTGATTATGAAATTTCTACAGTGGAAGAAATTCTTGAGATCATAGAATCACAGAATGGCCTGGGTTGAAAAGGACCTCAAAGATCATCCAGTTTCAACCCCATGCTATGTGCAGGGTCGCCAACCGCTAGACCAGGCTGCCCAGAGCTACATCCAGCCTGGTCTTGAGTGCATCCAGGGATGGGGCATCCACAACCTCCTTGGGCAACCCATTCCAGTGTGTCACCACCGTTTGAGTGAAAAACTTTCTTCTAATATCTAACCTAGATGAACCTAGCATTTGATTTTTAATATTAAAGGATGAGACACTCCTAGTTATATGGATAAATATGAGAAGGATAAGATGGTTTGGGATGAGATACTGTTTTAATTCTGTATTATTTTTTCTACCTTTATTTTATTAGGATTATCAGGGGATTTCTTGCGTTCTGGACGATATTCTGCTCACACCATCAATGGTGCCTGGTCGCCATGGTCTGCATGGTCTCAGTGCAGTCGTGACTGCAGTAGGGGTATACGAAATCGCAAACGGGTCTGCAGCAATCCTGAGCCCAAGTATGGTGGTCTTCCTTGCCTTGGTCCATCTCTAGAGTACCAGGAATGCAACATTTTGCCTTGCCCAGGTAAGAGTCAACTAGAACAAGAGAAGCATATGAAAATATTGTAACTTTTCTTCATGGCATGATTTTGGTTGGTTGTTTGTTTCAGGTTACAGCAGGTTTTGTTTTGTCTTGTTTAACTAAATTGCAGCACAAATAGTTGATCTGTAAACCTCTTTTATTTCTGAGGAAACTAATTAGCTCAGTCCAGTTTAGCTTGCCAAAAGTTTACACAGAAATTTCAGTGATTATGTTCTATTTTAGGATGCATGCTCATGATAACTGCCTATAAAAGTGAAACCCATTGTATTTTATGATGCAGGAATATCTTTAAATAAGGTGAGTACATATCTGAGACGTGATTGATGAATAAATACCATGTGGAGAAGTCTTTTTTTCCTGTTGCTTTTTAGGAAATTATTTTTCTTTGCCTCTGGCAAGAGATTTTCACAAGTTTGCTCAGTAATGTGTTCATACCCAATAGCATCCCAAAAAATAGTTACATTAAAGTGGACTTGAGTAAGATTCCCCAGTAATATCAATCAGTTTACCATTAACAATATTAACAGCTATGTCGTCATTCACTTTTGAGACTTTGGTTGTAAAAACACAATTTTAATAAGTAATCTCGTAAGGGAATAAATACATAATGAGAAAGCTGGAATAGTCTTCACTTCAGAAATATTATTTTCACTACAATTATTGCTAGAATCTGCTGGCTTTTGAGTATAGACCTTCTAGCAAATAGAGTTCAGGGCTGGTCACCATAATTGGTGGTATGTCAATAAGGCCTTAGATTATACATGGAATTTTGAGCTTCTCCTTCACTGAAGTTTTTTAACAATATTATAAAAAGGATTGCAAGTGGAATACATGTTTCCAAGAAACTACTTTAGGTTATAAATCATTTTTGTATCTCAGAGATTTAGGAAAATGGCATCTTGGTTCTAGTCACCTCACAGCTGTCATAAAACAGACATCCAAATTCAAAGGCTTTTGAGCTTTGCAGGAGGCTTTGTGGAAAAAAAAAGAAAAGAGAGAGGTGGAAGTATACAGATGGGAACATATGAAGATAAGAAAGTTCAATTTGAATAGGAGAAAACAATTCAAGGTACAGAAAGTTATAGAGAGGAAGAAGGATAATGACTGAGAAGCTCTGTTTTTTTCCTGTATCAATACACAAATTTAGAAATAAGCTTTCCTACACCTGTAATTGATTAATTATGTGTAACTCTGCCTTTCTTAAGAAAGAAGGGATGTCCTTGTATTTAGTGTATTTCTTCAGAGACAAATTTCATTTGTATTTTTAGTGCAAAGGAGATTTGAACAAAGATATACAGCTTGAATGAAGTATTTAGATGTATTATAGCCTGTAAGAAATCATGAAGGTCCTCAGCAACAGAATTTTTGTTTATAATTAAAAAAAAATATAAGGGCCTCAGTCCGATCTCAGATAAATTTGAAGGCAAAACATTGTAAGTGGCAGACATAATTTTTCTTGATGACATAGAAGAGAAACAAATGATTGCCAAATAAGGCTTATTCTAACTCATACCTATTTATAAATTTGTACAAAGTGATTTTTTTAATTGGAAAAATACATTGATGAAAATGAATTCTGGTAAATATGAATGTCTGCTAGGTTGAAATCATGAAACCTCAACAAGTCAGGAAATAAACATTACATAGGTGAGGAGCCTTTGGTCCAGCCTATACATACAAACCTGGCAGACTCCACAGCAGGGGCACAGAGGAGATCAGGCAGAAGGTAAACTTGTGAGTGGATCACTTTTTAACCTTCTTATTAACTATTGCCCTAGGTGACTAGGTTTTATTTCCCAAATTCCTGTATTCAGAACTAGTATATAAAGTCATTCTTACCCAAGCTTTCTAAGTGAGTTTCTAAAACATCTTTTTTAGGCTTTAATCATACAGTTCTTGCTGATGATCATGGGAAAGATTAGTGTGGGTACAGATCTCATGGTATTAATTTCTCACTTACAGTAGGCTATAGATAGAGATTTGGGGACTGAGCAAGAGTAGATATGTCATGCCCTTCTTGCCACAAAGGAATAAAACAGGGACTCTGCATGATTCAATCTTGTCTGTGTAAGTAAAGAGATAGAGACAGAAAGGAAAAGGAAGATGAGGGAATTTTGTTCTGACCATGATACTAGAGAACTGGCCATACTACTAGAAATAAAAATACAACACAGAAGAATTTCATACTTTGAAAGATTTACTCGAGTTCCTCCAGAGTAAGGACCACTTCATGTGTTCCTTAATAGCACCCCTCTATTTATTCATTAACTGTTCAGAAATATACAAGTTAGTAGGAAGAGTGAATTGGCTGTCAAGAAGAAGCATTCCTGTTAATTCTGGCTTAGGTTCTATTTTTCTACCTATTTTGCTTATTGCAGACAGGATGAAACCCTTAAAATGAGAACTGATGAAAAAGATGAGTGATAGAGAAATATACTGAGTAATGCTTAAGTCCTGCTGAAAATCAATAGGACTTAATGCACCTAAATCATTTAAGCTGGGCTGTGTCATTCTGGAGGACTAACACAATGAAAAAGCCCATGAAACAATCACAAAGTGCACAGGGCTCTCTTGTCTGGTTAAGTGTCTTACAGCACAATTTTAAATATGCGTACTAATAGCCAATAATTTATTATTTATTAATAATTTATTATTACCCATGATGAGATTGATTTGGACCTGCTCCAAAAGTTGGATGCTCACAAGTCCATGGGGCCAGATGGATTGCACCCCAGAGTGTTGAGGGAGTTTGATCCTTTGAGAGAGTTGTGGTTGCCAAGCCACTCTCCATCATTCTTCAGCAGTCCTGGCTAACTGGGGATGTCCCAGAGGACTGGAGACTGGCAAATGTGACACACATCTTCAAAAAGGGCCAGAAAGATGATCCTGGTAGCTACAGACCTATCAGTCTCACCCTGGGGAAGGTTATGGAATGGATAATCTTAGGAGTCATCATGGACCAGATAAAGGTCAACCAGGGGATCAGGCCCAGTCAGAATGGGTTTACGAATGGTAGATCCTGTCTGACAGACCTGATTTCATTCTATGACAAGATGACCCGCTTAGTGGATGAAGGTAAGGCTGTTGATGTGGTCTACCTGGACTTCAGTAAAGCCTTTGACATTGTCCCCCACAGCATTCTCGTGGAGAAGCTGGCTGCCCATGGTTTGGACGGGTGTATGCTCTGCTGGGTGAAACACTGACTGGATGGCCGGGCCTGAAGAGTTGTGGTCAATGGAGTTAAATCTAGTTGGTGGCCGGTCACGAGTGGTTTTCCCCAGGGCTCAGTACTGGGGCCACTTCTATTTAACATCTTCATTAACGATCTTGATGAGGGGAGTGAGTGCACCCTCAGTAAGTTTGCAGATGACACCAAGTTGGGAGGGAGTGTTGATCTGCCTGAGGGGAGAAAGGCACTACAATGGGACCTGGATAGACTGGATCGATGGGCCAAAGTTAATTGTATGAGTTTCAGTAGGGCCAAGTGTCAGGTCCTGCATTTTGGTCACAGCAATCTCAGGCAACCCTACAGGCTTGGGGAGGAGTGGCTGGAAAGCTGCCTGATGGAAAGGGACCTTGGTGTACTGATGGACAGTCGGCTGAATATGAGCCGGCACTGTGCACAGGTGGCAAGAAGACCAATGGCATCCTGGCTTCTATCAGGAGTGGTGTGGTGAACAGGACTAGAGAAGTAATCCTGCCTCTGTACTCAGCATTGGTGAGGCCTCACCTCGAGTACTGTGTTCAGTTTTGGGCACCTCAGTACAGAAAGGACACTGAGGTGCTGGAGCAGGCCCAAAGAAGGGCAGCAAGGCTTGTGAAGGGCTTGGAGACTATGCCCTGCAAGAAGAGACTGAGGGAACTGGGGCTGTGTAGTCTGGGGAAAAGGAGGCTGAGGGGAGACGTTATTGCTCTCTTCCAATATCTGAAAGGTGCTTACACTGAGAGTAGGGTTGGTCTCACTGGTGACAGGTGACAGGATGAGGGGAAATGGCCTCAAGTTGTACCAGGGTAAGTTTAGGTTGGATGTCAGGAAAAACTTCTTTACAGAAAGGGTTGTTAAGCACTGGAATAGGCTCGCTGGGGAGGTGGTTGAGTCACCATCCCTGATGTGTTTAAAAACTGTTTGGATGTGGTGCTCAGGGACATGATTTAGCGGAGGGTTGTTAGGGTAGTATGGTTAGGTTGTGGTTGGACTTGATGATCTTTAGGGTCTTTTCCAACGTGAGCAATTCTATGATTATTAAATGTACAGCAGGATCCTGTAACTTTAAAAAAAAAATACTGAAGCCAACTAGAAGCTGCCTTCAGCAGCTACTCCTAAATTGTTCTTGAGGAGAGAAACTACTATAAAGTTTGTCCCACAGTTTGTAGCCAGGGAAATAATATGCACTGAAGTGTGGATTGTTAGGAGTTACTGGGCAGATCAGTCATTGTTTATAGTACTCAAAGGCTAAATATATAATGGTAAATTGAGTAGTGCCATAAGTATACCAGAAATTAATTGCACCCAAGCCCAGAAATACAGTTTGTTGTACAATGTACAAGTTTTAGAATGTTCCCTCATACAATTTTGGCTTCAACTAACTAGATTGCTCTGAAATAATCTGCGAAAATAATCTGTAAGTCAGTGTATAGTAAGACCTATTTGCACTACTTAGTTCCCAAGCAGCCAAACAGTTTTGAGAGGCAGGAGAACTTGCACTAGCAAATTGTGTTTTGGCCCTGCGCCTCATCTCCTTTTTTATGGCTCAGAGATTGCTGAATAGAGTTGAGCTGGCAAGCACTGAACAGTCTCAATAACTATAGAAAGAAACTGTGAATGTATTTCTGCTTTCTTATTGTTACTGATATGGGGTCAGTATAAAAAGAAGGAAACTGGAATCACACATATTAGGATTCTGTTAATCTTGAGGGTTTGTGAGATATTCACATCATGAAGAGAAATGGGTGATGAAGAACACTTTTTACATGGTAAATTTGGGAGATTTACAAACATGACAGGAATTTACTAACTGAATGACATATTTTCCTGGAAATAATAACCAATGTAGGACATTTTGTCTTTTTGTAGCTCACCACATGACACATCTGTCCAGTTATTACTGTAGGAAAAGGCAATTTTTTCTTCATCTTTGTTTTTCTTTGCTTCCTGTTGCCTTCTCTTTTCTTCTTTTGCGCATAGAGACCCTTCACCAAAGTGCCATTAATAAGGAGTCTGAAGACATGCCATCTGAGCTCTTTGAGGGAATTTAGTTCCCTCTGCTACTGAGATCATATTGGTGGATCAGAGGAAAAGGATGTGATTTGAAATTCTGACCCTCCTTGCCAGTATTTTGGGATTTCATCAGTTTACCTTTGTTATCACAGTAGTTTTAGTTTGTTTTAGAGATGATGTTTTGTTTGAGAGGAACTGAATAAATTAACTGAAAGCATTCATATACCTGTAAATGTGCTAATAACAATAGTTTCATATAATGTGACTTCCTGAAATACCACCTACAGTATATATGCATACCCTAACCAGTTATTGATCACTGTTTTTTTTCTTCATTATTGGTTTTATTATTTTTCCCTTTTTTTAACCTACAAGTAGGCCATAAACAAAAGCGTGTTTAAAGAAACAGGCAACAGTATCCTGCAGTAAATTCCTAAACCAGACAAAAAAAAAAAATTACTCCAGTGGCAATAAAACTTGTTTCTGAGGCTGCTAATGCCTATCTTTCCATAGGCACTGATCTCTCTAGGCTTCTTCTGTTGCCAGTGTGGAGACAACTGAACTGCCATTTGGAAGCAACCACTGCTCTTCTAACCCACAGGTCTCAGCTGCAGACTTAAACCCAATTTGATCCTTGGGTTTTGTTGTTGCTGTGTTTTTTCAAAAAGCATTAGTTTGCCTTCTATGTTCCTGCACTGCACTAGAAAAATTATTTGTTTCATCCAGCTCTGCTTTTATGAATAAGAGTTAACTAGCATCACAGAAACAAGACTTCGTGTTTGCAAACTTCGATGTCAGAATTTCCCTTTTCCACAGTAAAACACACACAGCTATATCTCACAGGATTAGGAAAAAGGCTAAGTGATATGGAATGGGATGATCTCTGGGTGCCTGGATGGGAGTGGTACTCTGTTAGGTCTGTAAACCGCACACCAGCCAGTGCCCCTAGATTTATTTTTTACTCAGCTGTTGTGAAACACACCACTTGCATTTCAGTGGAAAGAGACTACTGCGCCTCTATTTATATTCCTTCATAGAAAAGATTGACCTTTCTCAGCTTTATTTATTCTCTTTTGCTATGCTTTCAAAAAGATGAACATAAAACATTATAAACCTTAACCTCAAACCACGAAGAATAATGTTGCTGGCTATTTAAATTTGAAATGAGACCAGACAGTATATAAACAAGCCTGCAATCCTACTTGTGCTCTCTTGAAAGAAGGTGAGGCCATTGTGTCATCCCCACTTCCTTTGTCATTCTTATAAAACCCAAGTGCATAGCAGGATATCCAGTTTACTTGATAGTCTCTTAGAGATTCTCCAGTAATGTGAATTTTTATGTCACATCCCCAGGAGATCATGTTTCTGTACACCGTTTCTCCCTAGAACAACCTCTTCCTCTGACTTCTTTTCATTATAGTGAAGAAATATTTATTAACCACAACCCAGTCAGTAGGCAAAAAAGTTCTTTATATAAAGGAAAAAAAAACATTGTTTGAGAGCTCCCTGCTAGCTGAAGAGGCCTTTTTCCAAGAGGGACCAACCTCAGTCATTGTCAGGAAATGCAGACAGTTTGTATCTGTCATTGTGGAACTGCTTTAACTACTTTCTTTTGTCCAACAGCTTCACAATCTGCTATGTAAGTGTGTGTAGTGACTGTAGTGGCTGGAACTTTCCTTGCAGCTGTGTATTTTTCCTCCTATAAGAAGCAAAAATAACATTAAGGACTCCATGACAAAAGGGGAAATAAACCAACACACACACACCAAAAAAACAGATGGTGCTTTGTTGCTAAGCAACTTTAAAGAAAGATGAAAGAAACCACAGAACTCTATTTAAATCTTGTAAAAACTGAAGAACTAAATACCCATTCCTTTGATCTTATTTAACCATGATGATACTTTATCATCCTCTGCTGCTGAGAAAGAAAAGTCCTAAGGACAAGCAGAAGAGGTAGTTATGATAGTCCTTGAAAGGCCTAGAAATTTAGGATGGCAGACTGTCAGTAAGTAGTTGCTAAGAAAAGCAGTTATAATTACACTGTCCAGCTTAATCATGATTAACATTCTCTGCTATATTGTGTCTGTTCTTTTCCATCTTCCTCAGTCTCGCTTCTCCCATTACGTCCTGAGGCTTGTGGTGTAGCTGGACCACCATAGCTGTGGAGCATGGTGACATTCCTGGTTGTCACATCGGTCTCTTTATTATTGATCACCTGTGGATAGACAGCAGGCAGCAGTTTCAAATGCATGCACGTTTTGTAATTTTCATTCTTGTCCACTGAAAATTATGTAGAAAATGTTGGGGGTCACTGACTCTATTATACTGAACAAGACATAGGAGATGTTTGCAGACAATTTATCTTCTATCTAGACAATTCGTGGCTGACATTTGATTTCATAAAGGTCTATACTCTGCAGCAGGAATCCATCTGATTATTTATTTGAGCTAGTAGATAATCATTTTAAATTTAAAAATTTAAAAAAAAAAAGAAAAGAGAGAATATCTGGAAAGATAAAGCTTGATATCTCATGAAATGAGTTGCTGGATAAATGAGTTACTTCTTTTATTTGGCGTTATTTAAAACAAAAAAAAAGAGGGCAAGTTCTGATTAAAAGATATCATGTCTTGCCTTGAAACTGTTAAACAATTGCACAGTATATTTCAACAGCAGTGAGGACTAATCACCTGCGGCTTTGTTAGGTATGAGCTTGCATAATACCACATTACCGGAGTTATCACAGGCAAAAAAAGATATATGAGTGAGAAAATAAGTCAGGCATTCTACTGAGATGCGGTATTTATTTATCATAGGTAGCTTAAAACTCTCTAATACATGTATATAGCTAGATTATTTGGCTTATAAAAATATCCTGGAAGAAAAAAAAATGTAGCAGCCATTAAATTCCTTAATAATCAAAATAATATTCTCTGCATATAGCTCCAGGTTGCACAAATCCAGTATGACCATTCAGAGGCTAGGTACGTTACTTGCAGGAGTTTTTACTTTTACTTACAGAGAGTGCCATGTCTTTGCTTTCGTGATTGACTGACAGAATAAAATGATTTATATCAACAACTTTGTTTACAGGGTTAGGATGCTAACAGCCTTAGGTATGCACTAATGAATTAGTTTGATTAGCACATGAGAACCTGAGGGTTTGCTGTATCTGAACTTACGTTCATAAATGCGCATATAGATTTCAATATCAAAATTAGCACATTCTCCTAGCTCGTTTTGTCAATTTTGCAGTCTTTGCTTGGAAATCATTCTATTTGACTCACCAGGTGTATTTGTGGTATACAGTACAATCAAACTGAGTCTTTTTTTTTAACATTTTACATTATCTCTATCTTAAGATTAGATTTGGAACTTCCTCTGTGTTTGTAAAAGATAATTATGAAATAGCTTTTCAATAAACCAGTGGAAATTATTTTAATCCTTAAAAAGCTCTTTGATTAACTGAATGGAAAGAATCAAAACTAGTCACTGCGAGATGCTTTGTAAATGTTTTGGAGACGCTAGTGACAATCTTTCAATGAAGCACAAAATCAAGTCTTACAAGGAATATCCTAAATGAGTACCCTGCAAAAATTGTGAACAAAAAATACGTACGTACTTTGTATTCTTAAAAGCAGTCAGTATTAAATTTTTCTCTCCTGTGGTAAAATGCCAACTGCTACTCTGAGTGATGGAAGGAAACAAATGCAAATGCTATGTGCTTTTCAGGATCCTGTAATTAAAACAAAATAAAAAAAGAAAACAAAAAAAACTTTACTGGTAAATTGCCATTGTTACACATAAGGTCTCTTCTATTTATGTCAGTTAAATTACACACGCTATATTTCCTTTGATTGAGTGGAGGCATGGCAAATCAATTCCTTACTTAAGTAATAAGAAGGCAAATGTAAACAGTCTAAATAGTAGTTTGAAAATAAATTTATTTTTGCAAGATGTGAATATTTTGAAAGTTTTTTCTTTTCTTTTTTCCAAAAATTAAAAGGGATGTAAAGCAAATACTGAGGCTATTTGCAAAGGAGAATGTATGTGTGACTTTGTCATGTGGCTACAGATAGAAAGACTGGCAAATGAGCCAAATTTGGCCATAAATGGCAGGAAAACATCCTGGAACAACTTTAAGGACAGTTGTTGGACCTAGTTTGGTAAAGGCAATTAGTTCAACTTCAATTGAGGCCTGTCCAGTGGCCATGTTTTGAAAGTTTTCTGAGAACTGAGACTTCTGTGATATCCAGCCTACTTTTCAGAATAACCTTCTGAAAACTCTGTCTGTGGATGAAGAAGGATTTGACATACCCAAATCAGTAAATGCTAATGGACTTTATTATTTTTAAAACGTTTCCAAAAATGTGTGTTTGAAATTTAAAGCAGCAACTCCTTTTTGACATTCTTCTGTTGCTTTCTGAAACTACTGGCATCATTCTGCCAATGGTATCTCTGCTAAAGTCATAGAAAGACTGTAGTGGCCCATCAAACCCTGAAACTGTTTGATAGCTGAAATGGATTGTACAGCTAAACCAGTCCCACTTGGGTTATGAAAGAAAATCTGGATTCTGCAATCTTCTTTTTTGTCTGTTTTCGGGCTGTGTTTTATTTTGCGATTGAAAATTTACTTTGGGGTTATACCACTTCTGCTAAACAAGCTTTGTTATTTTAATTCTTCACAAATGAAAAAAGAAGAAAAAAATGAAATTAGTTTTACCTTAAAACTATTATGTTACTCTCTGGAGGTGTATTATGTGAATGAGTAACATTGTTAGACTTCCCAGTATACCACTGGCTTTTAAAAGATGTGAATTTAGTCATTTTGTGATATGGTATCATGATACGATACGGATTCATTTCATTGGCTTAAATTCAGTAGGCTATAAATTAGATCCACAAAATATAAAAAGGACATACTGGATTATGTCATGTCACACAATAATTTTGAATAATATCATATTTTGTGTTTTTCCAGTGGATGGAGGCTGGTCTTGCTGGTCATCTTGGTCAAAGTGCTCAGCAACTTGTGGAGGAGGGCATTACATGAGAACCCGCTCCTGCACCAATCCTGCACCGGCATATGGAGGAGATATTTGTCTTGGCCTGCACACTGAAGAAGCCCTCTGCAACACACAACCATGTCCAGGTATAGCAAATCAGCACATGCAGCTTTCTTTGTGTGCCACAGGGCACATCATTTACAGTTGAGGAACATTGTTCCTTGATCTATTATTGAGGAACAAATTGTTTCTCTCCTTTATTAAGTGCACAATCAGCTTTTTCATGCTATGATCACAGTAAATTAAATTTAGGGATGCCAAAAAGAACAAGAAAGGCTTCTTGAGGCTGAAGCTATAGGTACCTCAACCAGAAAAGGGAAGTCCAGGAGGGCATACCCCTCCTAGTGAGTGACACAGGCAGGCTGGTAACAACAGATGAGCAGAAGGCTGAGGTACTTAACAACTTTTTTTTGCCTCTGTCTTGCCTGATAACTGCTCACTGCACAGCCCTCAGACATTAGGTTTGGTAGGAGGGGATCAGGAAAGCAACGTCCCTCCCACTTTAAGCAAAGATCAGGCTTGTGACCACCTGAGAAACCTGAACATCCGCAGGTCTATGGGTCCCAATGAGTTGCATCCCAGAGTCCTTAGGGAATTGGCTGATGTGGTTGCCACTCTCTGTGATATTTCAAAAGTTGTGGCAATCAGGTGAAATCCCTGGTGACTGGAAAAAAGGAAACATCGTACCCGTTTTTAAAAAGGCTAGAGAAGATGACCCTGGTGACTACTGACCTGTCAGTATCACCAATGTGCTGGGGAAGATCATAAATAGATCCTCCTGGAAGCTATGCTACGGCACATGGAAGACAGGGAGGTGATATGGGAGAACCAGCAAAGGGCAAATTGTGTTTGACCAACGTGATGGCCTTTTATGATGATGTCACTGCAACAGTGGACAAGGGAAGAGCTACTAATGTCATCTATCTTGACTTCAGTAAGGCCTTTGACACGGTACCCCACAACATCCTTCTCTCCAAATTGGAAAGATATGGATTTGATGGGTAGACTGAAGGAAAAAGAACTAGCTGTAGGACTGAGTCCAGAGAGTGGTGGTTAATAGCTCAATGTCTAGATAGAGATTGGTGACAAGTGGTGTTCCCCAGAGGTCAGTGCTGGGGCCAATACTCTTTAATATCTTCAATAGTGATATCAACAGTGGGGTTAAGTGCACCCTCAACAATTTTTCTGATTACACCAAGCTGTGGGTGCAGTTGACACACCTGAGGGAGCAGATGCCATTCAGAGGGACCTAGAAAGGTACGAGCAGTGGACCAGGCTCAACAAATCCAAGTGCAATGTCATGCACCTGGGTTGAGGCAACCCTGATTACCAATACAAACTGGAGGATTAAAGGATTGAGAGTACCCCTGCCAAAAAAGACCTGGAGGTACTGGTGAATGGGAAGCTGGTCATGAGCCAGCAGTGTACTCTTGCAGCTCAGAAAGCCAACTGTATCCTGGGCTGCATCAGAAGAGGTGTGGACAGCAGGGTGAGGGAGGTGATCCTGCTCCTCTACTCTGTGGTGGTGAGACCTCACCTGGAGTACTGAGTCTAGATGTGGAGTGAAGGAGAGACACAGATCTGTTGGAGTGCATCCAGAGAACCACAAAAATGATCCACATAATGGAACACCTCTCCTATGAGGACAGGCTGAGAGAATTGGGGCTGTTCAGCCTGGAGAAGAGAAGGCTGCCAGGTGCCGTGACAGCAGCCTTTCAGTATCTAAAGGGGAGCTACAGGAAAGAAGGGGACAAACTCTTTAGCGAGGTCTGTGGTGATAGAACAAGGGGAAATGGCTTCAAGCTCAAGAAGGGTAGGTTTATGTTAGATATAAGGAAAAAATCTTTTACAGTGAGGGTGGTGAGGCACTGGAACAGGTTACCTAGTGTTGTGGTTGATGCCCCATCCCTGAAGACTTTCAAGGCGAGGCTGTATCAGGCACTGGGCAATCTGATCTAGCTGTAGGTGTCCCTGTTCATTGCAGGGGAGTTGGACTAGATGGCCCTCACAGGTCCCTTCCAGCTCTATGGATTCTATGATTCTAAATAGCATAATAACAGAATATTGCCTACAGGAGACCACCTCTTCCTTCCTTGTTTGAAAATTACACTAGATTACAATTTAAATTATCATGTTCTGGTTCTGAATGAGTTAAAATATTGTAATATTTGAAGTGGTTCTTGCAACAGATCGGGAGACTTCTAATAGCATTATCCCAAATAAGTGCCGTTGTTATAATACTAAACTTTCACATCAATCAGGTTGCTGAGATTGCATATTCAATAGCATGCATATTACAAGGTCTTTCAAGTACATTATGCTTTATATTAACCTTTGTTTAAGCCCTTTTTTCATATAAAATGGAAAGCAAGCTTTAATGCTCTTTGTAAAATAAATTCTTCATCTTTGGATGTTAGGGGGCAGACGCTTCGTATTTTTAAATCACTGCAAAGTACCTGGTAAATGAAATGTCTCAGCACTCCTGGTGGTTGTATAATGTTATGGATCGTGACCTTTTCCTTAACTCTGTTTCTGAACTGTATTAAAGGAACCTGCATTTTTAGTGAAACTTAAGTCAGAAGAAGAGAGTAAAATTGCAAAAAAGCAGATAAAATAAGGAGTGAAAACACAGTAGGAGATTTTGTTTTCATTTATAGCTGATTAATCGATTGTAGGCAATAGTAAAACAAATAGTTTCAAGGAACTCCAGTGCCAGGTTTGATCTTTGGTTTACTGACAGCTCCTAGATTTCATGGCAACATTTTTGATTCGTATGATGAGGTTGTATAAGTGAAGGCACAAGCCCCATGAATATGAATTTATAGATCTTATTACCTGTGCTGAACCACACGTTCAGTTGATTTCCTTTTCCAGGCACTACATGTCCTGAAGCTGAATAGAAATGCATACCTTGTCAAAATGAAAGAAGATGCAACACTCTGTTGGGTTTAAAAAAATACACAGAAATCAGTTGATTATTTTATTTTTCAAGACAAATATCATATTTTGTATGTAGCTGCCTTAGGATCCTTAAGGCATCTTTTAAAGGTCAGAACTAGAATGTTCATTGTGCTATTATTGTAGCTATTTCTCTTGCATTTATTTTCTAGTGACATTTTTCTAGAAATGACAGTTTTCAAATGTTTAAAAATAATCTCTTCATCTTGTTTTTGACTGCTTGGTACTCAAGATTTGGAATAGATAGTGGGTGAAGGAGGTTGGTTTCAGTTTGGTTCAAGAAAGTCAAAATTTTTATAAAGCAATACAATTCCAGAGTTCAAGGCATATATCTCAAATTACTGTGATTCTTATTATTTTATTTCTTTCTCACTGAAAATTTGCCATAGATTTTGAAAACAATTAGATGAGAGAATGGTCCTTGCCTCGTGTACACTCTAGATTTTACAACTTTTTTACTGTTCTCATTTCATATTGGTCTGGTACAAAAATGACCCCAGTGCTACCCTTGTCAAGTTTGGGCAGACTCCTGCGTCCCTGCACAGCTAGAGCAGAGCCGGTTATACCTTTGATAGACATGTTTAATATAATGCTACTTGGTATCTGGGAACCAACAACCAACACAGAAATGTATATGGAAATTATTTGCACTGTTTCTTAGGTTATGAAAAAAGATCTATTAAAATTTGAAATAGCACTTTTTTGGCAAAATAATACTAGCTGAAAATTAAGATTTCCTGAATCTTGATACCAGAGATTTTTTAAGGATATGGAAGGTTAGTGGCAAATCCAACTGAAAACATACAAGTGTGCATTAAAAACGTAGCAGTCTTGTGTCTGCAAAATGCATTGTTTTCTCATGCTTCATTTTGAAAGCTGTTTCACCACATTGGTTTCTTTTTCTTTTACTTTATCTAAATGCAATCACATAAATAGGAGTGGAAGTGCTGTTCTATTGATCCGTAGTGTTTTATAGGCTTCTTATCTCTAAGTGTAATCAGTTGCAAGGATATCTGTAATGTATTGAATAAAGCAATATTTTATATGTAAAGTATTCACAGCTTCTGTAAGAGGGGAAAATATATTCTGTTCTTGAACTTCTAACTCACACATGCAAATAACAGATAAAGAATTGAGCATTTAGAAGTAATGGGGTAGTTATGCATGGGAGAAATTTATGATTTTACAGACTGATGGCCTCATCATTCTGAGCTACCTTCTTCAGCCAGGGATCTTTTAGGAACTACTTGGAGTTAACCTAGTCTCAAAGGCTGGCCAAAACTCTATAGGAAGAAGACAAGACAACTGAGTAAACCTTGCCATGTTAGAGATGAAAATCAACTTCAGATTACACACCTCTCCAGTCCGCCTTCTCTTTTCCATTCTCGTGACTTTTACACAGAGATGAGGCTGCAAATAATTTATGAGATTTCTCCTATCTACAGCAAAGAAATGATCCTGAAATTAAAACAAACAAAGAAACAAACAAACAAGCAAACAAAAAACCATGCACAAACCTACGAGATGCTGCTGTTTTGCCATTTAAGTAAACAACCTGTTTCAGACCTGGAATATATACCTCTGTACTTGTCATTGCTACTTGTGAGGTACATAAAAAGGCAGAGTCATCTTCTACCCTGAAGACTGAAATAGACTTCACAAGAATAACTCTTTCCGTCCCTCCCCCGGGGTCACTGCAGAATCCTTAAGGCTTCTCCCTTCTACCCACAAAGGCAGTGGCAGAAGCCAAAACCATAATACTTAGGTGACAATTTCACCATCAAACTCTGTATTTTGGAGATCTTTTCCAGCTTGTCCAAACTGGTTTTGCTTTATTATATTGAGTGAGCTATCCTATGATTGTTTGTACGAGCTGAAGGGCAGGCTTTCTGTTGTTATTTAGGAAGATGAGATATTTTGGTGCAGTCAAACCATTTAATTGCAACACTGTGTGTTCCTCTTTCTTCCCATTGCAGACAGCTGGTCAGAGTGGTCCGAGTGGTCTGAGTGCGACTCATCTGGCATGCAGCTCCGTGTTCGTCAGTGCATTCTTTTGTTTCCTGTGGGCAGCCAGTGCACGGGCAACACCACAGAGAGCCGAGCCTGTGCTTTTGACTCCAACTTTATACCAGGTGAGATCAGTGCTCTTCTGGAAAGATTAATGAAATCTCTCAGCATTTCAAGAACAAAACGTAACACTGTCCTTACACAGAACTTTGTAGAAGAAAAGAATTTGCCTGTTTTCATCCAAAGAGTGCAGGTCTACAGTGTAGAGCTTATGTTGCTGAACCTGGTGTCCTCATGAAAATCTGCCTCGTGGCACTGAGTGATATTGAGCTGTCCTTATTGTCACCACCCAGGATTGCAGTTATTCAGTGTCTCAGCATTCTGCAGGTCTTTGCATCCTATTTGTTAACAAAGTACAGGAATGAGTACAGATATGTCAAAGAACTGTTTGCTTTTCATTTTAAGGTGTTCTTTAAACTTTGGGAGTTGCTAGAGAAATGTTTCTCTAGGTTTCGTGGTTTGTATATGCAAGAGTGAGTGCTGGGGTAGTTAATCCAGAGAGCGTTTCATGAAATCCCTTTAGTGAGCAACCACTCAGAAAGTTACATACTGCTTGCTGTGTCTCAGGTACTTAACTCCTCTGTCACCATGGGCGATGATGTCAGTTTTTATTCTATAGCGTTTTTCAAAACTTACAAATGTACTCTTAAAAAATGGATTAATCATAGTCATTTAAGTCCACACGACAGTACGGGTGGTCACATTTACAGTCTTTCTATCTAAGTATATAATGAAATCAGCAGTCTATTCATGGACGGAAATTTATGTTTTCATGTATCATTTGTGAAATAATTTTGTTTGTTCAGTGCAGCAACCTCTTCTGTTTGACTACATAATATAGTACAATGTTATGAAGAAGTAAACAAATGTAAATATTGTTAATGGCTGATGAATAAACTTGAGGAATACATTCTTTAAGTGACAAATGCTAACGTTTCCATCCAAAACTAATGTGAAAAATGTCAGTGTGAAAGCAAAAACTCCCATGTTGTATTTTCCCCTTTTTCTCATGGTCTTGAAGCAGCTCAGTTAATTTTCATTTCCGTGAATGCACCACTTAATCCCACATAAGCTCTACACATTGTTTTGGAAAATATGCATTTTCAGAGTATGTGAAGTAAAGGATATCAGATGAATAAGTAGCAGCAACCTCTTCTCAAGAACTCTTTCCCTCTCAAATTACCCATATCACAGCAAATGAAGTCATGGCCTGTATACTCACCTTATGAGTGCTTATGTGCTTTCTTAGGACCTCACATCTTGCTTTCCCTCCTCAAGATCCTCATACTCAGAGTTCTTGCTCTCCCAACTTCTATTTCCTTTTCTAATTCTCCTCACTCCTCTCCCAGCTACTAGGCTGCCATGTCTACCCTCATGTTGTTTCCTCCTCATACTGCTTACCTTAACTCTGCTCTTCTACGAAACGTATGGATACAGAGTGATTCTGGCATAGTGCAAAAGTGACTGCTCCTTGTCCTTGCTGCTACTATGTTTCCAGAGTTAATCCTTATCAACATTACTTTACAGAGCCTTATGGATTTCTGGCCTTTTTTTCTGCTTTTTGGTTGGATTGTGAATCAATAGCCTTGACCAGACAGAGTACATTACCAGCCTTTGACTAGCTGTGAGAATACTGTTCTGTCAGGTCTATTTTGAAAATAACATTGATATAACAGGTATAGGAAGGTAAAAAATAAAATAACATTGTGATCCACTTTAGTAGAAGCCTGTGGTATGTTAGGTATGTGGAAGTCATAACACTTTGTTTCACATCTCATAATATGCTAAAGTATCTTTGGGCAGAAACCTCCAGCTGGAGAAGAGATTAATTTTAAAACCAGAACCGTTAATATAGTATTTGCTTCTCTCCTCTTTTTCCATCAGGCCTGCCTTAGCATTTCTAATCCTTTTTCCCCGGAATCATACTACAAGGACTTCTTTCACTGTTATGAGTCTGAACAGATTCAAATTTTAAACTTGCTTTAACAGAACAAAATTGAGAAACTCATTTGCCATGCATTCTTGAAGTTGTCATTATGTCTGTCTCATTTATCAGCCCTTTCCATTATCAAACATATTTAATATTCACAGAAGAATACGAGGGTGGCCACACAGATTAAGAGCAGAAGTCCATCTTGCCCAGTTCCTGACTCCAGTGGTAGCTATGATGTCTAGGAAAGAAGTGAAACAGAACAGGAGTATATCATTCCCCTCCCGTCTCCTTGTAGTTTTCCAGTCTTCAACTACCTTCATTTTCAGGAGAGTTTTTAAACCTGATATGATTTGGTCTGTTTGATGCTTTGAAATAGTTTTCTCTCCAAAAAGTTAACTGGGTTTCTTACGTCTTCCTTACAAATTGGGTCTTCTTGTGGTGGTGAGGTGGAGAGCCTACTGTTATTCCTCAAGCAGAAGCCATTGCATTCCAGTGGCCATCCTGTGCTCGGATGTATGCTGTGCTCAGATTGTGGACAGCACATGGATTTGTGGAGACCCACAATTCTAATTTCCTGTTTTACTCAGTGTGGCTTTCTTGGTTGTACCTAGTATTTTGTTTGCCTTTTTGATTGCTTCTGAACACTAAGCTGATATTTCATGAAACAATCTGAACTCACTCGAGGGTGGTAATGGTCAGCTCACAGCCATCATTTTATATGCAAAGCTAGAATTGTTTTCCACTCTACACTGATCTACATTCTGATTCATATGTTATATTGCTGCAAAAGTGATAACTTTTCTCCGCTATAGGAACTACTCTATTTTCCATCCTTTCCCTTATATCATGTAGCTTCTTTGTTTCTTGGGTAGTCTTTGACAAGGGATTTAAAATCATATCTTAAATCCAGTTGTGTTTCCTGCGTGACCCATATCCACATGATCACATGACAGAATGGTTTGTAAGGCAGGATGACTTCCTTTCACCAAATCCATGGTCCTCGAAGTAAAAAGTGGGAAAACTTGGTTGCCAAGCCATTTTTATTCAGGATTTATTCAGAATGTTTCCAAAGACAAAATGGTAAGGACATTGGGTGGAATCACATTTGATTATTTTACAATTGAGACTCATGAAATTGGCAGTAAAATTTTGAAGATTTGCAAATTCCCTCTTTTCACATTAGTGCTAGATGTGACTTCTAGAAGTAATGAGCCTATTTGAACATAAGATAATGAAATCCTCATTAAATGTACTATTCAGAAGTTCAACATTTTATCAACATAGCTTAACTCCACAAAGAATGTTTCAATCTATGCTTCATCTTTTCAATTCAAGGAATGTTCTGAATCAGGAATTAAAAATATGTTACTTCTTTTGCTTGATAAACTAAAGAATCTGAAGATGTCAGGGAACTTTTTTCTCAATTCCTCAACAACATAGTCAAAATCTTTTTTACTTTGGATTTTGAGTGAATGTAGTAGAATATGTTTTTTAAATCCTTACTTTATCAATCAAATGAATAGATCTCTATTATTTTTTTTTTCTTGATGGAATAAGCAGTGTATTTGTTTTTCTAGAAATATCAGTGGCACGATCCAGCAGCAGAGAAGAAAAACGATGTGGCGGTAAGCTTTTCAATTCTATCTGTATATTAAATACTGAAATATTAACTCATTTTTCTATTTGTTTCACATATTGCACTAGTTTTATTCCAACTTATAAATGCCACATTCTCATTATTTACACTTGGTCCAGAAATACAGGTGATAGGGACATAGTTGCTACAGGATTGTTCACTGAATCCCCAGATGCCATTCCTGACCTTTGAGATGAGAGTATGTATTACTGGACTTCTTTTTTACTTTTCTCCTGTTCCTTTATTTCAGTCACCCTTCTTGTCCCATAAAGAAGTTCCCATTATAGGCTAGCTTTCATTAGGTCAAAATTTGTAAAGTTGCTGCATCTTTTGCAGAACAGTAATTTCACATAATACTTTCGGACTTCAAATGAATAGCAGAGCGCCAGCCTGCTAACCCCTTAAATAGCTCAGACTATCTGGGACTCATATTCAGCTTTGCTACGAAAAACATAACTAAAGAGTAAAAAAAAATGTTCCATCCCAGAAGTCCTGATGCTAGCAAAACAAATCTTGAAAGAGAAAACTGAATTGCTGAAAAAAAAAATCTAACAGTGAGAAGAAGAAAAAGGAAAAAATACCGTTTTTTTGTTTGCTTGTTTGTTTGTTTTTGTGCTGAGCTATCATGCTTACTCTGTGTTGTCAGGGTAGTAGCTGTAGCCAGTTTTAATATTCTTCCATGCATAGATAAGCTGTGCTTTTAACCTAGTAAGGGACAACGAAAACACAAGGCTTATGCAGAAGCACGAGTGTGCGTGGCTACGTGTTATGGGAGTCAGGGTAATGCAATTTGATTTTTTTCTTAATTAGCAGTGGAGCTCTGAAAATATTCTGCTAAGTTCTAAAACAATGGGAAACTCTCACACAAGTGTAGAAGGATATTTCAGTAATTTACATACTGGGGCAGTCAACATAGTCACCTAAATATTAGATTGTGTTCCTTTGTTCCCAGTAGGCAAATAAAGATCCTACCTTAGGGATTTGCCAAAAACAGGACCCATATGCTGGCCTACTTCTCTGTTTTAGACTGAAAAAGATTTAACACTTTTCAGACTAGTGCCAATGTTTCAATTTAAAGTCAGTTTCATGTGCACAACCACAAACATATAGTAACGTTAAGATGAAGTTTCCAAATGATATTTCTTTCTTAATCAAAAGCACATTTTCATTTGGAAATGACAGTGCAAAGCAGTGTAATTTGTTTATTTCCAGCTAATCTTACTTGTGCCACATCTGACCCAATATCTCTGCCCAATAACATTAGGGGGCACTTATGTTTTAGATTTTCTTCTGAAGCTTTGTGCAGCGATGAACCTTCTCTTATGTTTTTATTTCTGTATTGTAGGTAGGGAGGGTTTCCCGTAGTGTGATCTCACAGTATCTTCAAAGCGCGGAGTGGACAGGGAAGGCTTGGGTGAACAGTACTGCATTCTGGCAGCGCTCTCTGGCTGCTATGGTTAAAAAGCATGCTGAGCTTTAAAGAGTTTCTTTTTCTCCACTGGGACATTTTCCCCTGAAGCACTACTGTTTTTCCCTTTACACAGAGAAAAAGTTCTGAAGGCTGGAGAAGGGAACAAATTGGCTGTATATCAAAGATGCAAAAATACTGAGAACCTGCAACAGTCAAGGCAGGGGATTTGAAAGGAGTATGCCACTGTGTCTGGGACAGACACCAAACAAGGGTTGTACTGAAAACATTTTAAGGGAAGCAGGTCTGCGATCTAAAGATAACAAGATTTTATTTGTTCTGCCTCAAGTCACTGTATATAAGACAAAGAACCAGAAGAGCAACAGAGGAAATCATAGAATCATAGAATGGCCTGGGTTGAAAAGGACCACAATGATCATCTAGTTTCAGCCCCCCCTGCTATGTGCAGGGTCGCCAACCACCAGACCAGGCTGCCCAGAGCCACATCCAGCCTGGCTTTGAATGCTTCCAGGGATGGGGCATTCACAACCTCCTTGGGCAACCTGTTCCAGTGCGTCACCACCCTCTGTGTGAAAAACTTCCTCTTGATATCTAACCTAAACCTCCCCTGTCTCAGTTTAAAACCATTCCCTCTTGTCCTATCACTATCCACCCTCATAAACAGCTGTTCCCCCTCCTGTTTATATGCTCCCTTCAAGTACTGGAAGGCCACAATGAGGTCTCCCCAGAGCCTTCTCTTCTCCAAGCTAGACAAGCCCAGTTAGTTTCCTCAACCTTTCCTCACAGGAGAGGTGCTCCAGGCCTCTGATCATCTTAGTGACCCTCCTCTGGACCTGCTCCAAGATCTCCACGTCCTTTCTGTACTGGGGGCCCCAGGCCTGGACGCAGTACTCCAGATGGGGCCTCACAAGAGCTGAGTAGAGGGGGACAATCACCTCTCTCTCCCTGCTGGACATCCCTTTTTTAATGCAGCCCAGAACACACTGCTGGCTCGTGTCCAGCTTCTTGTCCACTAGGACCCCTAAGTCCTTCCCCGGACTGATAATGTTGTTCATTGGAAATAAGTGATGTCCATTATATACATAATTTATATTAAAAAACATAATATATTTTATATATTATATACGTGTGTGTGTATATATATAAATGTTTTGCAGAAAGAAATTTAGCTGGATTTTTCAAACATTTAAAAAAAGCAATTCATTCTTCTGTTGCTTGGGATCTTACCTTGGCTAAGCATCTTTCAGAAATCCCAGTCTTAACACTTGCAGAGATTTATGGATATGTATGATTCTCTTAATGATCCCTTCAGGGAAGTACAATGAATTTGCTACTGTAGCGATAAACCATTGCAAAGGAGATGTTTGTGGGAAATGCATGAAATTTCCCTTATCATTATTTGAATCAAGTACTTTTCTATGTTCCTCCTCAAACTTAAGCTTTTATTGCTATTTCCTTAGCAATAAGACTGTTTTCTTCTGTCCACTATGCAGAGTTCAATATGTTTCACATGATCGCCGTGGGATTAAGTAGCTCAATACTTGGTTGCCTTCTTACTCTGCTTATTTACACTTACTGCCAACGATATCAACAACAGTCCCATGATGCAACTGTCATCCATCCAGTGTCACCAGCTCCTCTAAATACCAGCATCACCAATCATATCAACAAACTGGACAAATATGATTCTGTAGAAGCCATCAAGGTGAGAAGTGGGCTGGGAGCTCTCTGCTGCACAACACATAGTCCTATACAACTGTTATTCTGTATCTGAAGAATTTTAATTGCTAGTTTTCTGCACTGGCATTTGCACTCAAATTGTGCTGATTGTTAACGATGAAAATGGATTTCACTTTAAGTGTTGTAATTACAGATTCTTTCCTTTGTCAGTCCCTATTACATAGCTGTCTAGATTTGTGTGTAGGCAGAATTTATACAGCAGCAACTTTTCCTGTAAGAAACCAGACCACTACTCAATGCTATTGTTGTTCTGGTTTGTTTTTTTCCTCACTGTGTTCCACAGTTGCTTGCTGTAAAAAGTAAATATAGCTATGGACAATCATCATAATATATATTGAAGATAATCCTTTGGTGCCAATGATGTGGTGTCAAGGGCACTATTGATCTTCCTGCAATATGTCTTTATACAGAAGATGTATCCAGTTAATACATAGTTGGTCAGACTCTCAGCTAGTATTCATACCCCAAATATTTGAAAAATGAGCAGTATTGATTTACATTAGATGAGAATCTGGCATGGTATCTATATCATACGACCTTTGCTTCCAAATGCCTTTTTTTATGACCTTATAGAAAAACTCTGATGTTTAGAGCTACTGAAGAATGAACAATCTGGGAGTACTTAGCACGGTATTTTCAGATTATGCAATTTATTAATGCTGCTGTGAAGCTTTTTATATATGATTATATTTCTTAAATCCTACCCAGAAAATCTAATTTTTATTTTCTGTATTTTTATTTCTAATTAAAGAAATTTTAAGAAATTGTCTTAAAAATTCCAGAAAAGTCCAGATGTTGTAATCAGTGAAATCAGTTTATATGTACCTAACTTAAGGCTTTTTCAAATTCTCCCAAACATCTCTCTGGATTGTTACTAGACAAGCAAAATGTTGAAAAAATCTTGAAAAATCACTTTTAAATAAGTGAGTTATGCATTTCTAATACTTCCAGAAATGTTTCCTCTGTATTGCCTTGGAAAATCAAGTAATTAATGTAGTAAAAAGAAAATAATTCTGATTCGGTAAAAGTATGATGAGTTAATAATTCTAATAATAACTGAATACGTATGATTAGAAAGAATTCTTTATAAAAAAAATGTTATAATACTGGGGGAAATGTCTGTAACATTTTTATAGTAGAACTGTTTTATCTAGAAACATGATTATGTGAGTAGATACATGCAAATACAAGTAGATACTTCTAAATGCATTTTTGACTGACATTTCATGAATGTTTACCACAGAAATTGTCTGAGTGAAATAGCATGTAGGGGCTCCTTTCATTCTATTCCTCCCATTTTCTGCTTTTCTTTCTTATTTTTCCCCAGGCATTTAACAAAAACAACCTGATTCTGGAGGAGAGAAACAAATACTTCAATCCACATCTCACTGCAAAGACTTACTCTAATACCTATTTTACAGATTTCAATAATTATGATGAATACTAATGGGCTTGTGTATTTTCTGGCCTCCTGTAACTCCCCAGTCCCCAAGGCCTGTGCTACATGACTGCTCATGTGATTGAGGCTTCAGAGATGAAGTTCAGAGACATTTCAAGCACGATCCAAGCCGTCAATGTCCCATTGCTGCCAAATGCCCAAAACAACTGTTTGTGACATGCTGTTTTCTCTGCGGAGTGAAAGATTGGCCTTTGGTGTCGGGCGCAGATGTAGCCCCTTGGTGTTGCTGAACCGCTCACAAGGAACATGTCGCTTTGCTGTTTCATAAGCATTCAGTCAGATTTCTCTGACAAAGGACTGAGCAATTCCTATTACCCCTTAAATCTGCTCCTGGAGTACAAACGCAATTTTCTTTTTAGGCATTGTCTTTTGTTTCCTTGGGGTTTGGCAAGGAAGCTGTGCTGTTAGCCTCAGAGCCCTCTCTGCAGCCTCCTGAAGCTCACATCACCACAGAGATCTTGCAGGGTGTTGAGAAGAACAGCAAAAAGAAGCATGGTGGTTTAGTAATGCTCTGCAGCAGCATTAGGCTCTGTAGGGCTGGTCTTCCAGGGCTGCAGATCACTCAAGCTGTAGTTCAGCTGTTCAGAGGGAGGAGACTAAAGCTGTACCGAGGGATATGATCTTGTAATGAAACTGGAAAGCTTCAGGATAGGTGGTTTCCAAATGTGAGCCAAGCTTGGTCACAGAAGGCCTCCACACTGTTTGGTTGAATTATGAGGGTGGTGGAGGGGCACGTCTTGCAGGGAGACCAAGACAGGAGGGAAAATGGGAAAGGCAAACAGGAAGGCTTGCTTGACTGCCAGGGTGGTGGTGGCCTACAGTCAGGCCAGGTATGGGAAGATGCAACTGCACCGCCATTTGTGTGCTGTCTCAAGCACTGGTGGCACATTGGCATAATCTGTAGAGCTGCTTTCCTCTATCTGGCTTTTATTTTTTATGCATGTCTTTGACAAAACAAAGCATCATCAGAAAATGCAGATGTATCTGCAAAGCATTTTCTCATCTTACTGTTGTGTCTGGCCCACACCAACCAGCCCCTAAAGGAACCCTCTTATGGTGTTTTAAGTGAGTATCTCGTTGGACTTCATTGATGTAAATATTTAAAATCCCATTTGAGTTTTAAATTATCAGTTTTAGTTCCTCTTGTAGTGGCAGGTGAAGAAACACAAAGGATTTTTATACCATTTTTTTTCTTTGTTCTGTTGTCTTCACTCACATTCATGACAATATCATTTTTTGAGCTGAAATTCCAGATGTAGAACTTAATAGAAAAGGGCAGGGGTTTGGGCCAGATTTTCCAAAATTCTTAATAGCAAGACAGCATTTGCTATTCTCAGAAGCTTGTGGAAAAAAAAAAAAAAAAAAAAAAAAAAACTTAAAAACAAATATTGAGGACTAAAGAATTAGGCTTTCTTGAGCATGTTAGATGTAAAGATGTCCTACCAGAATGCCAGGAAGGTATGCAGAGAGACAGAGTAGAAATATTTCCATTCCTTACTCAGAGCCCTTGATCATTAGGTTATGCTACAATAGGCAAACAGAGAATAATATGTGCAGATTAAAATGATTAAAAATTTTATACAAAAAAAACTACACAAAAGATACCAAGAACATTGAGGCTGTGAGACTGCACTTAAGCATCACCTTGGTGGTCCAGCCACACCATGTGTATCAATGGCGATGAGCAACATTCTTGAATGGGGATAGGTCTAAATGTAGCACTGTGATTCCTATCTCTGTTCTGCATAAAACGAGAAAATGCAAAGCAAGTGGTCTTTGAAAAGCTGTACTGTAAAATGAACACACATTTACCATCTATGAAAATAATTAGGACGAGCTGCCTATTTTTTCCAGATGAATCATTCTCCCCATTGCTAAAAGAAAGTTCTCCCACCCTTTCACTGGTTTATCTTTAGAAGGGTTGATAACACCCATTTCCCATATTTTATTATTGTTTTATAGTACATCAGATTTGATTTTCTGGGAAGAAATTATTGGATTGCCTTTGAGTAAGGGGAAATTTTCTCTGCAAGAATATTCAGTGAAACAAACAGATGGGGGAATGGCTCTCCAAATCACAAGCATGTCCAGTATTCGAATCACTCTGTTCATGCCAAAAGATACATTTTTACATTTCAGTATATTTTAAAAGTAAGGTCTATATTGCTGCCACTGCCAAGAAGAAGCAGCACATGCACATAGACGCATGCACAACACTGTTCCTCTCTGCCCCTGTACTAAGAGCACATTAGTCTGGCTTATGGAGTTTGTATTTAGACTATTAGTTATGAATCCAATATCTTAAAAATATTTGATGTATGTATTTTTATTTTAACCTTTTTAATAAAATTCATCTGAAATAAGATTAAAAAATCTTTAGTAGATTAAGGCACACTTATCTTTACAGTGATTTGTCTTCCATTCCTTTCATGAATAGATAAATATGTTAGATGTGTTATATATGCAACAATAATACTCTAGATTAAGACTGCATGATCATAGGTAGGAGTGCATTTAGCAGATGCTCGGTCTGCTCACACTTCCGTCTCCCAGAGGAGTGTTTCAGACGTTCAGATCTCTGACCAACTCCTATGTGATGTAATCTAAAAATCACACCAACTTGTCAGAAAAGTTTTCCTTTTAAACATTTTTTTTTGTCATTTACCTTCTTAAGTTGCATTATTTTAAATCTCATGCAAAGGTATATTCAAAATTCTACCTAAAGCAGTTTAAAGTCTGATCTTCACATTCCTTCAGGGTAAATGCGATGTTTAAAGGAAAATTTTAAATCACTTCAATGAGAAAAATGTGATTGCAAGGTCTCCTCATCAATCTAGACTGAGAGAACAGGTTGTAAAGCCATTAGACTTTTGTGTCTTAGGTCATTGTAGAGGACCCTGGGGGTGCACCAACTCCATCAGTATTTTCTCCTTCTGAGTTCTGCACAGCTGTCTACATGGTTTAATACATCCTCCTCTACTATAAAGAGAAAAGCAAAGTGAGGTTTCTATTAAATTTCAATTTACTTTATTTAACGTTTTTTCGAAAATAGGCTACACACTTTGGTGGAAAGCAGATTTCCACATGAAGGCTCTAATGTTGTTTTGTCAAAAATGGAACAAAGTGGATACTTGCATGTCAAACTTGTTTAAGCTGACAGAGCTCTCAGACTTGTACAAGGGAAGAATTTGATTCTTGTAGCATTGTTCTGTTCTTAGAAAGGGAAAACCAACGCCTTTTCCCCGTAACGTTTCGCATGGATAAAGTGACCTTTTCTGGATAAATAAATATCACCTCTAATGTCGGTAATTAATATTATTAAGCCAGTTTTACATCGATTGCATAACTTGTAAAATGTTCTGGTTTGAACACACACATTTGAGTAGGGAGATCACAATCCTCTGAATAAATCTTTAATACTCCTTTCTGTGTAGCACTGCTAGATGAGGTGAGGAGGAAGCAGGACTGCTAGTCTGATACTGCATAGTAAATACTGTCATTGGGTAATCCAAGTTAAAATTGTGCTGGAATACAGGTTTTGGACTTAGTTTAGTGTCTGATGCACAGAGCACATTCCTCAGTTGCTTAGAAAATGGACTCCTGTGCTTGCAGATTTTATTCGAGTCTAATGACCTTTACGGCCACTTAAAATTACTTCAGGTGGAAGCTTTTTCAGCCATTTGCAGTCACCTGCTGTTGGAGCAGTGTGGTTTGGCTAAAACTAATCAAGAGATTTCTAACTGGAATTAGGGTTTTCTTAAGAGAGGAAGAGAGAATGAGGTTTAAATGACTTTGATTTCCAGGCTATTAAGCAGTACTGATTAAAGTCTCAGATGGGTGTAGGACTCTGAATTCAGTTAGGTCTCTCAGAATCCCACTATGACCTCTGGGAAGATACCATGTAGTGTACAAATCAAGAGCCACTAAAGCACTTACGTTCAGTGAAGAAAGTTCTCAGAGCATCTGAAGATATGACTCTTCAAACAAGAAAACAAAATAAGAGGTCTCAGATGCAACAAAAACAGTAATGAGAATAAATGCTTCAAGATTTTTTCCTCATCATCGCAGAATAAATATATTCACTTCTGTCAATGTGGGACCAGTTTTATTGAAATCAGCGCTACATACGCACATTCCTAAAGTTAATCGCATGCAAAATGGCTTTTCCGTGTGAGATAATTCTGTAAAATATTTGGTCCAAGTTCATCCTGCTTTGCTTGAGGTGTGTGACCAATTTTTAGTTGTAGCTGCCACTGGCACCCTTTGCATCTCATCAGGGAGACCATCCTTAGATGGGCAGAGTCACAACCCAGAGGAGGCTTGTAGAGAGATACACTTATAATTTTCTCTGTCATTTAGATGCCTAAATGTAGATGGGCAAAAGCGAAGCTCTGGAGCACAAGTACAATTTTACTTGTCACGTAAGTGACCACGCTGAGCTCAGCGGTATGGATGTAACAACTTACTAAGTTTAATGTGTTTACAAGATTGAGCCCAAAATATACTGCTTCTGCACAAATCCATGCTCAATACAAGATGGCCGCAGTAGTAAAGAAACAGATGCATTTAAAATTGTTCACAAGCAAATCTGCGTCTTGATATCAGGGAATTGATATGTGTTCATTGTGTGGGGTATTTGAATTCATTCCTTTCTTTGCTAAATAAATAAATGATTAAAGAAGATACAGCTTGAGTTCATTTAAAAGCCATTCTTCCAAATAAAGGGTTTTGGGATCTGTGAATGTTTTCCCTTTCTTTCTCTCTTCTCTTTCTCCACAGAAATGAATCTTGTGTGTAGTCGAAATGGCCTTTTGATAGACAACTCTGTATGGTTGAATGAATGCTTTGCACTGTGTTGCCACGTGACAAGAGTTTGGAACTGGGGGATACGCAGAGGGAAATGTGCTAAGCAGGGAAGTTTGACAAAAATTTCAACCCCAGCAGTAGCAAGAGTAGGTGAAAATGGAAACAGAAATGTGGAGGAATGTGACTGATGGCTTGGCAAATCCATCAGGAAACTTTCACAGAAACTTTGAGTCTTTTTTGGAACTGTCAAGGGCAGGGATGCTGAGACTATAACCCCTCGAACAGCCAAGCCAACTGGTTGCTCCAGCACAAAGCAGCCCGGCTGGCACATATGCCTGATAGCAGCAGGGACGTTGTGCAAGGCTGTGATTGCTGCTGCTCAGGAGAGGATTGAGCTGGAGCAGTTCTCAGCAACAGATTAGCCAGGAGGGGATGCAGTGCTTTAGCAAGTACTAAGCGTGGTGGCACAGGTGCCATTTTGGCAATATGTGTACTGGCAGGAGTTACTGAGCAGATCTGTAGAACAAAAGAGCTGGTCCGGAGCTCATGGGTTTTGGACTGTCTCCAGTCTGGTCCCAGTAGCTGAGTCCCCATTACTAGTTAGAGCATGCCCCTTCAGTTAAATTCACTCATTCAAAAAAATCTACATCGCATGTTCTGAGATTGCTCCATGGTACAAATGAAGCAGGGACAGACAAACCTTTTGTTTCCATATGGTTTTTTGAAACCAGGCTGGATGTTTTTTCACCTACTGATTGTGGATGATTGCACCCCTACCTTGCTGAGGAGTTATCTTCACGAGCAGAGGCATTCAAGGCCAGGCTGGATGTGGCTCTGGGCAGCCTGGTGTAATGGTTGGCGACCCTGCCCATAGCAGGAGGCTTGAAACTCAATGATCATTGTGGTCCTTTTCAACCCAGGCCATTCTATGATTCTATGATTATGAAACCATTATGGAAATCTGCCTAAACTTCGTATTGCAAAGCTGTTATGAAGGGCTAGGTGAAAACTGTTCTATTGAGTCTGACTTATTTTAATTGTGCTGAAACTGAATGTTACTGAATGCAATGTAGCCATTCCTCATTTGAAATGAGTATCTGAACAAAGGTGGTAATTTCATGATATCATTTCGGAAAAAAAATTCCATTAATGTAACTTCCAGCTTTCTCATAATCCAGTCCTGGAGGCTGAGAATGTAGAAATGTTATTTTTTTCCTCCCTAAAGGATTTATCCACAAAACTCATTCAGTGATAGCGTCATATTTTAAAATATTCTGGAAGGTTGTTAACAATAACACAGTTTATGTTCCAGGATTTGGCTTCATACTTTAGGAGATAGCCTATGGTTTTGAATAATTCCCCCTTTTCTAAGCTGCAGCAGTAAGCATCAACTGCAAGTGAAATAAGTAACAAATTTGAAATAAATGGGACACTTAAGGTCTCAACTTTTAAATAAAGATTTGAAGCGAGAAGAACTGCAAAATTACTTTTATATCTGTGTGCCAAAAGGTGCTTTCTGTTGTCATGGCTCTATGAAATATCCTTCACAGTGAAAAAAAAAAATTGTTTTTAATAGCGATATAACCAAGATAAAGCAATTGAAATAGAGTTCAGAGAATTTTAGAAATAGTAAACACTATTGGTTTGGTATCAAGAGAATGCTATTGCTTATTGCAGTAGTGGGAATAAGTGATCCCTGCACAGAACTTTATATGGAATTATTTTCTCTTGTTATTAATGCCTCCAAAAACAGCTTCCTTATAAAACTTCTCAGAAAACATGCTGAAGAAACTTGTATTTAAGAAGAAGCATCAGTTCAGTGACTCAAGCACAGAAGCAAACATGCAGGGATTTAAGCCAAATGCTGCTGCACAGTCATTCCATTGGCACAGAATTTACCTTGAATTTGCACCTATTGAGACAGCTAAGAGAATGTGTAGCCCAATGACTTAGTACTGCAGGGAGGAAATTTAACAAAATGTTTTACTGGTTATACTCAACACAGAGCTGAAGCTCAACTGGTGGGTTGACTGCTTTCCTATCATATGTCTACACCCTGTATCTCCCTCCCTACAGGTATTTCTGCATATTTTAAATGCTATAATTTGATGAATTAGCTTTCATCAAATTGGATCCTATGTATTGGAGAATTGCCGCTTTTCTAGTCTCCATTGCTTGTATTGACATTATCTTAGTGCCTTGGTTAGTATTCACAATCCTTCCTAGTATTTTTTTCAGCTTTAATTATATGGATTTTGCTGCCCTTTTCAAGGCTTTAATGCCAGCATTACCCGAACTTTATCCTTTGTGCTCATTTAACATTTTCTGCAAATCAGAACAATTATTTTTAACACATTCAAATCTTGACCACACATTTGCACATTTGTGATCTTCCAAGCCATACCTTTTGATTGTTTTTTTGCAACCATGGGAAACAATACTAAACCACAAGGGAATACCAAGGGCATTAGTCAAAAAAAAAAAAAAAAAAAAAAGGAGTTTTTGAAGAAAGGATATTCCTTTCTTCAAGTCAGTGTTTACTATTAATGGTGTGTTTATGAGATTTTTCTGATCCATAAAATTTTAATGTGTTTCATGTCAGAGTGAACATAAACTTGCCACTAATCCAGGCCACAGAGATAGACAGAAATATTTTAAAGCTCAGGATTTGGTCCCAAATATGGATAAGAGTAATTCATTCCCTTAATTTCTTGTCTTCCTGATATCATTTGTTGATGTGTATTTTTTTGTTTGCTGGTTGGTTTTGTATTTCACAACCCTATCAGTTAATTATCCACAGCCATAATAAACCTACCTTTGCTTGTGATATCCCAAGAAACCTGCACTCAGATTTTCCTGAGGTACAAAATAGAGCCCACTCTGCTGTGGGCTGTAGGCCAAGCATCTTAGAAGTCTTACAAGTTTCTGCACAATAAAATGGACCTGATATAGAATGAACTTAGAGCTATCATTAAAAAGTTGGCAATTGCCAGTAGTGTGGTACTTTATAGGAAGCCCTATGCATGTGAGCCAGTCTCCAAGTTTACCACCAGCAATTTGAATTAACTTCTGCAATAGCCCATTAACCAGCTGACAATGACCTTTTCCTCATCAAAAGTCTGGAGTGCTAAACAATAAGGGAAAATATTATTTTTCTGTCTGGCTTATGTACACTACAATTATTCAAGTTAAAATGATTTTGTTTGGTATTTCTGTTATGCTATCTGCTTTAAACAAATCAGCAAACAAAACAGTCTGTTGCCAAGAAATTTTGTCTCTACTGCAAACATGTGAAATAGAATTTGTTTAATTTAACTCTGAGCAAATGTTAAATTATGGAAGCCTGCTTAAATATAATGAATGCAGTCACAAAATAGTTCCAAAAAGGACTGAAATAGTTTAAATATTGAAATGCATCATTGTTTATGCAGCAATTTCTTTTGCTGTAGCTCTGTCCTTGTGATAGATGTGATTTTAAGAGCAAACATGAGAATGATGAGCAAACAAATAAAGAAAACGCTAACCAAAATGTCACATTATACACAGAAGTCTTCTCTTAGCAGGTGAACCCTTTTGCAGTTTGATGTCTTGAAGTTATTTATAGGATCTGTCTGGATCTAATCCAGACCTAGTTTGCAAATTGTTGTGAGGGCTAATCTTTGTTCAGGTGAAGGCTCTGGCAGCTGGAATATCTAGAAACACTTATTTTGTTGGAATAGATTAAAGAATTAGAAGAATAAAGAATAGATTAAATTCAATTTACAGCAAGCCCTGAGGTACTTGTTGGCTGCCTAATGGAGGCCTCCAGCTGCCTAACCCTACAGGAGCAAGGTCTGGCAGCTGGCTCAGATGGTGGTGCCCTTCTTTCTGTGATGGGCCTTTGCTGGTAGCAGGGGTTGTGCACCCTGGGACATGCAGTGGTTGCTCTCAACTTTCTGATAGGCCTGACTTGATTCTCACGTGGCATAGCAGAAAATGATATTGTAACTTGGAAGGGGTCACACCTACATGTTCTCAGAGTATAAGAAGGCAGGATAAGCAAAGAAATGGTGTAACCCCTTCCTACTGATGAGGTGACTATGGCACAGAATGATTAAGGAGCAGTTTGGTCAAGGTATTCAGCCGTCTTACTAAGGGAAGCTAGAACTCTAAATTTTGTCTGAAAATCCTGCCCCAAATAACTTCCTTGAAATGTAAAACTTGTCCTGTAGCAAACTTAATGTCTAACCTGGAGTTTTAATCAAAAAAGATCATCCTTTATCTCACAGTGACAGCTTTGAGTTAAAAATGGAGGCAGTAGGCTCCCCTTCTGCTTTTAGACTCACCTGTGAAATCTCTAATGTTGGTCAGGCCTCAGCTCTGCCTGGGAGATCTGTCACCAGAGAAAACCTGAGGCAAATTCAACAAGCTGTTTCTGCTGGCTGCTGAGAACTTATTTTGAAGTATTCTCTATTGTTTTCTCATGTCACACCTCATTAACAGCCTTTGCAGCAAATGCAGATCTTTTAAGCTTTTTCCCTGTGATGTAGTGCAGAGATCTACTTTGGCCTTATCTGCCTCAGTGTCAGGAAATGTGAGAATACATAAGGAAATATGAACAGTTCATCATCTCTTTCAAGCCTATCTACAGGATGCCAGAAATCTGCATATAATTTTGGGAATTTCTCCTAAAATAAACTGAACTATTGATGTGATCCTCGAGGAGGGAACAACCATTAACCTGTATGAACTCAAGTACACTGCTTAGTGCCCTGCGAGTCCCCTCTCGCATTCCACATGCAGTTCTTCTTAGCGATTTCACTGTGAAGCCAAAAATTTCTGCCAGTATCAAGCACATTAGCACTGAGTAATTGACAGGTTACGAGAAGGGAATTCTTTTCTGGACAAGCAGAGGGTTTTTAATAGGGTTCCACAGAAACCTGTTTTCACCGCTGTGTCGTCTATTGCTTTTTGTATTGATCAGGAAGGAAAAGAAATGCTGAGATTGCTGACAGAAATAATAAAAAAAATGAATTAATAAGTAAAGGTGAGGAAAAGCTGCAAAAGCAGCACACTTGATAAACTTTGTGCAAGCAAATAAACTGTATTTTCACATGGCCTAATGGAAGTTCATAAATACACATGGAAGAAAGAGTGTAAGCCACAAGTAATAGGAGAGTCTGCTCTGAGAAACGGGATAGGACTCAGGGTCACAGTGGATAGTTTGATGACCATAACCACAGGTATGAATGGAAGCATTACAAAATCAAGAGTTGTCATCCAACACAGTGCAATAGCTGCAAACTAAAACTAGGGACGTTTGTATAGAATAAGATGTGAATTCAGCATGATCTAGTGGTTGCAGACCCTGCACATAGCAGGGGGGTTGAAACTAGATGATCAGTGTGGTCCTTTTCAACCCAGACCATTCTATGATTCTGTGAATGCATATATATACACAATGTATATATAACCTGAATACTTAGAACAGTTAAGATAATTAATTATTAGGTAATTTCTGGAGAGATGTGATTTTTTTTTCCCTTTTTCCACCAGTAAGTGTCAAGCTTTCAATCATTAGTAGGTGTTCGTGTTATTTTTTTATTTCAAGTGGAATTAATTCAAGGCATTCCTATATACGCTTATTCAAAAAACTCAAGAAAAAAGAATTTTGCTCAGGCCATTTTCAGTTTGTTGAACTTCTTTCACTCCTGCCATGACACATTATAGTAAAAGCCCACACCTACTTGCCACATACCAAAGCAGTTTTATGAGGCATTGGAATCAGCAGTTACACATGGAACATGCGCATCTGATAGAAAAAAAAAAGTTAAGATACAACAAATATGGAACCTTATGCTGCCACATTTAAGAAGATTCTTCTGCATCTTCTCAGCTTTTTCACCTGTAACTAAATATTAATATTTGCTTGTCTACTGCATATGTCAATGGCTGTATACATCAATGATACTAAATTGTTCTGTGAATTCTCCCTTGATGGTATATCTCATCATTGATGACTTTCTGAGAATATGTGCACCAACACTGTGCACATATTTTCATTAATCTTTTAATTCTTTAATTAGCTATTACCTGTATATCTTCCTGCTGTGAAAATGACTGAAGTATTTGTGTCAATCTGAACTATACAGATGAGCAGTAACATGGAACAAGCCAGAAATACAATCATTACTGACCACCTATAGAGACATTACAAAAAAAAAAATCCGTTTTCAGTTTTGAATGCAGCATTTTTGCAAACATTTTACAAGTGTGTACTGTCTTTTTTTCTGACCAAAATTATTGTGTATTCTCTGAGCCTTGACATAAATATTAGATATTGCTGAAGTTCTACCAGGCTTTTCTCCTTTCTTTGAAGAGCCATAGTGCTTCCTCCTTTGTCAGGGGGCCTTTATTCTATACAGTAATTTATAGGACAGTGTGGAAAGTAATAGTGATTTCAAAATAATTCCCTGTACCAGTGAGTCCCAAACATCTTTGGAGTGAACAGCAAGGACTGAAAAACTTCTAATGTTGTTTTGTGTTCGAAAGAAAGCTGATTTAGAAAGTGCAGAAGACTCTGCAAACTGTTTGCAGAGGCAGATATAGCTTTTACTGGAGCTGTACTTTCACACCTGAAGTAGAGCTTGATGACTGCATGTGATTGGTTATACCCAGGTGTGAAACCAGAGTTCTTTGGAAAGCTATGATCAGTTGCTGTTCTCTTGAGCACAAGCAGTCAGTGATGTGTCCGTCTGTTCAATAGAATAGAATAATGAGTATAAAATAAGGGAAGGGGAGGATAAAGAGGAAATGAATATTTTTGTTACTAGCATTATTCAATTCTTTAATATAACAGAACGTACAAAAGTATTGTTAGCAATGCTTCCTTGAAGTCTTAGCTATGTTATCCCTTGACATTATCCCTCTTCCAGCTGACAATATGAATCATTTATTCCATAAAGAACATTGCAACCTTGGAGCTCTTTACAAACTTTGGTCGTGTTCTCCTGAGCTTTCCTTTTTTATATAATAACAATTACGTAAATCACAGAGATTAATTTGGTTTGTTAGGCAGATAACAACAGAGGTTTAAAGATTAAGCTGAGGCATCATTCAGAACTGTAATGGGCTGCTCATTCTGAGCTCTCCAAGGGGTGGATATCATCTCATTAAATGCAGTCACTAGAAGAATGTTATTTTAGTTTCAATTTCAGCTCTATTTAGCAGATATTTTCTAATGGTATCGAGTATGTCCTTAATTTGCTTCTATGTAATGTGAAGAAGATATCCTTGAATAAGAAACTCAGAAGCAGGCAGATTAATTCTTTTCCCCCCACCCCCCACGTAGCACTCTCCTTTACTGCAGAGGCAATCAGTGTTAAAAGCAAGACGGTAAAAAACACTATTTTTGCATATGTGTAGTGACATGTCAGCTTTGAAGGCAGGTGTTCTCCAGTGAGTGAACTGTAAAAAGATATGCATGCACACCTTCATACCAATGTCAGAGAAAGGTTGAGAATTAAGAGTGGTCTTCTATGCAGAAAAAAATATGGAAATGAATTTGCCTGGAGTATAAATAAAATCAAAGGATCAAAAATAAAGTTCTGGACAGGGCTGGGAGAATGGTAATCACCAAAGAACTCTGAAAAAGCTGTCAGAGAAAGGGGATGCCCCCAGGCAATGTAATTCTATGTAGGAAATCCTTCTGATATGTACAACACTTCGGAGTGAGCCATGCAACTCCTGCTAAAGCATGAGATGCCCAAACATATATAAATGTGTAACATTTGCACAGTATTAATGCCCTTGATTTTCATCACTCCTCCAGGAAACCACCCAGCCAACGCCTCTGAAGGATGTTGGTGGGCAGGCTTTCTCCACGTGAATGCAAAATGCTGCCCATCCAACTTGGCAGATTGCAGTCACTGTGTAGTTGTCAACACAACCAGTGATGAAGGGGCATAGGTGGTGGAAATGACTGGCAGTGATATTTTCTACAGGCAAAAACAGATTTACAAATGAAAATGAAAAGAGCTGCTGATGTTCTCAAACACAGCTAGGGAAAGCAGCCTGGTAATGTGAACATGTAAGTACAAAGGCCTTCCTCTCATCTACCTTGTCCTGGCTGTCAAAGCAGAGAAAGTGACTTTCCTTCTGATAACCAACTGGAGCGTTTCAGATAGAGGCTAAAACTGATTGTAGTGTGAAGCTGGTGGAGATAATGAGGCAGTTCATAACACGGGAGAAGTGCCTGGGGGATGCTTCACCAACCCCTTTTCCTTTTGGCCGACATTGACTGTTTTATGTACTGTGGTTTACAGAGCTGCCAAACATCATGCAGGGAATCTGACAGTTTTCTTATGCCTTCCCACAGACCAGCCTGACCTCCATTTGTCTGGATATACAGCACCACTGTGCTGTGTGTGCTTTTGTCATCTACCAGGGCCCCTTGTGTTTCTGGCTCTGCAGGCAGTCTCACAGATGTCCAGTTTCTTCCCTCCTTTTCCTGTCTTACTGTATTCATAGATACAGGCTGACATTGTAGAGACAACAGCTGCTCTGACAGACAGCAGTGGGAATGAACAGCAGATGACAAGAAAAAGAGAAGAGGGTCAAAAGCAGAAGCAAGGGGAAGAGCACAGGTGTGGACAAGGATTAATACACAGTAACAGATGAGAAAAATTGCAGCTCCTGGACTGGAAGACGTCTAATGAGTCTCAGCTTTTGACATCAGAGAAATAAAGGTACCTACAGTGTAAGAGTGGCTTCACACTGTCTTAACTGCATTTCAGATGTACCGAGTTTGTTCAGAAAGTTTCTGTATGTACTCAGCTTGAACATGTTCAACATGACAGGTCCAGAACAGTGTTTTGAATATATGTGGAGCTGCTGCTCTGAGAGCAGGTGATGGGAAAAATTACCAAGCCTCAACTTGCAGAAGTTACTCTACTTCAGCTATGAGTAAAATAGAAAGAAGTCTCTTCTTCTCCATACTGCAGAAAAGTGAAGACTGTGAGATCCATTATGGGCTGGCTTTTTTCTTCACCACTTCTCTCAAGGCTGTTATACAGGCTAGACTGATTATGTATATTACAATGATATTATATCCAAGAGTTTGGCTTTTGAATAATATGTATTGTGATGACAAGAACTGAAATACTTGTGGACACTCCCTCCTTGGAGATATTCAAAAACACTTGGACATAGTCTTGGACAAGCATCTCTAGGTGATCCTGCTTGAGCAAGGGGGTTGGACCAAATGACCTCCAGAGGTCCTTTCCAGATCAGAAGGACCAAATGACCATCCAGGTCACCATCCAGTGAATCTTTGATTCTAATCATTCTGTTCCCAGCAGCTTTGGTGCCGCTACTAATCTGGACACGTCAGGTGAACATGACTAAACAAATTTTTGCTAGTCAAACTTATAAGAGCAATTCTGAAGTAAAATCTGTAATAAGTCTAAGAAACGCCTGGATAGCGTGACAAATCCTTCATAGCATGTTTGTTGTTGTTTGTTTGTTTGTTTGTTCGTTTTCTCAACCTGAATAAGTTGGATACAGTCGGATTTGCAGGAAATGATTATTTCTCCACACCTGTCTCATTTTTTGCATTAGTGTGGAATGCAACTAATCACAAAACCACAAGTTAAAATAAATGTAATAGCTGTTCCTTCTGTTCTTTTACAGAAGTCAGGCTTACCCAGGTCTGTCAGATGCAATCCTTTAATGCCCAATGACACCACCACAGAGAGTCAACAGTATTTAAGCAGCCAGGACAATTTTTTCATTTGCACAAGCTATAAAGGGCAAAGGAGTCATACAACAGTCATTTGCATGGGAATATAACCGCCCTGATGGGATAGGAGATCAGCCAAAAATGTGCCCTTGCCACAAAGAAGGCCAATGGTATCCTGAGCTGCATTTGAAATGCTGCCAGCAGGTTGAGGGGGGTGATCCTTCTCATCTACACAGTATTGCTGAGGCCACACCTACAGTAGTGTCAAGTTCTGAGCTCCTCAGTACAAGAGATGTGGACATTCTGGAGAGTGTCCAGCAAAGGACCAAGAACGTGATCATCAAGAGATTGGAGCTTCTCTCCCATGAGAAGGTCTGAGAGAGCTGGGACTGTTCAGCCCGGAAAAGAAAAAGCTCAGGGGGTTCTGATCAATGTATATAAATACCTGAAGTGAAGGCTGCAAAGAGAATGAAGCCAGGTTATTTTCAGTGGTGCCCCATGCCAGGAGAAGAGGCAGTGGACAAAAACTGAAACATATGAGGTTTTGTCTGGACATCAGGAAACACTTCTGTCTTGTGCAGGTAATGAAGCACTGGCACAAGTTGCCCAGAGAAGTTGCGGAGCCTCCTTTTTGGAGATCTTCAGAAGTCACCTGGACATCAGCCTGGGTACCCTGTCATTGCTTAAGTACGGATTGGACAATTGAACCCAGAGGTGCCTGCCAACGTCAACCAATCTGTGATTCTGTGAAGATGAATCATCAGTGCTAGATCACAGTTGAAAGAACTGAGGTCAAGGATAGTAACAGCCAGGGATACTGGGAAAATACTGCAACAAGAGGTGGGAGCCCACTGACTACTTTTATGAGATCAACCATGTCCTCATTACAGTAACATCAGCCAATCACACTAGTGATTACTGGGCACAGTCCAAGCAGCAGCATCACAAGTGAGATGCCAGAGGAACAGGCATGCAGATAGGCAAAGGAAGAAGCTCATTTCAAACACAGGTATCCATAGAGATATGAGTGAAGGAGTGTATTTCAGTTCCTGCAGAAGTAGTACTGTAGTACGTTTTTCCTGGAGAAACTGCAACACACTGAAAGGTGGTCAGATGCATTTTGTCTGAGAAAGCAGAAAAATCAAAATCTTTTGCAGAAAAAGTTTCTGCCAGATTTGCAGAAATTATTTGCAACAGAAGTTTTGAAGTAGAAAAGCAATTCTGCATTGACTTAGGCTGTTTTTATATAGTTTTCTCAAATTACTCCAGCTCTGATTTCATTTCTGCTTTCTTTTTGCATATAATTGTTTTTCATCTAGCCAGCTGCATTTAAGCTTGTATAGAAATAGTTTTGTTTCAACACGATTGGTCAGTCTTTTTGTGTGTTACCCTGTGTTTCCATTCCAAGAAGCACGTGGTTTTCAGTCTTGCTCATTTTACACAAAAGGCCATTGCAGTGGTGTGGGAGATGTCACTTAGACAAGATATAATCTTTGAAATCAATAGTAGGCATCACTGTGGATCTGAATGTGTGGAAAAGGGAGCCAGGACCGCCAGCTTCTCTATCTGATTCTCAGATACTGGATGGTAATCTGAAGCAGTGAATACTCGATTTTATGACATAAACTTTACATTCCCTTAAGGAGAGTCAAATTTAAGTCTTAGAAGTTGTCTCATTTCCTAGGCAAAAATTTATTAAAGCTTTTATTAAGGCTGCCTAAGTGCTGTGTTAGTTGGGAAGATCACACCATGAGATGGCTCAGAAACATTCTTCCATATAAATGTTTCAAGGAAGAAGAAAAAAAAACAACACACACACACACACACACAAAAACCCAAAAAACAATTGCTGTAAAGTTTTGATATTTCTTTTTGTGTGTGTTATGAACCACTTTTGTGAAACTCTACAGATGAGATGAGGTGATACATCATGTGCCCTGAAGTTATTTAATGCATCTTTCAACTGTGCCAGTGCCTAGCTAATGTGCCAAGATGTCAGATAAGGCTTTGCTACTGTGTGGAAGAACAACTGTGATAGCTCAGCTTCCAGGGAACAGAGGGAAATCACAGCACAAAACAGTGGTCAGCAATGCTGGGATATTTTTCTGTGTTACAGTCAACTGCTGGTAGTAAAAATGAGTCAAAAATTACATATTTTCAGTAAACATTAGGTACTGCCCAAAGACAGTCAGTCACATCTACTTCTATAAATACTGCTCTGCTTCAGTTTAGGGTTTAGGATATAGTTCAGCGATGGATGTCCTTACTAGTCATCGTACAAATGAAAAGAAAATTTTAACAACTTAAAAATAATGTAGAATAGGTTTTTGAGGGGTGTCAATGAATTAAATGTGTATATCTTCCTTTTCTTAGAGAGAGAGAGAGAAGCTGTGCTGAAAAAACAGCACATGAATGACTCCTGACCATTCTCACTTGTTCTGAGAAATGTTTCAGAGGAGAAGGTACAACAGTTGGAGAACATGCACAGACTGCAGTCTCAGAGGGAATGATATTGGGTTGCGGTAATGCAGGTGTAGTTTTCAGCTGTCAGTGCTTACTTACATCGTAAACTGTACTATGCTGCCAGGCAATAGAGACCACTCTTGGGTCTTTCACTTCTGCTCAAAATCATTCCTTTCAGTAACACTGAATAATGCTAATTAAATTAATGACTTTAAGTTAATTCAACTGTCCATTTTTTTATGCACACATATTACTTTATAATTTTATGATGTATGTAATATATTACGCTATTATACTGCACAACATATTATCAGTATATAAGTGGACATTACATATTTATAGATGATTTAACATATTTCAACTTAATGTTGTGTGAATATAAAATTACATAAAAATTAATACTTTAAATTCAATAGTTCCAATCATGCATTTGTGTTTCCAAATCTCTAACACATTTGAAATGTAGATAATTTTATTCACAGGATAAGCAGATACTGAAGCAATCCATTTTCTATCCAGATCTATTTTTAAATAAAAGTGTGAGGAGCTTTTGCAGTGCTGTCAGAATAAGGCTGATGAAGATTACACTGACCACGAGAGAGGAGGGAAAATGTGTCTGGCTTGGATGAGTCAAAGGTATGGCTGCTCTGACATCAGGGATTGCAAGGAGAAGCAGGTGGAAATAGCAGCAGCCAAAAATCAAACCATGGCTCTTTTCTTCATGCTAGATATCCTAGTTAACATACAGATCATATTTAACATCCCCCACTTTCTAACCATTTGGACTGCAGTTGCCTACCATCTATCTAAACATCTCACAAGCAACCTCCAACTGCAAGGTTGCCCAAGGTTGTAGTGAGTGATGCATACCACCACTTTGAACAAGCATCCGGCTGTGGTCCCACTGACAGATGCCTCGTCTCCAGTCGAACATGCTAGCCAACAAAACAGTCCAACCTGCACATGGTGTGACACATATACTCCTAGTCCTACCCAACTGGACTCACACAGTTCCAGCACCTCTGGCAGTTACAGAGGAAATGAAACAAAGAATACCTTGTCTTCAAATGCTGTTAGGTTGAAATGAAAACAAGCACCTGAGGCATGGCTTTCAGTAGCTGGTCATCCTCATTCCCTGCAGACAATATAGCTTTTGTCCTTGTAGATCAAGAGCATCTACAAATCACTGCTCAATTTGTCACAGCTTGAAGTCTTGTCAGGAAAACAAACAAAAAAATCAACTAAAGCTTGGTCAGCTTCATGTTGCTCTTTCATTTTTAATGATAGTTTCATTTGCTACTGACTTCTAGCTCATTAGCTCCCTTTCTTTGGAATCTCAGAGCGTTTCATTCTGCTCACTGACAAGGCTGGGTCTTATGCAAACTAGGAGTCTATCAAAACAGAAAAATCTTCTCCTCTTTGAAAACGCAGAGTGTGGAAAATATTTGCCAAAGCAAACTGAATGTGTGTTTGCCTTTCATAAAATGAAACGTGATTATGGGGTGAGTTGAAGCAGAGGTATAAGTAAGCTTCTAATACTGGTTTGCCATGCACACAATGGGTGAACTGTGGAGTGAGACTGCATGGGACTTTTTAAGAGAAAATCTGAAATTTGGACAGTGTTTAAGTAAAGATTAACAGCCCTTCTGGAAACACTGACAGGATACGAGCCAGCTAGAGAGAAGCTGGAACACGGCAAAGCTTGAACAAACTTTAACAGTATGAACAAAGTTTCGTTTTAGGATTTATTCAAAACAGGAGTCAGACAATGGATACTATGACTGCTAAAAAGTTTATTTGACTTTGGAAACAAAGTTTAAAGGACGTTTGAATGAAAATTCAGCTATTTCTTTGCCAGCACTCTGCTCCTCCCCTCCAAAAAAACACAACCAAAGCAGACGAAACCAAAACAATCCCAGAAACATTTATGTTGGGCACTTTTGTCTGACAAAAAGTGTTTATTGGAAACTATTCTGTGAATGTCATGTGTCTGGCACTTTTTGTCCTCATTCTCTGCTGATGTAGCCATAGATAGGCCATGGCTTTTCCTCTTCCCAACATGTCACACTGCTATGGAGGCTGATGGAGGCCTGAGGCCTTTGAATGCTGACTCATGAGGACATATGGCATCAGCTCTGAGCAAGCATTTTTTAGCATTCAGGTGTTCTCATTCTCTGACAAAAGAATCTCTCGCTGAAAAGCAGCCTGTTATGACAGCAAAACCCAAGTTTCTGTTGAAAAGTATTCTGGAAGAAAACTTCAAAAAAGCTTCAGGCCAGAGCTTCACAGAATAGGAGAAAAAAAGAGCATTAAGAACTATGATCTGGAAGTGCTAGATTTTCCACAGCCCATCACAGAGCAAAATCGTATAAAGTCTGGCATTTAAATCCATCCAGGATTTAGAAATCTTTGTTACAGGGCTGAAATCCACTCACTGCAGGCTTCTAGAATACGTAGCAGTTCCTTCTGCCAAATGCTATGCTTTTGTTTTTATTTTGGTCTAATTCTATGTCTGTCCCTCAAAATTCTTGATTTATTTATTTTTTTTGTTTTGTTTTGTTTCTTTGATTGTAGTCTCCACTATTAAATATGAAAAATTTTTCATTTCAAGCACCAAAGATAGTTCCCTGTATCAATAAACATCCAAAACCCATATATTCATATCTATTCTATTTGAAGCAGACTTCTAAGTGTGGCTGTTCCTACCAAATCTGGTGGGAAATGTTACTTGCTCAGTATATTTGAAAAGAAAATTTGCTTAGATATTTGACTGTGGATAAAGGTACCTAATACAAAGTGTCTTTCCCAAACATGATTTTTAAAACCTTTTCTTATGAACCTTTTTTGAAAAGGAGTTTTGTACTTATCTTGCTCTTTCTTTATAATGGATTCATCCAAATCTTTGAACTTCCTTAATCTCTCCAAAATAATTTTTATTGATGCAAATGCTATTTTGGAAAATACTTGCAACAAATAATGCAGACTAAATAATAATGACAACAACATCAAGCTTCCTGGTCTGAAATTTTACCCATAAGTCTGATGAAATCTATTACAATTCTTTGTGGATGGCTCTACTAAGTCTATGAATGGGAAACGTGTGAGAATTACTGCCCTGATTATATGGGTGTACATTTTAAAATGTAGTGTGAATAATTGACAATCTCAAAACATGACTTGAGCCTGGCTAGGCAGGTTCATTTGTTTCTTGATGAAACCAGAGTGCACATTACTCTTACTTAGATTTGATGCTGGCAGGGCTACCTGAAAATGGCTAAAATATTAATCTTACATTAAAATAAAACACAAGGGACTATTAAAACATTAGCTTCTGGAATTCAGTTTAAAAAAAAATTTGCTCCTCTCTGAACTTCTGTAATAGATTTGCCTATAGTGAGGCTGTTATCAATAATGTCTACTGCAGTGTTCAGAAAAGCTGCTAATAAAATGTCATAAAATTGAAATCAAACATTTTGGTAGAATATGAGCTTATATAACTTCAGCTTTAACCAGTAATCTTTTTTTTTTTTTTTTCTTTTTTTTTTTTTTCCTGAATTATCTGTGTATCACTAAATGAGAAAGGAAGGAAACAAGGCAGGTGAATGGGTGTGCAGAGTACCTCCCTCCTGAAGAACGTTTCTCCTCAGTGTAGCGCCTGAGGCCAGCTGCTTTCCTGACACAGTGTGAAGAGGGAAGGTTCACTCACAAGTTGGATCTCCACATCCTGGAGCTGGAGAGTGCCAGGCTGGGTTTCATCTGCAGCTACCCATGCTGTGGGAGCTGGTCTGTGTCCCAGCTAACTGCTTCTCATCCCTTGCCTCCTCCTGCTAGCAATGGTGGTACATTGCTCTTTTAGAAATTTTGGCTAGCCGCCACCAGCTGTTTCTGTTATGCAGCCCGGCAAGAAACACAAACACTGTCTAAGATGGAGATAACTCCATTATGTGCTGGAAGATGTTTAAAGTGATTCCTTTGCTTCACATCTTCCAAGAGAGTCTCAGGTTCTCCACTCCTTAAACCTTTTTCCTGCAGTAATGCATGGGGGGAGCTGATGCTGAGTGTCTGTGTTATCACTCCTCCTGCCACAACTTCACAGCTGAAAGATCCTTCAACATGCTGCTGCAGCCACAAGCATTTTCCCTCTGTATGATAGACCTGCTTGTTTGTTTGCTTGTTTAAAAGAAATGGCTCCCTAGCATAATAGAACTATGTAAGAAAAAGGCATATCAGGCTCATTTAATTGCACCTGTCCATTCCTTTCCTTCTTTTCCATTACTTATCGACAAAGTCATCTGCTTTTTTGCTTCCTCTTCTCTCTAAGAAATCTTTGGATAGACATCTCCATTACCCCATTTAAAATTAACTTCATACGCTTAAATAATAGGTGAAATTCCACAAGATACTACGGCTTCTGTGAATCCTAGCATACCTGATAGGAATATGTCAATACATTACCCTTACTCTACCCTTGGTAGAGCACGGTGCTTTACAAAGCAGTGTGGCAGAATGTGTGCTGTAAATTTCTCTTTTGAGGGCAACTGGACTAGACATTTGGTCTGGCTGTGAGGATTTATTTGTTTTTTCTATTCTCATGGGTAGAAATAAATTGTTGACAGCTACTGGTAGGGATGGTTTGTTGAAGGAGAAATTGGAGCAAAGGAAAGTAAAGAAAAACTCTGAATGCAAATACTTAATTAAGAAATATATGCAGTCTTTTAGACTGAATAAATCCTGTTTCTGTAAGTTATGAAGAGTCCAAATAGTAGGACAACAAGTTGTTTTAAGACTGAAGGGAGTAAAAAAGGGCTTTTTTTCCCCTAATCGAAGCAATTTTCTACCTCTCTGAGAGGATAAATGATGAGGAAATCAATGAACAGCACAGAGGGGGAAGCAGCTTTAAGCAGTATGACATTGACAGTGCACCTTGATGAAAGTAAAAATGTGTTTTCTTTTTCTTTGGCAAAACTAGACACCGTATCTCCACTTCAGTATTTCAGCTGTCAAAGAGTTCGCTTACCGAATGTGCCCCTGTGCATGAAGAACTGCAGCAATTTCAGGAAGCTTTTCTTTACCAGCCATATTTGTAGGCAGGTGGTAGTGATTGGCCTGGAAAACGTACATTCCTCATTTCTCAGTATTTCTATCTCACTAAAAACAAATCTGTTTTCTTTTCTTTGTGATGATCTACATCTAGCTTTCTTACACCCACACAAGGCAGCAGAAGGAACGAAAGCTTCAAATTACAGTGTGATAGAATATCATCATAATTGGACAAGATAGCTAAAACCAGATTCAGCATGTTCTAAAAAAAACTTCAGGAAAAAAAATCATAATTTGAGCAAATCCTTGGATTTCTGCATAAACAAATACATTCTATCACAAGCAAAACACCTGTAACAGCCATCACGCTATCATAATTTTCTTGAGTTTACCGTGGCAAGATAATATATATCCATAATTGCACTGAGAAAGTTTGGAAATTGCCTATAAAAAATAATAATGCTATTTTTCAGGCACGTCTCAATAAAAAGTGTAAAAATGATGATAAGCTAATGGAGGCTGACTGTTATGTTCATGATGTAATGGCAGGTAATCAAGAAGATTACTCCATTTCTTTAATCTCAACCCTTCTTTCTTCTGCTGCCTATTCCTACCTACAGTGATCTACTTCTGTGCAGCCTGGATTCTAACCCAAACTCCTGCTTTGTATGTCTGGCTGTTGTTCTCATAATTCCTCCTCCCATTTACTTGCTGAGAAACACTTTATTCTTTTCAAATGATTTTATCTTCAGGCTTGGTTACTGCTAAAATGAAAGCTGACACAAGAAAAGAAATATAAAGACTATGTGGCCTAGTAGATTCTGTCAGTGACTAAGGCTAAATTTGGAAGAGCTTGGTAGCACTTGTTCTTGTAGCACATACCTTTGAACCCAGCTTATCTGCTCAGGATTTTCTCTAGCCTTGTAACTTTAATCTTTCTTGTAAAAACCTTCCAGTCCTTTTTGAATGTTATGCACAGCTTTTTTCCCTTTGCTGTATTTTTAATTAACTGGGACATCCTAAGTTTTCTGCCTTGAAACTGAAGCCAGGAGGCCTTCAGGTGGCGTTAGTAAGATAAAGGAACTATGGGGTTCACAGGATCACATACCAGTAAGAAAGAGCAGATTACGACTGTGTATTGTGGAACATATGATATAGAATATATTTGGTCACCTAAATTCGGGGATGTGCATATGAACATGGTAAGAGAACGTGATTTTTATTAACATCACCTTAGTGACTGGGTTTGCCCAGTCTGGAGAAGAGGAGGCTGAGAGGTGACCTCACTGTTCCCTGCAGCTCCTTCAGAAGGGGAAGCAGGGGGAGATGCCGGACTCTGCTCTGGGTCACCAATGGCAGGATTTGTGGGAACAGCACAGAGCTGCACTGGAGGACATGAAGAGATATTTATTTACCATGAGGGTGGTTTAACACTGGAACAGGCTTCCTGGGGAAGTGGCTGATGCCCTATGGCTGTCAGTGTTAAGAGGCATTTGGACAATACCCTCAGTAACATGCTTTAACATTTGCTGAGCCCGGAAGTGGTCAGGCAATTGAACTAGATGATCCCTGTAGGTTTCTTCCAACAGAAACGTTCCATTCTATTCTATTTGTCCCTGTTTGTTGCAGGGGAGTTGGACTAGATGACTTTTAAAGGTCCCTTCAAACTCTAAGGATTCTATTCTATTCTATTCTATTCTATTCTATTCTATTCTATTCTATTCTATTCTATTCTATTCTATTCTATTCTATTCACACCTGCATGAGTTCATCTTTAAAAATCTGTGAGTGAGATCTGTGGATCATTTTACTTGAACTCCACTGAATCTCTGTAGCCAAACTGCATCACCATATGTTTTGCTCATCTTTATTTTTGGAAATGCTACTGAAGTTAATAAATTTCTTTAAGGGCTGATAAGGTTCATTGCCTCTGCTTAAATATTTAGGATGAGTCAGTTATTAGTAGTACAATTACATTATAGTCATAGAAAAATATATATATACATATACATAGAAATTGCCAATTATATAAAAAGAATATTTATTCCTCTGTAGATCTTCATTTAGGAGATGCCTTTGAAATTTTTTCAGTGTTTGTTCACACACTGAAAAAATTCTAAACAGTGGGAGAGAGAACATTTTTTGTTAAAAAAAAAAAAATCTAATGGTTCTGGCTGCATTTCATGATCACTTCAAAGTTTTATCATTTTGTTTTTAAGGAATTAATTCATTTGTATGTTTAGGAGTCAGGACCAAGCAATTGAATATATTGGAACAACATTCAATACTTCATTTTTCCAGCACAGGAGCTATTTTCAGTGATCAACAACACATTTTATTTGCAACACAGTCAACAGAATTCTTGCGTGCTTTCAGATGATCTGGACAAATACCATCAATGTTTATTGGTTTTATGATATTCCTCAGTTTGCTAACATATTCTGTCAGCATGCAAGAAATAAATTGATACAAAAGAGGTTACTCAAAGGGAAAGGCCCTTTACTCACAGGTAATGTCCTCTCTGAGTAATATCTTGTAACTTTTCAGTAAAAGAAACTACCCCTAAATTTTTCTGTCTTCCAAGGATCTGCTGATCATTTCTCTGACAATATGTACTTCATGTGGTTTCTTTTTCCTTTCTATTTATTTCCTTACATAATTTGCATATGCAGCTGTGTTGTGTCTTCACAGTGAATAAAATAATTATGTTGTCCTTCTTTTAGCTGGAAGATCTTTTTTTCTGCGTAATATATTTTAATCTTCCAGCTGATAATATTCAAAGAGTTTTTGAAATAAACTGAGATGAAACAGTGAAATAGCCAGTTTAACAATATGTGAACAGGAAGGCTTATTTATAGTAAGAACTCTGGAATGGCTCTGGAAGTTCTATCGCTTCCTTCCTTCCTTCCTTCCTTCCTTCCTTCCTTCCTTCCTTCCTTCCTTCCTTCCTTCCTTCCTTCCTTCCTTCCTTCCTTCCTTCCTTCCTTCCTTCCTTCCTTCCTTCCTTCCTTCCTCCCTCCCTCCCTCCCTCTCTCCTTCCTCCCTCCCTCCCTCCCTCCCTCCCTCCTTCCTTCCTTCCTTCCTTCCTTCCTTCCTTCCTTCCTTCCTCCCTCCCTCCTTCCTTCCTTCCTTCCTTCCTTCCTTCCTTCCTTCCTTCCTTCCTTCCTTCCTTCCTTCCTTCCTTCCTTCCTTCCTTCCTTTCTTTCTTCCTTTCTTTCTTTTTATTTAAATGGAAAAACTCTGTCCAGTCCCTTAAAAAATAGAATTTCTTTGAACATGGAAGTAATTTTACAAGAAAATACAAATAAGCTCATTGTTTAACTGCAAGTGTTTGAAACTTTTTAAAGAAGAATTATGTGTCTGTAGTTTGTTTGCCCTGAATGTTCTATAAGGAAAGAGTCTTTTATAGTGAGATGGTGAGGCACTGGAACAGGTGGCACAGAGATGTGATGGATGCCCCACCTCTGGAGACATTCAAGTCAAGACTGGTCCAGGCTCTGAGCAACCTGATCTGGCTGTAAGTGTCCCTGTTCATTGCAGGGGATTTGGACTAGATGACCTATATGTATCCCTTCCAACTCTAAGTATTCTGAGTTTATGATTCTTTAGTGTTCTTCACAGAATAACACAGATCCTTCAAATAGTCAATATTGTGAATACCTGTCAAAAATCATAACTAAGTATTTAAATAATGATATCTAGCTGTTACAGTTATAAATATGGAGGAGGTATTAAACTTTTCTCATCTGCAGACGTCTTAAATATTTTCTACCACACTTTGTTGAAACATCTGTGACATGGTGTATCTGTGGCTGCTAATAATCAATCAGAGGAGGCTGAGGGGGATGTTTACCTATCACAAGGTGACAAGACGGGCCAAGGACCCAAGTCTTACACAAACCACAATTTGAAAGCTACTGATCCTGAGTTATAAGTGTGGCAAACACAAAAATGAGGAATTTTTTAAATAAGATTTCCATGTCATTGTCATGAAGGCGATCAGTTACCAGGACAGCTCATTTACAGTGGAGCCCTCTCAGCTGTAATGATTTAGCCACAGGATAACAGTTGGCCAAGTGCACCAGAAGTTCTGGTAAATTACTTGCTTCAGCAATCCCAACTATTTAAAGATTGCATTTAAGTATTTGCCACTCCTGTCACAGCTCTCCAAGCCAGGAAGTTAAATGCAATGAAAAGCTGAGCTTGGCCATGTGCTTTGTGCTGCCACGCCAAGGTGAATTCACAGATGACTTCTGTGCCTGCACCATCCCGATGAGACAAAGCCAGCATACTGTTCCCACCCATATGGAGGAGGCTTGCATAGCTGGAAAGGAGAGTAAGAAGTGGAAGCAGCTGCTATGGGGTGAGGGAAGGCCTCTCCCTGGACTCAGTTGTCTGCTTCCTCTCAATTCTGCCAAAGTTATCACATTCTTGAAGGCTTTGCAGCACTTTGCTATTGTGGAAAATCTCTCCCTGAACATTAAAACTGCCAAACTGATTTAAACTAAATGTATTCTTATAATCATTCTTCTACCATCAGCATCAGCAATATTGTGCAGTAGCAGTTGGATTTCTTAGTATTTAGGAATAGTATGTTTTAAGTTTTCCCTTCGATGAAGAAATACTTTGTCAAGAGTAGAGAGAGAAAATGGATTAAGCATTAGATGGGCATCTTTAAACATATAATTTTCCTAAAATCAACTTCATCAATCCGAGGAAATCTGAATTTAGATTTTGCTGAAAACAAATCTGATTATGTTAAGAATAACAGCCTATACACAACCTTCATTCTGGTTTATTGTCCCATCATGAATGGAGAGAGGAAGAATGCAAATGCCAATCTCAAGACTTTTTTAGTGTCTAATTTAGGATCGTGAGTAATTCCTTAATCACAGTTATAAGAGAACATAACCTATAAAATTACTATGGCATGAGTGCATCACTGCTCAAAACTGCAGTCAAAGAGTAATTACAGGGTTCTGTCAAACTAGAGGGCATATAAAGGTTTGGTCCATGAGGCTTTGTCTGGGCTAGGTTATACAAAATACTGTAAGTAGCAGTTAGGATGATGGACAATAATTTACTTCCAAAATCCACAGATGACACCAGAGGGGAAAGGAATTGCAAATACCTTTAAAAAGGGTACAATTTGAAGTGATCTTGATAATTTGAAGAAATAGTCCAAGACCTCTGAAGTGATCATCAGTGAAGCAAAGCAAAATGTACTATATTCAAGAAAAGAAGTTTGACTAATAAAAAATGAGGAACAACCAGTTAGACAAGGTGGAAAAGATGAGCGCTTACTGTGGACTGGAGATTAAACACGAGTTGAATAATGCAATACATATGTAAAAACTGGAAAGTCACTTGATAGTCTCAGAATTAGTGATTCCCCAGCTAGAGTAGTGGCATCTATTTCCAAGAGAAAAAAAGCTAGAGAAGCTGGACAAAATAAGATCTTTTAAAAAGGAAAAGAACAAAAATATTTTAAAAACATAATGAGAAATTATCTATTTTCTAACCGCTATGAACATTAAAAAATAAATAATAATAACAAAAAGCATGACCTACATGGAAACTTGGAGGAATAATTAAAAAAAAAAAAAAAAAGTTGGAGTATATTTCACAATATTCAAACCTAAAGCACCTGTGAAGAGGATAGGCTTCACTGTACTGTATGCCCATGCAGGTTAATAAAAGAGACAGTAGGGCTTAAACAACACTGGGAAAATCAAAGACATGGCTAGCAGAAAAAGCTTTTTTGCTATTTTACTGGATAACAAGAAACACAGCAAGACCTGTAATTGAGGAGAATTGTAAAATCATAGAACCATAGAATGGTTTGAGTTGGAAGGAACATTAAAGCCAATCCAACCCCAACCCCTGCTGTAGGCAGAGCTGCCACCTACCAGCTCAGGCTGCCCAGAGTCCCTTCCAACCTGGCCCTGACTATGTCCAGGGATGGGGCACCCACAGCTTCTCTATCCCTGGAAGCATTCAAGGCCAGGTAGGTATAAGAAGAAAATGGATATACATCAGGGAAAGACCTGAAAAACTCTTGAACCTGCTTAAAGCAGAAGAATGGTCTGGATAATATGTCCCAGATTTCTATAATTGCTCACACTGCATCTCCCAAGGGCATTTTTTAGGCATTTCTTTGCCACGTGTCTCATCATTTGGTAAGACTGACTGTTGTCCTGTGGAAACATTCTAGGTGTCTGGCAAAAGCATGCAATAGATAGATGTGTAGACAAATAAATAAATTTTAGGCTTTACACTCGAGATCACAAGCACTAAGACTTAGAGCAGTAATAAGTTTTTCAGGGTGCCAAAGCTGCTCTTCTCTTCAATGTATTTCAATCTCTTTCAGATCACCAGAGGCAAAGGTAAATTCAATTTTTTTTCTTTCCTGATGATTATATAGGAATTTCAACCCGAGGGTCTCTAAATTTGAGTGTACCTCAGAAGAATCAAAAGGTCTGCATACCTCTATCACATTTGTAAACAGATAACTAATTATCACACTGTTGACAGGGCAGCTCCCCTTGTAGTAGCCATAAATCTTGCTATGAGGATTGGAGCCAGGGGTTAACTGGTCTTTTTGTCAGTTTATCTGAGGAGATGTGAAGAGGCAGACAGCTCTTGACCAAATCAAAAGATGAATGCAAGTCTCAGCTTCTTTTCCTGTGGAGTTCTAGCACTCACCTACACCAGTGCTTTGGAAACTTTCAAAGAGCACGTTCTTCAGAGAAGATTATGCTTGTACATGGCTGTAGGCTCTTGCTATCATTTAGCTGATGAAGCCTAAATACTGTTTCATAAAGGTATGTGGCCCTCGTTTATCTCACAGAGACTGGTCACCAAGTGTTTGTAGGTAAGATATCCAAAGCAACACTCCCCTTGAGAAATCAGTGCAGCAGATTACAGAGTGCAGGTTGTTCATATGTGTGACAGTCAATACTACAGGTAACTTCCTCCTATTATTAAAACTTGAATGAGTTGAGCATAACAAAATTAAGAAAGTACTTTCTGTGCAATTTGATGATGAAAGAAAACTCATTAAGGGAAAAGTTTGCCCATGCACTTGTGTATATCGCCAGCTGTTTCCTTTCATTTATATTCTAAAGGCACACATCTCTCCTGTTCAGATTACTCAGGGCATTGGCTAAATAGATGGAGTGGGACATGTTATTTGCATAGTGATTTGGTTTGTATGAAAATTATTTTGATGAGTTTTTGCCTTATTAAATTGTGCATTGTTAGAGTTTGTATATATATATATGACAATCTTGGACTGGGGAGCAATTTTGAAAATGGAAATACAAACACAAACAAGTACATTCTATTTAATTAATAGATATTATATGTTTACTTAATAAGCTGTACTGAATTTAGGGACTGGAATCTGTAAAGCAGAGGATTTAGAAATTTGTAGGTATCATGTGAGAGAAGGAATAAAGTGCTTGAAGTCATTTGCCACCCCCAGATCAGAACAAAGATGACAGATCAGGTCTGGTGGAAATACTGGCAAAGGGCTTTGTAGACTGAATGCTTAACTTTCACACAACATCTTTCTGTATTCTATTTCACGTCAATTCTAAACTTTTACTTAAGTAACAGTGTAATGTGGAGTCAGATATAGGCAACTCCAGAAATCTGTGAAAGATACTGTATTATATAGTGATTTTAATAGCAGGCTACCAGATGGGATGAAGAAGCTGTTCTCATGGTGTTTGTAAGTGAAAAAAAAAACAATGATTTAGCAGCAGCTTAGTATTGAAATTACCTTACATATATATATATAGAACATATCTGCAGCTACTTGTGTATTTAGACACCGCTGTTAGGGGACTGTCTAAGTTATCCATGTCCAAGGCACAACCATTCTGGCTAATTAACTATTAGTTTGGCAGAAATCTCCTCTCAATAAAGTTTCAGTGCAGCTTGTCTTACTTTCAGGAAGCAGGTCTGATACAATTTCACTAGAATTCTCCATTTTCTTGCACGCTTTAAGAGCCTAATTTGTTACCTTACAGTGCCTCTGTCAGACATCAAAATGTATCAAACTCATTGCATTTTATTATTTTACAGAAGTTCACCTCAGAAAAAAACATCAGGAGACAGAAATACCAGCCACATGTAGAAAAAAATATGTTTATTTTTATCAAACTTGTCCTTCCATTCTCTAGACTTCGTAATTATTTTGCCATTAATCTGAAACCTCAACCTTTGTTATCAGAACCTCTGCATTTCTATTCTGTTCTTTCAAACATGTTAACTAATAATGTTACTCTTAGAGAGTTCAGAAATATTTTTTTTCCTATAACTTGTGGGGTAACTCTGAAGACCAGCAAACTGCAAAGCTGAGAAATTTGCCAGATGGTCCAAGCAGAGGAAGTGCGTTGCTCCTGCATTTTTAGTAATTAGCATTGAAATAGTGGGATTTGGAATAATCTGAAACTGTCCTCTTGGGTTCTGAGTCTTATAAAGAAAAAAACAGATGCACTACTAATAAATCATCATTGTAAGCATCATACTCCATAGCAGCATACATTTTACCCTTGAGGATTTTTTGAGAGACCTGAGTGTTTCACTAAGGCATAGGCACTAAGCAACAACTGCATGGTAAAGAGTTGCCTTTCTCTAAGAGAAGTAGTTGTTCCACCTCCTAGCGACCTAGTTGCTGCTCTGTTACACTCCACAATCCCAGTACATTCAGTGAAATGTAATGACTTTGGCCTGAGGCTTTTTTAAAACTCTCTTACTTGTACCTTTCTGGGCAGTGCTATGTTTCTTACTCTTGCAACCGCTGAGCCAGTTCTGAGTAAGGGGCAAAAAGGTAAGGAAGTGACTATATACAGCTGCCAGATTTTCAGTTTACTTTGAATAGAATAAAAGGAACAAATAGCTGATGGTCTCTTCTAGTTGTGAATGTTACCATTGATACTACCAGCAAAATTTATAGGAAAGGACAATGAATTAAGGAGACTGAAGGAGCTCTACCCCCTGAGTGAGTATAACTCCACCCTCTTTGCTGTAATGTTCTTCAGCTGAAGGACAGCAACGCTTGAAACAACACTTTACAAACAGGCCTGATCAAAACCCTGAGATCCATGCTTGTAGTCTGTTGGAATCGGTTTCCAAAGCTCCACTTGTCTCTCTAGAAGTGTTTAGGAGCTTATGTCTCCTGGGAGGTAGTAAGGTACCTACTGCTAGGAGTAACAAGAAGGGCGGGATCACAGCACCAGGGGTGTATTTCTCTTCCCAGAGGTTTCAGTGTTAGCATTCTTTACATGTGAATATACATGTAGGGTCTGTTACGGTGAATGTCTGGAAACAGCATATGAACTTTTGGCATTTACCAATCTTTGAAGTCAGTGGGAGCTTTGTCCGGTGATCTCACAGGGATTTAACTTCTATCTGTAGATAACATCCAGGAACGGAAATTCTCTTCGTCTTTAAGGTCCATAGATTTCTTCCAATCATTCCGTCAGATAAATTCTGGAGATACGGAGTAGTTATTGACTGTTGTCTCCTGGTTTTGAAGCAGAGGTTGGGAAAATATATAATATCACCCCAAAATAAAGAGGTGACATTTGCAATGGACCAAAGAATAGAAAAGGCTAAACTAAAAAGTAGTTTCAGCTTTTTACCTTGAAGTGGCACCTCAGAATATGCTTCCAGTTTCAAATTAAAGTAGCCTGGAAAGCAACCTAAGATGGTAGCCTGCAGCTATCAGAAAAAGTCTGAAATTTAATTATTCTCCTAAGCTCTGCTATGATGTCATTTCAAGGACATGCCTTCATGATCAGAAACAACTGATATGAAAGACTGCCAAAATCTCTTAATGAATCAGTGAATGAACATTTCGATTCTTCAGCTCAGTGTTTCTAAGCAACCGCACAAGGACAGTGATCAATAACACAGATATTTCAGTACGTGGGCCAATCTTACTTTTGAAACATACTTGAATGTACAGTACAGATTAGAACTAATGGCTGTGCTGAAGTTATGTACGTTAACTATGAAACCCAGAACAAGTTATCTCTTTTTATCTTCATGAAGTCTCTATGTAAGCATATGTGTTACAGCACACTCACAGCTCAGATCACAGAGGAACTATGACCCATGTCACACCTTGGGTGCTACTAGCTCACTCAGTGTACAGTGCAGAATTTCCACCTGCTCTGTGCAAAGCAGCTTGGGGCTGAAAGTAGTGCAGTAGCATTTGTCTTGGTGCCTTCATAAAGTCCTAGGCCATCCTGCTTTTTGATTTACTAGGTTATTGTGGGAAGTGAGTGAAGTTGCTGCTCTTACCTTTTCTTTCAACCTGTATTTTGAAATGGAGAAGTAAGCCAGATTGTCTTTCTGAAACAAACAAACAAACAAAAACCTATCCAAACACAAAAAACACCCATAGCAGAGGAAATGTGTTAACTTAAAAAAAGGTCTCTAATTCTGTCCTGTGGTTCCTGTTGCAGTGACTGGGTGACTAACTTGCTAGTACTGCTGTCCAGCCTGCAGGGCACTCAGACTCTTCCCCCTCCTTTTTGCTGTTGCTGCTGCACACCCCAACTGTTGAGAACAATTGGCTAAGGCAGAAGGACTCCTTCCATCTCATCAGGTTTCCCCCAGAACATTCTAGATTGGGCACCTTTGTGGCAATATGATCATTAGCTACCATCTCAATATATTTCAGCCACTCAAAACCAGTGGCTGTGAAGAGATAATTTTGCTTTTCTTGCTAGAAATTATTGCAAGCTTTTTTCTTTTTCTTTTTTTTTCTTTCACAAAACAATGCTTGTTGCTTTTTTTTTTTTTTTTTTTTTTTTTTTTTTTTGCCAAGCAATATATCTCTACTGAGCTGTATATATGTATGGGTGCATATGTAGATTTTAACTTCTTAATACCAGATCAGCAGGTCATGGAGTTCACACAGTCTGAGGAGAGTCCCACATCAAGTCTCTACTTGCCTTCCCTCGGGAGTTATGAGGTATGAGTTGCAAGAGGCAGCAGAAAGTGCAAGGCCATTAATCATGGAGAGGAGGCAGACTGGCAGATATGCAGTGTCTTCATTCTCACACCTGTACCCTGCAGTCAACCAAAATCTTTTGGCTGACTTAAGTAGTGATATCAATACATCTGTCTTCTTCGTTTTGGCACAGATTCAGTAGGCTCCATTTCAGAGTGTAGATATCTGTTGGGAATTACTATGGGAAAACAAAGTTAAAGAACTATTGAAATAAAAGCTAAAGCACAAGCCAAATATAAGTTAAGTTTCCACTTCTTGTAAAGCTTAATTATGTCCTCCTGACAAGTCACCATAGTTAGAGTTTTGTGGCTTTTTTTATTATTATTTTTATTTTTTGTCTCTCAGTCCATATTTTCTCACTCTGATATGACTGGGAACATAGAAGTAATCTTCAGAAAATGATGTATCTTTCAAAACATTTGTAAATGCACTGAAGATCTTTACAAGAGACGAGGTAGAATAAGAACTATGACCTTAGATACTGCCAGCAGAGTAGAGTCAAGCTCTTCCAAAGGAGAAAATGATGTTTTTTAGTATGTGTTATAAAGGGCAATATTGTTTGAAATGACCTTTGAAAAGATGTTTTAAATGAAAAATCCCAACAAAGGGACAGATTCTTACTCTCTCTCAGAGCTCTAAGCAAGAACAATTCCACAGACAACTTGAGGTGTGAAGATACAAGAACAAGGGCACATGAAAGATACCCAAACTCAGTCTGAGACTGTTTCTCCTTCATCACCTGTCATGTTAAATTATTTTAGCATGATTTTTAATTTTCCCACAGCTTCTATTTTATTTATCTATTAATCTTTCAAAATTTCTTTTTAGATCTCTTTAATGTGTTTTTTTGAGCTATTTTTGCTTGCTCTCAGTTACAGGAAATTTTGTTTATGGAATTGTTTTGCTTAAATTTTGTAGTTTTCTACTTGGAATGTGTAACCAAGCATCTTCATTTGAATTCATCCTATCTAGTGTCAGCTACTTCTCTGAGATACTGATCTCATCAGAGCAGTAGTCAGCCCAGCTGAGATATACTCCTTTCACTGTCTATGAAGAACTTGTATGGGGAAGTGCCCAAGTGTACAAGATAGCTTGTAGTGATAAATCTTGAACCTGCTGATATTTTTGTTCCCTATATGATGTTAATGTTTATCAAAGATTTTCACTGACATACCTTCTGTTTGAAGAAATACTGTGTTTATTTTTTCTATCAAACACATATTTTCTAGAGGCCCAAAAGTCACTTCTAAACAAAGTTTCATACATATGAGTATTTTTTGTGGTAGCTTGCCTTGCTTTAAAATTACAAAAAAAGTGTCTAGTTTTATAAATTCATTAAAAAACTGACAAAAATAGGCATAATTTTGATCACTGAGAAGTTTAATTATTCTTGCATTTACTCTGAAAGTAGTACAGGGATTAGTAAAGAAGAATGTATACTTTTTTCCATGCTTTCCATTTACGTATTTTTCCATGCTTTGATAAAAGAAAGAAAATGGGTAAAATAGAAGCAACAAGGGTGGGCAATAGGAGACTTTTTTTATTACAGTGAGTGAAGAGTGAAGTGCTCATATCTCTGTAACAGCAATGACAGGTGCTATGTCTGTTATTTTTCTTGCACATTGTCCTAAAGTAATGCACTCCCTAGATGTTTTGTTCTCACTTCAAGTGAGTCCTTTAAATTATTATATAGTTTTAAAATGTCCTCAATAAGTCCTTTTGGATTAACTATTTTAACACTGGACAAAAAATACACCTCCTAATATCCTATGTTCCATTTTGGAAGAGAAGACAGCACCCTCAGTAACTTAAGTGAAGAAGTCAGTGACTTAAGTGCGAAGTATTGCCTAAATAGTTGTAATGAAAATTTAAGCTTTTACATTACTGGAGTAGTCATATGTAAATCTCATAAACCTTCTTTGAAAAATTTTCTGACATTTAGCTCACATGGCCATGGGGATCTTGAAAGCGTACGTACTAGAACCATTGTTCCATCTATGTGACCTTGTAAAATTATTTTCGCAGCAGAACTATCAACATTTTATTCTATCTAATCTATGAAAGAGCCATTATTTTGACATCTACAGATGACTGTAAGTTTAGATGTGCTAGATAGTGACACTGATCCCCCATGCAAGTAGAAATCATCTTGCTCAGGCAGTCTAAAGAGCTTCTTTATTTTCATTTGTTATACTCTTCATTGAGTTACGCTCTTCAAATGGTTGTTCTTTATGCTGTTATTTTTAGATCACTAGATATTTTCTTTCTAATTGCTGTGCAGACTCTCCTACTGTTAATCTTTTCATAAATCAGCCCTTTAAGCATGCTAACCCTTTTCACTATTATTTCCATGCTCCCAAATGATAGGACATTTCTAGAAATAAGATACTGTGAGCTATGAACATTACTGCAGTGCAGAAGCATGTCAAATCTTGGTTCTGCAGCTGTGCTTACCCAGTCTGAAACCAGCCCATACACAGAAGCCCAAGTCTGTAAGGCAACACTTTAACGTTGGTGGCTTCATTAAAATATGTGACAAGGTACTTTATCACTGCATTATATTCCTTTCCACACCTCAGACAATACTGTAGACCACAATAGCCAGAGGAAATTTTGTACTGAGGAAGAATGCCTTCCAGGCAGCACTAGGTGAGCCAGGGAAAAGTGTATGGAGGAAGAGAAAGGGGAGGACCATAGGGTGGATGTACATGGAACATTTGGCAGCCTAAATGCTATTTGTATTACAGTGTGAGAGATACAGAATCTCAGGAAGTGGCGAGCAGGTGAGAATGGTGCACACATAATCAGAATTCTTGAAAAGGCTAAAATGGGACAAGGCAGAAAAGAAGGGAAGAGTTCATAACATGGTTAGGAAAAATAAAATGAAGAGCAGCAGTGGGATACGGGCAGCTGCAAACAGGATTATCTGAGCAATAAGCACATGAGATGCATTAACAGTGCAAACACAACCTCTGCTTGGATCAGAGATGAGACACAGGAGGTAACAGAAGATTCCAGGTATGGTGTCAGGGAAAGAGTTGGAGGCATCACAAAACAGTCAAGGGGGGAAGGGAAGGTGGGAGGAAGTTTGTGCGATATAAATGGAGTCCTTGAAGCCTGTAACATTCTCAATCACTGGAAGCTAAGTAGTGCAATCTTTGTTTTATTTCAAATTTGCTCTCTGATGGTATCATAGAATGACTCCTCAGTCATGTAATGGGGTAGGCATTCTGGCTACGCTCTAAGAATGGACATTAGAATGGAAATGCTTACTATTTACTAGATCTTCACTGAAGTTATCGTCAGTGTGTTATCTGCACACCCATTCCTTTGATGAATTGGATTCCTCAACCACAGAACTGAATTTTTATATATATATATATATATTGTTTAGAAGCAGTTTGAGTTGAGCAGAGATTCATTTTTATTCTTATAAAAGCCAATTATGTGCTGATAACTAATCTAGTTCTTGCCAATGAAAGTGAACGGATTCACTTTGAAAATTAGTTACGCAACGTCCTGTCAGTACTTATACCTTATATGAAAACGAACAGGAAAAGATTTGTGAGGGTGCTCAAAGGACAATGCTGTAATTGACATTTCTGAAAAGTGTAGATTTTCCTAGTTTGTACTTCTGCTTCTGAGAATTGAGAGTATTTCATTCCTTTCTCTTTGAATTATATAGTAAAGTGTTTGTTTTGAGTTTTCTATATTATGGGAAGTGTGGAAGTGCAGGGGAGAAGATTAGCAAACAAATTTCTGTTTCAGTTGTTAGCTCTATTATTATGAGCGTAGCTTCAGCTGAATTACTAGCAATCATAGAGCACCCAATTGCTGAACACCTTTAGGTTGCAGCAGTTCCAGAGGTCTGGAGGTCATGATGTTCTGTATTCGCTGATAAACTCTATGCTCTCCTGTCCTTGTGACCTTGATGGAATTTGAGACCCAGTCTCAAGGACCATTAGGCCATAATGGATGATATCATGGAGAGCATCTGGATGGAGCACTGTCCTCTCCCATGTGATACAGCCTTCTTGCCAACATGAGCCAAGCTTTTCGATCACTCTCCTGCCCTTCTCTGATTCCTGAACTCACACTGAGCTCATGCTGGAGCGTCTGATTTGGCCCTTTGATGGAGCGATAAAGGAACATGCTGTGAGGAACATGGAAGGCAATTGCTGGCATCTTCATTCCTCAAAGGCAAAGGAATTTTTAATGCACGGCAGTTTCAAATGTTTGTTCAGCTGCCATTCCATTCTTGGCAATAATTAGATTTGGAGTGTGGGAAAATCCCCTTGCAATCAATATAGCTAAACTCCGTAGTGAATTGAGAATATAGCAATTTTCAAAATAGTTAATGTAGGTGATGAAAGAGTCAGAGGGTGCAAAGATACCCCAATGTCCTCATGGGTACAGCTATCTTTTGCTTCAGTGAGTCCTGCCAGAAAGACCTACTCAGAATGTAGGTGACTAAAGGCAATGTTCTCTGAAGTTGCAAGCCTTCTTTTTTTGTTGTTGTTTTTGTTTTGTTTTGTTTTTTCCTTTCTGATTTGTACTTCTCCTGCTATTCCTGTGCTGATTCTGGAATAAATGAAAAGGCATCCAGGCTAACTACTTGAAGCCAAGGCCTTCCCATCTCAACAGATGAAACTCCACAACTGCTCCTTGACTGCTGCTGTAAAGAAATGTTATACCTGGGGGAAATAGCTCATGTTCAGTTTCCTGAAGACCTGTTTCAAAGCTTAAAATGTACACTCTTCCATGTCAGTTTTCAGTTGAAACATTTTGAACAGTGAGAAGAAACTTTTTGTTTAGTTCAATTAAGCTCAATTTTGGTTCAAGAAAACATCAATCAAAACTTTGGAGTAAAAGTTCTAAGTTTGACAGAAAAAAAGTGTTAATAGATTGTTTTCTTAGTTTGTGGAAGATCTCTCTTTTCCTCTGCGGTATGCTACACTTCACTTGATATTTCTCTCTTGTACTGAATAGTTGAATTTCAGCTAATTTCTCATTGTATTATTTCACATTTTTTCTAATTTTCAAATTCTTCTTTAGTCTTCTCACATTTTAGGTGTTTCTAGTTCCCTCTGTATAATTCTTTCATAGGTATTTGCAATTTCTCTCCCATTTTTTTCAAGTGAGTTTCATTAAGGCTTTTATTTGTTCTGTTTCCTAAATCACTTGCCATATTCCCAATCCATTTGTTTGCCACCACTATTACATTTCTTCATGTCAAGAACCTTTGCATAGTTAAATTTCAATTACTTGTCACTGATTCTACACAGAATGGATATAAATTATACTTTTGAGACATTATTTAAATGATAAAAATCTAAACAGTTTTCATAGTCCCTTTCACCTTTGCTACTAATTATCTTAAACAAAAAAGAATCAAGTTTGCATGCAGACTTTTCTTCTTTATAATTTCTGAATCTACTAGTGTCCTTTGGCCAATCAAAAAAAAAAAAAAACCTATGTTTTTTTGTTTGTTTGTTTGTTTTAATTACTTCTGAGTTTGATTTTGAATGAAACTAATATTCTCCCTCTTTCTGTATGTATGTTTCTTGGTCTGAATTCATGAGATAACATGGACTAACTGGACCCAGAGGGACAGTGATTATACAGCTATTAATGATCAACAGCAGATGCCTTGGTCAGAGCACAAAGGCAAGGCCAACATGTAACAATGCTTTCCCATCACAAGTCAGCAAGTCACTCTTCAGAGTCCTCTTGAGACAGAGAACAACTTTGTAATGAAAAGTTTTGGTAGGATGCTTCTTTCACATCTTTGTCCACTAACTTGTTCTATTCATGCATTCACATACTCCTGTTTCAAGTGGGTTCAAAACCTTAGCTACGTAGTATATGTACATGACTGATATTCCAGTCCAATTAATCTTGCACAGAAGTATACCAAGGTATAAAATTAAAGTAAACTGACAAGTCTTTTCCTTTAATTTTGTAGCAGTTTTCTCGTTTTCCTGGCCTGTTTCCCCTTAAAATAACCTTGTTTTATAACTACTCCAAGGAGGTGAAAGCCCTAAGGAGAGCCCAGGCTAGGAAAAGCAGTTCAGTCAGTTTATAAAGTTGAGATTGGCCAGAATTGAAGTTTGAAAAGAGATTCTCTTTGGGGAGACTCTATACTCCTACTCTTTGATTCAGCCAGAGAAAATATACCAAGGAATAATAGACTAAAATATGAATTATAATTAAATTGCAATGAAATATTTACATTAGTTTTCACTAGTCTATACTTGATTTCCTTCTCTTGAACAGGCATTTAAATGGATGTAGCTCTGAGCTAATGACAAGACATAAATCGCACATTCCAGAACAGGCACACCACATTGGCCAGACTCAGAGCATCCAGTCAGGGACAGGGATGCCTCCTGACTCCTGAGATCAGTAGAGCAAGTTTTGTTTTTTTTTTTTTTCTTCCTAGTTTTGTTTCCTACTGAACAAAAAAAAAAAAAAAAAAAAAAAAAAGAGCAGATGCTGCTTCCTTACTTGTGTGCATACATGTCCTCATGTCCTACTAAAATTTCATGTCTGGCCAACTGGAGTTATTTTTGCTGCCTAATCCCTATGTGCCTGAACAGCTACTGCATTCAATGGGGTTTGGCATCATGGCCAATACTCCCATTAAAGTTTAAACCTCAAAGAACCAAACAGTCTTTCCAAAGGTAACATTAGCTAGGATTTGATCATATCTAATGAATTTTTATCTAAAGAATGATTAATCAGTTCTTTGAAAACTTTACCTATTGAAGAAGTAAAATCTTTATCCTGTATTCATGTGAATTACAAAATATTTTTTCCATTGCCATTCTTGATACAGTTGTGAGTGGATGGAAGAAAGAGGGGAGGACTGAACAATATTAGCAGTCTAGCAAAATATGTTTTAATAGGCTAAGAAATAAAAACAGTCTATGCTGTTTTTAGTCTATGCTGGTTGAGTTGCTTCTAAAAACATTACGTAAACTCCGGTTTTACTAGTTACAGGATCTTTGATCTAATCCAGTTAATGTATTTTGGAAGAGGATTGCAGCAGACGCATAGTACTTTGAGGGTGATGAAAGAGACAATACAGAATCATCCTTTCAAATATTAAGTATACATGTTCCTATCAGATTAGCTATAAAACAAATGTCTAATACTGTACCTTTCTCCACAAGAACCTGAAGATGTGCTGAATGGTACAATCAGTTTCCTGTTAAGTACAAACTCTTTTCTGGTAATGAATGATACAATGTATTTAGTACCATAAGTGCTTTATATGCTGCTTTAAATCATTACACAGAAAAAAATTAAATCTTACACCAGGTTCATTTACTCACATAATAAAATAAAATTTTGATTAATATATGTATTCATTATGTTCATTCAGGCATATAGCTCTGTAAGAATGATAGATTAACTAGAGGGTGGAACTGAACGTGTATAAGAAAGGTATTTTCCCAAAAACACATTGTTTTTGTGCTAAAAGTCTGGAGAACACCCATTATTTTGATGAAGTATGTGTGTGGGAGATAAAGATTTTGTCTCTATCACTGTTAAGGTATCACCAAAGTTTTAGATATACTAATTTTTTTTTCCCAGCAAATGATGAAGTTCTATAAACCAGAGACTAGGCTTCCAAGGAAGGTATATGAAGAATGGGATCATAAGTTAACTGTAAAGTGAGTGAATGATAGAGATCAGAAGACATTTAAATTGATGGATTGCTTTTTCTGAAGAGTATACTGCACATCCAGAAGTTCTCAGAAGTACATGGGGAAAAATAAACATTGTTATTGCTTAGGAGAACTTTTGTTCAGTTCATGAGAAATCATTAAGGATAAGAAGATGGCTGAAGCATAACTTAGTACCATTGTTTCAATAAGCCTTGGGATATACCATAAAAATGCAAATAAGGTATATGAGAAGCCTGCTTCTTTTTGGAAAGACATGCCTTTAAAGCAGCTCAACTACAAGCAATGAATAGGAGTAATATATTAACATTCCAATGGTGTCCAGTCTGCTAATTAAATAGAAATAGAAATAGAAATGTGCTCCCTATGTGAGAGTAGTTACAGTAAAGAAAAGTAACTTACTAAACAGACTTGAATATTCAACAAGCTACCAATGTTTAGTCTTACAAGGTATGTCAATTAGAGTGTTTGCATTGTTCATACTGATTCTTTCAGATGTGAATATTACTCCTTTTCGTTCTGAGAAAGGACAAGAATATCAGAATACCAGTATACAGAGAAAGGAATATCAGCTCAGGAAAGTCTTTGAGGAATAATTAAGGGGGTGAAAAAAAAAAAAGTGGTACTGTGCATTCTGCCATGAAGAAGACAGAGTGAGGTAAGAGGATTCACAAATAAATAATTTAATTATTGAATTTTCAGTTTCTGTCTGCAACATGTCCATCAGTGTCACAGTGTTTAAACCTTACGTATTTGCTGATTGCATATAAGCACATCTCTCTCACTTTAGTTAACATTAATTATAATATGTCAGGATAGAATTACCTTTTTAAGATGCTGTGATAAATAGGAACAAAAAGTAAGATAAAAGTTTTTGCTAGGAGAACCACCTTTCGCTGAAGTTACCTTCCAGTTCAGTTGCTCATACGTTTGGATATAGGTAAGATGAGATGTCTGTCCAGGATTTGCTTCAGATGAAACAACCTTGGGACATTTGGAACTGAGGCTAGAGAATACTCGGTTTGGCTTTTCTCCCCTATGAATAATCACTAGGTTTTTCTTGTAATGTTCCACTCACCTCATGTTTGGAGTAAAGCCTTAACATTTTGTTTGAGAAGAACTTTTTCATCAGGGTGTAACATCTCCTTGCCCAGTAGATCTTCTGATGTCCAACCTACACTGAGGGAAGCTACAAGTACTTGGGAGGATAAAGATTTGGGGCTGTAATGTGGAAAAGGAAATCACTGAACAAGGACACGGTTGCTGTCAATATGGGGACCTTGTCTATGGGTAAGGTGGGTATAGTTAGGCCATCAGACTGGATTAAGGGTGGAAAGTTCAAAGCATGCAAGTTGGCACTGTACTGGGATGATATTCCAAGACTAGGAGTGAGAGGACTTGAGTACAGACCATTTTTCATTTTATTTTTTTCTAGCTGATTGCCCGTTGTCTGCACCAAACTGTACTTTCCTTCAAACCTCAGATAACAGACTCATTTTTCAAATAAGTTCTGCATCTGTTTTTCAGTAGTTTTATCTAAACCATGTTTCCTTGGCTTGTTGGCTCATATCATCCCCTTACATGTGCATCGTACAAAGAATTTGAACTGTGATCACTTTTCTATGGATTCCAGTCTCTTTTTGCACACAGAATTCCTCTCTGGGGATGAATTAGAATGTGTGATGAAGTAGGAGTATTTTCTGAAGGATCACTGCTTCATTTGTAGCAAAAGTTGAAAGCTGTGCAGTGAGTGGAAAAGAAGTTGTGGGAAAAGACCAAATAATGGTCTCCTGGCTAGGGCTGTTGAATTCCACCCAAGAGACTGAATTCTAAATGGACATCTGCCAGAAAATCTCAGTGTGAATCTGGGCAGATCATTCACCCAAACTTCTCACAGGTGTTTGATGGTTGTGTTATTATCTACTGATAGGCATCAATACAACTGGGATCGCACTGTTTGATTTGCAGAAGTGTCAAACCCTCACAACTTGAACTGTAAGTTCTATTATTGAAAGGATTTGAAGAGTTTGAAGTACGAGTTTGTTCCAAATCAACATCCATTCTTTGGGTTAGGTAATTTCTGGAGGGCAATATTAAGCAAGCAATTTCAGGTTGTTTAAACAGAGTAGTTCATTTTAAGATTGCATTATTACAGAAGAAGTCTATCATCTATCAAATAGCTTAAAGCACCACCAAAAAATCAAACCTCAAATTAGGCTTTCTGACATTTCCAAAATTCAATCCTCATCCCAAGATGAAATTTCAGTGAGTTCTGAATCGGAACCAGGTTTGCAAAAAGAATAACTTCAAGAGAAGCATCTGGTCTAGGAGGTAGAATTTCATTTATGTTTCCATCGCTGGTTTCCATTACTATGTTTCCATTCACAGTGACAAGTCAGTGGCATGGGTCTTGAATGCATATTGCTTTATAATGTTCTGAACAGTTAAGTTCTCGGAGCCTCAAATTGATTATTTTTCCCTTCAGTGCATGCATGCATTGGTTCTCCAGCCAAAAAAAAATGATCATAAACTCTCATAACTTTTGCGGTATTACTCCAAGATAACAGTAATAACCATAATGGAAGAGTCTATGAAGAAGTTAACATTTCTGTTGTTTTAGGAGTATATGAGTACTGTGAAATAAATAAGACCTGGAACCATACTTCATAAAGTTAAAGAAACCAAGGAACTCATCTGTAGTTAAGCACTGTTTAATCTGTGCCCTGATGCATCTGAAGAGACATGAACAAAGCAGTGTGTGATGGTGCAATCAAAAAGGATTGTAATTTATTAACACCCAGGAACTGACTTGAGATTCCACAAGGAACTGAATTCTGAGACTCTCTTTGATCTGTAGGAGTTTGTAAATTAAGAGAGACTGCAAATTAGAAAGCATAATATCGTCATAATATTGTATTTCAGTTACTTTCAGGTTGTAAAAGACTATGCTGTGTTTCTGGTAAATATGAAGGAATAGCTATTTCTAAATTATATCAGGGGAAAAACAGCTTATATACAGTTTGATTGTTTTTCCAGGTAAATTGTTCAGACTGCTTAAGAAAATCTGTAGAAAATCTGTTCCACCCTTATGTTTTCGGTGCCAGCAGATTTCAGGTAAAATCTTCCCTGTCTGCAAATCCTTACTTATTAATTCTAGCCCTAGCAGTCAGCTCTGAAATGCAGTTTTAGATTTTCTGATACGCTATAATAGTCTAAGTATTTTTAAATAAGATTGGAAAGAAAGCGCTGAACACCAGCTACTGCACATTCCCTATAAAGAAGGCTTCTAAGCTGTAAACTCTGAGTGAAGCTAGTAGAGAACTGTTGAGAATACACAGGAATTGTTAAATAAACAGAAAAAATGCATTTGTAAAAAGCTTTTTTCCCTTCTTGAGGAATGCAAAGAAATTGTTTTCAGGGAATCTCAAAGAGGCCAGCACTCAGGTTTTTCAATGTCATCCAAACCTAAGAGGAAGAAAGAGGTCTCTCCACTTTCCCATCCCTCTTTCCATAGTAGCAACAACAACAAAAAAATCAGCTTGAAACTTACAATATTAAGAATACTCTGAATACAAAATAGTTGTTTTTGAATACAAAGCAGATTTTAGGAAACTTGAAAAAGTTACATACATCTTTGATTTTTTTTTCAGAGCTGTTAAAAATTATTAAGGTTGTTTTTGCCATTATGATAAGTGTTATTAATATAATGTTACTTTTCTCAATAGTTATTAAATGAAAACCTGCTTCAGTACAGAATATTTATATTCACTTGAGGATTAACTGGTTATAGGCATAATTTAAGCAACATACCTTCAAACATAGGTAGATAACGCTCTCCTCGTGAATTTTTCAGAACTCTTTGCATGTCTATGCGAACTAATCATGCTAACAAATTGCTTTGAGAATGGTGAAGCACAGCACTCTTCTTATATTTCACCTTCAGGTTTTTTTCTTTTCTTTTCTTTTTTATTTTTATTTTTATCTCAGTGTATTCTCCTGCCTTTCTTTTAAGTAAATGAATAGTGGGAAGAGGAAGACCAAGAAGAATGCTGCCTGTTAGCATCGTGAAACATTGCCTGCTGGTTCACTGTTAGTTGTGCAAAATAATGGCACTACCTTAATACCACCATCAGGGTTTTGCAGTGCCAGAGAAAAGCTGTGGAAAATCCACTACTGATTACATTCAGCTATTTCTTTTAATGATTTAAGGAAATGCCAAAATGCCATTCATTTTAAGCAGCAACAGACCCAGACTGTCCTCCTGAGAATGCAACCCCTGGCAGCAGCTTCATGTTGGGGACATTTGATTTTAACCATTCACCTTCTCTATTTATGTGGGTGAGTACTGCAGAATGCCATGTGGTCTATGGCAGACAGCCCCCTAATTAGCTTCTCTGAGAGTACCCATGAGTACAAGCTGGGCTCAGTGTTGTTTGTGTAAGCAGAAGCTGTCCTGCTGATTTAAAATACTTTTTCTCAAGGTATAGAGAGTACCTCAAAGATTGGTTTTGTTACACAGATGGAGTTTTGCTAAGAAATTACAGTACGAAAACAAAAACAACCCTGCACATTTGTAAAGATAAACTCTTAAGCTTACTGTTTATGCTAAAACCTTTTTGGTGCTTCAAAGGTGGGACTTTCCTGGCTGAGCTTGGATCACCTGAGTCTGCCAGTGATTCATACCCTACACCTTTACTCAGTGCCACAGAAACAGACTGAGAACAGTACTTAAGGACTAGACAGTGGTACGGCAATGTATGTTTGAGAGGGGTTCTAAGTGATCAATACAAAGGGCATTTACTACTAAAGATGATGTAAACTACTAATTTGGAGGTTTATCTGCTCAGGCCTAGAGCCTCTATAGAGCTAACACGCAGCGAAGGAGGCAGTTTTGAATCCCTGTAATTTATTTCTTTGCTTTTAATCTATCATATGCCATAACCAAAAATCCTACAGCAAGGCTGGTCTCCTAAAGGGTCTTTTTTCCCATGAGTATAAAGACCAGTTTTCCTTCTGTCACATCCCAGAGTGAGTGACAAGACAGAGACTGCTAATTCATGCTTATTCACAGTCCAAAACATGAACATGAAATTGTTGGAGATAGGAGGTTATAAGGAGAACAGGAAGAAGGAAGGCCTGGGATGAATTCAGTGTCTTCTGGCAGATGTGCAATATCAAGGGAGAAAGTAAAAGGGGGAAGTAAAATTAAGAGTAAATGGATAAGATGCTTTATGTTCACGTGCCTCCAGAGCACTAATGACAAATAAAATGGAGCCTTTCTGTGGCAGAGGTAACAGTCGGAGGTTGCTAGAAATCATGTGGGTCAGCTGTGTACCACTGCTGATAGTCATGCTTGGTTTAGGGCAAGCTGAGGCGCAGCTGCAAGGAAAATATTTTCACAGAAAGATGTTTGTTAATAAGTCAACTCTGACTGCTCTGTACTGTAGAAAAGACAGAGCAGTTACATTGTAGCCAAGAACTGAGGTCAGAAACATCAGTGTCATCCCTAGGACTGACCAGCCTTTCAGTGACATAATGGCACAAAGCCTCTCTTAGGAATTAGCTTTTTTATTGCCAGAACTGTCAGTTCCCTCCCAAGTACAACATGAAGTGTATGTATGATATGGGAAGGAAAACAAGTCTGTTTTCTTCATTTTGGATGTCATTTCCAGGGGGAGTTTTCATCAAGGAGAATGCAGTTACAGATGTAGTCACACTCAGTAAGGAGAGTGAAGAAATGAAGGTCCTCCATTTTGTAAGATAAGGACAGCTGGTTGTTACCACTGATCTCTGTAGATAATAAAGCGACAACAGTGAGGAGCCCAGAGAGAATCTCTGCTTTGTTGTCTTTAACTAGAAGACTGTGAAAGCAAAATCAGACCAACAGCACTATTCAGAAGAATTCAGAAAGCAGGGAGGCTTAAGACGTACAAAGCATCAAAGTGAAAAAAAGAAAAAAAAAGAAGAAAAGAAAAAGAAAATCTTTAAACAAAGAGATTAATACATTATTTTAGGAAAAAAAAAAAAAAAACCTTAGAAAAAAAATCTACTTTTTTAATTTCTTTTTTTCCCTTATCATCAGAAAAACTGCAGGAGATCCTTCAGTAGGTGAGAAGAACATGCGAGACAAACAAACTGAACTGTTGCTTTTATTCTATACATGTGCACCTTCTTAAAAAACAACAACAAAAAGCTTGTGCAAAGCAAGCATCAGTCCTAATGAAAATGAAGTACAAGTATGGAAAATTCTAATTCAGACTAATTGTGTTGCATCTACAATAGTGCAGCTACCACACAAATCAATTTACGTCCAATCTCTGAGCTGAAATTCTTTTTCACACTCTCAGTTTTACTGTAGTATAAAGACTATGGCTGTGATTTTCTCATTCTGGATGTAGATATTGCCACTGCAGTATCTCCAAGATCTTATAATGTACTGAGTGCTGGAACAGCTCTTTGCAGAACAGTCTGTTGTCATCACCCAGAGATCTCAAGAGAAAAGCTAGAAAACCGGGTTTATTTTCACAGTGGGAAAAAAGCATGGCTGTGAACTGTGGAAGAAAAAAATCTTTAATGTAGGCATTTTCTCCTCAGAACAATAAGACTTTGATCAGGGGTCAAGTGTTTCAAAGGAGACCTAAGCAACATGATACGTTTACTTATGGGTGGTATGTTTTGCCCCTGTTTCTTTCTTAAGATTTTCAGAAGGCAGACTTTCCTTCTCTTTCCAAATTTGATATCTGAAAGGGAAGAGTACTCACTTAGAATCTGATACATCTGGGATACGTTCCTTACTCCGCCTCAGATTCACTTTATGAGTTTTCATGAGATATCCAGACCAGAGTTGAAAAATAAAAGCAACTACTATGAAAATGCAGTACTGAGACAAAATAAGCTTATAGTACCTGCATATTTGTATGCATAGAGAGACATGACACTGTTTACTTATGTGATATCACATATGCGATATTCTCACATTGAAAGCATACCCAGTTTGCAGATAAATAGATGCAGAAAAGACTTTCTGAAATCTGTGCTTAAGTAATCATCACACCTAATTAAAAGCAAAATAATAATACTAATAAAAAATCTACGTCTTCTATATTTTGAGATATGAGATATATCCCAAAATTCTCTTGAGAGAATCATTCAAACACCTGACTGCTAAGTGTGCACTGCTGTCATGTTTCTCAGGTTCTCTTTTTGAAGGTATTACATGCTGTTGTTTTGTTGTTTTTTTTTTTTTTTCCTAAACAAACAAAAAAAAATAATAAAGTTTCATTATATCTGAAAATGAAGAATGAAATCAAGAATCTGACTCTCTAAGCCAACCAGAGGGCCACAGATCTAAAATGAAAGCCTCATCTTTCTCCTAGTGCTTTCCAGATATCTGGGTCATACATCTTCACAGAATTACAGAACAGTTGATTTTGGAAAGGTCCTCTGAAGTTCCTCTTCTACAACAGATTTCTCAGGATTTGTCCAGTGCATTTTGACTATCTCCAAGAATGGAGATAAGTGCTCTGGGTCACCTACTTCACCCTCACTGTAAAAAGGTTTGTGCCTGTTGTCTCTTCTTCAGTGAAGCCCCTGCGAATATTCTGGTTCTATCTCCCATACTGCTGTCCAGTGTTTATACACATTGAGATGCCTCCTGAGCTTTCTCCTCCTGAGGCTGAGCAACCACAGCTCTCTCAGCCTCTCATAATATGTCAAATACTTTAATCTCCTACTTATTTTAATGGACCTTTGCTAGATCCTTTGCTGGGTTGTACCAGAACCGGATCCATCACTCCAGGTGCATCTCATGGATGCAGAGAAGAAAAGGATCTGTTCCCTCCACCTGTTGGCAACGCTTTTCTTGAGAATCTCAGGATGCTTTTGGTCTGCACCCCCCTTTCAACTGGGACGTCTTGTCAGTCTTCATTTTGCTTACAGTCACATTCCTTCTCAACACAATGGGAGCTGCAATGCCTCTGGTTCCCCTAGCATTACTGAAACAGATACAGGACAGAGTTTCTTTCTTCCAAAGATAATGCCCTTTCTTCCAAATACAGGGTGCTGATAGTTTCATACAGGACATATCGTAAATCTACACATAACTGGCCAGAATGAAGTCTCAGAGGAGAATTCATTTTGTGGGAAAAGGCTGACATAGCTATGCTGTTTCTCAAGGGAGTGGAAAACATTTCATGCTGAGTTAAAAGGTTGGGTTTGTTATTTTTAGTTAAACTGATAAATCCTCCATGTTGGCAAAGATGAAAGCAAGGACATGAGAAAAATACATGGACAAATCTACGTCATGTTACAAGGAATAAATAGTCAGAATTGTATCAGAAGAGGCTCAAAGGAAATAAAAATATGAACGTTCTCCTATATTTTATGTGAATCTTTCTGTTCATTTTATTCTAGTACAGGGCAAGCCTTGAAATGAGACAGCATGTGCTTGTGGTAGGGGGCTAGCATTTCTCCCAGTTTTTCTAACCTAGCACATTTTAGTCCAGAGATTTAAGCTCTTGTTAGATTGCCTTCATTTAAGCAAAGGGAAGAGAGAGAAAAGAGATAAAATGATGACCACCAACAGTAATAGCCATCCACTCAAACTTCTGCATTTTAAAAAAGAAGCATAGGAAAATGCTTCAGATGAACAGGCATCTGTTGAGAAGGTTGCTGGGAAAATGCCTACTCGTGTTTGGATGGAGAAAAAGTGTTTTCTTGATATATGAGTATGACATGGAAAATGGCAAGGGGCTATCATGATGAACTACACTATGAGAAAACAGAAAGTAGCACAAGTGAATGACAAAAAGGAATAATTGATGTATTTAGAATAAGACAAAAATAAATAAAAAATATGGAAGAAGAGATGCAGTGAAGATATGATTACAGGAGGAAAAGGAGTTTTGCCTTACAGTCAATAAATGCAGCATTATTTGAAATCAAACATCTAATACCTTTTTCTGGCAGATGTGAATGTCAGAAAAAAACCTAAAAGTCTGTCCTGTTAGGCAGCTGTAATGATACTACTTGGTATACCCCACAAATCATATCCAAGAACTGTCTACATATTACAGTTATTACAGTCAGTCCCTGGAACAAAGCATATGAATGATTGACTCCATCTAAATATATTGTTTGAAGTGGGCAATCTACAGTGCCTCAGGGCTTCCCACAGACAGGAGCTTCACTTGAATAAGTGACTGCTCAAGTCAGTCTTCAGGATAAAATAATCCGCTAACAATGAGATTATTTCTTTGATAAAAATAATGTCTTTTTTGAGTGATAAGTAGGATGATACATGTATTTATAATCTATGTTATAATAATGCAACTATGCATGTTAGCAAGACATTTTCTGCAGTTTCACAGATACAACATATCAAAATGAAGATCAGAAGAAGTTGAAGATGGTTAAAAATTTCACTTAAAGACTCAAAGACCAAAATAATATTTTTGGAGGATCCATCATTTAGAGTCCTGTAGTAATCAGTTTTTTATGTTACTTTCTGCATTGACCTCAAGGGAAAATGAGTAGACTTTCCACAGCTAAAATAATTAGAGATGTTTGGAAAGATAACAGATGAATAACTAGGATGATGCTCAACAAAAATAAACAGTAGCTCTCCAGACAGGATATATGGTAAATATATCTCCTCCTCATTACATTCTTTCCCTCATCAGGTTTTCCATGTTGTATCTCTTGCTGTAACTGCCAACAAACATAACCCATTTCTTCATCTAAGCAGCTGTGATGGCTGACATAGGACATAGAAGAGCTAGTGTTTGTAAACTTATTTCAGACAAATTTCTCTCACTAGTTTAATCTTTCCAAAAGAACTGTCTCTTCAGTCTAGATGATAGGAGTTATTAATGTGCTTTTTATTACCAGGTAGTAGAAAATGAGTTAAGAAATAACCAGGAAGGAAATCCAACTGTAACTGCCAACACATACCCTATTGGGCGAGTGCACTGTAATCTTGCAGTCAGCGGAAGTGCATGTGAGAGAAAGAGGAGTAATTTTCGCCTGGCTCTTCAGGAAGTGCATGATTTTGTTTGGTTTGCCAAGAGCAGAGAAAGGAGATACATTGTGCAAATTTAAGAGCGTAAGAGCACTGCATACACTTCTAACTTGATCAGCAAAGTATTGCAATTCATAATCACTTCTTGCATCCCACTTGTCCCCTGAGCACTGATTTCATTTAACTGTATTGAAAGTTGAATAGAATTTCAGCCTGCTTCATGCAAATGGAGAATAAGATCTGACCCCAGGACAGAGATACCGTACACTAGAGAGCAAACTGTTGTACAGGTAATTAATATTTGTCAAAGACAGAGACCTTAGAATATATATTACCTAGTTGTCACTTGTTTTCTTCCTCCAGCATTTCAGAGCCCCCATAGTTATGCACTTAACTATGGCAGTGATTGATTAGACATGAGAAAGGAAAGGAGCTGATAAGGTTCAGACCCAGACAAATCTATCCAGTGGTCATTTAGTCAGAAAGCAAAGAGAAATTTAGTTGGTCTTTAATTAAACTGAAAAGAAATCCCCAAAAGGTTTCCAGTCTACTTTTTATGTAAAGAGCCTAGTCTTTGATTGCCCAACCTTTTGGATCACCTGAGCATCACTAAGTGAACAGAAATTGCCACAGGCCACATATAAAGCATATAATAAACTTAATGTATGTAAGTAACAAAATGTATTTTTTAATGTATTTTTATTAAAACATGAAGAAACAGGAAACAACAAAAGCATGAAACTAGCAGGATGTTTTACCTTGTTTTTGTAAAACTATTGCATCAGGCTGTGATTTTCATCCTCAGTGATTGCCATCCTCAGTGGTTGCCATCCTCAGTGAGTTCTCAAGGTGTTTGTTAGAGATTTTTGATGAAATAATACCCTTCCTGTACTTCATCCTTGACAGTGATTGTCCACAAATGTACATACTGCCCAAAAAAAAAATGATGACATGAATAAGGCATGAATTGCAATAATCTTCTATTAATTTTTTAAGTCCGTCTTATTTACCAACCATCACCAGGGCATCATCAGTAGCTACGCCAGATATGTTGACAAAGATTAAAGAAAATCATTTCAAGGTATTTTTTTACTGCTTCATACAAGTTAAGAGATTTACTTGTGTCTTTCAGTGGCACTAAAGAAGCCATTTCTTCTGAGACATTATATTTGTTATCAGTATCTCCAATGAAAATGGCAAGTTGAGCCATATCTGCAGCATAAGTATTTTCATCTATTGCCAAAGCACAAAATTTAGCAGTTTTACTCTCCAATTTTTTTTTTCAATAGATTTTCCTATTTTTTCAGTTCTCCTGGCTATAGTCTGGTGAGACAGATTTTAGAGAAATCCATTTTTTTTAATCAGGACACATGCTATCTGTTGTGCTTTTCATACATTGCTTAACCATCATGATCTGGGTTTGATTCTTTTCAGTCAGATTTGCTATCACATAACCAACTTTTATAATGAGATCCATTAGAGTTTTCACTTAAAAACTATTTTATTGAGGTAACAGACTTCTTTCAGTTCTGCTATTTTGTCTTTAATGAAGCACACCTTGATATACATTGCATTTGGCAGCATGTTTCTGCATGTAATGTCTTTTAAAATTGTGATTTTTGAAAACTGACACAATTCCCTTGCAAATTAAGCTTAGTGCTGTATTACTTGTCAGCAGTGCACCTGTGCTCTCCCCATGTTCTGTGTCCAGACTGGGCCACTTAGCAGGGCAGAGCTGCTGCCATGATGACACGGCATAGGCTGGGTGCATTTCACAGTGCGAGCTAAGCTGGGGCTGCGTGTGGCCTGCAGTCTGTGGGTTGGACATGCCTGACATAGTCCATGCTTTAAAAAAAAAGTTACAAAATTAGAGTAAAGGCATTTCTATGCTGGAGTTGTGGAGGAAATTACTAAATGAATTGCTTCTTTAAGACAACGGCTACTAAGAAAAAGGAAAAAAAAAAACACATTTTTGTGCCTTTTTATGTTGTTTGTTCAAACAACAAGAATGATTTGGTGCATTTCTAAGTTTCCTATTTGTCTTTTTTTTTATCTTCTCTCTGAACACTTCAAGAGCAATTGGAAAACTGGTAAATTTATGACATCAGCTACCATGCATCTGTTTCCTTGAGGTAATTCAAAATACTAACAACTAGTTTATAATTTACTAGTGACTAGAAAATGGAACACTATTTACAATTCTATTTTTTTCAGTCTTTTATGAGTTACAGTTTAATTCTAATGCCTGCAATGACATCTATGTGCAAAAAAAGCAGTTCTCTGTTAGACTGTCTAATCTGCTCTAAGGAAGCATGTGATCACTCACCAGCTGGTCCTTGGTTAACCACAGAGACTCTCCAAACTGAACTAGGAGTTACTGCTTGACCTCAAAGATATGTGAAGTTTATGTTAAAAGAATATAATCTTATTTTTATCACCAAGAAATTAGACTCATGAATAATTTAGTTTGGAAGGAACCACTGGAAGCCATTTGACCCAACCTACAGTCAAAGAAGGGCTAGCTTTGAAGTTCATATCAAACTTGAATTCCAATTAGAGTGCTTGGCATCTTGGCCATTAGGTTTTGTCTGGAGATTCCAGCTCTGGGTTCCTGGTGCCAGAAAGCTCAAGAGCCATCATTAATTCATGATAGAAGTGTTAATATAGTGTTAATGCTCTTTTCCCCTGACTCTTTTCCTTAGTCAGAATTCAGAAGTATTGCTACTAACTCTATCCTTCAGCTACAACAAAATTATTCAGAGCTGTCAGGGCACAGATTTTTTGCTAAACACAACCACTGAAAGTCTGTTTGCAGTAATTTGCATTTAAGGGGGAATTGCCTCTATCTTGGTGGAGGACACAGTAAAGCAGTACCATGTGGCTTATCAATCAGGAACCGTATCCTGAAAAGCCCTATACTGTCCTCTAAACTTATGGTTTAGAGGATTACTCCAAGCCTAACTGAACTAAGCCTGTGGTCTCTTACTACCACCCAGCTCACAGTCTCTTCTCAGCATGCTTCAGACCATGCAGCAAGAGACGACTGTCCATGCTCTCCTCAATCCACTTGTTTGCCTTCAATCACAGAATCATAGAATTGCTAAGGTTGGAAAAGACCCACAGGATCATCCAGTCCAGCCATTCTCCCATCACCAATGGTTCGCGCTAAACCATGCCCCTCAACACAACATCCAAGCGCTCTTTGAACACCACCAGGGTCAGTGACTCCACCACCTCTCTGGGCAGCCCATTCCAGTGCCTGACCACCCTTTCAGAGAAGTAGTATTTCCTAATGTCCAGCCTGAACTTCCCCTGGTGCAGCTTGAAGCCATTCCCTCTAGTCCTATCACTAGTCACACAAGAGAAGAGGCTGACTCCCAGCTCACTACAACCTCCCTTCAGGTAGTTGTAGAGAGCAATAAGGTCTCTCCTGAGCCTCCTCTTCTCTAGACTGAACAATCCCAGCTCCTTCAGCCACTCTTCAAAAGGCCTGTGCTCCACACCCCTCACAGCTTTGTTGCCCTCCTCAGAACACACTCCAGGGCCTTGATGTCTTTCTTACAGTGAGGGGCCCAAAACTGGACACAGTACTCAAGGTGCGGCCTCACCAGTGCTGAGTACAGACAGAAAATTACTTCCCTGATCCTGCTGGCTACACTATTTCTGATACAAGCCAGGATGCCATTGGCCTTCTTGGCCACCTGGGCACACTGCTGGCTCATGTTCAGTCTAGCGTCAATCAACACCCCCAGGTCCATTTCCTCTACACAGTCTTCCAGCCACTCTGCCCCAAGCCTGTAGTGTTGCCTGGGATTATTGTGGCCAAAATGCAGGACCCAGCATTTGATCTTGTTGAATCTCATCCCATTGGCTTCAGCCCAGCTATCCAGCCTATCCAGATCCCTCTGCAGGGCCTCGCTACCCTCAGGCAGACCAACACTTCCAGCCAGCTTGGTGTCATCTGCAAACTTACTGAGGGTGCACTCAATGCCCTCATCCAGGTTATCAATAAAGATATTAAACAGGACAGGTCCCAGCACTGATCTCTAGGGAACACCACTCGTGACTGGTCACCAGTTGGATTTAACTCCATTCACCACCACTCTCTGGGCCCGGCCCTCCAGCCAGTTCCTTACCCACCCGAGAGTGTACCTGTCCAAGTCACGGACTGCCAGCTTCTGCAGGAGAATACAGTGGGAGATAGTGTCAAAGGCTTTACTGAAGCCTAGGTAGACTACATCAACAGCCATTCCTTCATCCACCAGATGGGTCACTAGATCATAGGAGATCAGGTTGATCAAGCAAGACCTGCCCTTCGTGAGCCCATGCTGGCTAGAATTCTTGCTTCTAGTTATATACAAATGCCTTTCTGGAGTAAGACATTCAGTATTTAGTATAGAGGCTGCTGCTTCTATAGAATTTATCAGATTTAATTTGGGCAAGCAGCAACGTCTATCTCCTTGATCTTCTGTGTGTGTCTCTGGATTTTTTTGTCTTAGCCATATTGTTAATTGGTAAAGCCTCTTTCCAGTTAGCTTAATGTACTGCTCTAAAGTCTTTCTGTGATATTCCTTTCTTATGTTGTCTGAATGACTTCTGCCTCCTTATGGATTGCTTCGATTACTGAGCCAGCTTTTAGCTTTTGTAATTCTCCAGTAACACTATAAAAAGCTTTGTGTATGAATGGGTCAGTAAACTGTAATGCAAATAACTTGTCTGCTCTCAGCAGGTATTCACAGAATCAAAGTTTAGCAGCAGTGTTGTCAATTAGATTACGCATAGGTTGCTCTGAAAGCAATGTCTCCTATTTATCTCCATGGTAACCACAACTGATACAAAGAGCACAGTAAGACTTTTCAGTATAGCAAATTCTCAGTTACAGAACACTAGTTTTCAACAGTCACCACCATGAGCTATGCATTTTCACCAACAATGAACAAGAGCCTGCATGCTGCGTTTGTAATAATCTGCACCAGTGGAGGTGACCTGCTATTTCACAGATGCTATGATCACATTGCCCATGTTGGTAAATGTTGCCCACGGAGTGCATCTTCCGTGGCCTGAACCAATAGAAGTCAGGAGATGCCAAATCAGGACTATATGGTGGGTATGGTAGGACAGTCCAGCCATGATTGGCAATGTGCTTCACAGTCTTCAAACTGGTATGAAGCCCGGCGTTAATATGTTGAAAGAGAAAGATTGTCTTTTTCTCTGGCCTGATTTTGAAAGTTTGAGTCATCAGTTTAGTCAGTGTCGCAGTGTAGCAGTCAGAGTTGGTGGTTTATCTGGGTTCCAGGACATCCAGAAGGATCACCCTTTTCCTGTCCCAAGAGACAGTGCACATCATTTTACCTGCATCTTGAACTTTTTTTTTGATAGTGAATTCACATATTGCTGCTCCACAGACTTCTGTTTTGACTATGGCTCATAGTAGTGACGCTACATCTTACTACCTGTAATGATGTGATCCAGGAAACTGTCAACTTCATCCATGTACTGGCTTAATAGATCCTGGCGAGCTTGTGTATGGTATTCTTTCTGTTCCTATGTAAGCAGTCGTGCAACCCGCTTGGCACAAACTTTGCAATGTTTCCATGTTCCCAACACCATTTCCAATGCATTGAGCTCAATATTCAGTTCCATACACAGTTTCTTGTTGTAATCTTCTGATGCATGCAGATGAACCTATCATGGCACTCTTCATTTCATGGTGTGACAGTGGGTATTGCTATCTGGAATATGGCTTGTCTTTCACATCACTGTTGCTGCTGCTTAAATGCACCACCCACCACCTCACTGTGCTCAGATCCACTGTTTGGTCTTCATAAGTGTTCAGAAGTGTTGGTGAATGTCAATGGATACAATATTTTCCACATGGAGTAATTCAATAACAAACCTTTGCTTTTGTCTTAGTTTCAGCTGTGATGGAATTGTTTTATTCCGAGAGTCTGGAATGATGCTGTGTTTTGATTCCAAGAGAAAAATAATGTTGATAAAGCACCAATGTTTATAGTTGCTGCTAAGCAGTGCTGTACAGAACCAAGGCCATTCACAGCGAAAGGCCCAAGGAGCTCAGAGGGAACAGAATTAGGACAGCTGACTTAAACTGGCCAAATAGCTATTCCATACTATATGACACCATGCAGAAGGAGTTTTGAAGAGGGAGTTCATCTCAGTCTTCTTTTGCTTGGGGGCCTAGCTGGACATCAATTGGGGTGGTGTGCAATTACTTGTGCATCACTTATTAAATACATTTATATATATATGTAGTCTTAAATATTTTCCTTTTCTCTATCTTTGTAAATAGTTTTATCATACCCCTGAAGTTTTTTTGTTTTTTTGTTTTTTTTTTTCTCAGTTCTTTCTCCCCATCCCACTGGGAAGGATAGGAATGAGTGAACAACTGTGTGGTGCTCAAACACCTGCTGGGCTAAACCACTACAGTTTCAGTCACATTTCTATGTCAGATACCATTTGTCAGACTGCCCATCTTCTGCCATCTCTCACATGGCAACAACATATAATGGAATATTAGTGGGAAGGTTAAATCTCAGCTTCTATAACACCAACATCTGTCTCTAACATCACAGACCAATAAAATAAAATAGGAGGCATTACTTTTGAAGGAGTTCTCTGGTATGGAGATCTAGCAAACTTTTGTTATGGCTCTTATACAACACCCTGCTTTGTTCTTTATTGGTTGCCCTTTTTCTCAAATACTGCTTGTGTTTGTGCATCCCAATGCTATTGATTTTTAACTGATACCTAAAAGAGGTGTACAGGCCAACACCTTTTGGACTGTATCTTCAGCTCCTACCTGGTTATACGCCTGTGTGAGTGATATTTATTTGAAGGAAAAGTAGCTAACAGCAGCACTTGGTTTCAGATCAAGAGATGTGTTTATCTTGAACTCCTACTCCCTTACATGTACAGAAAATCAATGATCTGGAAACTAATATGGTTATTTATTTGCTACAGCAGTCTTGGTGAAAGCACAGAGTCACATTGTGTTGTATGAGAAGATAAACAGCAATAGTTCATACTCCATATCATCTTCAGCAATTTACACTTAAGACCACTCTTGTGGAACAAGGCAAGGACTGATAGTTACACAGAGAATATACTCTTAATGGAGAAAACCTACTATGCCCATAATGAATGCAATAGTTTTTTATATGTAAAATTTCCACGATACTTTAGAGAATTATCAGTGAACTGAAAAGGAATAAAGTAACAATTAAAGAGAAAGAAATGGGATTAAGCCTTTTGTTAAAATATAATAGCTGTTTAGATATTTTGCACAAATGTTACTGGTTGTAAGACAGGCTGTAAGACAGATAAATGAATACTTTTTTTTTTTTCTGCAGTAATGGGCACAGCTGTTGATTTCAGATGGTTTCAAGAAGAGCTTCCCAGCAGCAGTGCTCCTTCCTTGTAGGGAATCACTGAGGCAGAGCATGAATGAATGACAGAGGTGTAGTTTTGCGTTGATCTCCAAAGCAGAGAAGTACAGAACAACTAGTAAGTATAGAAAAATCATTTACAACATCCCTGGCAGTGGTACTAAATAGAAATTAAAAAAAAGGCCTCTAACAGGCAGCAGTCTGCTATGAAGATACAAATATGTAGGAGATGGAGGCAATTGGATAGATTGCATTACTGGTGCCAGCTTTGCCAGAAAGATCCTGCTGAACATGGTAAGCAAGTCTGCCTTCTGCCACCGGATTTAGTGTGAACCTCTTGGCAGCTTAAGGCAATACCCCAGCATCAGCGTGCATCAAGATGAAGTACAGAGTTCAAGATTATTACATGCTTCAGCATCTCCATATTTGTTCCTTGCTTTTATGACTGTCCCAATAAAAGTGTTCTTTTAAATGTCTCATCTTGCTTATCACCAAATTTGTTTGCACAGGGAAAGCCAAGACAATTCAGGAAACATTGTACCATTTCTGATGAATATCATGTTTGCTGTGGAGTAAGTGTGCATGGAAACAGAAGGCACAATAGGCTTTGCACAGGTCTGGAGGAGCCAGGAGTATTTCAGTTGGCTGGATAGACTCTGACCATGACTATTTTTCAATATTCAGATTTTTTTAAGTGTTTTAAAATTAATTCTCATGTATATACTTACATAGTAATAAATTAATTAAAATTTATTTGTAAATATCTTTTTCATTCTTTTTGGCCATTGCATTATCAATATAAATGCCCATAATTTTCATCTGAAGTGCCAGTTTGGCTGTTGCTTTGTCAAATCATTAATCTTTCTACTGCATAAAATACAAGAGCATTTTTTGAGCTTGCTGTCCCATTTGTTCCTTGATGGGCTATAATTGTCCTAATCAATATTGTGTTGGAGTCCATTTGGCCCACAGCGTTGTCATTTTTTCAGCAAATGGGAGTCGTTTGCTGTCTCATACAAAAATAAAAAAGAGATTTATACTTTTTATTCTTGCAATTAACTCTACTTGTTCTTTGCACAGAAAGAAAGTAGTAAAAGGCAGTGCTGTTTTGTTAGTGTTTATTGTTAGTTTTCTGGGGGTATTTGCTGAGGAAATCAACAGTAAGTTTTCTCTAAAGAAGTAGGATGAGATGGGAGAAGATGATGAAGCTCCTGCATTGTTGGGCCTTCAAGAAATTCATCAGTGACAGTCATCCATAAGACGATGTTTAGTCTTTGTAGCTGAAACTAATGCAGGCCTGGATCATCATTCTGAGCTTGACAAAAGTTTACATGGAGCAGTTTTAATGGCAGTGGGCATAAGCATGCAAACTGAAAGACTGGAAAGTATTTCATGTGCTTCTTTCTCAGGATGTATTTTCATATCAAATGTAATCAATGTGTTTGTTTTTTTTTTTTCAAACAGAAAAGTTATAAAACCTCTTAAAGACTTTCTAAAATAAGTACAAAGAAATATGTTTATGTATTTATAAACTTAATAAAATAAATAGGAATACATATGTATGGTTACATTTTTAAAATACTTTTTGCTGAATGTATCAGCTGCTAAAACAGCATAGAAGAGCATTGCTAAAGTATCACCAAATACTTTCTAACATTAACTGTACGAATCTTCTTCCAGCTCTTCTTGTCTTTGAGCATACTCTTTGAGCAGAACAGTTAGCAAATACAGCAGAGGCTTGCAGGTCACTTTCTGTGCTGTGTTTGACAGTGTAAGAAAATGCACAGCTGTGAAATGTGCCCTGGTAATCAGCAGAGAGGATACATGACAGATGTCTCTAAAATCAAGAGCAGCTTTAAAAAGGTAAATATGGAACAGTTGTTCACTGTCTATTCCAGTGGAGAAAAGAGTATTAAATTTATGAAGAGATGGCAGGTAAAAAAGAGGAAAAATTAGCAGTTCTTCAGAGCAAATGTTGCTCTTCTGTGGTGCTCCTTGACACAGGATGCTGTGGATGGTAATATTGATGTGAGTTAAGAAGACAACTATAGAAATTACTGGGAAAAAGTCTCCACTCAGATAAATATCTGTAATATCTTGTCTAGCTCTGAACAGTCCTGCTTTCCAGCCTGTGAGATTATGCTGGGGAGAAAAAAACTCTGTTTTTATTCTTTTTCACTATTTTTCATTGTCATGCACTGTTGAACCTAACTGGGCTCAAGATATGGACTATATGGATCTTTGGTCTCACCAAATATGTGTGAATGTAGAAATTCAGTGAGAACGAGCTGTGTTTAAGCACCATTCCTAACTATGTCCCTATGGTTAGGAGCACACTCTAGATATTGGTGCAACCTTTTTTTGTAATAATAATAATAATTTTATTTTTAAATGTTTCATCCTTTAAGTCACAATGTTTCTCCCTGAAGCTCTTGCTTTACAGATCCTTCCTGTTTGTCCAGACATAATGTTGCCGTTGCTAGTGTGACTATGGAGCAACTGTCAGATGGAGAACATGACATAGAGAAAGTGAGACTCTGCAAAAATTTTCTGAATGTCTTCTTTGTCTGAAGATAAAAGCAAAAGGGAGAACATCTTAAACTATAGTCTTCATCTCTACACTCATTTCCCAGTTTCAGTTTCTATAGCACTCTGAAGTGTTCTTCCAGGCTGAGAGCTCTCCCATGGTGCCATCACACTTCTCTGCAGAATCACAGAGCCCGGTCCATTTTGAGCTTGTTAATTTTGTAGCTGTACTGAAATACTCTGGTACCAAGTGTGCCCGTCTTTTCCTCTCTACTGTTTCGATCAAAGCTCTCTGTGAATCTATCATGTCTGTGAAAATTTTCAAGGCTTTTGCTACACTTTGTCTGACTTAGGGATTTTTTCAGTACTTGTACTTTTCTGCATCTGTAGAAATCCTTCATTGAATGTCACCCATCTCAGTCAGATACATTTGCAAGCTGGTACGAACCCAGCAGATTACCTGTGGCCCAACTTCTTGCTACAGTGGTAATACTCAGGGTTTCACTGCCAGGTTCTGCCTCTTTACAGAAGTAATAGCATATTATTAGGTTTTATACACCAACTAGTTCTCAGCTCTTGGTCATCATCATACTACTCCATATTACAATACCTCTGTTTTTTTATCATATTCTGGTTTGGGATCAAACACAGATCTTTATTCCATCTCAAAAATTAGGTCTTTTTCCCTTTTCCTTTCTGAGTCTTTTTCCACTCTGTTGTGTCACATAATCTTCATCAAAATAAATTTCCACAGACAATAAACACGTTTAAAAGACAATCTTAAATTCTATTGTAAAATCTGTAGGCAAATCATGTGACATACTAAATCTTTATGGACTAGAAACCTAAAAATACATTGTTAATTTTCTGTCTTTCTCCCTCTTCAGCTTTTTGAGAGATTTTTAGTGATCACGTAGGAGTGCCTTAAAGGATATAAAATTCCACACTCTTATTTCTTATGCTTCTTTTAACCTCATAACTATTTAAAACATTTTAGGTTTTCCTCATCTCCCCTCTGCAAAAACTATTTCTGCTAACAACAAAGATTTATTTCTGTCTTTCTGGAAGGTGCCTTTTATTTCTGAAGTTTTGGTGCCTGCAGTGTGCAGGACTGCAGGCACCCTCTGACTTGAGTAATCCTCCTTGATTTTTTGAAGGCTTGGACATCGGTAGGGACACAGTACTTCAATGTACACTTCTGCCAGTGAAGGCAAAATTATATTTCATGTCCATAGAAAAGACCCTTTATGAGCTGATGGAGATGGTCTTTTGGCTAACATAAGTGAAATCTGCTCATATCTGACCTTTGATACTGTATTGTGTTACTCTAAGAAGACAGAAGCTGGCTCAAGTCAGCCTCCTTGAAGGAGGAAGAAGTTGCTTAATTCCTGAACTTGCTTGAAGAAGACTAGCGTGACAACTGGAGAAGACCACAGTATTACAGCATGCCATGGTGGCTATCAGCTGATATCAAGAGAGAACATACACGGAACAGCAGGGAGGTAACAACTAGAGCAGCAAAGTGAAAAAAAAGAGAGCATGCTGGAAATTAAACACGATGTGATGAGGTTTGCTGCAACTTATAAAGTCACTAAATGGACTGAAACTAAACATGAAAATAGTTTAACCAAAAATCTGGGAAGAACTGAAACTTTTATATACTCCTCCCCTAATATATATATATTTTTACTTTTGTTCATGCTTTTAAAAAACTGATCAGATTATACCGGTGTTCTGTACTCTTGAACCTCAAACTCAGCTTTTTGTCTGTCTGCTATGCAGCCTAGTAAACAGGTAGCATGTCCCACATATGGTCAGATGTAGAGACCATCCTGTTTGTCATAGTTACATGCAACACATGAATGAGATTTTCAACAGATCATCTGATCTGTAAACCACTGATGAGCAGCAGAAAGGTCCTTTAAATTTTCTTTCTTTTTGCAAAAATTGATGACTCTTAGGGGCTAGCTAAGTTCTGGTTCTGTGCACAGCATCCTTTTCTTCATAGGAACCGTGGCATAAAAGCATCCAAGAATCGTGAAAGATTTGTATATATATATTGTGATATCTGTGACTTTCATCTTCTTTCTACCTTCAAAAGTTTATGTTCCATGCTAGTAAAAAGAGTCACTTTCACAAATACTTTGAAACTAGACTTGCCATTAAAGTCAAGGAGAACTAGGTAAGCGTAAGACTTGGCACATGTTTAATAGTTCTAAGATCAGAGAAAGCTTGGCCTTTACAAATCACATTTCAGAAAGATTCATTTATTGCCCTTCTGCTTCTGCAGATAGCTAATGTCAGTCAGTCAAATGCACACCTAACTGTGCTGCTAAGCCACAAAATATATATCAGTACAAAAAGAGCCAGAACAATGTGGTTCTGTCTATATGTGTTTAAATACTAATGCTGATGCATCAGTCTTTCTCTAAATTTTATCTAGGATGAAGCTTTTACCGTTTCTTGTCTTCTCAGACAGGTGATTATTTTATTTTATTTTATTTTATTTTATTTTATTTTATTTTATTTTATTTTTATTTTTGCATCGAATGAAAATAATAAAACAGAACTGTACTAAAAGTTTTTAAGAGATACATGTTAGATGTTCAAAGTGTTCTTGCAAATTGAGATAGGATTTTTGAGGGGTATTGAATGGGCTGTAAAGATGATTGTCTAGACAAAGGAAAGATATTGGAAAGACTAAGATAGTGAAGAAAAGGTGGGAAAAGGTACATACTAAAACCACTAGGGTAGAGTTCATAGCAGTATCAAATAAAGTCATTTCATTTTCACAGAAATTATGTTCTGAGAGAGATTCCAAGCAGATTTTCATGTAATTTGTTTTGAGAGGAACTCATAGCAAAATCCCTAGAGATTTTTGTACCCCATCACTACCTGAAAGTAAGATTTTAAAACTTGGTATGCATTCTTGAGCAAAGCCTTCCATCATTTATCCACAACTGTTGTATGTGCAGCCTGTCTTTGTGTCAAAACATTGCCTGTACAAGCTTTAGAAGAACAGAAAAGTACCATCCATAATTAAATTGTAGAAAATTATTTTTCCGTTAAGTGACAATGTTGAACTCTGCATTTTAAAGACTAAGGGAAAAAAAATAGAAATTAAAAAAAAAAAAAAAGTGCTTAATGCCATAATAAAAAGCAGATAGAAGGTAATTTCATTCATCATCTGTTGAAAATTACCCATATCTAATTTTCCTAAAGTTGAAAACACCAAGAGCACTTCTGTCAGTTGTCAGGCCATTTCTTTCTTAATTGAGACAGGAAGGAGAAAAGGAATATTGGCAAGCAACACCAAAAGATACGAAACTCTTTTAAGCTGCTCAGACATCTTAAGTGTTCAAAATAATCCTGCCAGAAGTGGATTTATGTGCATAGATCTGGTCATAAAGTTCAGTGCCTTCTAGAATTCTCCTGGGTCCTCAGCACTGCTTGGATAGTGAGTGACATAGATGCATAGACACATATGTGGTTGTGATATCTTATCATGACTCCTACAGTTAATATTATCCGTCTATTTATGGTTTAAAGAGACTCTTCATTGTTTAAAACATTATCAGACTATTTTTAACTTGTTTCAATTCAATCCTTATTTTCTCTTTCTGGCTTACCATATTAACCAAATTTCCTAACGTCAGTTTCTGGCCATTAATGGCCAAGCACTGACAAAACTCAATCTGAACATGTCAAACATAATGCAGTATTAATACAAATGAGATTATTTCTGCACTTTCTTTAGCAACCTTCTTAGAAATTAATCAAGAATGTTCTTGTCCATCAGGCACACTTTCTCACAGGAAAAAATATGTTCTCTCATTGATTATATGTTCTATATACACCATGGAGTTGTGCAACAAAAAGTTCTGAAAGCATATTTTATGTCAAAGGTAGCTTTCTAATCCAACCTTTGATGTAGTTAAATTGCACTCATCTTTGTTTTTGTCTTGACAGCATAGGAAAACTGAGAAAACACATTATTTCCCCCAAAGCCAAAAAACTGCAATTTGCCAGGGATTACATTTTCTAATACATTTTCCAATCTGTATAATATCACTGTTAGGAAGTAAGACCTTTAAAACACAGACTTCCAAGCAAACAAATCCAATGGGCCAAAGGGGAATGAAAAGTAGAAAAGGAACGTGACACAAGAAGCTGAGTCAGGGGAGGTTCAGATTGGATATTTGGAAATGATTCTTTCTCGAGAGGGTAGCCAGGCACTGGAACAGGCTGCAAGGGCAGTGGTCACAGCACTATGCCTGCAAAAGTTCAAGAAATCTTTGAACAATGCTCCCATGCTTTGAATTTTTGGTGGTCCTTTGTGGAGCCAGGAATTGGAATCAATGATCTTTGTGAGTGCCTTCCAATTTGGGATATTCTATGATTCTATGACTCTAATTACTGAGCAATTGACTAAGGATGAGAAAAATGGACAACTCTTGCTACATTCTCTAAGGTCCACTTGACTTCCAACAGAAAGGTAGCAAAACTATACTTGAGATAATGAATATTTCTAAAGTGATTCAAATGAGTGAGATGGAAAATGGAACATAAGGAGAAGAAGGTACAAAAACTGAAATGCAATTTGGAAGCTTTATTTCTATAGGATAGAGTAACAAACTTGTAGGAAAGTAGGAATGTTCACTGATAAAAATCCCAATTCTTGGAGTGGCTTATATCTTTCTGAAGACCATTTTTTTCTTTATTAATTAGCATGTGCTGATAACAAGTATGCTTCAGTGTATCACTTGTTTTTTTGTTGTTTTTTTTTTTTAATTTTTGCTATTTGCCGTGTAGAAAAGTAAATCTCACTGTACATTTACATAAGATGGCAAAGCAAAGCATTTTCAGGTAAAGATTTTTAGAACTGACAGCAGGAAAAGATTCTGAATAGCTATTTTTTCAGTTATTTGAGAATATAGCGAGTAAGAGGCTGACAAGAAATTATGTTACCAGAAAAACTTTTTGTTCAGTACCCTGAAGGAGAAGATGTCTGAAGATGATGATGAAGATAAATATGCAGAAAGGCCTGTAAAGTTTAGAGAGTAAATAGAACTAAAAAAAAAAATAAATAGTGGTGTCAAAAAGATCACTGATGTAATATAAGTAAGCTTGGGGCTAGAGTGAAGGTAAGAAGAAAGTAGACTGCAGCAGTAGAGAAGTGATTAGACAAAGATTCTAATAGTTTAAATGAAGGTTTGTGAACATTTGACGATAAGGAGGTCCAGAGAAGGTAGAAATGTCCGATATGTTGGCTAAGTGAGACAGTAGAGACAAATCTGTTTGAAAATGTAGAATCCTAACATGATTATCTTTGAGAAATGGAGCTTACATTATTTGGAAAGATCGTGGGTAGAGCTGTTCTGAGGAATTTTGAAGCAAACAAAGGAGGGGAAAAAAATCAGCAGAGTTTGGAAACAGACTCAGAAGAAGAGAGGTCATTCCAGTGGATGGTGGAAGATGTAATCACTGACAAAACGGTTTTGTGTTACACAGAATAGGGGAAGTGTTTGCTAGAAATATAGGTGTGCAAGTCAGCAACAATTGAGAAAAGATAAAATGTGATTTCTGAAATCTGTGAACGAATAAAATGATGAGGAGGATTGGTGATGCAAGATGAGAGGACACAAAAATGAAGTAGAAGGGAGTTGAAAGTCAAGTAATTGTACCGCCACAGCAGTGCAGACAAAAAAGCATGGGGAAAAAAGAATATTCAATGCAAAAACAAAAGTAAAACGTGGAATATTGAGTAACTAAAAATACCTGGAAAGAATGGTAGTTATCAGTGATTCATGGTAAATAACTATCAATGATCAGATGACAATCAGAAAATGGCAGGAACAGAGAATAATGGTTAAAAACAAAGTAGGAGCTAATTGCTGGTATCTAATAATGTTAATCAATTGCTTAGAAAAGACAGGCAGTTGAAAAGAAATAGGAGTTTCCTAATTACACTGCATATAAAGAAATGGTCTTTGGTAGCAAAGCAGGTGGAAAATGGGAGTAATAATGATAAGCTGATAAAGCTTGATTGTATTAAACTGGATCAGGTGAAGTGACATAGCAGAGAGAGGAGTGACTGTGCAAATTGAGTAAATAGGAAGAGTAGGGTAGATATCTGAATAAATATAGACAAAGAATTCACTAAAGCTGTGGCTTCTAAAAAACGTTTTTCTGTATTGCCAAAAATGCTTCAAGTAGAGGTACTGATCTACAATAAATATAAGTCCCTACATATTTGATAATCATTCATTGTAAGTACCAGAAGACTAGAGATCAGAATAAAAATTGTTCCTCTCTGAGGGAGGACTGGAAAGCAAAATGCAGTCCTAAGATCCTTAGTCTTTTTTTGTATATGAAAATATGTTCAATAATTGGAATGAGCATTACAAAAACAGTAGTGCTGACACAGGGAAAATAAAAGCCGTTTCAGGTGCTGAAGAAATAAATGTGCAAGGAATTAAAGAAGATGAGACAAAAATGCAAGGAAGATGAAGATCCAGGTAAGCTTATTGTCACAGGGCATATTTTCACAGCAACATTTTCCACAGTTCTCTGCCTTTGTTCAAAAAAAAAACAATTTGGACATTAGCCATGGGAGGATGTTAGACTGTTTCTATGATGTGTCTAATTCCAATCCATCTTCTGTCTACAGGCAACAGCAAAAGCAAACCTGTCAGCTCTGAGAGTTCTTTGATTTCCACTGTGGGTTGGCTTTAAACATGAAGACAGAGAAAAGGTGGTTTGAACAAGTAGAATTATTCTAGCATGTTGGATTTACAAACTCTTACTTTAAGTTGCTCTGTTTCCTCTTTATACTTTCCATGCTGCAAACTTACATAAAATAGATTGGGTTTCCTTTTCAATATTTGTCTTAAGGATCACTTGCTGAAACTGGTGAAGAAGAAATAGGTTGAGAATATAAAAACACTGAGAAAATGTTACTGAGACTATGTGATATTTGCCGCTTAATGGAATTCAGCTTAGGTATCTGGCTTACCTGGCAGAAAAGACCTTCTATGATACTTTAGCTGTGCATTAACCCTTGTAGTACCCAATAGTAGAGCACAACTGTATACTTCCATTGTCCTGCATTTGTTACAGACTCTAAATAAGATAGTGTTTGAATTTCTCCCTGACAGTGTGCAAGTAGGGTTAGGACCTATCATTCTTATCTTTATGCTGTCTTATTCAATTCAATGTTGTACAAATGTAAATGTGAATAGGAATTTGTCCAAATGGTTCAAAAAATAACTGGAAAGAGGCTTAAACATCTCAATTATAAAAAGTATAATATTCAACCTTAAATTAGACTGTTAAGTCTCTTTTTCTTATTTGCTTTTTACCTTCTTCAGAAGACATTAATTGGCAGAGAAGGTGCTACCAGGATATTTTGGAAGTAATTAAAACTGATCCTGAAAATACTAAAATAGATGAATACTAAAATACCAGCTAAGATGACAGTACTAAAGCATTATTTATATGGAAAGGATATCATGATTTTACAGAGAAAACAGCTTATAGACAGTCACAAAATGCTCCATTTGCTCACTTTGTATTGTAGACTTTATTACATTTGAGCATTTAAGTATTAGAGTCCCAGTCTGTGTGACCATTAAACATTGAACCTGGTATGAAATCATGTGAGGCAGAAGAAATATCTCCACTGACATCAGCAGGCTCTGAGTCATGTCCAAATGCACCATTTCTTGTATGAGTAACATTAATGTATAACCATATTTTTCTGTTCACTATTGATGTCTGTCACACATTCCCTAGATGCACAACAAAATACTAGCTGCTGCGTCACAGAGCATAAAATGTCTAAGCACAAGTGTTACTCTGCTTATGTTGCTCCTCCCAGGGTGTTCTGATATTAGTATTTCACTGGAGGCCTGAAAATTTACCACTCTAGTAGTATTGAACCATTCCAGATTTGGTATAAAGATTTGGGTTCACAAATGTTTTGTTACTAATCCATTAAAAGCAATAAAAATAGGGCTAAGCTGTATCTTCTACTGTTTGTGCATAAGATTTCTAATGGAAGGTAGTGAGGGATGTCCTCCCAGATAATGTCAGCAAACTATATTTTTGTAGCGCCAGAAACAGAAGTAGATTGATTGTTTTACAGAGAAGATTTGCTTGAGACTAGCATTATGAATCACAGTACACTCAGTAATATTATACTGAAGAAAATTTTAGTGGCTCAGGTCTCGTGTTATTGAACTGTTTGTAAATTTAATATTAACTACATTTGACAAGAGTAGCTCACTTGCACCACACTCCTAAGGGCAATTAAATTAAAAACTAGAGGGAATCATTCTGCAGATTTTAGTTTAGTGTTGCAAAATAAAGCACTGTGACATAAGAAAAACACTCTTGCCTTGGAGGGAGAAGTAAAAGATCTCAGTAAAAAGAAGTAAGTTTCTCCTCTCCACCTACACTTCAGTACATATGCTTTGTTTGTATTACACATACCTGTGCATGTAAGGTACTCTGCTCATTTTAACATGGTATTCATTCTAGGAGCATCTCTACTGTCTTCTATTCAGCTTAGATGACCAGTGTCTTGTGTATTTAACCAGGGAGATACAACTGGAGATAAATTTCTGAAACTCGCTGTCAAATTATGTTGCAGGTGCTGGAGTATTCCTTGGATTATAAGGGACACATCCACAGAGTAGAAATCTACTCGGTGCCATTAAATGCAAAGAAGTTTCATTTGGTACTCAAAATCCTTTATCTGAAAATATCTCTAGACCAGGAACATCATATTAGGACCCAAACTATCATATATGATTGCCTTGTTTCTACTCTTCCCTAGGTATTGTCATGTGGAAATTTCTGGAGCCAATAATGTGGATCCTGGACTACCATTCTCGTTAAGCACATGCAGTGGGTGAGTGTCAATAATGTTTTCATCAGCGATGGATTGAGGGAGAGGCTTACTGCCTGCCTCTCTTCCACTCCTTCCACTGAGTGAATATGGAGGATGCTTGTTGGGGAAGGGAATGATGGTAATTTAACAGATTTCCACTTAATCCACTAAGTGGCTGTTGCAGTCAGAAAGATTAGCATGGTGGAAAGGTGATACAAGAGTGAAATGGCAAAACGGACAAACAGGAAAAGAATGCTCACCCATCTCCAAAGATCTGGGCTTGTGGGGAAAAACACCACAAGGGAGGGATCTCCCACCAGAGACCCTTCCGCAGTGGCAGTCAGCCCTTAAATGGGATCTAAGAGAGGTGCAGCCAGGCTCCACCTCTTCTGGTCACACAGATGAATTGCCTTCATCTGTGCTCCCAGGGCTGACTGGTCCTTTCCCCAGGTGACCAGTCAGTGGTTCAGGCTGTGACTCAACAGCTCCCATACAGTGACCTACTACTCAAACCTTATCTGATTCAAATGAGCATCTATTTCTTGAGTTTCATCTGTCTTCTTACAGGCTTAAAGTTTATGCAAGCACAGTATATATGTATGACTTATCCCCAGGATAAAAATTAATGCAACTAATTAATGTAATTAAGGCAAAGAGGAGCACTTGTTAGAAGACCAAGTATTCAGTTTGGACAGTGTTCTTGTTGGTGGATTAAAACTTCTAAAAACACTTTCTAGTTAGAAATTTTTCTATCACTACACTTTACATTGGGCTTGTTTGGTACATTCAAACAAATATTTTTGAACCTAATAACTATTACCCAAAAATGTAATGACATTGTGATAGTTGTTGTATGTATATGCTCCAAGCCAGACATTTTACCACTGAATTTCAGATGTTTTCCTTTAATGTGCTTCGCATTAGCTGTGAAATTCATAACTCTATTAATTCAATTTCCCCCCTCTAAAAGCTGATGTGTAGAAAGACTGCTATTTAAAAGGAAGCAATTTAAAATGAATACTGATGATCAGATAATCTAAAGTAAAGACAATTTATTTTGAAAGTCCCTATGGAAAACATCTATAAAAATATTACAAGAAATATGCTTAGGATGAGCTTCAGTATTCTCTACTAGACGCTAATATTGAATGACATCAAAATGTTTCCCATTCTGTGCTATCAAGCTTGATAAATATTTGAGGTAGTAAACTGTTTGAATGTCAACAATCTTTCTTCTCTGCGGATGGCTGACTTGCCCTTCTAATTGCCTGTGCCTGAGAACAGCTAAAAGAATGTGAAAGACTGTTTAGAAGCCAAGTCTAATACATAAGTTGTCAGGACAGATTTCCAACAGAAAGCAGTTTGACATTTGACATGTTATTTGGACTGAAAAATTGGTTACTTTTTTTTTAATCAGGATGCAATTACTTAGAAATTATGGAACAAACTGGTATCCACCACCAAAGCAGACAGGAAGAGAACTTTTAGTCAAACTTGTGACTAAAAAATGAGACAGTTTAAGTTATTCTTTTTTAGGTTCTTAAAAAATATCTCAAGTTAAAAATATTTGACATCCTATGCCTCTATCCTTCTAGAATCTAAATTCATTTACAAAATTTGTTTTTTTCATCTAGTTTCACACTCATGCTTCTAGTTAGATGTTAGTCTTGATATATACATGTTGTCCGGTATACATACTCTGTGGTATACATGAAGAACTCTAATATACCATGGTTAATCATAATGTAGAACACATCAGCTTGAAATAGATTCCATTTGGCTATTGTGCATTTTTGAACAGTTAAAGCATTTAGGAATGGTTACCAGAAACACTGATTTCAATTCTCCTGAACAGTAAATTCAGTTATCTATGCAATGTTTTGGCTTATGTTTTATGTCCTTTTGTATTTTGAAAGTGACATTCTATCATGACTTCTTTTCTTTTTTGTTTCTTTGAGTTAAGCTACTTCTTCCAACTCTCTTAATTCTAATTAGTTCTAATTCTGAATTGTAAATTAGTTCCTTTTCAGGATGCAGAATGCTATACAAGTGTCTACACAGATCAGAAAAGTTGAGGTAAGTCATATTAAAATCTCTAATATTTGTTCTGTATGTCAGTAGCACTCAAAAATATTAACTACCACAAGTTGTCTATAATTTACAAGTAGATGTTAAATCTATAAAGCCTTTTTTTTTTTTTTTTGTCACAAAATTATATTTTCTCTCTCATCTGCTGTTTTGTGTTTCTTTTTTTTATGGTAAAGTCTTACAAGACCAAAGGAACTGCAATTTGCCACTGGGCGTACAATGCTTTAGCCACTAAAACCCATAAAAGTCCAGTTGAATCGAGGCATCTACAGCTCAGTATGTTGTTTCCTAATGATAGACTTCAAGTATCAGTATTTAGTTGGATTGGTTATATCCTAAGCAGTGAGAATGGAAGAACGTGTTTATCAGAAGGACATCTCCAAATTATCAGAAGGACATCTCCAAACCATGTGAAAGAAATATCAGTCTGAAAATATACATTCACCAACTCTAGCAACTTTTTCCCCTCTGATTATCAATTAATGCCCTAGTCAGCAATGAACCTTATTTTGTATCAGACATTGCACATGGAAGCAAGAAAGCAAGAAAAACTGCAGCACCTTACTCCAGGGTAAGTATCTAAAGTCACTTCCAGAAGAATTGAAGAGCTGAAATGAGAAAGACTGAATGAGCATTAGACATCTGCAATTCAGATTAGCCTGAAGTTTTAATTGCTATGTTATCAGAAATAAGTGCATTTCATTGAGCAGTAGCTGTTCGGGAAGACTTGGAGTCATCAATGGTATATCATAACGATGATGACTTCATCTCTCCAAAGGGTATTAGCAAGGATTCATTTCAACCTGTCATTCTAAAAATGGTGATACAAGAGTCAACAGTACTTTTCCAGTTTTGCTATTACTTCACAAGCTAGTTGCAAATCAAATGAATCTTTTCAACATCTTTAGAAAGAACACGTGGCCCTTCATCCTCTAATTGTCCTGAAATGTCTCCCTCTAATGTGTCCACATGTGCCTACGTATGTGTGAGGGAAAGGAGGAGAATATCAAAATGTAGGCTAATTTTCTTTTAATTTTCAAAATCTCCAAAGTTTTGATGTGTCTGGATTGCATTCTTGTTTTGATTTATGACTGTGTAGGTGGAAGGGTGCAGCTGCTCTGAAATTCCAGTCATGATTCTTACCCAAATATAGACTATCTGAAGTGAATGCTTTTTGAATCAAGCCAATTTTTAATTGGTGAATTTCAGTAACTGTTGAAATTAACCATCTTCAGGACAATAAGAGACAAATGACATGGAGGATCCAGGGCTGCCTTGTAGCAAGGACCAAAACGAGATGGGAATGCATGAGTATCAGTAAGTATCCATTAAAGAGCACTGTCCAGAGAAAAAGAGAATTACTCTTTGATTAAAGAATAGGAGTAGCCTGAAGCCAGGTAGAGATATACAGTTGAGATATGACAAGACAGAGATTCCATCCCCTATTTGAAGTTTTGAAACCCTACACAGGCTGATTAATTTCTCTGCAAGACAGTGCATGCAATGGGAGTGTCAGAGGCAGCTTACATAGTAGGGAGCTTGTTGAGTTTGAGGAAAGAGAAAAGGATTGTTTCCTGGCTCATACTGTTCCCTTTTTATTCCACATGGGTCACTTTTATTTTACAAAATAAATAAATAAAGACCCCACCATCCCCCCCAAAAAACAACCAACCAGAAACAAACAAACAAAAACAATGAACAAGCCCTTCTTTGCTATCTCATCTTATCCCACATACTCATATCCAAGCGGTACAAGCAATAAGGAATTTCTTATTTTCTATTTTGAGGACTGTGCAGTTGTCTTTTCCAGGTGTCAAGAAAAAAACATCCTTTTCATCTGAATTTAACAGATCAGTTGAGCTAGTGGATTTTTCCCTGATTTCCTCTGAACATAAGACATCCAATTATGTGATACAAATGTATGTTCTCAACCACAGAACCCACAGAGTTTGTTGTGAAATAGTGGCATCACTTGATAGTTCAATTACAGACAGGTCTTGCTTCTTCTGTTATCTATAATACACAATTATGCCCACAGTAACCATGGCTAAGATAACACAAATCTTAACTGTGACCAAGTCTCTCATCACAAGGTGATCAGGAGCAATGCCAGGTGTTTAAGCCCCCACTGCTCAGTAATCATGGCAAGCATATTTCCTGAGTAAAGATATGGCTACCACCAGGGACCGGATTTAACATAAAATGTACACATAAGACAGCAACAACTGTTGTTTGAGCATCCTTCCCTTAGCACACATCCTGAAAGGTAAAGCAGAGCTCCGTGTATGGTAAGCTGCTAGCCTGAGGGAAAGGACAGAGCTTTCCATTTCTCAGCTAACAAACGCAGGTGACCCGAGTTTTCTAGGATATTGGAGACATGGTCATACAACTAATCACTCACATGAGCTTGTGGTGCTTGGAAGCCATTGCTGCAGAGTTCATGCTACAGCTCTGGGAAGGCAATAAATGTTGTATTGGAGGGTATTCTGGCTGCCATATGAGCCATCACTTACAGTTCATAAAGCTATGCAGTAATTCAAATGATTTACAGGGGACAGGGGTATAACTGCCAATCTTCTAAAGTTGTTTGAAGCTGATTACTAGGGAATTCCTGCAGTTTCAATAGCAACTGCTGTGTGATGTCTATAGCTGGACATTTCAAAATATTTTCATTGTGAGTTGCAAGTCCCTTAGGTCTAGTAATAAATTTTTATGAGGATTAAATTACATAGGGATCTAACAGTTATGTCTGTTGTTTACTCTTGAAATTGAGAAGTAAAAGAAAAATGAAAATAACGTGGTTGCTCACCTTTGATTTTAATAATTATAATAAGAGTTCCCCTGTGTAGCTTGGATGTCTTGGAGTATTTTGGGTCAAACTAGTACTTGTAAAGTGAAAATGGCAGTAAAAAGTATTGCAGATAAGAACATCATAGAAGTCTATATTAAGTGACTCTTTAATCTCTCAAAATATTTTTGATCATCAAATGAGGATGCTTAAAGAATATGGGAGTTCAGTAATACACCAAGCAAATGAAAATTAAAACTAAACAAGGAAATTCTCTTAGATAATTTCTGTCACTAAGATGTTCTTTTTTTTTTTTTTTATTGGTAGTTACCTTGTATGTTAAGAATGACAAATACTTATATTAAAATCTTTGTATTATATATTTCATTCTTGTTTTTTATTTATTATTAAATTATTATTAAATTGTCTTTTTTTATTAGGAGAAAAACTATTTAAATATAATTGAAATTGTTGGTTTAGAAGCTGAGAATCCATGGAGACTGTCAACACTGTGGGAGTGGGATCTGTGAAGTGTTTCCTAAGCTAGACTGGGAGTTGGACTAATACTGCTTCATTACTGTCATGCTCAACTTCAAACAAACATTTGACAGAAGTGACAACTAAAATTCTCTTTTTAGGCTTTGCTATTGCACATGTTCCTCAAGCAGATAGTGTTGTTCTCTGTGGAGAGATGAGGAATGACCTCATATGGTAGAAACTCTGAGAGCAAAGTAGTATAGATAAGCCTCCACATACTTAAAACTGTACTTCTGGACAAAGTAGAAGATTGCCATAAATAAGAATGACTGTAAAGGGCATCACAGCTATAAAGCTGACTCTTGTCTACCTAGGATGAAAGTGCTATAGAGGTGCAGTTGTAGCCTCTAGTTTTGACCTCATCTCACATTGTCTAGGTAGAAGGACTGGGAGGTGTCTTGAGATTTTCTTTGACATCATTATAGCTAGAGATTTTTTTTTTTTTTTTTTTTGAAAAGGGAAAGGGAAAAGGGAAGATAGAAGAAAATGAGGAGGAAAAAATGAGAGAGGAGAAGGGAAAGGAAAAAGACAAGGGATACTGTAGTTGGGGGACATAGGGATGGGGGAAATTTGGAAAGGTGAGAGGAATTAATGCAGGAGAAAAAGAAAGCTGAAATGAAGAAAACGAAACTGACAAAATAGTAATGTAGTAAATATTTCTATTACGTATTCTATTAAAACAAGCAAATGAAAAAAAACAACATCAAACAAAACAAACAAAATGAAAAAAAAAACCTAACTCATCAAAATTATATCATGTAAAACTGCTGGATCTATAGGAAACTCACTTTTCTTCCCATCAGAATGAATAAGTTTATGAGTCTATGTTCTAGAAATGAAAAGATTATTCTCTGTATCAGTAATCTATCATCATTATATAAAGCACAGTGGGTTACTCCAAGATGTAATTTCTGCTTATAGACCAATTTACCCAACCTGTTTCAATCAAGACATTCTGACTGACAAAAGCATTTTCATTGTCTTTCTTTCAATTGAGCTGTCTCTCTCCCTACTACTTTTCCCAGTGAAAGCCCATTATCCACTAAGAAGATTACTTAAATCCATTTTGTTTGGCTGATTTCAAAAAAAGCTTACTTTGGAGTCATAATGATATGACTAATCAAAGTGCACAGGTACAATGGAAAGTTCATTCTATTGTATTTTTGGCATGAAAAGTTTTATACTAAGCTTTTTATTTCTCCATAGATTATTTTCAATAAGCTATTTTTTATACTAAATTTGACTTAAGAACCAATAATTTAAGTAACACATGATAGTTGTTCTCCATTTTTTCCTTGTCCAACTCTGCTCTAGTATGGTAACTGCAAGGTCCTACTCCAGACAGGCCATAGGTGAATGTCCCACTCATTTCAACTTGCTGTACTGAATAGAGAAGTGGAGACAGAGCATGTGTTTTTTGCATTGTTTTGTGAGCATCAGAAGACTAGATGACTTGCAAGGCCAAGTTACCTATCTACTCACTTAGTGCAAGACAGGAAAATAGAAACATGCAGTTTCTAAGTTATCCTACAGCCTGAACTGCCTAAAATGCATCATGTAGTTCACATCTCAAGGAGAAATGGGTTGGAATTATTGTCATTCAGTACTCATTCTGGAATATTTAAGTATGGATTCAAATATTCCAGAGTCTACTGAAGCCTTTAGTCTCTCTGGTGTCAAAAACTGCCATGAAGTGAGTGGACACATCAAGATAATCTGTGTACTCGGGTGCAACTCTCTCTCATTGATCACTATGCTATTATTACTGTGATGCTAAGCTTAGAGCTATTCAGCACTGTCTCCTCTAACACCGTCTTTTCAGAACACAGCTCACAAGTTAGCTAGCTGAAAGACTAGAGGTATTTTAGGTGAGGCACATAATCTTCTCTATTGCAGTATAATGCCAGGAGTTCTTGAGATTCGCCAGAAAGATCTATGAAGAAATAGACAAAGAAGACTCTTTGTCTTCCCAGCCCTCAGAGGACTATATATATATGTGTGTGTGTGTGTATTTATGTATACTTGAGAGTATATATGTAAAAATTATACTTACATAATTTCATCTACTGATGTATACACTGGTAAATTGAGGATCTCATAAATAATTGTCCTGGTTGAACATCTTCAGTGATAAATTTCAAGGAACAAATAGTCTTCTGAGTCCTCAACTCAGTTCTACAATATAATATATTAAGAGTATGAGCATCCTCCTGTCTATAGTAGATAAAGCAAAGGCTCCAATACATTCTTTGTAAGACTTACATACTGACTTTAATATCTATCTCAGTGATTTTTTTCATCTAGGTTTCTCATCTTTAAAATACATCATTTGCACTTCAGACAGATGTTATTTGCAAACATAAAATTAATCTGAACAAGTTCTGCAGCTTTGATGTCATCTGGCAAGACCACAGGAAAGCTGCCCAGGAGTTGAGCAGGCAGCAGACATAGCTAGAAGTGGAAGCTATATCACTGGAAAATAATAAACTTCAGACTAACAAGCATGCTTTCCATTAAGAGTGACCTTTAGCTCAACAGGTGGAACTTGTAGTCTGCTAGATAGAGCATTTTTTAGCAGGTGGGTCTGTGTATCTTCTAAGGACTTTGGCCTGTATGAACTACCACAGTACTGTGAAGACAGTGTTTTAATGAGTTGTACTGCTTGGGCTTCCAAGATCATTTTCATTCTTGGAAAAAGCAGCAGATTATGTCAGAAAACAAACAAAACAAAAGCCATGACAGAGGGAAATAAAACTATACCTTTGAGTAACAGAATAATTGAACCAGAATTTGTGAGTATGAGTGTCATCTCTCTACTCTGTTTTAGCAGAGACTAACATTGGAGGTATTAATTTATTTATATCAGTGTTAACTTTACAATTAAGATATATAGCTAGCTCCAAAAGTAATGCCTGGGAGGGGGAGGGGGAGGGGGAAGGGGAAGGGGAAGGGGAAGGGGAAGGGGAAGGGGAAGGGGAAAGGAGAGGGGAGGGGAGGGGAGGGGGAGGAAAACAGGAAGGGGAGGGGAGGGGAAGGGAAGGGAAGGGAAGACTTAAGATTGGGTGAATTTATTTCAAATAGCATATTCTGCTAACAGAAATGAAAGGACTTTTTTAGAGTAAGGCAGAACAGAAGACAGGGTAGTATTAAAATGTTGGACCTATAACAGCTCTTTGTCAGGTTTTGAATTACCTACTGATATTGTACATTGAGAGTAACCTAACATAAATTTAAGTCAGACTATTTGTTTTGCTATTTCTTTTTGGTACAAAGCAATAAGTAACATGCAGGCATAGGAGGATCAGGAAACAATGAACAAATATACTCAGGCAATCAGAAATTCTGACAGTGGATGTAAAACTACCTTTACATTTAATCTCCACCATAGTGGCTGAACTATGTGAATTTCCAGTCATCTGCTGTTTTACCTAGTTAGGAACATTACTTCTTAATGTCTCCTAATGCAGACACTTTCCTGCCAGTGCTCTTCAGAATTAATTTATCCAAAAATTTGATTTATGTCAGTTGGTAGAAAATGATAGGTACGTGAAAATATGCTGGATAAATTACTGTTAGACAAATAGTGTAATCTGTGGTTGACCAACTACAGAATAAGAAGTTGTATTTTGTGTTTTCACATTTGAAGGCATCTGTTCAAAGATTGTGTTAAGAGCTTCTCCTCAACAATTCAAATTATGCTTGAGATTTTGATACATCTTATTTGTTTGTTTGTTTTGATGCATCAGACTTTCCATGGTCTTAAACTGGGAATTTTTCTTTTTATATGTAGGATGGTGAGGTTTATTGTTTGTTGTTGCTTGTTTGTTTGTTTTTTAACTAGCTCATCAAATACTTTCATTTCTAACAGTAAATTTGGGGAGGATATTAGGTTGCTGAATCGTCATGGTAAAAAGAATTAAGTGGTAGCTAATGGAATAGGAAAGTAGGTTTGTATTATTCTTGCTATCAACGTATATAAAGGCATAAGATTTCAAAGATTTTTGGTTCCCTTCATGGAATAATAGTGCGGTAGTTTATATTATATGACAGATTTACACTCTGAGGGTTTTAAGGGGAAATAAATTTCAGAAGAACAAGTGTTTTATTTTTATATGAGGAGAGAAATATTATTATACAACTAGATGCAGTAGACTTTACTCTGCCTGACAAGTGTTCAAATTTATGTGAAGGAGGCATTACTTTTCATGATCTCTAACTAGTGATAGAATTATCTGGAGGCTTCTTTTTCCAACTATTGATATGTCAGCTTATCCCTCTGCTGGCTAGGGGTTCTTTCTGTTTTCTTCTCCATTAAGTAAAAGCCATGAAACATCTTTTTCTTTTCTTGATCTGGAAAAATAAAATCTGCTTTTAACAGCTGTTCAATACAGCCTGTGCTTGTGGATGTAATGGCTGATAACACACACTACTGTGAAAATGACTATGGTAAATTTAGCATGGCATACTTACTAATTTCAAATGAGAACTTGCATACATGTTCTGATAAACTGTAGTGTTTCATGCCATTCAAGTTTAGCAAGTTTTGGGACAGTCCCGTATGTACACATGTGAAATTTAAGGGCTCACTTTCTAAATAGATTAATAACCCCAAATCTTTTGGGGTGAAATTTATCAAGCTACATTATATGTGCACGAATGTTTTCAGTTTAAGCATTTGGGAAAATTTGGAAGACTGGAGCTTAAAAGGCAGAAGCTTTGTTACAATTTAGCTTAGTCAAAATATAGAATGCTTCAGCTGATTCCAACACTGCTTTTGTGATTACTCATCCAAAACATTCATAAATCACAGGAAAAGTCTTGCATTGATTTGGAAATTTAATATTCAAATAAGCAAAACAAAAATCTACTTAACAATTCCTTAGAAGAAGACAAAGGCAGAACATGTTTGCTATTTATTCAGGGTAGAGAGGAAACAAATTAATTACAAGCTGTGAACAAGGAAGTTCAGAGTAGCTTATGTAATAAAACATATATAGTTGGTGATACACTGGAACAGGTTATGTGGTGATGTGATGCCCCATCTCTGGAGACATTGAAGGTGAGGCTGGATCAGGCCCTGGGCAACCTGATCTAGCTGTGGGTTCCCTGTTCATTGCAGGGGAGTTGAACTAGTTGGCCTTCAGAGGTCCCTTCCAACTCTGAGGATTCTATGATCGTATGACTCTATACTGCCTTTCTGTGCTTACACCCCTGGAATGCTCTAGGAGGTGCATCCATTAGGCACATCTCTGTCCCAGATCTTTGCTATGATGGCCAGACAGTACTGAGGATACTTCACAATGTGCTTTCTAACTTGTAAGTAAAGCCCAGTTTACTTGTTAGACTGTTATGACGTGCGGAAATTAGACCCTATAGCCAGTAAGGATATAGAGCAGGCATGTGTTTATTGGTGGTGTGCGTACATCCTGGTGCAAGGGGGATCGCTCCACCTAACTTGCACACTGTCAGGAGAAATCGTGCTATAGATATAGGTCAAACTAATACATAATCAGTAGTTGACAGGAATTCAGATACATATTCACTACATTCCCGAGAGCCCATTAGCATACAGTCCCTCCCCCCCTTGTGCATGCGTAGTAGGTTGTGATGATGAAGGCTCGTAGTCTTCCTCGCGAAGGCTCGTAGTCTTCCTTACTGCAAACTTCTGACCCTGAAGGGGGGGCATCCCCCGAACCGGTTTCAGCTTGCCCTGTAGACATCTGATCACCTCCCTGCCAAATGTTTTCGAGCTGCTCTCCAGTCCTTATCTTTATGGCCTTCTTCCTCCTTGTTATTCCAGACCTAGTGTCTGTGAAAGTGCTTGGAATCATTTGTTTTCTAACACTTCTACCTAAACTATATTTGCCTCTTATTTCTACTTTGTGAAGCTACTTTCCCTTTTCTTGCTGTGAGGCTCTTCTCTCTGGGGCTGAGTGAGAACAGGACTGCAGGGTCCTGTTCTCACTCTTCAGTTAGTCCTGGAAGTATTCCCACAAGAACATCCCTATTGCATCTTTATTCTAATGATAAAAGGTTGGAGGAGTGAGAGTATTAAAATGTAGGAATTCTCTTATTTGTCTTAAAGGTCTAAGTAAACAATGCAGTGTATTTTCAGAAAGGTGCAACAATGCTAAATGATATGAATTTCTGCTGCTGGGAGATTGACTGTTTTCTGTAAGTAGCACTCATTCTCTTACAAGCAGTTCTGGATATCTATTGATGTACTGGAAAATCTAACTGATGCCAAAACATAAATCTTGTCATTTCGTGTTTACATGCAAATTCTTTTCTATGCCATCCTCTGCCAAGTCTAAATTCTAAGAAGCTAATAGTAAAATACCTTCTACAATCCACATATAATCCTTTTCGCATAGTTCCTGCATGGGTGAGTGGGGAACTTCCACTGAAATTTCTTTTAATTATTAACTTTTCTATGAAAGCTCATGAAAACAGGAACAGCTGACATAAAAGATATGACAAATAAATGTGAAGGAAGTTATTCTTGTTGTTTGTTTGCTTGTTTGTATTTGAATAAATAAGCTACTCTTAGAAGGGACATGACGTTTTATTTTCATATGGGAGAATCATAGAATGGTTTGGGTTGGAAGGGACCTTTAAGATCACCTAGTTCCAACCCCCTGCTATAGGCAGGGATGCCTCCCTCTAGACCAGGTTGCTCAAAGCCCCACCCGACCTGGCTTTGAGTGCTTCCAGGAAGGGGGCATCCACAACCTCACTGGACAGCCTGTTCCAGTGTCTCACCACCCTCACAATAAAGAATTTCTTCCTAATATCTAGTCTAAGAAAAACGAGAATGGGGACCCCAACAGTTTAGAGACCTCAAGTTTCACTGCAACACAACAGACAACAACAAATCAGAAATCTGAGGACAAGTGCTGTCTCAAGTCCTCAGGGAAATTGTTTATCGAGGTCTTCATGTGTATGTACTCTTTTACAATCCTATGTTTTATTTCAATCTTGTTAGTGTTGCCATTTGGCTGGAATTTCATTCAGAGTGGAAATCCTGGTTCCTGCACGTTTAGGTGTGTATATACTATGTACTATATAACATTAACATAAAAAATCTAGGATTTCACATTGGACCTGCTGTTAATCTGTGTTCAATGTATAACACTCCTGGAAGTTCTATGGATACATAGCCTTGGCAGCATGTGTACAGATCAACTATATAGGATGAACTATATAATAGCAATGAATCTCAAACGTGTTGTTTCATATGCTCTTCTGCGAGCAATTTATTTTTGCTTAAAAAACCCAAAGCAGAAACATGGTAGCATTACTTTGATTAGCTGGCAAAACTCACATTTAACCTTTTCTGTTTCTTTCTATATTATGTCTTCTCTTCCTCCTCACCCATACTGAGTTCTCATTCACTACTTATAACTGCTCTTTAGTGTCATAAGCTGATTTTGGACATGAGGCCCTCGTAAATTACTTGCTTGTGCACTACGTAGAGTAGTGCAGACCACTGTAGTTGAGATGCTTATGAACAAATATAAGTAACCTTTATAACAACAGTGAATATAATTCCTTCTCCAAAACTAACTTTCAGAACTGCAGCTTAAAACTGAGGGATGTGGAGGCTAATGGGAGTCTTTATGTCAGCATGGGCACATTTCAGTACTTCATCAGAAGAAGTGCTCAGGAGCATTTAGCGATGAGCAATTTGTGACTTGTCGTTCACTCAGTATTATTAGCAAACAGCATGATGTTTATCAATATAAAGGCCAGCAGGCTAAATGTCTAAAGCCTCATAAATTAGTCCAAAGGAATTCAGCTCTGATCTTTATTGGATCGAATTCCTACTTCATTAATTGCTGATTGTTTAGACAATAAAAAATCAGTTTGAATAACAAGGAGTGAATTACAGTAACTGCTCAAATGTCTGTTCAGATAAGCAGAGAAAAATGCAAGTAACTCACCATGAAAATTAAAGTAAAAAAATGCATTCAAATCTATTGACGCAAGTATTAAGCTAGAGCTGGTTTTCTTCATGCCAAAGAGTATTATGTTCTACAGAAAATGCTTACAATAAGGAAAAGATATCCTTGCTAGTAGCAAAGTAAAACACAGTGTGGTGATCAACCTTATAGTTTGGGATATTTCAGCTAATTTTCCACTACTATGATAATAAATACACTGTTGCATGGAGAGAAATAGGGAAAGAAAAGTGGATTTGCATCATCCAGGAACTTTTTGCTCTTATTTTTAATTTCTACTGTTAAAAGCAGCTCATGAAATGAACAATACAGTTGATTCTGGTGCTTTTTGTGAAAGGCAGCTTATCATTCGCTGTTTAGTTGTGTGAATTTGTGCCACATTTGGATAGAGAATTTACACAGAAACAACTTCAGCACATCTAATGTTATATTCATGTAATATTTTTCATATACAGTAGCCTAAATGTCTACTGACTAGTTGGTTTGAATTCCAGAAAGGAACTTTCTTTTCAAATTCAACTTAAGCATTGTTGATTCTGCCCCATCCAACAAAGATACTGGCTCAAGTGCTTGGTGAGTCATCATTCCATTGGAGTCCATCATTGTTGCTGGAAGTAAAACCCCATTTCTAGTATGATAAGATTTGCAGTCCTGTGTAGTGTGAAAGCTTTCATGATGAATTCAGGGTGAGTAGTATCTGTCTACTCTCTTTGACTTCAATTTGCTTTCTTAAAGGAAAAGAATAAATCTCACCTAGATCAAAATGTGTTCTTATGTCAATGCACATGAGGTGGTTTAAGGCTCCTGTGGTTTATCTCACAAGGGAGCACAAATTTTGGAAAAAACTTGTATAGAGAGCCAAAAAAATTTCAGTAGAAATGTTGCCCCTCACAATCATTCATCTCAGTTCTCTCTCTCTCTTTTTTTTTTTTCTATTACCAAAGCCACATCTTCAGCAGAGTAAATATCAGCCTGTGACTCACTTATAAATGTTTGTGGCATTTGACTCAGATTTGCAGATTTTCAGTCTTGCAGACTCATGAGTAAGCTGTAGCTGAATCATGTGGAGTCCCAGAAGAAAAGTTTTTAAAACTGGGGGGTTTATTTTCCTTCCACTTTAGATACTATGTACACTAATCTCTAGCTCCCAATGTGCATTTTGACATCATTTTGATACTCAGCTGCCAGGTTATATTCGATACAGATCCCTCATTTTTTGTCTCAGCATCTGTCCGGAGCACAGCTTTCAGTCACAAATTGAAAAATGAGAAATAACAGGCATTGTTTGTCTTTAGAAAGTATTCATTATTCCTTTTTCCTCTTCATTTAATGATGTCTTTTCATTTCGCAATGTTATTGTGTTTCTAACTGAGCCCTATGGGCAGATTTCAATAAACATCTCTAAGTTTAAATATGAAAACAGATGTAGAAATAATTTATTTCTTCTTCAGGGGTCCTGTAGACCAATATCCCACTAGAAAACAGAACATCCTCGACACAATCGTGTTAGCTATTGCTTTGTCTAACTAAATCTTTTAAAACTCCAATTCCTGGACTTCAAAGTACAGTCAGCACATAGTGTAGTTCCTCTCTGCCAGTGACATCTGTCATCTGGTCTTATTTTTTTTTTTTTAAAGAATTATCCAAAAATTGCTTTTCCAGGAAAATCTTCGTTTTAACCCACTGTGATCTACAATGAAGAGGGGAAAAAACAAAAACAAAAACAAAAACAAAAGCCAGCCATAGTATGTGCAAGGAAGACATGCAATTACAGGAGTCTGGAAGAGTGGAAATATTTTAAATCATTTTAACTTTCTTTTTTTGCTTCTAAAGCCTCTTTTCATCTCATTTTAGTCAAGTAGGTCAGCATTTGGATCAGCAATACTACAAACACTGCTGTACTACTGATATGACAAGCAAATATTTGCTTGTTTTTCAGTCAAGAATAATGACTTCTTACTGTGTTGTTCCATTCCCTGACCCATCACCATCATTACTGCTGTAGAATATCAGCAGATTGGATTGCTTACAGTAAAAGAGAAAAGAAAAAATTATTTTAATGTACTTTGTAGACCAATATGTGATAAAGGGAAAAAGAGAATATGAAAAAAATGATGTCCGCATCTGAAAGAGGCAATTTTATGTTTCCTGTTACACTTGGAATATTCAATAGAGAGGATGGGAAATAAACTTCTTTTCTTTCTGTGAGTTGTCAGTGTAGGGTTTCTGTGAAAAGAGAATGAAAGCAAGCCCCAATTAGTTTGGAAGTACCAATGCCAAACTGTGTCAAGAGCCATCTTGTATAGTACTTATGCAATGAATCTCTGGCCTTCTCTCTAAGGAAATCATTTTCAGTGGTACTGCCTGGATGAATTCAAACACTGCACAGCAGTTTAGCAAGCAGATCTGAATTAATAGCTTATTTGCAAGTGCCAAGCTGCAAACAGTGTAGACATCATCCTTAGAATTGATCATGGTTAGATAGAACATTTCCAAAGTAAGGTTAATCTGTGTATGGTAGCTGTTAAGCATTAAATAGTATTCTAAGAACATGCTAATAAAACCACATGAACTCATATGCTTTAAAATAACATTGATTTCCCTAGGCATAGGAAAGGCTAACTTGTGTAAAAGTTTCACTTTCAGGTCCTACTCAGGATTTTTCCAGAGTATAGCACCACTAGGTTGAGGATTTGAACTTCATAAACCTAATTTTACCCTTGGAGGGAAGTATGTACTCAGCTCTCTCTCAATATTATGATGGAAATATTTCATAGGAGATTTATTTAGACATCCTGTTGACACTCTTCACAACTGAAATGCTAGCTTTCTACTGGCAAACCTCCAGTCTAGACAATACAGCCGATCTCTGCACTTTCAGTGGAATATATGTTCTTCACTTGCTTTCATAAGGACTGTTGGCTATTTAAGCCGTATATTTACCAGTCACTTTTCCTATTATGAAAACCTTAATTTCAGCAAAAAATAAAGTTATTTCATGGAGTAGGTTGGTAATTTTTCCTATCAGGAGCTTTTTAAGATGTCTAGTTCATATTTAATTTCCCTCTATGAGCACATACGTGCCTTTCTAGAGAGGACATTCTTTCATTAAATATAGATTCACTACATTCACCCAGTTCCATTTCAGTTCCTCTTGATTGCCTTATGAAGACATTGTGCTGTGCTCTCATGAGCTTCTTCAACTGCATGACGAGTATTCCCTGTTCATTATTGCACCTCAGTAGACTTTCTGGTCGATTACTAACTTCAGAGAATGAATGAAATTATATCTTCCAGCTCACATGCAGTGTGCACTGCTCGCATCAAACAGACAGGTTCCTGGTGCCTCATGTATCTTTTCCTTCAAGTGCAGATAATTAAAAGGTCTTAAAATACAAAATTAATAATGGCCATAGAAGGACAAGGTACAAGTATTCACATCATGATGGCACTGCACCCTCTTTAACTAAGAAAGATGTGGATTCCAGATTTTCCTTCTTAATAGAGTACTGTTTTCAGTGCAGCTGTAGTTGGACTCACTTAATATTTGTAACTTCATTCACTCCATCCCGCTATCAAGGGATAACCTTTATTCTCAAAAACAAGCTATCCCAATTCTTTTTAGAAATCCAAGATTTCCCAGGCATTTCAACATCTGTAAATAAGTCTCTCGCATAGTCCTGAGAAATGGTAGATGCTGATCTGTGGTCTCTCTGAGACGTTTGAAAAACCTTCACAAAATCTAGGATATATCACTTCACCAACTGCCTATATTGTTAGTGGTAGTGCCTTTTAATAAGGTAAGTCCTTTCAGCATCTACTAGAAAGTGTCTGCCTCCTCTTATCTTACTAGTAGGGCACTGACAAGTAATATAATTCTCTAAGGAATACAAGCTTTCTTTATATACATCTTATCTCACATTCACAGCCATTGAGTGGATAAGTACTTTAGATTCAAGGGTGAACGGATTCCTTTAAGCTCTTCTTTGTCCCGGGGGAACGAGCTTGTTAAATGACCTCATACTATCAGGTGTTGTGTTGCTTGCCTTATTTATACAAGTTTAAACCTTCGAATAAGTAAGCCTCTTCATAGTGACAAGATTTATATGAGTGCACTGGGGGAGGCTGGGGAAATTTCTTTCAATTCAGTGATTTGGTGCAAAAATTATTTACAAAACACTCTTTTGGATACACAGAGCATATTCCAGGAGCTTTTTGGTCCTTGCAAGGACAAAGGATATCAGCTTTGGCAGGTTGTGGAGTTCTTTTAGGGAAATCTCATCATACAGCTCACATCCTTCCTCCCAAGAAGAAAAAAAGCTTGATGTGCTCTAGGTTGTTTGATACATGAGCAGAGCATTCTTGTTCTGTACACAGAGTGCCCAGAAAACAAAGTCCACTTATTTGCATGGTTGTCTTATGCATGATACCTATTTGCTAGAAAGAAAACTCAAGTGTATGAAGTGTATAAAGGAGATCAAGTCCAGCAGAGTTTGGTTGATCTGCAAATGTCATGCATGTGATGATTTCTTAGTTTTGAAAGAAAACCTGATATAAAATATTTACTTTCTACATCCACAGGAACTGCAAGAAAGTTAGCTCTTAGGTGTCTAAAATTAGCCTATCCCCAAATCTATAGATATTGTTCTCTTACCTGCTGCAGTATGAGGAAAGCAGGAGAATGACAAGAATTTTAACAGCTTGCATGGCAAAGTAGGGAACCGTAATATTCTTTACAAAGAATAGAGTATCTCTTTGAATACTACCACTACAATTTCTTCCTACTGTTGTGTTTGAGATTGAATTTTCCTTTAATTAATTAACTTCCCAGTTTTCTTTCTCAAGAATCATGTATCTAGACTACAGAAGATTGCGAACAAGGTGTCCCTGCAGACAAGCTGTGCAGAGGCTTACAAATTCCTCTTTGCTTGATGTCTTACTTTGTGAAGTCTTGCCAAATAAGGCTTCAGTTACAAAGGCCAATCAACAACTTAAACTTACGGACTTTGAACTTACTGGTCAATCTGAATATGCTAATTTATATTAACTTCTCTGTCCTGGGTGGCATAAAGTTGGAGTTAATTATGCAAGTGATGCATGATACAAAGGGAGAATCATATACTAGGGGAAACATGCATCACCTGGTCTGGGAAAACTGTAAACTCCAAGTACTTCAGCCAGTGAGGAAAGGAGGAGGGACAATGCAATTGGGAAGTAAGGATAAGAGGAGACTGTGTCCTCCAATGCTTTGAGAGACCCTGTGGGGATTGTTCCCACAGACTCTCCCTTCTGTTGTAGTAGGCACAGGTGGCTAACATCATTGTTGCAGAAAGCAACGCCCTTCATTCAAATAAAGAAAGTTAAAGACTATCCTCCATCTCTTCCTGGGATAAAGATAATTGAGCAAGCCTATTTGAGCAATGTTTTTCCCAACAACTAGGGTGTGCTTTTCTTTCCCTCAGGGTTATTAAGTCTCTCCTCTCCCATAACCACATGTTCAGAATCTCCAGGGGATTAGCCAGGCTCTTTCCTTTCAATCTGAAAAGATCTAGACTTCCAACTATTTCCACACAAATATCATTTTACAGGACTGTTGTCTGCTTTATGATATGCTATGAGACTGCTAAACTGGATTTGTTATTCAGTCAGACCTTCTCTACCAGAGCTCAGATCAGATGACCAAAATAATTCTTCCTCTTTGACCACTGCTGTCACACTGACATGGAGTAGTAAAGTGACTTTACAGCAGTGACATTCGCAGACTTGCTAGATGTATAGGCCATTTCTTGAAAATAGAGAGTATTAATAACTGAATATTTTTAGACCTGTTTAACTTTCATTCCCCTTTCATCTCTCTCAGAGTCCTTCAAAATTCTTAGATTTTTGTTTGTTTGTTTTTGCATATTAAAAGAAAGTGAAGTAATCTTTGATGGTTTTTTCTCTATTTGATGATATGGTGTACTCCAGGAATAGCAAATAGCAAACAAGCCTCCCACAGGTGTTGCAGAATAAAAACAGAGTTCTGCATATAGCAACATGTACACAAATATAATGTGAATAAAACATAAACTGCTTATCTAAAAGCACTTCAGTTTCTCTTTTTAACCTTCATTAACAAAGTTAATCCCCCAAAAAGTTTTTGAAGCTTTGTGGCTTATTTTGTTCTATCATTATCACTCATCTGTCAAAAGTCAAATTGGCAGCCTTTCTAAGCAGTTCCAGCTTAGCTGAGCAGAAGACAAACCATAACTTGCATGAAAGTCTCTCAGTACTTCACAAGAACGAGGTATTTAGCCTCACAGTGGGGCCACATACATCCAGGACTGGGAATAAAAGTTAGGCTTGCAACCTGGCAGCACATAGTATGAATAAGAATGATTTGCAGAAGACATTTCTCAATGTAATAGAGTGAAAGAATCAGAGTGGACCTGGCAGCGCTTTGAGGGATAAAATTACATGCCACTTTTGATGGCCAAGAATTTCAATGTAAAATACATGTACGGGAAAAGAGTAACCACTGTCAGTGATTAAGTTTTCTTTTGGGATTGATTCAGCATTATTTTACTTCAAGAAATAAAAATATATAAAGTATGTTATATAAGCAGGATAAAGAAAAGTGAGACACTACGATTGTACGTACAAATTTTGATACAATTTTTTGACTGGAAAGTAAATATTTTCTTTAGAGGATGAAGTCAACAGACAATTTATTAAACATGCTGACACTAATAAATAATAGTTTATTTATAATTTAGATCAGGTGCCAGAGAATCTGAATGTTAATTTTGTAAGCCTGGTTTTGGTTCAGCAGCAGCCTCCATTAGGTTTGAATTCTTTGGATGTTTGCACGCAATGGAGCATACATTCATCTGTTAACAAAACAAGAGAAATAGTATGATAAAGATGCACTAAAAGTGGTGCAAGGCACACTTTTGTTTCAGATAGGAAGTGAAGGGGCCACATCCCTGATATCTAGAGGAAGCCCCATCCCTAACAGATATTATATGGCTCCATGTTTTTGTTACTGGGGGACTCCATGTTAGAAACTGTTACACTCCCTGTGATCTGGCCATACATCTCCCATTTTGCTTCAGGAGGATGATTGTGAATCTGCATCTTCAGCCCCAGAAGTCTCTGGTATTTTAAGAAACCATGATAAAATAGTAAAACTAAGGTGCTATGTGGACTCAGCCTTGTACATGAATTATTAGTCCAGGCTAGCAATGGTCTGCCAGGCTTTAAGGTGCTCCTGCTATGTGTTTGGAAAGGCCATTCTGCTTTTGCAAATGGATTTGGAAAGTGTTAAAAATAGCACTCAAGACTTTGCAGAATACTTGTGTTGACTCATTTATTTAAAGAAAAAGCATTAAAAGAAAGAGATTGATATCCTGCTTTGGACAGAAGACCAACCCAGATCATTTGAAAGAAAGAGGACAAGAGAAGAGGGAATGGTGTGCCAAAATACCATCTGGCCAGGAGAAGAAGAGAAAGAACAAGGCTGGATGGTGCAAAACAAACAGAAAACAGAGAAAGTGTTCTGATGCCAGTAAAGGGGATACATTTTAGCAGTGACACCTTTCCTTATTTTCGTCTCAGAAGAAGGTTCCAAATCCAAGTGCTATTTTTAAAGTGCCCCTGTATGAAGCTCTTTGATGTCAGCTGACATCTCTATTATAACCAATGTAGTTAATATCAGACAATGAGTTAGCTCTTGAGAAATATGTATCAGAATATTTGTAGGTCGTCTATGAAAGAGTAGTACATTCCAGATAGTTCATAGAAGGATTATTTAGAATGCTATTTAAAAGTGAAAGAAATACTTTTCTCAATTTCTCAAAAGATTTCTTTCTGTCTCTCTTGACAGTGGCATCTATTCCTCTCCCTGTCAACCCTTTTTCCAGTTCATCACAGAATCACAAAATCACAGAACATCAGGGACTGGAAGAGACCTTGATTGATCATCTAGTCCAATCCCCCTGCTAGAGCAGGAACACCTACATTGGGTCACACAGGAACATGTCCAGGTGGGTTTTGAATGTCTCCAGAGAAGGAGACCCCACAACCTCTCTGGGCAGCCTGTTCCAGTGCTCTGCTACCCTTACTGTGAAGAAGTTTTTTCTCGTATTTATGTGGAACCTCCTATGTTCCAGCTTGCACCTGTTGCTCCTTGTCCTATCATTGAATGTCACTGAGAAGAGCCTGGCTCCATCTTCCTGACACACATCCTTTACATGTTTATAAATGTTAATGAAGTCACTCCTCAGTCTCCTCTTCTCCACTAAAGAGACCCAACTCCCTCAGTCTTTCCTCATAAAGGAGATACTCCAACCCCTTAATCATCTTTGTGGCTCTGTGCAGGACTCTCTCAATCAATCCCCTCTCCTTGAGCTGAGGGGCCCAGAACTGGGCACAAAATTCCAGATATATGGTCTCACCAGGGCAGTGTAGAGGGGGAGGAGAACCTCTCTTGACCTACTAACCACACCCCTTCTAATACACCCCAGGATGCCATAGGCCTTCTTGGCCACAAGGGCACAGTGCTGGTTCATGGTCATCCTGCTGTTCACCAGGAGCCCCAAGTCCCTTTCCCCTACACTGATCTCCAACAGGTCAGTCCCCAACCTATACTGGTACTTGGGGTTGCTCTTGCCCCGATGTAAGACTCTACACTTGCCCTTGTTATATTTCATTAAATTTCTCCCTGTCCAACTCTCCAGCAGCACAGCCTCTGGCATGTCAGCCACTCCTCCCAGTTTTGTGTCATTAGCAAACTTGCTGACAGTGCACTCTATTCCCTCATCCAAGTCATTGATGAATATATTGACCCTTGAGGGACACCACTAGACACAGGCCTCCAACTAGACTCTGTCCCATTGACCACAACCCTCTGACTTCTTTCCTTCAGCTAGTTCATGGTCCACCTCACTACCCCATCATCCAGACCACACTTTCTCGGTTTAGCTGTGAGGATGCTGCAGGACGTGGTGTCAAATGCTTTACTAAAACCAAGATAGACCACGTCCACTGCTTTATCGTTATCTATCTACCTGGTTTCATCTTCATAAAAGTCTATCAAGTTGATCAAGCATGACTTCCCCTTCATACTAGATAAAAAGGGATAAAGTGGGTGAATATTGGGGCATGAAAGTGGAATAGAATACCATCCAACTCACAAGAATCCAATAAAATAGAGAAATAGAATATGGAGATTGGATTAAATTAGAATTTATAGCCAAAATGACTTCATTGAAATAAGTGAATTGTAATCCTGGGCCTAGGAGGTGAAAGACTTTGCTGAAATGCTGAGGAACGTGGTAAGACTGGGAGATTTTTGAGAAGAAACTGTATGCATCTTAAAATATGGCTGTCATTTTTTGCCAGCAGATACCAAGGTACCTGCAATGTATTGGAAATAAATAAAGGTGGGAATCTTCCAGGAGTGTGGAAAATGGCATTAAAAACCTTTGTATTGACATGACTGCAGAGTGAATGGGAACACAAGGAATATTAGACTAGAAGACTGCTAAAGTTGCATTGCTAAAGTTGCACTGCTAAATTATGTTAAGGATCAGAGTTACTGTGCTCTATGTAGACCTGCAGGAAGGTATTTCCCCTGGAGCAGAGACTCCCTGGAAGGATAGGAACAGTGGTTATCAAGGAGGACAAGCAGAAGGTACCGATGAGAGGCTGCCCCTCTAAGCACCCCATGAGAGAGGGTAAGGAGTGTTCTGGAAGGGGCCTTCCTCCTCTGCCCTACACCCAGGCCTTTGAAAGAGAGTCTTCTGTTCTCATTTTAAAAGACATCCAAAAACTGAATATGTTTATTAAGTCTGTTTTGATATCTCTTATCAGCATTTAATTCAAGAAAAATCATTAACTTGATGTTCTTTTAGAGAGCCTGTGGAAATTGTTTCAAGAAGATATAGAATGTCCTGAAGTAATTACTTCTTGGAGATATTCCCATCTCATTTTTTCCCTGTCTAATATAACTTATATTTGATTAAACCTTATTAGGTGTTTTGACTTTCTTCCAGTGAGTGGGAAAGATATATCTAGTTGTTTGAAGTCAAGACCATAACAAAGAATGCAATGTGAAATCCTACAGAAGTGATTTGCACCACATTTTGTGTTTGAGAGCCACGGTCTGAGGAGAAGCGGTGAGAAATCAGAGCAAAGCGCTGACCTGGGTAAGCAGTCAATATCCAAGATCAAGTGGTTACCATTACCAGTGCACCCCACTAACTTGCTTCCTCTCACACCTCATTTTACCCAGCAGACATATTGTTAACCAATGGGATGCAGTTTGATCATCTCTGTGAGAGAGGTGCAAACACACAATCAAGCACACTTTTCTTTGATAACGCAAAATGGGTTATTTCATCAAGGAATGTGAGGACCCTAATAGGAAATGACAACTTGATAACAGAGGATAATATCACAGCAAGGCTGTGACTAGATCCAAAATATTGAAGGTAAACAAATTCAGTGCATAAAATTCTGTTCCTGTGTCTAATATAAAAATTACTTTAGGAAAAGTAGTGTGTGTGGTAAAATATTAAGCTTGCTAGAATTGAAATTAGTCCAACCTGGCATGTCAAAAGCTGGAAAGTTAAATTATTCTATCATAATTCGCAAAGCAAGTAAGTTTAACGCATACTAAATAATTAGGTGCTGAACACATATAGTGTCCAAAAAAAAAAAAAACAAAAAACAAAAAAAAAAAAAAACCACACCATGATGGGCAAAAGGTCATAAGTGAATTAGGATTATGATATTAACTGTTTATATAATGTGTTCTAAAATGTATTGTTGCAAAATATTCACATCAATATAATCAGAGACATCTTTGATAGCCTGAGATGGTGAATTTTGTTGTACAAAACTTGAAAATGTATTTAAACTGAAACAAAGAGTTGCTCATGACATTACATACTCTGGCAGTAGGAAATATTACCAACTAATTTTTGGGGAAAACCTTGGAGCTCAGTCTATTATTCCCCCTAAACTGCTGAAAGAAGAAGAGCAACTAGCTTCATGTCCTAGTATTTATTGTTATCTTGCAGTCTGCAAGACAGTCAGTCATTTTACTGGTCACGCCACAACATCACAAATCACCCTGCTGTTAAAATGTGGCGACCTGAAGCAAACCACTTTGGTTATCTCCCTCCCTCCAAGTTACAGATGGATTCCTAGGAAATATTGTAGTTGTATCTGACCTGCATTATAAATGGCACGTTGTACCAGGCATACACTGGGTTGCCCCAAACAGTGTACTGACAAACCCTGTGCCTAAAGACTGTGATGCTCAAGTCCTGCAGGAATAGGGAACATGCTATAAAACAGTGAAACAGAGAAGAAGAAAAATGTAAGGGAAGAGAGAACGAGAGACAGGAAGGAAGGCAGAGAGGGAAAACCTTGCCTGTCTTGGCACCTGTCTGGGCAGATTTGAACTTTCTGCAAAGTTAGGAAAGAATGTGTGAAAATGTGATAAGGATACTGCGACTGAAGTTGATGACAACTAGAAAAGGGATAATCCTTTTCTTAGATGTACTGTTCTGTGATAGCCTAATCTGATGTGTGTCACCCCCACCCCATGGCTCACTTAATCTGGTAAACATGTGGCATCTGAAGTTACAGATATATTGAAGTTCTCAGCTGTGTAACAAAAGTTATTCACTTCCTCTCTTTCTTGTCAAAGTGATTCAGGAGTTCTTTTCAGTAACATAATCACATCCAGATCATGTCCTTTTCTCCCTATTGTTTCTCTTTCTCTCTGTGGTAGAGCTGAAAATGGAGTTTATTATTCACTTCATGTTTTTACCTTTCTGTTTTCAGCTATGTGTTTTCACTTGAAACATACTCGTCCCGTCTTGCAGCTGTGCTCTGTTGCCAAGTGCCACTTCACTTACTTATTAAAAACAAAAAATGTTTCATCTGAAGGTCCCAAAAGATTGGCTAGTAACACCCCTTTAGTTCAAGGTAGTAAAATGTTACAAACATCCTCCTTGTAAATGTATGTTTTCTGGAAGGATTTTACAAGCAGAGCTGATACAACAGTCATGGGCCAACACAGACATTCCTTAGTGCTTTGTTCCAATTCTTTGCTCCTGTCCTGTGAGCACACCACCTTTCAGACAGATTTATTCAAAAATTGTGTTTTTTGCCTACTGCTCCCCACCTTCACCACTGACCATATGCTTTCCATAAAATAAAATTGTGCACAAACACTGATACTGTCATAACTTAATAAGTAATAATTTCACAGACTCCTTGCCTCCCCAGAGGAGCTTTTGGTGCCATCTGACTCACTAAGAAATAAGCATTTTAAAATAGATAACAATAGTGAAGAAATTAGTCAGATTTAATAAGGCGCAGTCTTTTGGAATTATACAGCATCCTGCTCCCTCTTTCCTATAACAGCTAGGGAATTGCCAGAGCCCCCAGCTGATATCACAGCATTTTTTGTTGTCTCCTGATGCATATAGAGTGTAATTATCTCAATATACAAAAGGTCTAGGATTTGTACGAGGAGCAAAAGCGTATTATTGGTGAGCAGGCACTCAACCCAAATGATCACATATACTGTGTCATTAATAATATTCTAAATCCTCTCTTTAACTTTTGTGGCACAGATTGTTAACAGTAATAGTCAAAGCAAATAAAGACTCATAAGCAGATCTCACAGATGTTTTAAGGTACCGATTTAGTCTATTATTTAAAACAAGCTTATTTTCTCATTGGGGCCAAGGCAGTTCATATATTTTGTCAGCAGAGGTTCACAGGATGGCTTTGATCCTACTCAAAGCAGTCCAAACAGGAGGATGTCTTACTCCAGTCTATGCCTTGCCTCTCTTTCTTGCTACTGCCCTTCCATCTTTCTGGTGCTCATCTGTAGTCCAGGAAGATGGTTCTGAAGGATAGTTTTAAACTTGGAAGAGTTTTCCCAGCAGCCAATGTTCATTTGTCTTGCGAAATTTTATCCTAAGATTATGTCATGAAGTGGCACAGTGTACACAGAAGACTGTCAAGCAAGCATCAGGTGGCAAGAGAAGTGTAATTTTAATTGTAAGAGCTTTTCATATTGGATAATTAAAATGAATATTGGCCGGTCAAAAGTGCAAAAAGATACAGATTTTGTAAGCCTCTCTGGCATCATAGAGGAAGCACGCAAAAGAATCTTTGCATAAAAAACAAGCAAATGCTTCAAACACTCTGTTGGCAGGCAGAGCATTTCAAAACAGGAGGAAGAAACTGTTTTGGGTATGAAAACATACTTTACAGTTCATATTAGTGCACTGGAACTAAATAGCCTCTGGAAAACAGGCCTAATTATGAAGGAAGGGTATTTTCTTAAGAATGAAAAACAAAGCAAAGCTATATCTCCTTCTATATGTTCTATATTTGACTAGATAAGTCCACAGAGATTGGATATTCAAGCAAGTAGACAAAGTCAGTGAATGCAAATAAGCAATTAAGGATATGCCTGCAGTGCCATCTGTAGTAGAGTAATATTTAAGCCACCTTTTCTTTTTGATGTGATCCTATATTGACACATTATGAACCTCCTGACTATGATTTCAGATTTCAGGCGTGTTGCATTTCAGGCCATAGAATCTTGTATATTTATGTCATAGTCAAGCTAGGGGATTTTTAAGTGCAAACTACAGCATTATGGTTGTTTACTATAATGAAAATGCTCAAATCTAGGCAATGTAGAATGTCTGCTGACAGAAGTTCTTTCTAATGTTCCATTGTGGTGATGTTCATGCAGCTCATGCTTGACAAATCTTTTGTATAAAGACTTCTAAGACTGAAGTGTTAAATGCTATCAACTCTTATTAATAAGAATATGAGTTTAAACACTGTGTGTACATTTGTGGATCAAATACACAAAGCTGTCTGGTAGAGTGTTTGCCAAAAACTGATGGTATTTAAGATGAAGGCAACCATCACAGACTAGAGTAGAAACAGGAGCAGTCACAAGCTAGTTTGACACTGCCAAATGCTGTAGTGCTGCCATCACACTTCTGCTTCAGCTACAGAGCAGTAACCTCACTGGCCAAGCAGGGACCCACACTTTGGGTTTGTGATCATGAGCTCATGCAATGCTTCCTCATCAGCATGGGCTAGTGAGAAAACATTGTGAAGAACAGCACGCGTATCTATAAAGCACCCATGTCTCTTTACAGGACTATGCAAGTAGGGCCACACACATTTCTGAAATGGTCCTTGTAATCCATATATTCTGTGACAAAGGGATGGCTGTGATAGTAACCATGGGAATGTATGATTTTATGTGTATTTGTGACCAGAATGTTTGGTGACTGGTTAAATATTTAGAAAATTGTAGGTGCTTACTAACATTTTTGGAACTGGCTAGTATAGTGATTTCTGTGTTGTATTACTGATACTGACCCTGGAAATGGATGACTACTAGTCAGTTACATGTTATTAATAAATAACTGAACTACTTATATCTTGATTAATTTTAAACTGAGTGAACAGAGGGTTTTTTCCCTATGACATGCTCTTAAATCAATTTTTCCCCAAAATTAGTGCCAAAGACTGCCTGGCCAAGTTTGCATACAGCGCAGCCTTCCCTCATACTATACCATACATTAAGGTTTCTTTTCACATTGTGCTCTTGGAGACCACACAGTTTGTACAGATATTGGTCAAAACACTATAATTCCAGCACACACCCTTGGAATATACAAAAAACAACAAGCTTCTGGTTTCTCAGAACATTTTCTGTGGTTTGAAATACTAGTGCAATGAGAATAAAAGACACGCTGTGGTTATTTATCAAAGACCTTGCAAGACTTTCCAATGGAAATATATTCTTTTAAATCAATATGTTTAAGTTTGATTATTTTTTTTCCTTTTTCAATAGATGGAGGGAAAAGAGCTGTCAAGTGATTAGAGAGAGAGAGAGATAAAAAAAGGAAGAAACATTTGGACAAAACATGAAAATCTGCAACATATTTAAGCCCTGGAACGTGGAGATTTCATAGGTAACATGGGTGAAATGATTTACTTACATGTTTTACAAAGAACATAGTGTAATAAGAGACAAGGGCTTAGTACTGCGGCCTGGGCAACATTTTATACACTCATAGCATGATACAGAGGTCTCAGGTCCTGAGTTCCAAAGGTTAATTCCAATAAGACAATTTTACTTGTTATGAAGCAATTTAAGGCACTTTTTTTTTTTTTGGAAACAAGAGTGAGCTAAACTGCACTGTGAGCACGGATTATATTGTTCCAGGCTATACACCTTGTTACTATAGTCAGACTGTTTCATGTCCAAAATTTAATATCAGTTTATTGAGAAACAGCTTGGCTATCACTACTACATGCAACTATGTAGACAGATCTTAATATAAATGATGGTAAAAGGCTATCAATATGAACACTGAAGTTTGAAGTAAGGAAATATCCAATACAGAGGAGACTCACTTCTGCTTTAAGCATCTGGCATTTCTAGAATATAATTTTACTGAAACCTAAGTGACTGACAGAAAGATTGGAAACATCTGAAGGTATTGATGTAATGGCTGGTTTTTATTCCTTAGCTATGTGTCATTCTAGTAATACCAAGTCTATGCAGCATATCATTAAGTAGAGCATTGAAGTTCCTGTTGAATAACAACCAGGTGTAAATTCCTTCTGGTACTTCTGCTGACATACAGTTCTGAGGACCGATTTGGTTCTGTACTTCTCATCTGTTTTGATTCTGAATTATATCAGCTGGAAACCAGCTCCATATGTCATGATCTCCAATCCATTACTCATTTTGATGTGCTACAGTGGATCATTTCAGTGTTTTTGATGGAACTGGTGAGACCAAAATATATGTGGTATTTCAGGTGTAGCTTAACAAGTTACAATTGAAATGGAATAATAATCACATACCTTGTTTTAATTAGCAAGAATATCTTACTGATGCAAACTAGGATGTGGTTTGTTTTCATTGCAAGTAGGATGCCCATTTTTAGCATGCTGTCCTATGGATGTTTGCAGCAGTCAGTTAGATCTCATCACTGCTGCTTAGGAATTTTCTGTCTTGGGTGCAGGAATTCAGATTATTCTCATGCAATTCTTATTGGTCCAATCCTGCAGCCTGTCAAAGTCTGATGGTGCCTTTATTGTCCAGAATATCTGCCTTTCTTCCTAGATCATTGATGTTTATACTTGGTAAGGGTAACTTTTATTTTATCATCTACCTTTTCTTAAAGATACTGAATGGTATCAGATGCAATATCGACCCCATAGAAAATTCACTTTTGACCGAGTGCCAGCTTGATTTTGAGTCATTAACCACTAACTTTGGAGCTTGGCCGTTAGCCAGTTTTTCATCCTTCTTCTGGTCCATCTGTCAAATCTGTATCTGATCAATTTAGAAGGATATTGTGGGGAGACAATGTCAGACAATTTGCTATAATCAAGGTAGCTGCCATTCACAGCTTTCCTCTTATTCAGTGGGTAAATTGTTTTGTCACAGAAGGCAATGAAAATGGTCTATCATGGGTCTTGGTGAATCCTTTTTAACTTTTCCCTAACACCTTGTCCTTCGTGTGTCTGGAAATAGCTTCAATTAAGGACCTGTTGTAAAATTTTCCCAGAGGCAGAATGGGTGTGTACTGATCTGTAGATTCTCAGATCTCTCTCTTTTTTTTTTTTTTTTTCCCCTCTGTAAATGGCCTAATCATCAGGGACTTCCCTTGGTCTCTATGAATTTTCAAAGTTGATGAAATGTGGCTCTGCAGTAATTCCAGTATCAGCACCTCTAGCACTCTTGGACTTATCTGACAGGTCTCATAGACTTGTAGATGTCATTTTGGTACAGATGATCCCTAGATTCAATCTCCTTGGGGATTTACCATTTGCTTTACTACTTAATGGTGCAGAGACTTGGGGACTAAATTTATCCATGAAGACTGAAGTAAAGAAGGCAGCTCAACATATTTTTTGTCATTTGTAACTAATTTGCCAACCACTTTCACTGGTAAGTCAGCATCTTTGTTTTACTTCTGCTTGTTACTAACATAAATATGAAATCCTTTCTTGTTATTCTTGTTATCCCTTGCCAGCTTGTGTGCCAGCTGAGCTCCTGTTTTCCACATCATATGGCCACGTCCTGAGGACCAGATAAATAGCAGTCAGAAGCTGGATGCAGGCATCTGCTGGTCCTTTGTGAGGCCTCCCTTGGCCCAGTGGGTCCCTTCTCAGGACACTAGGAGTTCAATTGCTCCCACCCACATGTTTTCCATGTGTGTTTTTCTTCGCTCACAAGTGTAGTTTTTATCACATGCCTATGCTGCCCTCACAGCAAGATCTATGAAGAAATTACTGGCTAATAAAAGTTCATTCTATTCTCCAGTTGACTTACTTTGATAGATAAAACCTTTTGAAGAGTGGAGTTATTCTTATAATAACCAATTCACTGGAGTGAGAAGAGTGCGGAATAAAAATACTGTATTTGTTGTTCATAAGCTAATGAATGCCAAGTATAGACAGGGCAGAAAAGTATCCGTACCAGACTAGGAAACAATAGAAAGAAATCTGTCTTTCTGTTCATGGAGACAGCTAAAGACAACTAGCTTGCTTGCTCTGCTGATAACAAATAACACGTCTCCTTATAGCAGCCACAAAAATAAAGACCACAACTGTTCTCTTTGGAATAAATGATCCTGCATTTGATTAAACAAATCCCAGACTACGGTATGTTTATGGTAATAGGACATCTCCTTGTGCTTTTTTTTTTTTTTTTTTTTTTTTTTTTTTTTAATGAAGACATTCATGCAGATTTTTAATGAAGACATTCATGCTCTGGTCAATGTGACCTTAGTAGGAAATACAAAGTAGTACTCAAGTATGCAACATGCATCTTTTGAAACTAGTTCCTAAAATAAACAAACACTATCAACCACAATAATAATGACATGTACATAATAATGACAGGTACATTGACCAGAAGAGACAGGCCAAAACGGGTGTACCTTCTTTAGTAAATTTAAAAGGAGAACTGGCTTCAATGGACGAAGAGAAAGCTGAGGTACTGAATGAGTTCTTTGCCTCAGTCTTCACTGGTGGCCAGGATTCTAGTCTTTCTCACGTCCCTGAGCCCTGCACTCCCAAGCCTCTAGGTGGGGATCAGGTGGGTATATCCCCTCCCACTGTAAGGGCAGAGCAAGTCCGAGACCGCCTCATGAGACTGGATGAGTACAAGTCTTTGGGGCCAGATGGTGTGCATCCCAAGGTTCTGAAGGAGCTGGCTGAGGTGGTTGCCAAACCGCTCTCCATCATATTTGAGAAGTCGTGGCTGTCAGGCGAGGTCCCAGACGACTGGAGGAAGGGTTACATCTCTCCCATTTACAAGAAAGGGAGCAAGGAGGATCTGGGGAACTACAGGCCGATGAGTCTCACCTGTGTGCCTGGGAAGATCATGGAACAGATCCTCCTGGATGACATGCTCGATCACATGAGGAATGAGTGTGTGATCCGAGATAGTCAGCATGGCTTCACCAGGGTGAGGTCATGCTTAACCAATCTTGTGGCCTTCTATGATGGACTGATGGCATTGGTGGATGAGGGGAAGGCGACCGATGTCATTTACCTGGACTTGACCAAGGCTTTTGACATGGCCCCCCACCACATCCTTATCTCCAAATTGGATCAATGTGGATTTGATGAGTGGACCACTCATTGGATAAGAAATCTGTTGAAAGGCCGCAGACAGAGGGTGGTGATCAATGGTTCCATGTCCAGGTGGAGGCTGGTAACGAGCGGAGTCCCCCAGGGGTCTGTCTTGGGACCGGTGCTGTTTAACATCTTTATCAATGACATTGACAATGGAATCGAGTGCACCCTCAGCAAATTTGCTGACGACACCAAGCTGAATGGTGCGGTTGACATGGAGGAAGGAAGGAAGGGATGCCATTCAGAGGGACCTTGACAGACTTGAAAGGTGGGCCCAGGTGAACCTAATGAGGTTCAACACGGCAAAGTGTAGGGTTTTGCACTTGGGCTGGAGGAACCCCAGGCATCTATACAGACTGGAAGGAGCAGTCCTTGAGAGCAGCTCTGCAGAGAAGGACCTGGCCGTCCTGATGGATGACAAACTTCACATGAGCCAGCAGTGTGCTCTTGCAGCTCAGAAAGCAAATGGTATCCTGGATTCCATCATGAGAGGGGTGGCCAGCAGGGACAGGGAGGTGATTGTCCCTCTCTACTCTGCTCTTGTGAGGCCCCATCTGCAGTACTGTGTCCAGGTATGGAGCCCCCAGTACAAGAAAGTCAGAGAGCTGTTGGAGAGGGTCCAGAGGAGGGCCATGAAGATGATCAGGGGGCTAGAGCACCTCCCCTACAAAGACAGGCTGAGGGAGCTGGGCTTATTCAGCCTGGAGAAGAGAAGGCTGCGGGGTGACCTCGTTGCAGCCTTTCAGTACCTGAAGGGAGCCTATAAACAAGAAGGGAGTAAACTCTTTGAAAGGGTAGATAACAGCAGGACAAGGGGGAACGGTTTTAAGTTGAAAGAGGGAGGATTTAGATTGGATGTTAGGGGGAAGTTCTTTACCAGGAGAGTGGTGAGGTGCTGGAACAGGCTGCTCAGAGAGGTTGTAGATGCTCCGTCCCTGGAGGTGTTCAAGGCCAGGTTGGATGGGGCCCTGGGCAACTTGGTCTAGTAAATGGGGAGGTTGGTGGCCCTGCCTGGTAGGGGGGTTGGAGATTCATGTTCCTTGAGGTCCCTTCCAATCCAGGCAATTCTGTGATTCTGAGATATGTCATGCTACATTAGTGGCAGTTCTGGTTTGCACATTTGCACACAAATAATCTAAATGATTATCATGATTTATTGAAATATACACAATACAAACAGCACTTCCATCCACACTGTTTTAAAAATAAAACCAAAAATAAATCTAAGTATGTAGTAAAGAGAGTCAAGTCCGTTCACAAGCTGAAACTGGCCTTCCCTTTCTTCTGCTTTACATAAAAACACCATCTCTGTATAAATCTCACCTGAAATTGCTAACATTTTCTACTATTCTAGTGATCATGGAAAAACTGATGTCTATCACTTATCTGGATTAGCATTTGGTTTTTAATGAGATGAGAAATTGGAAATGTTCTGGAAATGACAGTTTTGTCAGTTGAAGTGAAGTAAACAGGCTACAGAAACAATTTTTTTGAACAGGAAACAATGAGAGAGACAGTAAAAAATTCAAATTTTCCTGTAGAGATACAAAATGTGGAACTTATTTTGATAGAAACTACATTATGTTTTGGTATACTCAGTTGTAACACAATTAACAAACAGCAGCGCACATGCATAAATGCATTAAGAAGTCAATGGTTTTAATATTAAGATGATAACTGTTTTCATTTGCAATTTCTCTGTATTACATTGTAATTTGCAAAATTTCAAATACTATGTGAATGTGATCTGTAAATGTTCTCAAACTTTATCTAATAATTTATTATAATCAATAAGATAGAAATATTCCATGAGAGAATGTTGTACCTGGAGTTCTTTGCGTTTAGTAATCATTAACATTACTTAAAATAAAGCAGTTTCAAGCTTGGGAACATATTACTTTTTTTTTTTTTTAATGTCTTGTTTGGCATTCAGAAGTCTTTTGCTTTTTTTTTTTTTCCCCATTATTGTGCAGGAAATAAAGTTTATGATTCTGAGTATGTGGCATTCTCATAAATATAAAATAGATTTTCTGAACTTTCCTTGCATAGCTAAGGAGTTGCTGAATAAAACTTGTGTCTCTCTTCCTTGCAGATTCTCTGTCAATTGCCTTAGCACCCATTCTCAAGAGATTACTACATGGTCACTGAAAGCTTCAGAAATTTCAAAAACAGGGAACAGTTTCCCCCTCTTTTTTTTTCTTCTCCCCACATGTTTCAGTATATGACATAATTTCAAAGAGAGATGTAGTTTCTATATGCAGCCAGTCACTATTGTATCACTGCTCAAATTCTCAGTTATTGAGTTTAGAGTAACAAATTGTGTTTCTATTTAAAGTGTTGATATTCATGAGCGCACATTCAATTAATCAAAATCTACTAAGTCACCATGACCAATTGAAAATTAAATGAATTTAATTTAGACATTTTGGTAACATTTTCACAAGAATTCTTTCGTAAAGCTCTATGAGGGTTGCATACAAATGTCTTCAGTGAGATTTAGTCTGAAGATAAAGATACAATACTAAATTCTGATATTCTGGTATAATAATAACAGCTTCAATTAGTCTTATTCTGGTGTTTTTCCATTCAGCCATGTGTAAGTGCATTTTAAATCTATGAAACCACAAGATAACCAGCCAAAGTAATTCTGTATGCATAGATAATATTTTATGTAAAGTTCCCCTCAGTTCTCTATGACACAATATAATTTATACCTACTGTATAAAGAGATTGATTATATTTGTTCAGTGTAGTTTGTTTTTATTACAATTTTTTTAATGTAATTAGACACTTATTTAATGGGTCAATAAGTAGATGCATGTTCAGCTACAATAACAAAACAGTAGAGTTCATTTCTGAATTATTTGTTCCTTAAAACATAAGAATTTATGTAGGCAAACCTGGTCTAGCAATATGTATTTGATATCAGTGTAAAATTTTAATTTTAATACTGATCCACTTTTTTTAACTGAACACAAGTGTTGTGACAAAATCACGCACATTTTTTTTCCAAAGTTTGTCTGAAATATTTAGTAGAGGAGATTTTCACTCTTAAATATCATCAGTATGTGCAAGAATTACAGAATTTTTTTTTATTAGTAGTTGTGTGAGTATAGTAAGTATATTTTTAGAGAAGCAAAAACATTAAAGTTGAGATGCTCAAAACGTCTTTCTGATTGACTTAGAGACTGGTGCCTAGGTAAAGAGTTATTGTAAAATGTGTTTGGCAGCCTAATTTGAAAGCTTTCACTTTATATGGTCCATGTGGTACTTGGCAAACACATCAGAATTCAGTGTAATTGTAAACAAATACAAAGCAAAGAGGACTGTAGTATTAGCTATTGTGGATAATGCAATATGCTTGTGAAGTTATTGGCAATCTAAGCAGCCGTACATAAAAGAAATAAGAGATGGGATAGCCTATTTCATTAAGAACCAGGTGTTTGAACAGAATAATGTAATTTAATATTATCAAATATCTGGGGGGGGGGGGAGGGGGGGGGGAGGGGAGGGCCGGAGAGGAAAGAAGGGGGAGGGAGAAGGAAGTTTCATTTTTCACACTGGCTAAGTCTGACTGAATAATAAGAGCTAATTTATTTATTTTGGCTCATGTTGCCCAACTTTGAACTGTAGGAAGAGAATTCTGTTCTCAGTAGATCCATGTGTTGTATGAAAGGAACCTCTATAGGAAATGAAGAATTTGACAAGTGTATTCCACTTTTTTGACTACACAGCAGAGAAATTTATTCCTGTTTTAATGCTGAACATGACAACAGACCCAGCTGAATCTCAAACTGCCATCATGAAGAAGTCACATTAATGTAGACATAGCACTGATGTTAACACCTTTACTAATTCTAAACTAAAATCAGTTTCAGAAGAAAGGCTTATAAAAAGTTTTTTAACCATCTACATTCAGTCCTGCACAGTCCAATGGTGAACATCTTTTGATGTGAGCATAGTGAAACACGTACTCCATCTTCAAGGAAATTCCTTTTCATAAGCCTTTGAACGTATTTTCCAAAGCTATCAGGTTTGATAGGCTTCTTCAAAAGTTGGTTTAGCAATTTGGGAATTCTAACTTCCTGCTTAGTAGCACTTTATAATTTAAACGACGAACATCTTCAATGACCTTGCAGTCTCTTCTGCAGAATCAATACTATGTGAATAATTGGCAATAAACTGTATTTTCTATTATTGAGGCTGACAATCTTTTCCTGCCCTCAGATTTTACCATGATCTCATGATCTTTCCTTTAAATCGGAAACATTGCCTTGAGTAAATTCATAGGCATAGAAACCACTGAAACAAAATGTTTTAAAGTAAACATGGAATTAATTAGAGTTCTACTTTCCGCAATAAATGCTTATCTAAGAAACAAACCATAGAATCACAGAATCATAGAATCATAGAATCATAGTATGGCCTGGGTTGAAAAGGACCACAATGATCATCGAGTTTCAACACCCCTGCTATGTACAGGGTCGCCAGTCACTAGACCAGGCTGCCCAGAGCCACATCCAGCCTGGCCTTGAATGCCTCCAGGGATGGGGCATCCACAACTTCCTTGGGCAACTTTTTCCAGTGTGTCACCACCCTCTATGTGAAAGACTTCCTCCTAATATCTAACCTAAACCTACCCGTCTCAGTTTAAGACCATTCCCCCTTGTCCTGTCACTATCCACCCTCATAAACAGCTGTTCTCCTTCCTGTTTATATGCTCCCTTCAAGTACTGGAAGTTCAAATCTGGTTTACTGAATTTGAAAATAAGCTTTATCTTGACTGTTAAATGCAACTATGATATATGAATTTTTGAAAACAACGTTGTATTAATGACAGATTAAGAGTACTGCAAATATATTTCTGCAGCAAGTTTGGTGTAGGCAGACACTTGTTTCTATGGGACTTTTGACATATTTCCAAAGATATACAAAGCTGTGAGATGGTGGAATTGGCTTAAATGTAGCTTAAATGGAGGAATGTTGGTGTCTGGCTCTGAAAATGATTGTCTGTCTTGGTTAAAACATATCAGAACCTATCAGATTGAATGTAATTGCATGGCTAGGAAGAACCTGTCTCTTTATTGTTTTTCCTTTGATAAGAGTTTATTATGAAAGTCCAGTGCTGTGGTGATTGGTGAGAACCAGTTACAGAACACACATTTGTCAAGAGGCTCCTTTAAGCCAGACAGTCTTGGTTGAATGGATCATTTGAAGCCATAAGTACCAGATTTGAATGAACACACCATATTCCTAGAAGATTCTTTGAAAATAGGATTTTTAAGAATATTTTTCTGAAGCTGATTGAGCTCTGAAATTCTGATTAAATCTTCCAAGTGGCTATTATATAAATTTTGTGTGCTGAATTCATTGCCTTTTTGGAATAACAAGGGATGCATGTATAGTATCCATATCTGTGCAACAATATGTGGAAGAAAAACAGTTTCAAAGGATAAATAAACCTGGCATCATCTGATTTTTTTCACAGCATAGAATATAAACCAGATAAGAGTGGAATACATGGAATTACCATGGGACAATTTTGCACTGCTTTCACATTTGTCTTATACTGTCCAGAAAATATTTTCAGAGTACACCATATGTAAGTTCTGACTCTGCTGTTGACTCCCCTCCATCTGGACACTGTTGTGTTGAGCAGTCCCTGATGGGTATTTAACCAGGCCAAGCAATGTTTGCCAATGAAGAGTTGCAGTTATGGTGTTCCAGAGCTTTATTATGAATGTCTGGAGCTTCAGCTTTTGCTGCCATAGGTGCAATCTTGTGTTTGATCCAACAATGGGAACGTCACATGAGCAACAGATGATGACTAACCATTAACAGCATGGGTGTTGACACCAACTCTACACTACCTTCTGGTGCTTACTGCTAGATCATGAACAGCCTGGATGTATGATAGTGAGGTGGGAAGGACAGCTTCCTTCTGCCTGTTTTCCCATGTGTCTGTTGGAGAAGACAGTTTCCAACTCAAACTTCTGAGGAAATAAACATTGCTCTGTCAAACCTTCTATGAGGCACACAGGTAGTTTTGGATTGTGTGATTACCGTGTCGCTTGTTTGCCAGACTTTCAACTTATGATGACCATATGGAATTATGGTTGATATGCCTCTGATAGTGTACAAGGTGTGGATATCCAGGTGTCATCCCTGAGGCTGTGGGGCTCCACTGGCCCCACCACAGGGCACAGCCAGGCCCAGTAGCCACAGCTGGGCATACTGGGAAGAGTCTGAGAAAGGAAGGGCAGAAACTAGTGAATGGGCACAGAGAACACTGGAGTGAAAGGGCAACCCCAAGCTGAAACAAGGAGGAGGTGACTCAGTACAGAGCAGGCATTTCTGAGACAACTGCAGCTTGTGAGGACCTACTCAAGAGCATAGGAAATGTATGAGAAGGGCAGCAGAGAGAAATCTCTACACAATTACCCAGCACTTCCTGCCGCACTCATCGCCTCTCTGAATAGACTGAGTGTGACCTGCAGCGATGACAAGGGGGAAGGAGAGATGCTTGGAGTGAAGTCTGGGAAAGGGAGACAAGTAGTGTTTTTAATGTCTTTCTTCTCTGTTTCCAAGTACTCAAATCGGTTAATAAAGATTTATGCTACTTGGCAATAAATTAAGTTAAATTCCTCAAGTCTGTTTTTCCAGCAACCAAGGAGTGTTTTCTCAGTCTTTATTTTGACCCAAAACCTCCCTCAACCCCGTGTATTCTCTGTTTGACCCCGTCCTACTGTGTGTGGGGGCAGTGACCTGGCTACTCGCTGGGGTGGGTGCTGGCTGCCCACCTGGAACAGAAACCCACAGACAGTAAATTGGAAATTCTTCGTCGTTTTGGACAGAGGTGACTAAATCATGTAATTTTTAATGGCTTTTTTCCACCCACACTGTATATGGTGTTTTTCAACTACTAATTTCAAAATGCCCACTACCCACACACACACATAGAAACCCTTTACCATCCCATAATTACCTCTTTTTTCTTTTTCAATTTATCTTCTTAAAGTAGAATAAAATTGCAATAAAAACTAGAAAATCTGTTCTTTACTTTTATGCATAGAACTGCCTAACTGTTCTGCTTGCAATTACAGCCTCACCTTTTATCTGTTGTGCTGGCATATCACTCTTTTCAAGCGATGCTTCAAAGCTGGGTGATGCACTCATTATGTGACAGGCAGCTCCATTCCTCTTTTCCTTAATAGTGTAGTTCAACTCCCATTCTCTCAGACTATCGGTACAGCAGCTTAAGGCAGCAGTTCTTAATTAAAATACACTGCTACCTGCCATGTAATTTGAGTAGTATACAATTGTGAGAGGACAATGTTAGTAGAATTGCACAGTTTTATGTCTCAGTGCACTAAAGTGAATCAAAGTCATTGTCACTGATATGACATCAAGATATTTAGGGTTTCCGAAACATATGCTACTGCAACACAGAGGTGAAATGTGATTTTAGCTTTCTAATGTTTTGTCGCCAAGATTTCAACACAAAATAGAACCCAAGAAAACACATATGCCCCCAAAACTCTTCTTAAACCTTTGCATATGGTATTAAAAAACCAATCTTGCTTTAGTTAACTACCCTTCTAAACATGATGTATTGCAGTCATATCAACAGAGGCTTTGTTATACCTTAAACATTAAAATTGCACTCCTATGGTGATTAAAAAGCCATGCATTTTTTCTGCAAGAGTATCTGAAATTTCCATGTAAAAACTGTTTGGGGCTTTATGGATTTATATTTACATGAGCTTTAATATAGAATAATCTTACATTTGTATTTTTACCTTTGCTATACTAAAAGTCAAAGAATTGCAATTCCAGAAAATGTGATTAATGAGATTTTAAGTTCAAAACTGTGATTTTCACAGTTTTCTTCTACGCAGGAGTACCCTTTACAGGATAGATAGGTTTTATTCAGAAAAAAAAGTTTCTGTGATCGATCTTAATAAAAAAGGTTTACATCATATAAAATGTACTATGGCTCTTAAGAGTAATTCTGAAGCTTACTTTTACATTACGAAAATGATCTTTTGTTCAATTTTGGCACATGCATACATGATTCCCAAATCTCATCTGGAAATCATTTGCAGAGAATTTTCATAAAAATTATGACCAGATGAATGCCAGGTTCATAATAGGACTGTTATGTTCAAGTGCAATATTACCAGGAATGATATAAACTTTAGTGTTTCTACTCAAATCCAAATACTGGAAATAACTGTATATATCCACCACAATCTTATAACAAAACCTGAGATCTCTCCTTATTTGTGGGGAATGATACTCTTTTACCAGCCTTCCTAAACCAATGAACATTACCATTCACACTTCTAAAATTGGAAACTGTATTAAATAGTTCTGCATTTTCCCAGAAACATAACTTCATAAGAACAGTAGTTTATTTTAACTGTATAAAATCCTGGTAAATTTTTCTCTCATTTGCTCTGAGAGTTTATGATTGGTAATGGCTTTCAGGTACAATGTATGGAGTCCAGCTCTGATCTTTTGCACGTATTTTAGTGTAGAAATTAAAACTGAAGAAACAGTTTTCACTGTGTATCAGAAAAGAGTCCATAACTCATTTATACTTTGAAAACTATTCAGAAAAGCATGCTTTTTTTAGCTATGTTTTTACATTAAAAACAAACAAACAAAAAGAAACATATTAGTATTACTGGTAGATGATCTATTATTTCAGTATCCCATTGAGCTTGATTATTTAAGCATGCAGCCTAAGAACAAAATGAAACAAGACAAAGTTTAAAGATATCTTGACTTTTGTACAGTTTCTCTATTTCAAAAACATTTCTTCTCGACTCTGCTTCCCTCACAATCCAAAATCAATTTTTTCTCATATCAAAAAATAGTATCTAAAATGCTTGGGGGGCCCTCTGATCTACTCTCTCCCTTTACTTTTCTTTCGTTTTTTTTTTCTTATTTTTCTGCTTTTTTTTTTTTTTTCTGTTTTGTTTGCTCTATTAGAAATGTCACATTTATACCATAGCCAACTGTTTTAAAGAGATAAACTCTATTGGAAGGGCACAACAACAGTTTGCAAAAACCCATCATCCAAAGAGAAACATTCACCAGTCTGGTCAACCTGAGAACCTGGCAAAGATATGTGATATTCTCTGCCCTGCTGGAAACTAAGTGAACATCAACTGGATGGAATGGGAAGAGAAAGCTTGCCAAACCACCATGCTATGATCTTCTACGGAATTCTTTTAATTTTTTTTTTTAAATGTAAAAGGAAAACAGTGCTGCAACAGAAGTTGTGACTGGATCTGACAGTAATCTCCAGAATTAACATGTAATGACCCTGCTATGGAATGTCTTTGTTGTGTTTTCAAATGGCCATTAGCAGAGTGCTAATCCTGTATCTTGATGTTGTGGTATTTTTTTACATCAGTGTGTGCTTTTCCACACAGTTACACAGTCTTCCTTAACTGCAGCATTTCTGACTATTGACAACTCGATTTTACTGTATTACCATACTTTAAAATCACTATGGTGGCCAGATTTTTGTTATCTATACTGTTCACTTATTTGAGATGTTTCCTAAAAGTGTTGGTAGATTATTGTAAACCAGATCACTTCTTAAAAAAAAAATCACCAGCAAAATCAAATTGATATTTTTGAACTTGTCAGCTTCATTCAGATTAATTGCTTCAAGTAATTACTGAGAGCTGGGAAGCAGAGAAGCCCAAAGAGGGAGGACCAGAAGGGATACTGATGAATGTCTTTGGATAGAAGAATCTTCCTAAGTGGCTGCTCCCTCTTAATACTGAGCTCAACAAATCACAATAAGAAGTTCTGCAACTGAAAAGGAAGGATTCCTACCCAGGCCATTGACAGTTCAAGGGACAGAGAAGTTCTTGCTACAGCCCATGGTCACTACACTGCATCAGTGCAGTATCTCTCTCAGCAGCCCTCTCTTCTGACAGCCTCCTGTGATCAGTGTGATCGAGCTTTTTCAGAGTTCTTCCTGAATTCTTATCTCAGCAGGAACTGTGGGACCTTGCTACTACTCATAGGAGTGATGTCCTCCTACTCAGAGTGAGGTAGACCCTTCTGGTTCCATGTCCCACCACACTCAACTAGGTGAGTCCAGATGGAACCATAGCCCCCATAAGTCACCTGTCTCTCACACTGAGTACCTGCAATGACTTTTCTTCAAACATACATGTCTACATGCTATGATGTCCTCTCATGTCCTAAAGCAACTCTTCTCTTAGCATTTCTTCCACTGTGTTTCTGCTGCTATAGTAGGCTGAAGACTGCAATCATTACCATTACACAGTAATTCTCTTTAGTGTTACATCAGAGATTAATTTGTTTCCTAAAGCCTGTGCCATGATTGAGATGGACTCATTAAAAAGCAGTGGTCTACATCTATCTGTCTCCTCTTTACAGGCACTGAACCAAATTGTTTTCTGAATGTTTAACTGAAATCCGTACTCTTAAAATTAGGTCATTGCCCTGATAAATCCTTCCTAAACATATATCCAGAGAGCTGATTAAAATCCAATCTATTTGACATTATAATTAAGTCTCACATCTAGTTTACAGTTTTATAATTACATCTCTGCATCCTGAGAAAGATGAGAGGTCTCTTCTGGTCATCTGAAGGATCAGAACAATTCTGCTGAGAGCATGTGAGGGGAGGCAGCACTAGCCCTCGAGCTATGTAGAAGACAGATGTAGGCTGCTGAAAGAGGCCCTTGTCAATTAGCAGATCTTGCACAGTTCTGCACATATGCCCTTCCAGAGCAGCACAGCATTTAGGATATGAGAGGCAGGCCGATTTTCTATGAGATTTAGCATGTGGTTGTCAGTAAGCAAGAACAACTTGCGTTGATTCTTCATTTTAAGTGTGGCATGATCCAGCTCTACACAAACATGAAAACAAAACATATGCATTAAATACAGTGTTTTCCTGTTCAGCATCATTACACTGTCCAGAATAAGTTTGAAGAAGGGCACATGGGAGGAAAAAAAAAAAAAAGATTATGCTTGGCTATTATTATTGCATCCAGTTAGAAACAAAGCCTCTGTGTGTCCATTTAACTCCTCAGAATTTATTTGTGTTTTCTTTGCAGAACATACCAGAAATTCTTTTATTTATAATTCTAGTCAGCCTGCTTAATAGCCAGCCTATTGTCCAGGTCCTGTACCATCCCAATAGTCAACTTCTTCACACTAACATATCTTTAAATGAGAAAAATGTATTCTCAGGTTACTTTAGAAATTTTCTGCATATTGCAGAAAAATAATTCTCACAGCTATGTGGAAAACTGGCCCAAACTTTGGTTGTATTTGAGGTGTCCTGAGAGCCAGTTTGCATGTATTGCATGTTCAGTCTAGTTGTCACCACTCATGTTATTTTGTGCCATTTTTTCTACCAGCACCTTTACCTCTGTATTACACAGCTGGATGAAGAATACACATGAATCAGTTATGTTCCCCATTCAAACAGATGGTATGCTACTCTTCATTACCCTAGGAAGCTTCCAAATTCATCCTAGTCTAATTTCACTTTTTTGTTTTTTCACTGTAAAAAAATACTCTAAGCAGCCCTGTACTCAACAGCCCAAATTCATCTGTCAGCTTTTGAATTGATACTGTCTTCAGCATGGTTCTTCCATACATTTCATTTTATTTCTGTTGTAGAATATATGGCTTTTAGAATTATGAATAAATTAATAAATAACTTCTTTTATTGTCCTTTGGTGATCATATACTTTAGTGACTCCAGATTTTTTTTTTCTGTAAATGCAAATATTTTTTTTTTTAGGATTTAGGTATCCATCAGTAAATCTTAAATAAGACATTTCCTCTTCATTTATCAAGATATTTCTTGCTATATTTACCAGAATATCTTACTTGTTTAGCTGTTATATTGAGGGGTAAGGGAAGGATCTTCTTATTAGGGCTTTCTGCAGGTGAAATTTTATTTCCTTTCTTAGATATACTCGTGTACAGTGTTCTCCTTTCATAAATGTATTGTTAGATATTTGCAGCTCTAAGTATATCTATTTATATATGCCATCTAGATATCTATATCCATTTATATACGCTACAAGATGATATAAAGTACTTTCTTTCCTGGTAATCTGTCCTACCAGTGGGCACTAGCTGTACAGACATATTTACTTTTTTAAACTGGGCTTCACTTTTTGCAGAGAGTCAATCCCATTTAAGTATTATCCTACAACCTGACCTAATCAGAACATAGAATACACCTTGTAATACCTCTTTGATTTGCCAAATATTCTACAGTAAGAAAAACATCTCTAAGGCTTTTTCTTATGCGTGTCTTTCTTCTAGCTTATTCTGATTGGTGATATATGTCTCTTGCTCTATGAGAATCATCCCCATCTGTTTCTGACAGATTAGTTTTCCTTGCTTCAGTTCTATAACCATGCTTATCTTTACTTTTCTGCCACCCCTCTCCCTCTATGAATGAAGTGCATGTGGCAGTCTGTTACCTTCCAGCTGCCTACACTGAGGCATAATAAACGGTGTCAGCTAGCAGGTCCAAATCTGTCAGTGCTTGCCAGATCTGCTTCATCTAAAGTCACACCGTACTGTGGGACTGCATGAGCCACTCAGTGTATTCTCCCTCAAATATACATTTGTGCAGCAAGGCAGCAATTACAGTGAACAGCAAGGGTGGTTGATCCCACTGCTACTGTTTATTCCACACCTATGTATATTGCACTCAATTTATCTTTTTTCCCTACTTTCTCTGTGCCTTAATGCATGTGAAATAGGTGTCCTTGGCTATCAAGCTCACAAGAATGCAGAAAAGGAGTATTTAGCTAAGTCTGTAAGGATTATCCCTGAGCCCTCTTACTATAGCCTTCTCAGTGAGACTCAGACTGAGACAACTGTGCTTATTTGTCACTCTGTGCAAGCAACAAAACTTTTACAATTAGTTGGTCTGCTTTTGTAAAGGCTCACGGCTTTTCTTCAGTACTGCTAACAGTACTGGAAAAACAGTTTAATAATTTCCAGATAAGTCCTTAATTTTATGAAGTACCTATAAATTTAAGCAAATTTTCAGTCACATTTAACCTAAAATTCAAATGGTCTTCTGCCCTACTGGTGTATGCAGGTCACCTTCCCAATTTGAAAGCAACAAATACTGATACATAACAACAGGGAGTAGGCACTAGGCATGAAATTCTGTCATTTATTGGTTGGAAGACAACTTAGTCAAATCTCAGTCTATTACCAGTACAATGGTATCATGGAGAAAATAACTAAATAACTGAACATTGTTTGAAAATCAGAATTAACTGGAAGAATGAAATTGCTTATTTATATCTCAGTAACATTCCTTCTGCATTGACTGCCACACTGAATGGATTCCACCAAAACTTTTATTATAATAAAAACATAATAAGTACTGTGCCTCCTTTTTTTTTTTTTTTTCCTAAATAGTAAGGTGTTACATTTTCAGAGAGAAGATGTAGTAAAATTTGACAAGGGAAAGAATAAATCTACAATGCTAAAACCTTTCCTCTGAGCACTCCTGGCTATTATTGTGTAGAAGTTTGTAGCTGCATTTTCATGACAGAAGTGATTGCTGTTATAGGTGTAAAACCAAAAGAATGAAGCATCCAAGGTTAAAAGGAAAAAAAAAAAGAAAAAAAGAAATTAAAAAAAAAAAAAAAGAAAGAAAGAAAAAAAGAAAGAAAAAATCAAGGAAGAAAAGACTGGTACTATTTTAAACATTCTTATGTAACTTGCTTGCTAATTATTCACTTTCAGAAGTCAAAATGTTTATCTAATTAGTTTCTCTGCGTGCTGCTGAGCTAAAAAAAAAAAAAGACAAGCACAAAAGAGGACTAATAACATTTTATCTAGCTAATGAGAATGACAAGTTAAACATGACTGTCCAAGTGTAGAATAAATCCAGTCATTTGGGTCAAATGTTCCCTGTGTGCACAGGATTTTCTAAGAGGCTTTAAGTGAGTCATCTCTATTGTGACAGATAAACTTTTTAATGCAAGCTTTCTTCTCTTGTTGGCATTTCTTTGTATTCAAGAATACAAAGTTTTGTGAAATAGAGAACTGTAGAAAAGTTAGTATCATTCGGAACAGAGAGAAGCAATAAAGTTGGAGACGAGAGTGTGTAACTATGCATGAGCAGCATCTAGTGGCTAACATCTCATTATGAAGCATGGAGGCACTGGACATTATCTGAAGCCCATTTTTTACATGTAATGCTACTGGTAGGAAATAAAGAATGTGAGGGAAAAGCAGTGCTGCGTTTTGGTGCAACTTCTGAACTAAAAATTCACTTTGTGCCCCCAGGTAATAAACGATGCATTTGAAAGATAAGCCTATACCTGCATATGCCTGCATATCTGTGGAGTCACTACAGAGTCCTCATTGAAAATCCTAGAGAAGTAAACACTGAGCTCTGCAGTCACATGAGGCATCAGTGAAGACAGGCTACATGAATTCATTTGACCTATTTTGTATTGTGAAATTCTCTGAAAGTGAAGGGATTATAAGAGAGATCAGTGAAGGAATCTAGTCCTTATAACAAGATCCTCATCCAGCTCTTGTGCAGTGAGGCTGGAGCCACAGTCTCATCTTGCCAAGTTTTGACGTACAAACACAGCATTGTTTGTAAAAGACTTGCAGAATGTCCAAGTGGTATTTCGGTGTTTGCACAGAGTGTTTCTCATAGTTTTTACTTTGTTTAGTGGCACAACAGAACATCATTACATATTCTACTCCTTGTGCAAACTCTGAAAGCACAAGACTAACAAAAAAATGCTACAGCAGAAATCAGGATGCCACTTGTACAAGTCAATACTCTTTAGCACAACACTATACAGGTACCCATGCATCTCTGCCAACCTGTTTGCCTATAGAGACTTCATGTTTTGTTGGTATGCATGCAATGAAAACCGTTCCTTCTCTTTTACAGTAAAAAGTCCTTTCCTCATGGCTGTTGAGCCCATCACAGTTTGCTGCCTTTTTGGACAGTTCAAACACCAATATCAAAGTAAAGCAGAACTATGAGAGCAAAGAAAAGTCACTAGTATACTATTAAGTTAGTTCCAATATTGATATAGTTAATATGGCACATTTCTGGACATCCTATCCTCAAGATTGTCTTTGTTGATTCTTTCCCAGAGCAAAGACAAGTCTTCTCCTTAGCCTCAGACAGAACATCAGCACAGAGAATTTCATTTTCAACTTTCACACTGGTAAACAGTATAGAACAGACCCCTAATAAAGACTATAATGTAAGTGCCCTGTTAGGAGTAAGTAATGCTAACAGTATCATCCACTCACCTCATCTCCAACTAGTATTTCAGATGAATGAATGGTTTGAAATCCAGAAGCTTCCATCTGTCATCTCTTCTACTGAGCAAAACCAGTTTGGGTAAAATAATGTAGGACGGTGCTGTTTAGACAGCAGTATAAGCTTCTCAGTATCATCCCTGTCATGAACTCTAATGCTTGTACTTGATGCCAAGGTAATAAAAGATAAAGTAGCTTACGAGCCTTTGTTTTTCTGTTGATTCATGCTCTTTGAGTCCACTAACAAAGATTTCATTCCATACTGACTTTCCTGATTTGGTTAATACCTACCTTATGTCAATACATCTGCTACAACTGATTTCTTTTAGAGAAGTACTAAAATGTTTTCTAGCTGTAATACCCATCAGTCATTCAGTTCAAATGTCAAATAAATTTAAATGAATTAGGTGGAGGAAAAACTCAGGGATGTTTGTTTGTTTGCTGTTTTGGGGGGTTTTTTTTGATTTTTTTGGTTTGGTTTTTTTTTTTTTTTTTTGAGCTCTGCACTCCCATTCCTGTCATGAAAATATTAAGACAGTTTAAGTGGTCAGCCTGAAGCAGGAATATAAGTGAGAGATGTCAAAATGAAGACAAAGATATTGGCACATTGGAGTGATAAGTCTGCATGACATTATTTCACATTCTGTTTAGAAAGTCATTCCTCCATTTTCAGAAGAAAATGTTTACAGCACTATTTAAAACATGTAGGGAAGAGATCCATGATGAATACAAAAGTGAAATCAAAGGAATTACAGTTAGTTTATGAAGGAAAAATAGACAGGGCCAGTTCTTTATAGGAACAAGAACTGAGCCAGAGCCCTCTCTCATCATCTCAGTATGTTTTGGCATATCTAGTTTATCTTGAAATGTTGCTAAAAGTCCTTTCCTACAATGGACCAATATGTAGTAATTTATAAAAAACTATTATTTCTCTAATGCTTTATTTTTATGAAGAAATTAAAAAAAAAAAAAGAAAAATCAAACTGCACAACTTTTGATTTTGGAAGACAGTTTTATCCTCAGATTTTATTCATAACAAAACAACAAGAATCAAGTTTAGGTCATCCAACGAGAGAATTGTTATACTCTAGAAGTCAGTCTAGGAGCAAAAGAACCTCAAATTCTATCTAGGAGCAGGGCAAGGAAAAATTTCACTCATATGTGAAGATAGCTTGGAGAAAAAAATGAGATACTACAGTGAGTACAATCAAATCTGTCTATATGGACAGAATTTTGGGCGATGAGAAAAAATAGGAATATCTTCATTTTGAAGGCATACGTTTTCTAACCAAGTTCTCATCATTAAAATCACACGTTTGCTCAGAGGATTTAATTGTAACTGAGCATTTTCTTTTTAAGAACAAATCTCCCTCATGCAAGTGATAGCCAAAACTATTAAACGAGGCCCAGACCATCCTACTCTTCCATTCCCTTCTAGCTTCTTATGTTGTCCTCAGTTACTTCTGGCAGTAAATCAACAACTTCTGTGTGGGATGTAACTAAAGTCTCTCCCGCATGGGTCAACCTTATCACTCTCCCAGAAAAAAGAATTGCATGTTTTATTATGATGTGTTTTTTTTATTCCCATCACTTTAGTGTAGAGGATGTAAAACTGAAAAAGAATACCCTGTACTTGAAACAGAATTTGGAAAATTTAGATAACTTCAGCATCCTTGGTCTGGGATTAACCTTTCACAGCACTTTGCTTCCCTTGCAGATCAATTTAATCATTGCTACAAATAGTATTGCTATGTCTGAACAGAGTTACAGACTTATTGTAAGGCTTTGGGACATCTTATATGAGGCTTAGATTACTGAGTGGCTTCAAAGTGAAACCTGGAATTCCAGGGTAAAAAGAAATGCAGTAAATTCAGAATAGTCTGCAAAGGAAAGAACTGCATTTTCTGCTGTAGGAATAAGGGATATATTCCTTTGCTCTTGACAGCAAATCTCACCAGTGAAAGGAAAGAGTGTACCTGACAACCTTTCAAAGCCACAAATGTATGTTTCTGTATCATTATTATCAGGAAATATCTTCCATCTTTTTCCATTCACCTCCCTTCTCCACTTATCATCTCCATGTGGCTTAAAGGCACATAAGGCACAGTGGACCAGATTCCCCTATTGCACTGTTAGAAATTTTCAGTGGTTACTGTAAATTAATTTGTTTAATTCTGAAAGCTGACTATATAAAATAAATGATGATATATGATGATAAATGATGAATTATATAAAACAATGGCTATTTCTATCGAAGTAAAATAAGCAACACTGCATAGGAAAATCTTTGCTGCAGTGTTCTGTTCCAACCTTGCAAACTTCTTAGAAGCCATTAGGGCATTTTTCTTTGAAGGTTCATATGTATATAAATGCATTATTATCATACTAAGTGTTACTGAACTGTACACTTAAAGTACTATGACTAACATAATACAGATGGTGACTCTAAATTCAAACTGTACTTTCAGTGATGGAGTCTTCCCTTTCTTTACAGAATAGAAAATGGGTTTAATTTACTCACTGAAAATTTTCAGTTTACAGAGAAACATTTTACTTCTCTCTCACAACTAAAAATATTCACTGATGGTAAAACTTTCCAGTGTTTAAGGAGAAAACAATGTATTGCAGACAAAGAGCTTATTTCAGCATTTTTAATCATCTGATGGCAGAAACCAACTTGAGGAAAGACATGCAATCACGCTGTCCCATGGCAACATCCACAATATACAGGGAAAGCAACAGGTCAGTATGGGTGTGGGACCTTGAACTGAACCTTGAGTTGAACTTTTGAATTTGTTAGAGAGAGGCTAGGAAGCAAAAGTGAGATTACATAGTTGCCAGGCTTTGTAGCTGGGAAATTAACAAGCAGCTTTTAATCTCATTTTTGAGTAGAGTACCTGTAGGCTATGCTTAAACAGATGCTCATGAAAGTGTATCCTGGCTGTGCCCCAAATCTATTATCTTGGCACAAACTCTCTCTTGTCCTCTGTTTTTGGGAAGGAATATAATCTGAGTGACAAGATAAGTGCTTCACATCTCTCAAGGTGGATCCCCGGTCAGAACTGTGAAGTTGTCAGTGCTACAGAGAACATCTTGTCATGCACTCATTCCCCATTCAGTCATGAGGAGGATGTAAGAGTGTCCAGAACCCACAGCTTGCAAAAGTTTTCATTTACCTGGAAACAAAATTTTGAGATTCTCCCATAGTCAGAAATGGACCCAATTTGTTACTTTAGCACACCTTACTTCTTTCTAGTTAGTGAATCAGTGTGGATTTTCTTACTGTCTTCAGTTCTCTATGTATCTTTTTCTAAGTATAAATAAATAAAACTACAAATATAAATACATATATGTATGAACGTAAGCTAATTCAAATTGTGATGCTATTGTATGATTGTAGGCTACAAAGTGCTAGATGGATATCTATCTTCTTGACAAGTATACCTGAATTTGTTTAAGTCACCAAAGAAGAACGGTGGGAACAGGACATGAGCTTTCATGTCTGCATCCCTCTTAGCTTTTCACACGGACAACTTCCAAACGAGGCAAGGAAACAGATTTCATTATGAAAATTTATTCCAGGTATTTCCTATACCTACATATTGGTACTTCCCCCAATCTCATTTTTCTTTCTTTCTTCCCATTTTCCGCAAATCCTCTTTCTAAAATCTCTTCTGTTTGCAGAACATTAGGTTTTTGAGGGGATGTAAATATCATTTCTATGCTGACATATAATGTAAATGTCACCTTTGTATTTATTCTGCTTTATGTTTATATTGGGATAGTACTAGAGAGAACCAATCCTAAATGTTCATGACAGAGAACAACAACAACAACAAAAAAAAAAACAACAGTGCACAATTTGATGAGCTTAGAGCATATGTGAAATTATTTTCCCTGCCAGTATTTGTTGACAAGTGGCTGTGTCAGAGATACACATTAATAGGCAAAGTCAAAGAGGGAAAGCCTGATATTTTTTCTATGCATTTGAGTAATTCAAATAATGTAATTTCAATCATCAATGAAGTATCAATTCATAAGAACTTTGAAACAAAACAAATACTTTGGTCACCTGGGGAAATGTTTTAGACTGTTTTAGACTGTTCCCTGTGGTGTGAATGAAATTGCGGAATAAAATAATTTACTACCTCTGTTGTCTTTATTTGTTATTATTTTACAGTGCCAACATTGGATATGTACATCTTTATAAATTACATGATTAAGTATTTGTCTTCCATCCTTAATAATTCACTCCCACATCCATATTCAATTAACAATGCAGCCAATTCCTAAATGTATGGCTACAAAAACTCTTCAGTGATCCCTGTATGTATTAAATACCAATTAACCATATAAATTTTACAATCAGATGAGCAAATCTATAGATTTCTTTGCAGCTTTGGAGTCATTGATGTTATTTATGAGACTTGTATTTGGTGACAGTTATTTAATTAACTAGTAAGAAACATGTTTTATTAAATCAAATCTGGCCTGAGAAACAGTTTGTATAAAAATGTGTATTTTGATACTTGGAAAGAACATAAGATAAAAAAAAATTAATAGTATATACTACTTGTTCACAGAATTTAGCTGCTTAAGGAGAATATATTCTCAAATGACATAATAGAAAGCAAGCTAAAGATTCTTCATCAAACATAAGAAATGAGGGAAGACAAATTTCAGTTTTGAGAAACATTATGCAAGTGACTCATTAGAATTTTTTATGTTGCAAACGTAAAAATTCTCTCTGCTGTTTCTTTTGTTCTGATCTTAGTGAATCTTCTCCCAAAAGCCCAGCTTTTGGCAGATGTTTAAGCCGCCCTACCGCATCCAAGCTCTTACTCAAGAAACGATGAGCATCCACTGATAATATTGTGGTCTCCTGAGTCAGGAGACCAGCCTTCATTGCTGTCAGTTTCACTGTCAACAACTGGATAGAGATACCCTCAAGAAACAAGGAACTTGCACCCATGGTTTTATTAATGTATCTTTTGTTCCTCCCGTTATCTATCGTGTTTCACTACCACTTGCTCAGGTTTCACAAAATGCTTGCTCTCAGTAAAATGTGTTCCTGCATTGTTTGAACTAGGGAGTTTTCAACAGTATATTTATTTATTCTAGCACAGGAATTACGGCTCAGCACACATTTTTAATTTCTATCACCTTTTATTCAGATTAATGTCTTCAAGTAGTTTTCAATGACTATGAAAAGTATCTTTTAGTCTTTATAATTTCCAGAACCTATGTGGAATAAAATGGATAAGACTGACATTACTTTCACTGGCATTGAATTGTTGTGGGTGGTTGGATTGCTTTTTGTTGTTGATGATTTTTTTTGTTGTTGTTGTTTGTTTTGTTTTTTTTTTTAGTTCATTTGTGGTTGACTGTTTGTTGTGTTTTTCTTTTTTTACATTTATGTGACAAAAAATTTACTTTCTGATTAGTACTTTGGTTATATGTGATTGACAAATCTTTTTTTATACTGTAGGGGGAGTAAGAACAGAGGTGAGTTACAAAGGATCCAGCCTGTTTGCCCAGATGATGAACTCCAAAATCTGCCTGTAACTTTTCAGTGTAGGTAGATTAGGAGTTATGACTTCTTGGACTTAGTGAATGAATCAGCTCTTCCAATTGACATAGATGATTCTTATTGCTCTTCCTTTTAATGTACGATTTTATTGACATGCTTGATTGCTTTTCTTTTTTTTTTTTTTTTTTCATATCAAAACACATCTTTCATGAAGGAAATTTCTGTATGGAAGACACATCATCCAGTGGCATTTTTTTCCCATGATCATCATTTGTAACTCAGTCTTAAGTGTTAGGAAGACATGTGGTATATGTGATCATTTTACGTGAAACCAAGAGAGGTGTTCAAAATTTTTGGCAGGTTTGAAGATGAGCAAATATTGATACTCTTATTGATAGAAAATTATCTTCCATATGCCTGAATGAAGCAATCGTTTCACTACACAGCAGATCATATTCTCTCCCTGGTAGCATAAATATAACTGAGATATTGTTAAAGTTGCATCTCTGAATTTATCTCCAAGTGGAAATCAATGTCTTCATGTGTAGCTGTACCTCTAAGAGTAGCACAGTAACAGTCAGGGTAAGTATCAGCATTAAAAGCAGAGACACAAAGGGACAGCTATTTTCAAATGACTTTACTTGGCAGCCTGAAACTCCTTCTGTGTCTTAAAGAGAAAACAAGACAGGTCTGGTTTTGTTTGTTTGTTTGTTTTTTAATACTTGATTACCATCTTTCAATTTTGCTGTAGTATCAGCTGCTTTTAGGGAAAATTTGGTACATGAAATGACCTATTCTAACCCTGTGTAAAGGGACCAGAGAGCCAGAGTGATAAGCACAGGAGTAAAGGGAATATTTTTTAAATTTCTGGTGTGAACGAGGTCAGGGTTATACCTGCCAAGATCTATCCTCAGTGAATTGCAGTTTGGAATTACATTGGGCACAGCTGCCCATGTGCTGGTCCTGGGAGCTGCTAGAGTGGCCAGAGGCTAAGTGTGCTGACACATATATTTGCATATGTATGTAGGATGTAATTTTTTTATTGATGTTAGATTGCTTCAAGCAGCACAACACTATTAAGGGCAGGGAGATATAGCACTACTTCCTCCATCCTCAGCGACCTAGATTACAGATATAAAATTTCTGGTGTTTTTTTTTTGTTTCTTTCTTTCTTTCTTTCTTGATAATAGTATATTTGCAAAGAGAACAAGAAATCTGATGAAAAGTGTCATTCCATATGTCTTTCTTTTTTTCCTTTTTTGCCCACCCTGCAGGTGAATAGAATTATACAATTACTCTATATCATTACATGCAGAAAATATCAAACTAGGATTTATATATTTAAAGCAAACAATCTGGACTAATTTCAACTATAATTAATTTGGTAATTAAAGGCTTCACTATCTGTAGACACCATTCACTTCCAAAGAACAAGCCAGAGCACATTTAGTAGGATAGAATTACATAACACAGTCATTGAAACTGTAAAGCTAGCTTAAGCCGCTTTGAAAGAAACAGTCACAGTCTTATTGGTTGCTGAAGCAATGAAAAGGAATATAGAAAATATTTCATTAGAAAAAAAAAAAGAGTGAGAATTTGCTTTGCATTTGTAGGCATTGTCTAGCTGTTGACTATTTTACATTAAGCAAGTAAAAGTTTTATCTGCCATAAATAGTTACTCTGAATGAATTTGCAAAATATAAGGTATATTAAAATAATAATAATAAAAAAATCAGATGATATATAGAAGAATGAATAGTGGATAATTGTCCCTAATATCTGGGAAAAGGAATTCATGAATCTTTCTTCATAAGATAAATGCATTTTTATATTATCTTGCTAGTTTGGATATTTGTAGGATAGAATTTCTGCCCAAAGTAATTGGTTGAGAGAAATCTAGCAAATGCAAAATATATTTTCCAATGATATTATTTTTTTATGTCTGTGAATGAGCCACAAGCAGGCAATGATCTGAAAATCAGTCATTTTTCTCCTGACAGAATAGACTTGCATCTCTGCAGAGTTAACAGAGTGGTTTAAGAAACTGAAAAACAGCTCAAAACTTATGGAGTATAGTGAATATGAAAGATGGATAACTACAGAAAAAAATAAGATCTTACTTGCATACACTCAGTTAACAGAAGAAGATAATTTATCTGAGTAAATTATTTACTTGTCTTTAGTTCTAAGCAGCCTTACTAAAATGATATGATTTCTGACTCTACAAATGAATGGTTTTTGGAAATTCAGTTTTTATTCCCATAATAAGCTTCTCTTGCATCAAGCATTTGTATCTGGACAAATTATTACTATAGTCTGTAAAAGCAGCCCTTAGATTTTACCATCAAGAAACTGTACTTCAACTGTACTTCAAAACTGAATAGGTAAAAAATGTATGTACTGCAGTTTTACTGAAGTGAAATTATAATGTTGTTGTAAATCTTCAATATTTAGCATACTCTGCAATTTTATTTACTGATAGGCTTTATGTACTTTTTTTCCAAAATGTAATACAAACAGAAATCTATGATGTCATCATTTTGTGATTGAGGTTTTTGTGATATCATAATGTGCAAAACAGGTGATCTGTAAAATCCATTTGCTGCAAGCATAATTACTAACTTCAGTTGCTAATTGATGGTACTAATACTTGAAGAAAGCAAAATTTTATTTTATGGAGAGAGAAAAAAGAACAAAATTGTTTGTAGCAGAAGTGATAGTTCACTTTCAAACGAGGGAACCTGAAAACCAGAGCAATCACTGTGATATAGTTTTATAAAGGAATCGTGAAAACTGCAAAAAGTGTAAAAAAATACAAAAAAAAAAAATTGGAAGTGCAGTAAATAGATCTATAGCTAAACTATCAAAAGGCTGAGGTGTATCCACAGAACTAAACAGTAACTATTACTTAACTTTTTTGACTTGTAATCCAAAATATATAATCTTCTAGAATGTCTCAGGATGCCCTTTTTGGAAACCATAGGAGAGAGAGAGTGCATTTCATTGGTATAACATAGGAGTTTACAAAGAGACTACAAAATAGAGGCATGCATGCACAAAAATAAACTCACTGGAAATATGCAAGGAGTTTTAAGTCCAAGGTAAAAGTCTCTGCCTCAGGAGCAGATTCTGATTTAAGAACAGGTTATTTTGCCAAAAGCGTAGCATTTTCTGTCTACAGAAAAGGCTGAATAACTTATTTGAGTTCATACAGCAATTTTGAAGTAGAATCTGGTTTCACAGCTCCTAAGCTAGTGCACCAACCCTATGAGCTACCCTAACACGCTGGCAGGATGGATGGAAAAAGGACTAGTGGCACCTTCAGGTTGTTAATAATAATTTTTAAAAAAATACATCATGTCATCCAGCAATAGAGAAAGATATTTAAGAAAAAATTGTTTAAGTCTTAGATTCCTTCACAGATTCTCAGAAACCTCTCAACCAGCAGGAAACGATTCTGTGTATAGTATGGATTTCTCTTTGTTCAGCAGTGAGCAAGCCTAACATTTCAAGTAGATCCAGAATGGCAATTTCATAATGCTGTAAATTTCCTTTTGTCTTTTCTCCATTTCACTCCAATGGACTAAAAAAATATTCATAACTCAAGATATATCAGTCCATGTGCCCAAAATCTGGGACCCACAGTGTCAACTCTGTCTCCCACGCTCGATGACTGTGAGTCACCATCTGTTCCAGTCACTGAATGACTAATATATTTCTCCTTTTCGGAGGTAAACAAAGTAAACTATAATTGTACTTTCAATATGAAGTCAGGAGTTTTATCAGTGAGGCCTAAATTTGAAAATTATTCACGTACACTCCAGTCAGAAGTTTCAGGAAGACAAATATGGCATGATGTATTCTATTGATGAACTAAGATCATCAAAGAATAAACCTAAGCTGTCCCCATGCTTCTGGAATGTATCTGTATTTCTGAATAATTTGTGTAGATATAATTTTGACTTTTACTGCTTTTAGATTTTGTTTATATTACTTTATTTCCTTCTTGCATTTCAAGTGCAGAAGTAATCTTGTTTTTTTATTAAAAATAGATTGAACTTACTTGGATATAAAAACATCAAAAGAGGAAACTATCACATGCAAGAACCATATGTAATTAGGAGGCTAAGAATTCTGAATTTGGTGCTTGATGTATTGTTGCACTTATTACGCATCATGTGCTTATTGTTTACTGAGGTAGACTGAATCCACCTCAGAAGTTATTTACATTTAAATGTAGCTTAATGCTTCATTGTACCACAGGGATGAGTAAAGAGGCTTATCAAAAACAAGAATTGACCCTAAACAAGAGTGCTTCTTAAAATTATAAAAGATTTGATTAGTCTTTTCTTATCTTCATTGTTATTTTTGTGCATTTGTCCCGATCTTTAAGAATGGTCATTATATATACACTGAAGACCTCCTTCCCCTTCACCTCTCTTCCCCCCTTCCAAAAAAAGACAGAGTATCTCAGTCCGCAAAATTAAATGCAACTTACTGAAATCAAAGGAAGTTCCAAGTATTTGTCTTGTCAGTGAAGTTGATCTACTGTTTTTATAACAGACCCTAAAGCAGTATTTACAGTTTGTCAAGACAACTCATCCTTGCTAGCTACTTAATGAAAACAAAACAAAACTGAATACATATATTCTATTACATACCATCTTACCCAACACCTTAATAGAACCATAAGAGAAAAGGAAAAGAAGCAAATAAAATGAACACCAATCTATTGACCCAAACCAGAGTAAAAAAAATGTTAGCTTCATTTGCATCTGGATTATAGTGTTCATCCACTTTGCGAGTAGTCAGAGAATCACAGAATCACAGAATGGCCTGGGTTGGAAGGGACCTCAAGGATCACGAATCTCCAACCCCCCTACCAGGCAGGGCCACCAACCTCCCCATTTATTAGACCAGGTTGCCCAGGGCCCCATCCAACCTGACCTTGAACACCTCCAGGGACGGGGCATCTACAACCTCTCTGGGCAGCCCGTTCCAGCACCTCACCACTCTCCTGGTAAAGAACTTCCTGCTAACATCCAACCTAAATCTCCCTTCCCTCTTCAGAGAAAAAAATCAAAAGGTTATTATTATTATTAACTTGCACAGAATTCCTATTCTTGAGAGCTAGCTCTGGATTGGATATTCTTTCTATAAAAATAAAACTCTCTACTGGTGATGCATGAAACATACCTAGCAACATAAGATATTAAGACCATCCATCAGCAGCCTTACAGTAATCAAAAAAGTTTCATCACTTTCTTTCTGTTGGTTGGCTTTCCTAAGGGCCAAATACAACCTATCTTGATATTCATATCTCAGAGGAACTGTGGGTCAGTAAACACATCTCTGTACATTATGATTCATGTGAGAAAATGTTGACACATGCACTGGCAGAAATAGCACCGGTTAAAGTGCTTTGCTTTCATTCTTAGTATTTCTTTGACCAAAAAAAAAAAAAAAAAAAAAAAAAGCTGGATTTTAAAAATAATTATTTTTTCTCTCAAACAGTTTGCGCTGTTAAGGTTCTTTGTTTCAGCAGCAACATAGATTTACTGTTGATTAACTGTATAGTAGGGAAGTATCACATTATTAGTATGCTTCTGGCAGATAAGTAAATATAAATATTATTTTGATGCCTGCTAAAAGAACTGTAAGGGAGAAGGCAAATGTAGGTGTATAGTTACGAACTCTTAAAATGAAAGATTTATCATGAAATAAAATGGGGAATTCAAACCACTACAAAGTTTTACATTTAATCACTCTAATATACAATGCATCCATTTTTTCTTTACATTTCGTTCTTTCTATAGTTCAGAACTAAAAAATCAACACTTCGTTCACTATGTCACAGTCTCTTCTATGTAATAGTTTATAAGACCAAAAACTAAAGATATACAAAGTATTTGCTTTGATTATCTTTATTCCTGCGACTGCTTATGTTTCACCAAGCTAATTATGTCTTCCTGCTTTCCAGATTTATACAATAATTGCTGGTGAGTGCTTTTTAGAAGAATGCCTGCCTGAAGGACTGAAGAAATGCATAGCAGAAATGCTGTCACAACCTGAAGCAGTGATTGAGCAACTGGAAGGAAGGCAGAGCCAACTCAGGGGAACACAGCTGCATGCAATGTACCTGAGTGACCGGAAGGGGTGGAGCCAGTATCCACCCCTTCCTAGACCTTGTTTAAGGGCTGGCAGTAGAGGTGAGGGTCTCTCTCTCTCTCTTAGGAGATCTCTGTGTACCTGAGACCTGCTAAAGGTAAGCAGTTTTACTTCCTTACACAGACATAGCTTGTAAGGGCCACTATTGCTTCTGTGGGCTACTGTATGGGAACTGTTGAGACATGGCCTGAACCACTGATTGGTCACCTGAGGCAAAGACTGAGTCAGCCATGGGAGCACAGGTGAAGGCAATTCACCTGTATGACCAGAAGGGGTAGCACTTGGCTCTACCTCTCCTAGATGCTATTCAAGGGCTGACAGCGGCTCCCTCTGGAGTTTTCTACTGTGAGTCTAGGACATGGGCCAGCATTTCATTTATTTTTGACTGTCTCTATCCACCACAACAATCTCTTCTGTAGCTCTAAGCAGTAAATTGTGTTTTTGCAGTAAAATTTTCTACTATTTTCTGTATGTTGTGTAGGCCTTTACTGAAGTCATAACCAACCTTCTTGTGAAAAAGTTAACTTTTTACTCTGTTCAGTAGGATTGGTTGTACTCAGACCTGGGTAGAATTGAGACAGGCACAAGATATGTTAAATATGCACCATGGAGGGAGAGCCTAGCACAGGGCAGAACTAATGTGATCACTCTTAGTATTATTGCCCTCTATTTCTGTAGGAAAGTCAAAGATATACACTTTAAAAAAAAAAAAAAAAAACAGGTTGGTAGTGGACCTTATGTGGAAGTGTATCATAGCAACAGCATTGGGGAGATTATGAGCCTGAGATGTTCAACCACCAGGAGAGCATTTTCTGTGTTGGGTTTAGAGTATATAATAGAGTGGGTTTTGCTGACCAGTGTGCTATTTCTCCCTTGCCAATATGGGGCGTACGCCCATTATTGCAATAATGAATGAACTGCTATTTGCTGCTATCTCTAAGATCTTTGCCTAACCTGAAATTCTTGACTGAGTGTTCTGTGGGCCACAGTTGCTGCAACCTAGGATTTTGCTATTCTGCTAGTATTGCTTTACTTTTAAGCTATTTTGTAATGCTATAATGTGATAGAGTATGCTAGTGTGAACTGTAGCTTCTAAATGCTTGTAACCCATCATAAAAGAGTGTGCTACTGCATCTTATGTAAGACATGTATGGCAGTGGTGGCACTTACTGTAATTTTGTGAAACTTGATACTGATGAGAACAACTCACAGAATAGCAGAATTTATTGGTCATAATACAAGCTCTGCCATATAAGTGTTGCCCTAAATCTCATTCTAATACTTTGCTGGCTATGAATAGCCTTAAGCTCAATCAAATATGAATCTATTTTTTTTTAAAAAGTACTGATCTGGCAGTGTATGTTTGTTTATGCCCATTGAGCACTTGCTTTTAAAAAGCAGAAGCACTAAGAGTGCTCGCAAAATTTTCTTTATGCATAAAGTGACAGAAAACTAAAATTTCTGGGAATTTAGGAGAAAAATTAATAACTTATTTCTTCACAGCTGTGGAATAGATACAATTCCAGATTTCTTATTGGGTGACATGCCACAGACTGCACAGTCCTGAATTTTTAATATCAGATTATGGAGACAAATGTAGGATATTGTTTGCAGTCAACTCTAGGAATATGTGTCAAAAAATAAGAATGTGAATTTAAATGTCTTGTACATCCAAAGATATTACTTTCTGCTTAGACATCTCAGGAAAAAAAAAAAGGAAATTTAAACTTGAGAAGCATATTCTTTATAGTGTGTTGTTTGTTTTATCCATTAATCACATGGAGATGTACCTGAACAATGCAACAATCTAATTCTGATAGCCTAGGTTTTCTTTTTCCCAGCAGTCTTGAGTAAAAGACTGATGTGAAATGGTGGCAAATGACATTTTGGGAACTGAGAGTTTTAATATCCTCGTCAATATAATTCTCATGGTGATTAAGGTGCTGCTAAGCAAAGCAGACAATTAGAAAAGGATCCAGAATGCATTCAGATGTGTTGCAGGAAAATAAAACAGACTTTAATTTTCTAATACAGAAACCACGCTCCTAAAAATCCTCTTTCTGTTGCCAGGTGTTCTTCTGGTGAGATGTGTGCATTTTGGAGGCACCTGAACATTCTCTGTGACCTTAAGTATCTTTTTCTGTAGATACTCCAAGCAATGGTGCTTTTACACACATCTGAGCTGAGTACCTGTATTTATAACTGAGACCAGTGAAATACTACGCACTAAGGTGCCTTTATCTCTCCTGGGAAATAAATGTAGTTGGTGTATATGTGCTGAAAATGTAGACAGAAACAAAGTACAACTCTAACCTTGACTGAATTTTAAGTTTGTGAAGGTAGTTCATCTTCAAATAGTAAGTTTCACTGGCAAATTACCCTCTAAGGTTATGGAAAATTTAAATATGCACAAAGGAATTCAGAACAGCAAAGAGCCCAACTTCAGTGGTTAATAATTTGTTTGTTTCTGTTGTGTTCATGCATATATTGTAATTTGATATCAGATGAGGTCTTTTGATTTACTTGTTTCTCTGTGATATTTTTGTAGTTATTCTGATTCTACAGGATGCTTACTTTAAAATCAGAGCTTACTGTTAAACATTTGTGGTGATTGCACTTAGTCAAAAGACTGTGAAGTTTTATGGTACTAAAACACTTAGTTAAGTGTCAGCACTCAGTTCCTTTTCACTATCTTACAAGATATACCAATGACTTTCTTCTGACACATCACTGGTTTTATCCCATTTTCTTGAATATCATTAGCATGTTTAAGTAAAGTATTAAAGCTAATAATGAAATCTTAAGACTGAAATATTAAGTCCACTGATCAGTCAAGAGCGAAGTAGAGATGGACCTGATTTGCTTTAATATTACTGAAAGTAGTCTTCCTAAACAGGATGTATGCGCAGCTTAAATATTTGTCTGAGTATTTTATCCATTTGCTACAGGGCAGTTGCATCTGGCACACAATATGTGGTATATTGTGACATTTCAAAACCTTTGGGGTACTGATCTACACTAATTCTAACTCTGATCTAATTATTTATGGGAAGAACCTAAATGTGGGAATAATTTTCCATTCTGAGTACCCTGAGCTCAGTGAAACAGTATAATGGCAGGAGACTGCCCATGTTGCTGTTCTCAGAGGATTCTTTCAATATAATCATCTATAGGTAGACAATGCAAATACTGTTGATTATATAAATATAACTTTATTTACTGCAGAAGAAAACAACATAAAATGTTTAGATTTAAAAAAAAATTATTCCTTACCAAGAAAAAAAATGCTTGCTATTAATGAAAACCTACTAATGGTGCTCATTAGGGGTGATAAAAGTACCAATGTTAAAATAGTCAAATATAAGCATGCTAAAACCAGTCAAATGAGTTAATAACTTAATGAGGGTATGTCTTACATTGTACTATTTGAGCTCTTTAAAAAGGAGGATTTCACAGTGAGTTTTTTGCCTGGAAAAAAACGCTGGTGGACATCAGTTCCAGACAAAGTTGACTACACTGAGGGGAATGAGTCTTGTTTCACAGTTGCTCAGTCTGAGCTCTGGACAACTTCAGTCAGAATGAGGAAAAAGGCGAGGACCCAAAATACAATACACAATACACTGCCTTCACTTAACTCTATTTAAGAATTATAGTCCTAGCTCCTGCTTTTAATCTGTTCCGGAAGGTCCTTCTCCTTCCCATCTTCATTTGTTTCAATTTTTTTTCTAACATTTTGTGTTCTATTATGAAAAGCCTAGTTCAAGCAGTCTAAAACCTCATTTCTTTATAGTATTGCTTTGTGCAGGTGTATGGATAAAGAGATGTCTTAAGAAGTACATGTATACTTGTCTGACAGTTCTCACAATACAATTACTTCCTTCACAGTAGTCCTACATGAAATTTGGACTGCTTTGTATACATAACTTAGGGTTCACTGTTTTCTTCTTTTATGTGCATGTTTATTTTATTTCAAGAGGCAGGTTCTGACTTTAATGATATGACAATAATATCCAGCTTATTTTTAGTTGACATTCTCATTCAGAAAAATGTATAGCTACCCTTCTTAAATTTTAAGAGGTAGACAAACCATCTGCTTTTTGGAAAAAAATAAAGGAATAGTCTTCAATATTACTTAAGTCTCTTCAATAGAGATTAAAATAATTAAAAAAAAATAGCTGCATTGTTATTTTTGTCATGCTAGGGCAATTGATTTCATCAGAAGTACAACAACAGAGTTTTAGTGTAGTGATTAGCCCAGAGGAATAATGTAATATTGAGATCTATAAACATGAAAATCTGAAGAGACAGCAGGCTGTGAATTTGGCACTGAAGCAAATGCTGAGCACAGTGATGTCAAAGCACAAGAATAATGTTAATACATGGAATCTAGATAAGGAAAGAAGAGATGAGAATGAATAAAGATCTGGGAAATCTGCATGGAAAGATGTCTTTTGACTCTGTGTATTTAATGAACAGGAGCTTAATGGTTTTCTTGATCATGGTCCTTACTGACATATAGAGAGAAAACTCTCTTAATTATTAAAGAAATTACAGGATTTCATTACTGAAAGCTGCTGCTGGGAAAATACAGACCAGAAAGTAGTTAAATAAGTATTTGCTCTGTTGTAGTGGTGAGGGTATTAAAACACTAGGCCTTTGTCTGTACCTGCTCTGCAAAGGAAGTGTTAGATCTCTTCTTTTCCTTGTCGTGTTTCAGTTGGAGTAGAAGTATACTCAATCTTAGACCTGAATTCAGGTTATGCTTTTGTAGCAGACCATACCTCTTTTTCCAACCTGAGACCTGAGCTATACCCACTGTGGCATGCAGAAGATTCTGAATTCAAAGTAGTAACATTCTTGGTTCACTTTCCTCTCCCAGTTCATTACTGAAATAGGCACCTTGTGCTAGAACCTTAGCTCTGTATCATAATTGCTCCCTTTAGGCTGCTGAAATGGTTGGTGTAGAATTTAGGTGTAGCATACTTGTACACAATAAGAAAGTTAGTAACACTCTCCAAAAAACTACATGAATTTTCTAAAAATAGTGATCAGACTTTCATACACACCCATATGGGTCTTTCTGGGTTTGTTTGTTTTTTTTTCCCACTGCCTAATCTTTGAGATTATGCATTCTAGACTATAAATTCATGAAAATCTGATGAAGATAGATATGGAATTACTGTAATTCATTTAAGCCTATTAAACTACAGATTCAAAAGATTATTACAAAATTTTCAGACCTCTATATAGCTGCTTAACTGTATCCATAATATATTCATTCTGATCACTTAAATAATGCTACTTGCGTAGCTTTCCACAGTTTATCATAACTTAAACTGCAAATAATAAACAGAATAGTAATCAGAATATATTTTTGTTTAGGAGTTAGTATTCTCATTTCTATTACTGGAGAGCATATACACTATTACTGTAACTAATGTTATATTTCTGGTGTGTACGCACTTCCTCATAAAAGATATATTTTTCTAAAACCTTGGTGCTTTTCCTTCAGATCATGTTTTGAGATAGCACTGTATACATGATTGGAAGACCAAGGCAACAGGAAAGGTGGAGCGAGAGGGGTCTTCTCATTGCATCAAAATGTAGAGGGCTAACTCAGTCAAGTAATATTTTTCTCTCATCTACTGTTTTTACATAATCTTCAACAGTCAGATCATCCAGGCTGGATGGGGCCCAGCCTTGCACAACCTGGTCTAGTAAATGGGGAGGTTGGTGGCCCTGCCTGGCAGGGGGGTTGGAGATTCATGATCCTTGAGGTCCCTTCCAACCCAGGCCATTCTGTGATCTCTAATCTCATGGAACATATTTAGGTCTGATGTATGGGCTACCCAGGGCTGGCAAGTCAGCAGCTGCCGATTTACTTGAGCCATAAGATTATTCTCTAGGAGGAAAGAAAGTAATTTGCCTTCCTTTTCATCCTCTGCAGCATTACAAAAAGCACTAACATTGACATGTATTTCTCCCCAGTTTCTTGTCTTTCTGACTAAAATGCCTCATGCACATGAATCAGCATTTTTTAAATTGCTTATGTGGGTTGAATGTGTGATAACTACTCATAAAATATTTGTGACTGAAGCTGGTAGGTCAATTGGAATCTCCTTCCATAACATCTGTATATGAAATGTAATTGTACATTCTTCACAAGCATTTGTTGAAAATGCTTGATTAACATATGTTAAGGGAACATCCCTATTCTCAGCTATTCATCCTACCTATAAATCCACATATTGTTTATGCACATCTTGGCTGATGAGGTTCAGCCAGTTGATGTATTGGAAAACAAACAGAAAAGTTCTAGATCAGACCTAGATCCAACACAGCAGGAGTCCAGAAACTCATAGCTAGGATAGAGGGAGAGAAAGAACAAAGATTACTTTCTTTCAAGTGAGTTTGTTACATTTTCTTAGCATCAGCATCAAGAGCTAAGAGAAATTTTGTGTTACATTGTCGAGTTTGATTTAGCTCAAGCTAATTAAACTTATGTAGGAGGTTTGTGATGTTACTGTCAATCATCACTTTCTTCAAGTTTTTCCTATTTAGAGTCCATAGTGACTCTCCTGTTGCCCTTACTGGGGTGGGAGAGGTGCTAGAAATGGCACAAGATCACATTTCTGGTTTTATTAAATGTGTATAAACTTATTTCACTTACTTTGTGACATTAGCTCAGGGAGACAAGAATATCAGACTACAACATAGCAGGAAAATGGGTAAATATTCAAACCAGCTGTCAATGTCATGGCTGTAGAATTTAACATTGGACTTGCTGATAACACTTTCTGGACAACAGTGAATTTGGCTATATATATATATACACTATTAATAGTAGACTATTATATAGACTATTAATAGTGTGTGTATATATATACTATTAATAGTCTACTATTAATAGTTTGGTTCCTGCTGAGTGCTAATGTACTCCAAGTAGGTAGTAATACCTGAAAGGAAATCTACAAATATCCACTGAGTTATTAACCTTACAGTTCAAGCAGACTTACAGGAATTATTCTGCACAGTAAAATAGCGATGAAGATAGATGCAAGCGATGATATTTAGGTAGAGAATTTTCAGTAAAAAGTCGACAACAATTCTATTTATTGACTCTCCTTTTCATGACTTTTATCTCAAGTGCGAATAGAACGTGTATTCACCCCTGATGCTCGTCCAGTCTCCTGTGAATATTTACTGAATGTCAAAGGAAAAGAGCAATGTTCCCTGAAGCCATGGCCTCAGAGGATGTGAACTCTCTAAACTGTCATGCTTAAGATGCCTTCACAGCTTCTGCAAACACTGCAGTGAATCCTTCTTCAGCATCTGCAGAATTATGACTTAATCCTTTGCTGACTGTTGGTAATAATAATGAGACACAGTGATGCGGCTGTAAATAGTAAGCTAGAAGCTGTGCTTTTTTTTTTTTCAGCTGACCTAGGGCATATTTGAAGCTGTGAATTCTCAGAGTAAAAATGAAGCTCTGCAAAGTGGTTGTCTCTTTCCATAATACAACATTTATTTTGCCAAGTTGCTTACCTTCTGGTTCAGATCTGGTCCACAAGCTGTCCAGTTTACACATTGAGCTCAAGACTGAAGTCTTTTTTTTTTGATTGAAGTGGCTAATTTTCTGAGACAAAACTCAAGGCAAAATTGGACTGAGGAGCTCATTCTGAAGTGTGCTTTCTCCAGGTAGTATGATTGAGGGCTACTCTTTCTTCTTGGTTGAAGCATGCATGTTGTCTGCTGGTCCCAGCAATCTCCAGGTCCATACCACTGCCAGTGAATAAGAGTGAAACTTCCCCTGAAATCATTCAAAGTCTAAGATTTGCTCCACTTGATACTTTGATACTCCTCTTAATTTGTGGATGCTACTGGGTGGGGGGTGGGACAGGGCAGCGTTCCATTTGCTGTTGATCAAATCAATCAATTTAGCAATGAAAAGGCTGTAAATAGTTGTGGCACAGCTTGGCAGATGGTCAGACAGTCCAGATGCATTCTCCACAAAACCAGGCCCACTCACACATAGAGATGAGTGATTCTGTCTGCTCTTGTAGGCATTTTTGAATTTGTCCATCTGGATTACAGGGAGGGTCTGAACCTACTGGTGTTCTGCAAGTAAGATGCTAGTTGAGGAAAACTGTGGAATAGATTCAGTGCCTGAATTTGGAGATGGAAACTAAAGTTAAAAAAGAATGGGGATGTAGAGCCATGGATGTTATTGCTGTAAGCAAGCTGCTAATCAGAGAATGGTTTGGAGAAAATTAACACTGAGGATTCTGATTGTTCTAGGATCTGATTCATGCTCTTAGGTGAGAGGTGAGTTTGTACTGGAAAGAGTTTGAGCTCTATTCCAAGTTTGACTGTGAAGTGATCCCTTTGGCCAGAGATGGCATTATCTGAGATGTTATACTTCAGGAAAAGAAGCCATGGTAGAAGCTGGCCAGTCTGTGGGGCACAGGGAAGCTTTCTTAAGGAGATGAAGTGAACAGCCTTAGTGAATAGGTCCATAAACACCAGGATAGCCAGGGTGACAGGTCCATTATGCAATCCATAGGTACAAACTGCTAAGGCCAGGGAGGAAAGGTCAGGAATTGCAACAGATGCTGTGGTTTTGCAGAGGCCTTTTGGTATGAGCACAGATTTCACAGGCTTGAACATAGCTACATATGCCTGTATTGTGGACCACCAATAGATTCAGGTAGCTAGAAGCTGAGTCTTCTCACAAACCCCATGTCTGGCATGGGTGGGAGTTTGTATAGGTGCTACATCTGAAACTGCTAAACAGTGTGCTTGTCAATGAGCTGTTTCCTGTGGGGGGAAGAAAGATTAACAGCAAGTAATTCCTACAACTCCTAGCGTGCTAAGTAGCTGCTGACTAGAACCTTCATTATTCTAAGAACAGTGGATTGATGCAGCTTTCTCACAAATTTGTAAGGAAGAAATTTTCCAATTTAAGTTTCAAAGCTTTGGTAATTTTTATAATAATAAAGTTGGGCTGAGAAAATCATCCTGTTCCATCCCCTCAATTAACGCATCTATACAGGGTTTTGAATAAGAACTCGCTGCAGTACATTTTCTGCACTGAGTCTTTTGCGACAGACTCAGACAGTGCTGCTTTAACAGTGAGCACTAGTTGTTCTACTATTAGCCTGTGTTAGTAGAGCACCAAAAAAAGACACAACAAAACCCAATGTTTTATAGACTACTTTTAAGTGAGGAGGAATAATTTCTTAGAACTTCCAATATTTTTATAGCCTCTGGTAGGTCTAATTACTTTGATAATAGTTCATCCTTAATATACCTAGCTCTCATGTGCAATTAAAGCAATGTCATTCATGTTATGTAACATTCAGGTCTTGCCTACACCGAAGTCCAGTTCTAAATTATTATTTGGGCACAATGAGAATTTATAGTGGTGTCAAGAAACATATTAAGCAGGACTGCCAGAGATGTTACCCATGACACACTTTTCTCTCATCTCAGTACCATTTTGTACCAACAGAATTTACAGATGTTTGTAGTTCTGAATAACTTTTATTCTCTGATGTAGAGCCAATTTATAAAACTATAATACTTTAGGAAACCTACTTTTTCCTCTTAAAAAAAAAAAACATTTTCACTGTTGAAAGAAACTTTAGCCATCTCAGCAGTGAGAACATAGGTATTTCTTACTCTTAATGACATAAAAATATTCAGTGAGGCAATTTAGCAATTAAGGTGTTTTAGCAGTTAAGGTTAAATGGTGTTTTTTAATAATATTTACAAACAAGCATAGAATTATCAGAGGGTTAAATTAGATATTCTGCTCTTGATACTACTTGTTTCTTCATTCCACAGTCTCAGCAGTATGACTTTCAACTAACATTCACTATATTTTGTTAGTCTCATTCTGAGTGAGAGATAGGGCACCAGTACACTGACTTGAGGTAATAACTGGCCATATGTTGTAACTGAGAGATTTTTGTCTGTACAAGTTCACTATAATCAAAAGTCACTGGGAACTTTATCATTTATCTTACTGGGAACAGTACTATACCTATGTTTCCAGTTTTATACCTTTGTTACATTGTTGACTTCTTTTGTTTGTTTGCATTGCCTTTTATAGTTTCAAAACTTTTTCAGAGGCATTTTCAGCACTTCAGTGTTACAAGGAACATTTCCCAGAGTATTTACTGATTACTGAACTATAGTACTATGATTACAAAACCGTTTTCATATAATTTCACTTCACCTGAAAAGATTAATGTGAGTGCATAATATGTCTCTGCTGCCTACAGTTCTATGGATCTGCACATTCTCCTTCACTTGTGACCTCTTTCTTCAAATACATCAATATCCTAGACTTAATACTAAAAGTCTAGTCATAAAATGCTATGAAAGAGTTTTCCTCTGGAGCTATTCTGAGATTTTTTCAATTAAGTTAAAAAATGACTGATGCTGTAAAGGTCACATATTCCATCTCCTCTTCTCTAACCCCCCAATGTCAGGGAAGTGTTTATGATAGATGCGCACTATACAATCTTTTCCTTCTTAACTGTTTTTTAAGGTTTTTTTTTATGATGATGTAATCAGACCCCTGTGCATAGAAGGAACAACAATTAAAAGAAAAAAAGCAAAACAAGCTTCTTAAAAAATATTTTCTTGGAAGACACCTATATTACTGATAATTTTTTAGATTAACTTTCTAAGCAATTGCAGCTTATAAGTGCAGGTACATATGTCTTGTATATCAAACTCTTATGGTATGTTCAAGTTTGAGTATAGTTTCAGATTTCCAGTTACTTTGTATGGAAACATTCATGTAACTTGTGCTTTGATCATTTTATGAAGCTTAATAACAAAGAAAGCACTTGTTGGATCAATGCGTAACTTAAAGAAGGTACTTAAGTACTGAGAAGCATTTCTGCAGTTGTTGCTTAAGTGTTATTTTTGGGTATGTGATGCTATGCTTCACCTCCACTTTGCTTTTCTTAAGGTAAGATCTTTCTGTTGTAGATACATTTTATTCCTTTTTCCAGTTGTTCTCACCTAACCTGGCTGTGCTTCTTTGCCAGGAAACACAAAACAGCAGGTAACGACTATCACCAGTGACCTCCATTGGATTCTTCTCAAAGACAAAGAAGTCTTTTCTTTGATATCAGTAGCCCTCTTATTAATCTTACCTTTTGAACAAAGTTTTAAATCTCTCTTGAGAGGAATATACACAGAAAGTGTTCAGGAAAGTATTTATGGAGAAAATCTGCTAGTTCCCATCACATCTCCTTCTCTGTGCATTTAATAAGATCTAGTCACTAGGTCATGCTCTCATTATTGAAAGCAAAATGTGATTTCCTTCACATGTAAAAGGTCTGCTATCAGAGCAATCTCACTGGGAAGATGAGACTTTTTTTTTCTAGGGTTGGCATAAAATTCTTTCAGGGCCTGACAGTAGGAAAAGCTAGGAAGTTGATACAGTACACTGTCTGTTCATACGACCACCTTACACTGTCAATTTGACCCTGTTGACTACCTGGGAGTAGTTAAGTGTGGCTTATAGTTAATACTTGACAGATTAACACAACGTTTAGAAGTATAATAAAACAGGTAGAAACAGCATTCTTTCTCCATTTTATTTTATATATATATATATAATATAATGTTGATTCAATGATGAATTTAAATGAAATGTTGAGATGAAGTTCCACAGTATTTTTTGGAAGGCAGGAGGATGGATTCTCTTATTTGCTAGAGAGGTCTATGTGTTGGTACTGCACTTTCATATCACTAAATACAAGGTGTCATGCAACATATTGAAAAAAATAAACAATAATAAAAATGGAAAATAGATTTGTAAAAGTCTCTGGAATAAGCACTAAAATACAGTAACTACTCAGAAGGATGCAAGTGCATTGTGCCAGGCTGTGGAAGAACAGAAAGGATCTGGAAAAACAAGGAGATATTTGTAAAGTGGATCTGCCTCTCTGAAGAGGAAAGGAAAAAGGATGAAAAAATTGTGTATGACACCTGCAAAATGAAAGATGAGCCTGCATTGTTTTTTTTTAAACTGTTTGTGATAGAGGAAATAAAACTTAAATTGATTACATTTTTATAGAAAAAAATACTATGAGAAAACACCTTAACTGATTTCACCTTCAGTGAAGCATACCACAAAAACACCTACACTGCTTCAGAGACCACTTCTAGGATCCTGTTGCTTGTTGGAGGGCAGAGTATGGGTAAATGGGGGTATATTTGCTTGAATCCTAGATCCACAAAAAGTTGCACAGGATGCCAGAAGACTTAAAATAAGTCTTAGACTGGAGAAAAACAACTGCCTGTTTTCAAATTTGACTATCACAGTGCTTTGGTTGCTACTTTATACACCAAAGTGTCTGTTGATGTATTAAAGCACATCCAGAGCAGTTCCTTTGGTCTACAGCACAAGAACACATTCTTCAGTTTGTGAGAGGAGGACTGACATTGAGAATTACATTGTATTACCACTCTGCCATGAAGGAAATGGGTTTTTTCATCACTTTTTAAAAATTAGTTCAGTGAGAACCTCAGTGAAATCTGCACGTACTTCTCTGCCAGCAGTTGTGCAGGTAACTGCTCCTCTTATTAAGCATTAATTTCATCTTATCATCCCTTTAATCACCGCATACTTTTCAATTTCTTGTGAAATTATTTTGATGTTCTTCAACATGTGTTGGCAGAAGCTGTTATCCATTCACTCCTCAATAGAATTTGACAGCGTAATCTCTGGAACTGCACACATCGTGATATGCTGGAAGCAGTTTTTCAACTTTAACACAGTGATTGAATTTAATATTAATAACATTAGCATTCTGGCTATGCAAGGAAATATAATGACACAGATTATTAAACTCCATGCTGGAGGGAGGAAACTAATTGTCTGTAGAGGTCACGAAGGAAATTCCCTTTACTACAGTCTGTCATCTCACAATAGGTTGTTGTATTACCCAAGAGTTCACACTCATGTAGCATATCAACATCTCAAGGGAAGATGCCAGCTAAAACGATTTTGTTCTGTTCTTTTATAGTAAATCTTATTTTTTTTCTAAGAAAGTTTAGATCTTGCCTATTACTTTTAATATTGGCGACCTCATATTTGATACCCTACATGCTATGAATCTTTACCCCACTCAGTTACAAAGGAAATGTCTCCTATGATCTACTCATTTTTATTGAGAATACTGTTTAATTTAATGCTCTACATTTCCAAAATCAGGTTGCTGATGAACTATAAGATCCCCTTATTAATAGAGAAGAAAAAGTATTAAATGCTATTCAAAGTATTTGTCACTGCTTTTTTTTCAGTGTAGACTTGTGTATTATGCCATTCATTGTGATTAATCTCAGATGGCAAAACGTGCAGTTATAATAATCAGATCTAAACATGTGAGGCAGTTCATTCTTTATTCCAAAAGAAAATATTAAATACAACAATCAATCTTCTTTCTTGTGCTAATGATATTTAAAATTCTCATAGGGAAATGAACTGATGCAAAGATGTGCCTTTATAAAGGAACGTGAAGAAATATCCATCATTTCATGTGAATATTTTAAACACAAACACTCTCCAAAACAGTTGATGTTTCTTTCTAACGTAATTTCTAGTCAGTCTCACCAAGCCTGACTCCTTTCTCACCATTATCTTATTATCTGAGACATTCGTTATCTTTCATTTCTGGGAGGAAAAGTGACTGATTACTTGTTAGTAGTTTTTATTTCCTGACAATATCTTCACCCACCTCAGTCAAGTAGGGCTATGATAGGCTGTTTGAGTTTGCACTGAAATCAGGGATCAGTGGCGAACTCCTGTCAATGTTTACCTTTTGGTTTCTGCTTGGTAGGGGCAAGTGTTTATCTTACAAGATAAACAAGACTTTATCTTACAAAATGCATTAGCAGTGCATATTACTTAGAAGCCTCCTATACCCCTCTAATCTTTTCAAGCATCACAACAGATCAGGAGCAAGATGCATGCTGAGCAAATTTGTGTTCAATACTGTGATTTAAAATGTACTGCTGTAAGAAGGAGAGAGAGAAAGTTAATTCACTGAGCAAGTTTCCTTGCCTGTTACCTGAGCAAGTTTTCATAGCCTTTTCTTAATAATTTATCAAGGAATTATTAAGTAATTAAAAAATGTAACCTGTAGGTAGTGATATAATTTTTGTCACAGTGCTACCTTCCTGTAAAGCAATAATGTGATGGAAAACACAGCAATGACAGCAGGGTAGTAGAGTCCCAGGCTACAGCAAGTGAAGATAAGCCCAATCACAGCAGTCATGGATGCAGAAAAAAAGGAAAAAAGCTGCTCACCTTTGGAAGACCTCAGGTTGGCAGGGATTTCCAGCAAGATGCCCTCACCTCAACGGCCAACCCCTTAAGTTGGCATTATTTTCAGCCTTATTTTGATCCTTGGTCACCGTGCTGTCCTTGGCATCCAACAAGGGATGGAGATTCTCCCTTGCCCTCCTGTTACTGTTGATGTATTTATAGAAATAAATATTGTTGCCTTCCACCTTAGAGGCCAAGTTCAGTTCTAGTTAGGCTTTGGCTTTTCTAATTTTCTCCCTGCACAGCTTCACTACGGGAAGACCACTACTTGTGGTCCTCATAAGTTGCTCACCCTCTCTTCCCAAGACTATAAACTTTCCTTTTGTTTCTGAGTTCCAGCCACAGGTCTCTGTTCAGCCTGACTGGTCTCCTTCCCTGTTGGCTCATCTTTCATGACTTGGGAAAGGTGCAGGAGCTGACCAGTTTGGCTGAACAGAGACCTCTGGCTGGAACTGTTGACACAGGTCAGGGCATATCTCGCCCCCTCAGACTGAGAAATGGGACCAGTGTAATCAACCTGCCATTGCTTGAGAGGACTGTGTCCTCTAGCAAGATGGGCTGTTGTAATAGGCAACAGGTTCGGTCTCATCTCAGAGCAAACATCACAGTCTCAGCATGCCTGGATGACACTAGACAGCTGTATGGGCACCCCCTATGCTTTAGGAGCTGCCCACATTGTCTTTTGCCCAGCATGCTGCAGCTTCTGATGTAGCTAGCAGGTGATGTTCTCGGATGGTGAATCCACAGTCCATCAAACTTGAGCCACTGTGTCAGCTTCATCATTTCCTGGTGATTGTAGAGGTTGGTGGCCAGAAACACATGTAGTAGACATGTACACTCCTGTGTTTAACCACATTCCAAATGTCTAACCATATATCTCTGTCAGGCATGAATAGTCCAGTTCTGGGTGGCCAACTTTGCAATCCAAAGAATGGCACACCAGTACACAGCCCAACTATCTGTTCAGATATTCACTATAACCAAGAAACCCAGTGACAGCGTAACCATCCACGTGAGTCACAGTTCTGCCCATTGGCTACTCTAACCATCCCCCTCTTCAAACCAGATTGTTTCAGTGGAAGGAAATGCTGGGCAGTTATACTGTCAGCAGAGAAACTGTATGTATTAGTAATTCAGAATGATTACAGGCTTTAAATTATACTGAAATCTGATGGAGAATTCAGTTTCTATCCCAGATGTTAAAATTTCAGACTTGAATAGAAAAATGCATCTCAGCAGTAATTGCCAATGATTTGTTACGGTGGAACATGGCTTTGCTAGTGGCTGTAGTCTTCAAAAATCCATACTTACATAGATGTTCTCAAACATGCAGACTAGACTTACCAAAATCTATTTGAAAACTTCAGAAGCGGGAGAAAATCTTACACAACTGAAAGTAACATGCATTTGCTTGTCAGTTGTTTTTCACCGAAATCAGTAAATTTAGGTAGGATTTAGGCAGGATGGTACCTCTGGAGGTCTCCAACTGAATCACTCACTCCAAGAACAACTAACTTTAAAGCCATTTCTGGTTGCTCGGTGTCTTGCTCAGTAGTTTGAAGATCTACAAGGATGAGGATTCCACAGCTTCTTTGGGTGAAATTTTCAGTGCCAAACCATTCTCCTGACAATGATTTTTTTTTTTTCTGTGCATATGACCAGCTTGCTAAATGTTCATATAATCACACTGCATAATCACATCCAAAAGACAACTGGCACTAAACAAACACGTAAGAAGGCAATACTTACTGCCCCACTGAGATATGGAAGAAGAATGTACATGAACATAAAAGACAGCTTCATACTGAATTAATTCCATTATGAAGTTACTTGTCTTAGGAGGCAGCTGGTTGCTTCTTACTGGCCTTCCTTCTTAAAGAGAAACAGAATATGTCTTTTGGCATGTCCAGCTAATCTTCAATTCTGAGAGTGTGTGAGTTCAAACTAGAAATTCTGATCACAAATGAAGACTGTCAGGCAGTTGATAAGAAATTGAGACAACAGACCAAAACATCCAATTCCTGTCTCAATCATACATGCAATTTGTTTTCTAACAGTGTAATTTGTCTTGTAACTTGGTTGACATGGTGTTGATTTCCAACATAAGTCACCTTTTCTTGCAATGATACAGATGGCTTCCCAGTTAATGCTCAAAATGTCATAAATTTGTCATACTTAAGTGTCTCCAATCTGCCAGCATCTAGCAAATTTGTCAAGGTATTTGATTATCTGTGATCAGCTTGTTTCCCACATTGGTACTCCTAGCATTGTGTTAAACCACTGAAATGTTGAAGAGAATATTAAGCAACCAGTGATATGACCTTATCAAAGAAACATCATCTCAGGAACTTGAATCTAGCATTAGTCAAATGTTGATTCTTGTAAAAGAAAACATTTTGTTCTTGGAGATGCAGTGTTTATTGCTGAGTCATATGAAATACTACACAGAACGTAATCACAGTTTCTTTTCCTTTCTGTATAATCTTTACTTTTTTGTTGCAAAAGCAAAAGGTTTGCTAGCAAATGAGAGAGAAATTACAGGAATATAGGGGATGGGTAAAATCATTTAATATCGTCTAGAAAAGGATCATAATATTCTTATGCCGTGCTTATGTTATTCCTTTTTCCTGCTAAGCTGAAATATTCTTGAAACCTGGGACGCCTGCAGTCCATACTAACAGTCAAACTCAGGTAATACTGGAAGCCACATTCTTCCTTGTTCCACTACAAAGAACAGAGACTATGGCATTCCCTCATCTACTCGTTCAAATGCATTATTTGTGAACTATTCTAGCCTCTAAATTTCCTTATTTATTCCTCGTTCTAGCTTGGTCAGGCTGATTTTCCAACAAAAGTGTGAGAACTTTCCTAACAGTATTGCCCTGTCAGCACTTCCTTAGTTGCATATATGCACTTGTGGTGGTGTGTTCAGTTTATAGATCAGGAGTTTGGTAGCGGGGTGCTGTAGGGGCGGCCTCTGCAAGGAGAGCCTGACCGTGCCCTGTGTCAGACCACAGCAGCTTCAGCTGCTCCTAATGGGACCCATCACTGCTACAGCTGTGCCATGAGCAATGCTTTGTATGTGCCTCAGGGAGAGTGGAGTTAGGGGGAAAAATGCTGTGCAGCAGCACAGAGTAGACAAAGAATCAATAGTGGAAAATACCACCTTTTTCTATGCACAGTGTGATCGCTTCTGTAACAAGAACACAAATCTCTGGGAAAGCCAGATATTTTAGCCACAGAAAAGCACAAAAAACAAAACAAACAAACAAAAAAAAAACAAAAACAACAACAACAAAAACACGGGTCTAGGCACATCAGGAGCTTCTTGGACAAATGAGCTGTCAAAATTCTCCCTCAGGGATCAAGTAATAATCTATCACATGCTTAATTGTGAACGTTTCTAAGAAAATCTTTTATTTCTGTCTTTGACAGCACATGAGTTGTCTGCCCCTCTCAGAGCCTCCCAGTTTGTGCAGATTCCACTGGTTTCCAGCTCTGTGCATCACCCCCCTCTCTTCCCACTACTACTTCCTACACACACACTGCTCTGCCCTGGAGCTTCCTCTACCTGCCCAGTGGGAGCCTACTGACTCCCTCTCCACAGAGGTCTGTGTGAACCAAACTGTAATATCCAAGATGAAGGAAAGAAAGAGACTGAAAGCATGAGCATCTCAGATTTCTACCGCCTTTTAAGATGCTAGCTACCATAGCTGAAAAAGATAAACATTTCAGGCAACTGTGTGTTGAACCCTCCTGTTTCTTTCCTCACCATCTTGAGTTGATCACAGGGTAGGGAACAAAAACCAGAAAGCACAAGGAAAGTATTCTTCAGTGTTTGGGACAGATCAGTGTCTGTTAGGGATGGTTTCCCACCCCAGTGCCTGGGGCTAGAAGTAGGTAAGCTAGATAAGGTCACTTCCAGATGTTATTTCTGTGACTTCTATTAAGGAAATCGTAGGAAGTTATCCCTGCAAAACTGTAAGAAAGTGATAATACTGCTGAATATCCGTACTCTTAAAGCACATGAGCTTTCAGCTGTTTTCTCTTGGTAAATGCAGTAAATTTAGGGCATAAGGGGTGTGTGGAATGAAAATCCTCTTGATGCACAGTATATTTAAGCTTTATTTACCTACTTGTATACTTATGTAAATTATCTTTCAATAAGAGATGAAAATAAAATAACAGTTAACAACCTAGAGACTGGCATGTTATTAAGCTTGTCTGATATGTGGTTACTGTTACTGCAGTAGGATAGGCACCCACCAATGGAAGACCATAAATGAACTCCCAGTGGGATATACAACATTTCTCAATGGAAACCAAGAAGAACTCTTGTTTAACTCAGTTGAAACTCATTTGTGCATTCTTATACTCACTTATGCTCTTGTAGTTATCACTTAACCTTGAATAATCTTGTTAACAGGCTTTTTTATTTAATGAGTGTGCATGGAGGAGTGAAGGTTAATGAGGTATTAATATGATTTATCCACTTTAAAAAAAATGTAGCTCAAACTATTTTTCTTAAGGGACATCAGGCTTATGAGCTTTGGTAGCTTTTAAAAAGGTCAACAGTTATGGCACACCTGAATCACATAAATCATAATTGCATCAATGTAATAAACCCATTATTTCAGTAAAACTGGTACATAGAGATGTTAGTCTAAAAGGTATAAACAGCCCTGAAAATAGTTACACCATTGCTTCAGAAACTCTGTTAATTGCTTTTGAAAAACAGCTCCTCATAAAAGGAGGTTTTAATTGATTTTGCAAGCACTTTTAATTAAACACCAGTAGAGAAGAAAGAATATTAAACTCCATTTTTTTTTTCTCAAGTAAGCAAGTATCTTGGAATTCTTTATGCAAGATGTTGCTATTAGGGGGTACTTCATCCATAACTATTCATGGACCATGTCTTCTGCATGCAGGGGTAATTCCTCAAATGGTGCAAGCTGTCATAATATCATTAAATTCATAAGCAAGACAGAGTGCAGGAGCTGAAGGAAACAAATAGTGATGTAGTCAGAGGTCTTTATGCACTAGTAGGCCTTAATTACCCTAATTAGCCTCATCCAGGATCTCCCAGTTCATACATCTTTCCCATGTATCCAGAGGGTCTTGGGCCTTCAGACCTTGCCTGTGCTTTGTCTTTGCCACAAACCTGTCTCCAGCCGCATCTCCTGCGTGAACCTCTGTCATTTTATGATTTTTGTTATCAGTATTCCACATCATAACATCATGTAGTGCACTGGGAGATAAAGAGTTAATGCTCCAGTTCCATGGATTGTTGATATTTCCAAGTAACGGGTTCTCAGAAGAGAAGAAGTCATCTCCCAGAAGACTTTCACTGTTCCGATTCCGTTTTTTGTTTAGTGGGAAAGATAAAACTGCTTGGGAGTTTCAAGATTGCCCTTTTTCTTTTACTGCTCATTACTTTGTTGTGTGCTCCCTAGCCATCTTGACTTCAGCATTACAGTAGGGCCTTCAGTTTTGGACACTCATTTTACTTGATTTACTAGCTTCAATTCCAATTATATCATATTTTATTGTATTATCTTGCATTCCACTGTCATTTTTAGTAAATTAGTTTTCTCCCTGAGCTCACTGCCACTGTTTTGTTTTTAAACCCATATCCCTACCTTTTCCCCCCATCCTGGAGTGTGGGTCCATGGGTCCCTCTGTCCCATTAGTCACAGAACCACGCTAAGCCAGCCCAAAGTTGTTGACAACCTCAAATGACAATTGATGCTTTCTCTCCAGTCCCATCTCCAGCCTCTGTATGTGGTATCCTTGCCTTCAGTTCTGATCTTCACTTGATTTCCTGCTGTCCATTATTGGCTCTCTGGACCTGACTGATCACCTGTTGCCAGTGCCCTGATCAACCCATCTTGCTCAGGCACTGTGGGTTGGTAAATGCTTGCAAATATTAGCTAGCTACTCTCTCGCGTGCTTCTCATTTCAAGTTTCTTCCTTAGACAGCATTTTCCTCCGTGATTTACTTGTGGCTAAAAAGTACATTAGATTATCTTCAGACATCAATTTATATTGAATTTTTATTGAATTTATATTCCTTGCTTGCTACACACAAATTTCAGAAGTACTGTTTTCACTGGACTTGAGCCTATTAATTGCTTTTTGTAATATCAGCTAATAATACTGAACTGACCCATTATTGCAGTAACCTTTGTCCAAGTTAATTCTCATGTTAGATATTCACACATCTTTACCTTATACTACCACTTTATCGAAGTTATGTTCAATCATAGAATGATAGAATTGTTTGAGTTGGAAAGGAGTCCAACTCTCCTGCAGTGAACTGAGACATCTAAATCTACATCAGGGTGCTCAGGGCCCCATCCAGCCTGACCTTGAAAGTCTCCAGGGATGGGGTATACACCACATCTCTGGGTAACCTGTGCCAGTGCCTCACCACTCTTACAGAAAACTTATTCCTTATATCCAATGTAAATCTCCCCGCTTATGGTCTGAAACCACTTTCCCTTGTCCTATCACAACAGATCCTGCTATAGAGTCTGTCCCCTTCTTTATTACAGCTCCCCTTTAGATACCGAAAGGCTGCTATCAGGTCTCCTCGAAGCCTTCTCTTCTCCAGGCTGAAGAGCCCCAGCTCTCTCTGCCTGTCCTGACAGAAGATCTGTTCCATTCCTTGGATCATTTTTGTGGCCTTTCTCTGGACGCGTTCCAACAGGTGCATGTCTCTGCTATACTAAGGACTCCACATCTGGATACAGTACTCCAGGTGAGGCTTCATCAGCGCAGAGCAGAGTGACAGGATCACCTCCCTCGCCCTGCTGGCCACATGTCTTCTGATGCAGTCCAGAATACAGCTGGCTTTCTGGGCTGCGAGGACAAATGCGAGGGTAATAACTGGCTCATGTCCAGCTTGCCATCCGCTAGTACCCCCAGGCCCTTTTTGACAGGGCTGTGCTCAAAAAAGGCTCAGTGGCCTTTTCTATTTTCCCTTGAAGAGGAATAAGTTTTTTTGTGTGTGTGAAATTCTCCTTTCTGAATGATTAATTTAATAGGTTGTAATTCCCACCATGTGCAAAGAATGAATCTTAATGTCACCTCATTTGATTCAGACCGGTTATGGGGGGTTGATATCTCTGCTCTAACAGTAGCTTCCAGTTATCTTTAAAAATGCCACCAGTGTGTCTTCCCTGTCAGGTACTGTCCTGGCTTAGGAGTTCTTTGGTTTACTTTTTCTGCAAAGTTAAATTTGGCTTGGTTATCACAGAAACACTGGTTAGATATTAGACTTTGTGTCATGACCTCAAATCCACTGTTCTGAGTCAAAGCAACAAAGATCTTTCTGCGTCAGAAGGTTCAGATCAGTACTTCTTGTCCATCATTGCCTAACATTAGAGCAGAAATCAGGAATTAACCAGATTTATGAGATATATTGAGTCAATTCTTTTTGCTTTACCTTCTAATGTTTTACAGGAGATCTAATATAAATCTATTAAACAATTAATTATAATCTTTGTCGGTATTTGCCTTAGTATTAATATATGATTTTAATTCAGCAGTATCAGAAGTAATTTTCTTGATGCAGTCCTGATAAATCAGGATAATCTCAGTTCCTTTTCAGAAACATGACAGCAGCCCTGGACAAGTATAAGCTGTCTTTTTGTCTCTGTCTCACTTATAAGATATAAAGGGATGGTAAAAAAATATTTTCTTTTTAGAAACAGTTATTCACTCCACGCATTTGCATGTCTGTAGCAGCCATGTATTGATCTAAAGCAAAATTACATTTTCTCTGATTAAGAGCAAGCATTTCTGGTTAAAACATTTGTAGTTCCCCTGCAGTTATATGGGATGGACCATGCTGTTTCAAAACTTTGAGTGAAACTTTTCATGTGACTGTACACAGCTGGAAAAGAGACCTCAGAAGAACTTTTTTGCCTTTCTCTTTACCAGTGTCCAGTCTATTCATCATTACTCTTTGATGATCAAATATTTGTTGTATATTGTTATAGCACATATAGCAACTAGTGTCTTAGCTTCCTACACCAAAGATGCAATAACTTTTGGTCTTAATTTATTCAAATAATCTCTGGTCTGTTATTTAAGGCATAATAATGCTGTTGGCTGTAGAATGTATAGTGGCATTTATTGATGATAATCAATATATAAAATCTCCATGTTGTTATTTATTGGATATACTCATTAATAAATGCAAGTAAGAAGGACAGTGAAAAAGGTGGACATGCTCCATGGAAAATTTACCTTCCTGTGTTACAGTTATTGCTAATGTATGAAAAAAAAAAAAAAGAAAGAAAGAAAGAAAGAAAGAAAAAGAGGCAAGTTGCATAGAATTCTTCATTTTTTTGTTGTTGTTTTTTTAAAGGAGTGGAAGACTGCAACATAAGTTTATCAATTTAAAAGATTCTGAGATGTTTTATTGTCTCTTCTCTTTCCCTAATTTAGCAAATTACAATGTCTTCCTAATTTAGTGACCAGCTGATTTATTTTTTATTCAAAAAAATCTGTCTTTTCATGGTCATTTTTGAACTTTCAAATCAAAAGCTGTATATGACCTTATCAATATATATAGACAGTTAATAATCCTTTGAAAGTAAGCACCAGAACTGTAGCTGCAGAAAGTAATGGGTCTTCTTGCAGTTACTTAATCAGATACAGAAATTCATATTATTTGGGTATTTTAACTCCAAATTTTCAGATACGTACTTACTTTGCTGGGATCCAAATGTCAGGTATGTCCAAATGTCACAGCACTCTATCACAGCAAGCAAAATGATTATTCAAAGAGGAAATCCATGATGAAATTCATTATAACATCTATAACACCTCTAATTTCAAAAATGTTTGTAGGTATGGATTTCTGATTCACATAGTATTATTTTAAGTGTGAAAGTGTGAAAATGGCAGATTTTGATTAATATTATAGCTTTGGATATGTAATAAACTGATTATCTTTAGTAAAGATCAGTAGGATGTGGGATTGTTATGCAAAACCTCACTTGCAGGAGTAGAGAGTTCCTAATGGTGTAACAAAGTAAGACACTGGGAGCTTTACTTTTTATTTTTTATATTTAGTCTTTCCTAATCATGAAGTGAAGCTGACAAAAGCAGCTGAAGAACTGAGCCATTCTATATTTCTCAGCTTGCTTCACCTTTCTTTTTTGTCCTCCACTGGGAGTTGATTATGGCTGTCGGAATTCAGAAGGTGGGGGAGGGCTGTGGAGGATCTCTCTGGACTGTTCAGCTGGTTCCTTTACTTCTCATCCTCCCTCAGTGAGGGGTCCCAAATAAGACCTGGGTGTAGGAGATGACCAAGGACGTAGGCAGATAGGGACTTTCCTCAAAAGACACAGGAGAAATATTTAGAAGATTTTATACAGCGTATTATGGAATGCTTTATAGCAATATTTACAGAAAAAGAATACAGAATACAGGAAAACTTCTTTCTGTATGTTATGAAATGCTTCTTTCTTTCAGACATGATATTGCTAGGAAGGGGCCTACTGGGTTAGTGAGCCTTGTCATAAGAACTGCATAATTAATGCCTCCTCATGAAAGTAATTAGATTATCTCAAATGAACCTTCTTCTAATTTCCAAACTTAATTTGCTCCTAGTTACTTTATATCCATTGTTCAATATCGTAAACAACTGGGGAGTCTATCTGTAACGTGTAAAAGTATTTAACTGTTGCTTGTTCCACTATGCTAAATAAGCCAGTTACTTGTTGTACTACTGAATTTCAGACAGATTCTTTAAATCAAACCCTCAAAATTATTCATTGTATTATGTGCCACACTCCAGCTCAGCTGTGTACTGGCAGTGCCTTCAGCCTTTGCCTTACCAACTCTGTGCACCATAGAGTTTGGGTTGTAGACTGATGGCACCATTCAGAAGGTAACTTTTAGCAGGGCAGTAAAAGCAGAGACAGCCACAGGATTATGTTAAATCAATGAATTTAATAGGGGCAGTGAGTACCACTCCTAGTAAATTAGTGAATACAGGAGCAGTTGTTCTGAGGGAAAGCTTTCTAACAGTGAAAGGACTAGCGTAAATGTAATGTACCAATGCAATTACTGTTTCAAATTAATGCAATTACCTAAACAGTGCATAACATATCTGATAACAGATAACATATCTGATAACAGTAACCTCACAGTGCTACAATTTTCATATATGCCAGTACACAGAAATTATTTGAAGCTACTCAAAAATGGGTCTTCTTGGACAGATATCAGTTGTTGTTGTTGAGTAAAATACAGTAAAAACTTATAAGTCTTTGTATGAGGTGAATGGTTTAATTTCTATAAGAAACATAGGATACATATTATAGGATTACATATGAATAAGCCAATAAAAATTAGGATGAAGTACATGAGATGGCCAAATACTTAGATATCTTCAAGAGGACCTCATGTAGTAATCTCTCCTCTTCAAATTTTAGCCCCCAGGCACTACTTTAGCTCTTCTTCTCTATCTAGAGAAAATCTTAAAGAATGTCAAGATTTAAGCTTATTTCCAAAGCAGACTTAAAACAAGCCTAATAGTAATATTTGCAAACAGAACAAAAGCATTACATTCTCAGAAAATGCGCACACTGGGAAGTTCTCCATAACTCAGCATGAAATATTTAACCGTGCACAGCTGTGGATATTTTACCCTGGCTCTCTATTACATTGCCAAAGCAGAAAGAAAATCTGAGGAAGCAAAGATATTCTCAGCAGGTTTACCACATATAAACAGAATAACATGCTAACTTAAGAAGGACTTTGTAATTACTGTTGTTACTTTGCTGAAGAGCTAATAAATGTAATGAAGTTTCACTCTTTAAAAATAATCCCAGTAGAACACACAAAAGCGACAAGAATCACAGTGAAGCCACACATTTTATTAGACTATTTTGCAACAGCATTTTATTCTCAGAGCTGAAGGCATATATTGCTTTTGAAGCAGTCACCGAAAGCAATTCAATTATATATTTACAACAGTGTTTACCAGCAAATCCTCTGTTGTTCAACAGAGATCCGTGCAGAAGCACAATTGCTTCCTTCCAAAGAGCAGCACAGAGGTATGAAATTTGGTTGCTCGCTTTTGTCCGTTATGTTAATGTCAAAGATACTGAAGCTGGGATGTAAGAAGGGCTGAATCCATAGGGGCATAGCTTGTATTCTAGATTTATTCTTATGTTTTTGTTCTATTATTAGAATAACTCTAGTTCTAGCATGTGCTCCTTCACAGGAGTTACTTCTGTTGAGTTCCTTCTCACACTGCATACTTCCTACTGCTGCATGTCCTTCGCATTCCATATAGATCCCATCCTGCACTGCATATGCATTACTCAACCCTGAATAGTCAGGAAAGGTACAAGCACATGCAAATACAACACCCAACCCCTTGCGAAGGGCTCATAAAACTAATTGTAAATCAGCTATGATTAACCATTCCTAGTAAAATACAGACAAACAAATATCATCTAACACAAGCATCAAATTATCTCCTCAGCAGAAGGGCACACCATTAAATTATGCCATTTGACAATACTTCCACAGAAATAAATGCTTAATTGATGTCATCATGGCCAGCTTCCCTTCACATCTTTCTATATCAATCACTTCCCCTTTCATTTCAAATGCAATTCAAACCATTGCTCTCTTCCTTCCAGGCTTTTCAGTCCACTCAAGCTTTCTTCTGGTTTGCCTTTACAATTTCTCCCTCCTTTTGTTCAGTACACTTTGCAATCTGATTAGCAATCTGTCTGCCCTGTTAGGCTTTTGAAACCATTTATGACTATCATTCAGGAGATTTCTTCATTGTCCCTGTGTATACCAAAAGCAGTACCACAAACAAACCCATTACTCCTCAGAAAAGTTTATTTTCTGTATAAGTCCTGGATTCCATTCCGATGAAATTATTCATGAGCCAAGTGGCTGAAGATCTGTACTTAAAGCCAGTGTGACACAAATGTGTTAGATCTCATAGGCAGTGAACTCATGTCACTGTTTAGGGTAATGGCTTCCTTTCTTATATTTTCTCAACTCTGTTTCTATTTTAGAATCATAGAATCATAGATTCACTAAGGTTGATAAAGACCTCTGAGATCATCCACCTATTTTCAGCCATTTTCTATTGGGCCCTACCCTGGTGTAGAGAATTCCAGGGGTTTCTTGTGGACATCAGTTTTACTGGATTGAGGGGAATTTCCATGTCCTGTATAATCAACATATAGCTGATTTCTTACAGATCAAGAGACCCATTTTTTTCACTCAGCTTTGCATACAAAAGCAACTAAACTGGCAACAATTTGTGCTAGATTTGTGAAAGATTTATCAAAATGATTCACTCCTCTTGGAAAAAGAATACTCAGAAACATGTGAATTCAACTATGTGTGAACTGGCTGGCCCCATATACATAAATCTTCTGCTCATTTTTTTCCCAGTAAACACATGCATGCCAGCAATTAATTTTATTTTGAGCTTACGGCTGAAAGACACCCAAGAAAGCCAGAGATCTGAAGCCACAAACCTACTTTTTGATGTGCCTTTCTCTATTCCCTCTATCTTATGTTCTTCTTCGTAGTTTGCTTTAGATACATCTCATTAGTGTTCTTTTGGCATTAATCTAAGAGAAAGACATTACAGAACATAAAACAATTGCATGAATGATTGACTGACAATTTCATTTTCTACATAAATTGTTGTAATATTTGTTCTGTTTCAAGGAGAAGATGTGCATACAACCTTATCTCCACTCCTGGGGTCTATTTTAATAAGTGTCAGTACTAAAAGCTCTCTGTATGAAATCACAGATTGGCTTCTGTATCTGGACCTCACTCTAAATCTTATAGTGTTGTATGTAACTTAGAAATCTAAGGAATTACACTTCTTCTGTTTAAACAGCAATAATTTACATTTCCCTACCTGCAGGATTTGAAAGGGGCCCTTAGAGCTGTTATAAGGAAGAGAGGAAGACTTGCCAGACAGTGCACACACAGTATATGTATTTTTTTCCATTCTGGATAACACTCTTGAGAATATACTCTCCTGTAAACTGTCCAGACCAGGTCTGTAATGAAGAAGTATGGGTATCATTTTGTGCATTGACATAGGACTTCAATTTAACAAATACATAAAATAAATAGTATTACTAATAGGCTTCACAGAATAGAATCATAGAATCATAGAATCATTAAGGTTGGAAAAGACCTTTAAGATTACCTAGTCCAACCATTCACCTACCACCAATACTGGCCATAAACCACATCCTTAAGTGCCACATCTTCACATTTCCTGAACACCTCCAGGGACAGTGAGTCCACCTCCTCCCCGGGCAGCCTGTTCCAATGCCTGACCACTCTTTCCAATAATAAACTTTTCATTTTTCCTAACACCCAGCTCAAATTGCTCCAGGGGAGGTTCAGGTTATCTAACTTGTCCTGTCACTGTTACCTGAGAGAAGAGGCTGATCCCCACCTCACCACAGCCTTATTTCAGGGAGTTACAGAATCACAGAATCACCAGGGTTGGAAAAGACCTCCAAGACCATCCAGTCCAACCATCCACCTACCACCAATACTTCCCCACTAAACCATGTCCCTCAGCACAACTTCTAAATGGCTCTTGAACGCCTCCCTTCTCAGTCTAAGTCTTCAAGATGAGCTTGAATGAAAACTGCTTTGCTAAGATATTTTATCATGTAAGTTTCTCTCAGCTGTCAGTTCATGATCATCATGATCAACAGTGTAATAATGCTCACAAAAAAATTGAAAGCAGCACATGGACATACAGTTGGCTGATTGTGTCTCTGTCTTCACGGCTGGAAGATAAGGTAGAGGAAAGCTTCTACTATGGCTTTGGTCAAAACAGCATATTACACTGAAAAGTATGGTGTGATAGATGTTTACATAGTTCTGACTGTATCAAGTCACTTGATTTTTGCATGCAAATCTGTGGTTCTCTTCAGTAAGATTTTTCCTGAATTTTCATAAGGTTGTCCATCCAAAGCAGAGTTTGGGCTCTGAAAGTTACCAGAGTTTTAAATGACAAAAGTGTCTGTTTAAACATGAAGATACCTTCATAGTAGAAGATAGCTGCGAAATGCTGATGCATTCACCTGACATTTTCAGTTATGTTGTCTGGGGTTTCATCCAAATGCTTCCTACGTGGTTGTATGGAGTGCTTGTTCCTGTGTGACAAAACAGAGATAAGATTAAAAATGCACACAATTATGTGTTACCTTCTGCTTTTAAGTGAGAGTACGAGAGCAAGGCTCACAATGATGCTGCAAATGAATGGAAAATACAATAAAATCTTTGCACAAGAAATGAAAATCAAAGGAAAATTATTCATAAATCAGCTATTTAACCATTAAACTGTGGAATAGTCAGATGAAAAAGAGATGTTTGCCTATCTTCTGAAATGATGGCTGGAATAAACATGTCATATTTCATCCTTAGTTATTTAAAGCATTAAGCTACTGAATGAGTAAGTATTCAAGCTTCACTGAGACCTTTCTCAGCACTGTTCACTGGTCTATCTAGGTATCTGATGGAGACTTTGAGACTTGCAGCCATGTTTTTGAAACCTATTTTTAAACATATATGATGTATGTCTTCTGTGGTTAGTGTCTTGCAGTTAGCTCCACCATCAAGAAATATTTTGTATTAATATCAATTTCAAGAAAATGTCTATAATTTGTATTTATACAAGATTAGGCATAATCTAATGCATAATTATATGGCTTGAGAAATATTATGTCTTGGAATAAGGTGTCATCCTAGTTCTTCTTAGTTTGCTTTGCCTTTTCCAGCAATTTCTCAAATATTAATCAGTGCTTTTGTGTGAAAAACTACTCCTGTTTGAACATGCCAGGGAACACAAGAGTCTTGATTCTTAGCTGTCTTCCAAATCCCTTCTGATACATATCTCTTTGCAAACTTTGTTCTGTTTAGAGGTGGGAATATATCCAAACAACCTCCTATCTGCTTCTCAGTCTCTACAGCTATTAAAATGGAATGTAATCTTGTCTAATGAGGGTTGCAATATTTCCCATTAGCAAGAAATATGACAGCGTTGGATTAATTTCGTAAGAAGACAAAAATAATTAACACTGTTGAGACATTAGTCGAAGAAGTGATCCTTGCTTTTGCTGAGAAAAGAAATAGGTAAAAAAAAAAAAAAAAGAAAAAGAATCCAGTCTATAAATTGGATTTAGATGAACACAGAATCTAACCCCCCACTTGAAATTATTAAAAGTATAAAGCTTTTTCCAAAAGCTGTTCTACCAGGTGCTGTAGATTCTCAAGTAAACATCCAAATGCATCAATACCAGACTGAAGGATACCCAGATGCTCCTCATGCTGTTACAGAACAGGGTGAAGGATTGTTTTTGTATTTTCCCAGACTGAGGAAATAGACACCATTTGGCAAAAGAGAATTGCTGGATACAAAAAGTTAAGCATGGTTTTAAGACTAGAGTATGTGATGTGTTAGCACCTTCAATGAGATTAAGAAGGGAATAGTACTGTTAATTCTTGCACTGTATTTACATTGGTATTAACCCCATTTTAGGGTTCCTCTTTTTGCTAGTGAGATAATGGAAAATACTGCTTTGCTTCATCGTGACATTTTTTTTACTCCCTCTGAAATGCATATGATTATGAGAACTAGAATTACGTTGTAAGGTAACTTTAGGTGGCATTACAATCTCTGATGATACCCTCACATCTGCTGCTCTCATAGTCAAGACTAATCTGTTCACCAGTGGGCAGAGACTGGCAGGGAATTTTTCGAACAGGTCAAATAATAAGTGACTGAGCTGTTTGTTTTTTGGGTTTGTATATGCATGTGTGTGTATTTTTAACTTCCTATTGGGAGTGATAAGGACATCTGTTTCTGAGTAAGTAGGAGTCACTGCAGAAATCCTAAGTTTTCTCCCATCTCTCTTCCCACAGGAGGTACACTCCTGTCTACCTATGTGCACATTAGATACAGTAAGTAGGCCATAGCCTTCAATTCCTGAAGATATTTGTTGTATTCATATCAGTGAGCAAGATTCCCTGTACCAGTGGAAAAGGATAAGAGAGAGCTGGTGCAAAGTTCTTACCACAAATCTGGACCCATTCAACAGTAGCACAGGAGACTCATAGAGGTATCCAGCACATCTTAGTGAGATAGTCTCAGCTGAATCAGACCACACTGGGAATATTGCTTAAAGTAACAGATGAATGAACAAATGAACAAATGAACGTCTCCCTCCCAGATATCCCCCTCACACATAATTAGTAGTCTAATTTATAGATGAAAAGCAGGTAGAAAGGTTAAAAGTTACACAGCACTACTCTAGGGATGCAAAATTTCATACAGATCCTAGTCCTTGCTTAGGAGGAAGGGAGAAGGACCACACTTTACCCCACTCTACTAACATCTCTCTTTTAAATCTGATATTCTTGACCCTCATTCCTCACTCACACCAGTCAAACTCATATTTCCACTGGGTTCTCCTTTCTCTGTTCCAGCCTGCTGTAGCCTTAGCTCTTTATCAGAAGTATTTAAGTGCCTAAATAATTGTGAACAATGCATACCTGTTATGCCTACATATAGAAAATCTCTTGACAAAACAGAGTACTGGTTTAATCACTCTCAGTCCAGTCTTCAGGAAGCTTGATTCACATTGTAACTTTTACCTGTCCTGTATTTTATCTGTGCTCATTTTCTAGCTAGAACTGTTAAAAGTAAATTTTATACTGTGTGTGCCATTTTGAAAACACTGAGAGGATTTCACTTCTAATGACAAATCATGTTTAGACTATCTGCAATGATGGTGATATCAGGTTCTAATCTGGCTTTGGCTCTGCAGAACAGTGAGGAATAATAAATTCTGTGCAGAGTTAGTTAACCAATAGATACATTTCTAGCATTCTTCCCGTGGTATAAAGCCTTGCACTGTTATGTGGATTCCAGATGTCAATATGCCCACAAGGATCAAGGCTATAACCATGATATGAAGTGGGTTCTTCCACCTCTGCATGCAAATACTTAATATTTAATACTGTGCATTTCTGTCTTCTCTGTATCTTCAGCAGCGGAGATTTGTGGGATTTCTTACTGCCATTTCTCTTGAAACTGTAAAATTCTAACTCTATATATTTATCTTCATATATATTTACGTATCATACACAGCAGCAGAAAGCTGAAAGTCAGAAAGTAACTTAACTAACAAGTTGAAAGATAAAAGATTATGAGAGAACACCATGAAGAGAATGTCTCGCTAATTCACAAAACTTGTAAGAATCAAATAGCAAAACGCAGGTAAGCTGTTCTTATGAGACATAAAAAAATATTCACAAACTCTAAGCAGCTATCCCATATATTCTTTCTGGGACTACATGCATTTTATTAGATAAGCTTTCCTTTTATCTAAATGCTATTTAAATCTGGAATGGATGCCATTTGTATTGTTTTTTTTTTTAATTTCTTTGAACTTCATGATATAACATCTTGTTCTTCCAAGATGAGAAGGACAGGGCTAGGACACCCTCTAAGGAAGATGAGGAAGCCTGCTCATTCCAGCAGAGAGTGAGATAAGCTAACAGGGAGACTTCTTTGAGGAGCAGGAACCAAGCAGCACAGGCAAGGACTTTGGAGGATTGGTAACTTTCCAGGAGGACTCTGGCTGATTTGCATCCCCATTACTGAAATCATCATGGTTTAACAAACCAAAAGGAAAGCAGTGTCTTGGGCACTGGTAGCACCCTTATGATAGCAGGGCCACTGAGTCTATATTATGGTTAAGTGAAGAGCTGTTTTGTGTGATGAACACATTCATCTGTGTTTGATAAGGGTATTTAGTGGATAAAAATGCATTTTTTTAGCTGTGTAAACTTTTTTGATGAAGCTATATGAATTTGTCCCCCACTTGTTAAGAACTGTGAAAGTATGTAAAAGAAAGAGATCATCTTTTCCTCACAGCCATTTCTTAGCATAGATTCTAATTTCTTTCCATAGTTGCATTACTCAGCAAAAAGTCTCTTTCAATTCTTTCAATTTAATCAATTCTATTTTTCATTCCTTATGATATAAGAAAGTGTCTTTTGTTCTTGTCTTCATTCCTATACTTTCTTTATTAACATACCTGGGAAGTCTAAGACATAATTATGATCTAAGCATTGGTTTAATGAGAGTTTTCCCTTGGAATTTCTGTTTTCATAGGTGCTGTGAATTGTGAAAGGGTTCCACAGTTTGTTATGTTCATCTACCTGGGGTATCTGTTGCTCTTCCCTGATGTCATAAACTAGAAGCAGCACTGAGATTCTTTCCTGTGTTCTGAGTTCCCATCTGGATACAAATTCCTTTATTATTTGTTGACCCATGAAACTCTCACTACGAGCAGCTACTGGTAAAGAGAAATCCTGTTATGTTCCATGTCAGTCTCCTGGGTACTTTGAAATTTCTTACTTACAAAACAAAATTCCTTCAAAAAGCCCAAGTGCCTTTTCTTCTTCAGAATTAGGAACTCAGTTGCTGTGCTTATTGGCAAGGGAAAATATTACTGTGGTTATGTAAATCATTGAAACATGGATTATTGGAGCGTTAAAATCTCTCTCAACTTATTCCGATGTTAGGAATTAAGTATGACATCTACAAATGTATCTGGAATAGGTAATTTCTGGGATACAGCTGTATAAATGTGAAAATTGCTACTAAAAATATTTCCATAAGGAAAGCATGGTAAATTGAAGAACGACTGCTGTTTAAAAATTACATCCCTTTCTAAAGTGTGGTTCTGAAATATTGATAATCTGCATGGAAGAGACTTCAAACAATCTCCCTGCTACTTTTATCTTTTTAACAAAGTAAAACTGATAAAAGAGTGATGCTAACAATTGATTTTAAAACTGAGGGTAATAACCTTTTATGTCTAATGCATTTAAATAAATATAATTTCTCATAGGGGAAATGCGTTATTTTTTCACAACAGGACTGTTTAGGGGAGATTTATTTTAAGATTCATCTGGTTTATTAGATTTCATTCCAAAAATTGTAAAAATTACTGCAGAGGTAAGCTATTTGTAATAAAAAAACATCTGAATTTGAATTAGTATGATTTCAGCAATGAAAATAGTTCAAGTGTGATAGAACAATAGCACAAGATGGAGCAAACATTGCTTTTATCTTGAAAATATATTCAGGAAGCAATTCATTAACAGCTTTACCTTATTTTAATTGCATTGCCACTAGTCAACAATTGCCTCAACACTATTTCATCTTTATTTGTATTTTAGTGGCATTGTATCACTATGGTACTTAACCCTGTCCAAATTATCTAATATCAAAAAAGCTATTCTTTCACTAGATCTCACCTACTACAAATGGTTATTTGCTCTTTCTTTTTTTCTATAGCTGAGCTGTTGTAGCACACAGCAATTACAGGCCTTACAACCTGGCACATCACAAGGTTTGTGGTCCAGCTCCTCAATTAGTTAAAAATAAAAGTTATGTTAAGAGTAAATCACATATTTCCTACATTCACTGTCAGAATTTTAGCTTCTTATTTTTCTTCTTTTATCAAGCCAGACTCTTTTCTTTCTTATGTCTAATTAAATTCATCTATACAAATAACAAGTAAAGATAAGGAAAATCCAAATAAACATAAATCAGTTACCTGTGAAATAAAAATACTGCTTTTAGACTGCAAGCATATCAAATAACATTATTAGCTCATATGTGAAATTTCATCGACAGAATGTTTTACTGGAGTCTGATCACAAAGTTATGTGAACCAGAAAAATCTGTCTAGCCTCTGCAAAAATCCAAATCTCCTTCAAATATTACTGCTATTGTCTTAACGCATTTGTTACACCTCAAGAAATGCACAGATTCACTAAATTTCCAAGAACAGCTGTTCATAATTTTATATTTTCTTGATGGAAACATGGATTAACATGGATTCCTTTTTTTTGCAGTGTTTGCTAGAAACAAATTACATAGACAATAGATTTTTTTAACTGAGTGAAGAACCACCCTAGTTTTCCAGTATTTCTTTTCTCTATTCCATGGGCAGTAACTCCCCTGGTATCTAGATAGCACACTGCACTGTTTTCATGGGACTCCATGAAAGTGTGATAATCTTTCTGTTTTTTCATCAGTTAGGGATCTCAAGTATAAGATTATTGCGTGAATGAAGAATTGCAAAAGTAAACCATGAATTGATTCAGATTATTTTGCCAAACAATGAAAAGAAGCAACTTCTCTACATGAAAAATCAGATCACTTTAGAAGCTGCTTATTTTTCCATCAAAATTTTGCAACTAATGTACTTGCAACAGGTACTTTTTCTGGGTTTTACCTCACTCTTTCAAAATAGACATGAATCCTCATAATATTTTTGGCCTACTCAAATATATTAAAAAAAATCAAAACAATCAATTTCTTTGAGGAATATTTACATGTGGTTGGTCATTGAAAAATTAAAGAGTTACTGCCAATCTTTGAACACATTCAAGCACATGGTAACAATTATTTTATCTATATGAGAATTATGAACTGTTTTCTGCTGAGAATAACCAAAACCCAAGAATAACTCAAGATACCTAAAAGCCATAATGATACATCATTGTTTTATTGCTTCTTCTTAAGCAGTCATATTGCTTATAATAACGTTAAGTACTTGAATTACTCTTGACAGTTATTTCACAAAATTGACCTCAAGGAGTCTGATACATTATGTACAGTACTATTACTGCTCACAGAAACTATATGTGAAAGGAAGTAGCCAAAGTTAATATACTCAGAAGTTCTGACTAATATCACTGGCAGATCTTGTTGTGTTCACCAACCTCAGTTACTAATGTCCAGTGTTGTTAGAGAATAAAGTAAAATGACTTTACTTTGTATAAAAGAAGAAAAGTGTTATTTAGACTCAATTTGTGATATCTGTGGTATCCTTTGACAAGACTGAGATCTTAATCAGTTCTCCAAATTTCAGATACGGCTTTATTCTTAGTAATAACTATAGTGAATGCAGAAAAAGGAACAGTTTTTTTGTTAGTTAGTTCTACCAGAAGGTAAGATACCTTTAATTTTTTTTTATGGAGGAAACAATATAGTTAGTATATAGTGAAGATGTAATACACTTTTAACAGCTCTTTAAAATTATAGTGCTGTGATATAAATTTAATTTCATGGGAATAAATATAATTATGGACAAATAAATATAAAATTGAGACAAGAATACTCTAAATAATGGAATCATAGCATAATATAAATTGAAAGGAACCTCTTGAGTCATTTGGTCCACTTCCTTGCTCACATTTATTTGTAGTGTAGTTGTGAATTGAGCTCAGCTAACCATCTACAGAATGGCCATAACTGGTCCAAAAGACATTTAACCTAAGTCAGCACAAGAACCTGAATAAACAAAGCAGGCCAACTGATGGAGACAGCTCAAACAGTGCTAAGACCATTAGCATCAGTTAACAGTGATCAATGTGTTGTCTTTTTAACTTTCATATGTAGCACTAAGAAGTTTATCATCATAAGATTTCAGCCTTGGCCAGAGCCAGATCAATAGATGTCTCCTCCGGGATAGACATTACAGTAAATCAAGTCTCACCAGTTACCGTCTGAAGGTTGAAATGCTGAGTGGTATGGGGTGAAAAGAAAGCAAACTTGTCATGCAATGGAAAACTCTGTGGCATTGGTGGGGTGATTCAAGTTAGTACTGTTGCATCAGCTTGCAACTGCAGTGGAAATAACTTATGCACAACAGATGCTTTGCTGGAACTGCAGATTTAGTAATGCAAGATGAAAGCCGCTCATTTAATGGCCTCTAGTAATACCCTTTAAAACATGAAGCAAATGCTTCTCTTTTCAGCCAAGAAGGACTGTGTGTCTCTTGATCTGCTGGGACTGACAACAAATGTGAAAGTTGTAAACTGCTATAAAATTAATACCTTCAGGGGTCATAAACTGATTTATTTTACCTGAACAATTAATTGGCTGAGCTCAAGAGGTTCAGTGCAATTTAGTAATGATTATTTTATACATATAACTTATTTTTGTTCACAGATCTAATTGTATAGTGCAATAATTGTCTACTGATCCTATTTTAAAACTCCTCATCTGCAATGCAGTTTATTTGCTAGGGAAGCTCTGGGGAAATAAAACAAAGACCCACAACTCTATTTTCCTGAAATACAAGACACAAAATAAAATCTATTTCATTTTAAAATCAAACTATCCACTGTTGAATCACTGCATGTTAATGTATTTGACTTCTCTATTCTACTGAAAAATTATTTCTAAGATTGTATCAAAGTTTGTCCAAAAAAGTGTTTTTTGTTTGTTTGCTTATTCTTTGGCAGACTATAATGTAATGAACACTCAATTTGATGATCATCTTAAGAAATTAACTAGGAACATGCAGCTATTTTATGAATTTGCAATGCTATGATTTACTCCACACATCTTGATAAAAGTTCAACCTTATCATAAAAGCAGCATGATGAGGTTAAAGAGTAATACTAGTGAATAAATGAAAATGATTAAGGTATTCATAAAGGTAAATGTAGGCATCAGAGGACCATTACACTTCTTTAGGTCTTCTGAGTATCAATACAGTGATAAACACAGGTTTAAATTCCCCATTTCCTGGAACACTAAGGTTCCATCTGTACAGGGTTTTAGAACTAGGCACAGCTTGCAGTAGTAGTTGTTCATATAAGAGAAGCACACTTACCGAGTTTAAAGGGATGTAGATTGTCTCTTTTGAGCACTTGTCAGGAAAATAAAGGAAGTATGCTTGCCAGAGTCTTTTAAAACTAATTAACAAGGGTTAATGAAAATTCATTACCAAGGTAAAGTGTTTCTCCCCTTCCTTATTGTCCCAAAACCAGTGAAACAGTTTCAGAGCTGTAAGCCCAAAACGCTACATGGAATTTAATAACCCTCACTGTCCACCTCTAACAACTTCTCCACGCCGTTATTTAAAAAATAATCCCTGTTAAAAATATACTGTGAACTTGGCTTTAGTTGGGCCGTGACAGAAGAAATTAATTTCATCAAACTTACTATTTGTCAAGGGAGAAGGGCAAGTTCAGTCAGAATAATTGGCAGGATCATCTGTTTCTGAAATTTAAACTAAAGATAGTAGCATCATAATAATCTCAGGTCTCAGATCTTTTCTGTTTTCCCATGAAACAGCAAATTAATTCAATTAGTTGAAACAGGCCATGCGTATTTAATGTGACAATTTGAAATGGGAGTACTACCTTTTATCCTTGAGAATTCTAATTATATCATTAAGGTTGTTTATAGAAATCTACAAAATTAAATGATTACTACTGAACATCATCATCCCCGAGATGAAGGCTGGGTGAATTCTGGGTCTGATAAGAGGAAACAGTTTTTCATTTCTAGATCACTGCTTTGAATTCAAGCCAGGATCACAACAATGAGAAGTCATTATCTCCAAAAGACAGGCAAGTATGAGCTGTGAAAGGAGACTGTTTCTTAGGGTGCTGGTAACTGCCCAAGAAGTCTGTTTTGCATGCAGTACTGCTCTACAAGGACAGTAAGATCAAGCCTAGCTGAGAGTGTAGAACACACTTTGTAGAAACTTAGTTCCAAGTACCATCAAGCATCCAACTTCCACAACAAAATTATTCTGTAACATACCTAATCTAATATAAAATTATAGAGAAGCAGCTTCCGTGATGGGTTTAATACTGAGAACTTTGGATTTTCTGTTCTCCAAAGCTTAGGCAACTCCGCACATCTATCTATACATAGACTTAGAAGAGTCTTTTCCTGCTAGACTTCTGCTGTGTTTAGACTCAAAGGTTCTCTGTGTTTAGACTCAAAGGTTTAGACTCTGCTTCTCTGTGTTTAGACTCAAAGGTTTTACACTGTTGCCATAGAAGCATTTCTGAAGATAGCAGCAGTGTCCTAGTGGTTGTTTGCAGAACTTCATGTACAATAACTGCATGCAAATCATGAGGATAAAAGAGGGTTGTGGTTATACAGTCACTTGAGACATTATCATGAGCCATCTTTATTACCCAGATCTGTAAGCTTCATCTGTGGTGCAATCAGAGAATGATGACTTGAAACGAGATCTCTGTTTTTGCATGTGCTTCTGACAAATAAGTAATTGATGTACTATCTGACTCTCCTCTCATGGAGATTTTATCTGCCTGAGTTCAGAGCAGAAGAAGAGACAGTGCAGTTGGTGACCTCGAAGGAAAAAGCTGGAAGAGGTCTTACCAAGGACCTGCCCCTGCATTAGCCAGGAGCTGCTAAAAGCATATCATAGTATCATAGAATCATAGAATCAGAATGGTTTAGGTTGGAAGGGATCCTATTTCATCTAGTTCCAATCTCCCTGCCATAGGCAGGAACACCTCCTGCTAGACCAGGCTGCTCAAAGCCCCATCCAGCCTGGCCTTGTACATCTCCAGGCTGGGAGCATCCACAACCTCTGCGGTCAACCTGTTCGAGAGTCTCACCATCCTCATGGTAAAGATTTTCTTCCTAATATCTAGCCTAATTTTACCCTCTTCCAGTTTAAAGACATTTCCCTTCATTCTGTCATTATATGCTCTTGTAAACAGTCCCTCGACAGCTTTCCTGTAGGCCCCCTTCAGGTTCTGGAAGGAGTGTGAAGTACAGTCTGGGCCCAGTTCTGAGTGTGACTAGACAAGTACTGTCTGGATCTGGACCCTACAGAAAATGAGTGGATGGCACAGGACCCCACGACAGCACTGGTAAAAAACAGATGTCTTCACACAATCTGGTACTTTTAAGACACTATTTCTAAAAATACATTATTTTTATTCAAGTGACTATTTATAGGAATTGGCTTTAATTTTTTGGCACAAGCATTAAGAAATTGTTATTTGTGTGAAGGGTTCTGCATTTATTACGCTGACATTAGTTAACAAATGACACTGAACTAGTTTAAACTGTTAAGTTCCGTGCTGTCTGTTCCCAGGGAGCCTTTTGAAGTGTATAGTATGTCCTTGCTCATTTTCTTAACCGTTTCCCAGAGCTATTGCACACTAAATGCAGACCATATGATAAGATCAGACTTACACTGCCACAATCTCTGAGAAGACTGAATGGGTTAATGATTTTATTTCTCTTTATAGAATACTTCCACTGCGTTGTTATTTAAGCTATTATTTTTGTTCCCTCATCCCAGAGCAGCATTAGAAAATTGCAGCAGTTATAAATCCTTCATTATGACTTTTCAAGCTAGAAATGCCAAGCTGCATCCACCATTACCCTCAACAGGCCTGTTCATGGTGGCTATTACAAATGAGGTGGCATATATGTCAATGTCATGCAGCATTATTCTGGCTTATCAGTACAGCTATGCTTGTAAATAACTTTTTACATTATCAGAATTATGGTTACATTTCTAGACTTTAAAAACTGATTTTATTCTAAAACGTCTCTGTCTAAAGCAAAATTTCAGATGTCATTTCAAGAAACTGCTGATAACCTTCAATTGCAAACAAAGGCTGTGTACATTCTACTGGCTAAACAAGTGCCTGGAAGCAAATGCAAGTATAAGACTCCTAGTTTTTCACACTGTTAAATTGCTCCTGTGCCCTGCCCTGGAGTGACCTATCCAGCTCCTTGTGGGATGACCAAACTTGGAAGACTGGAGAATGGAGCTTCATATATCCCAAAATACAGGAGGTTTCATAGAATCATAAAATTATGGAATATCCTGACTTTGAAGGAACACGTTAGGATCAAGTCCAATTCCTGGTTCCATGCAGGACCATCAAAAAATCAGGCAATGTGTCTGAGAGCATTGAGACTGCACAAGTTTATCTTGCTCTGCTTGGCACAACTCTCTAAAAAAAGTGCCAGCAGGTCTGCCATGCTCATTTGTCTTCACACCATGGTTCAGGGAATGCTACCCCTCTTCAGCATCACATTAGAGACACTAAGAAACAAGCTATGCATAGCTGGATGCATACAGTGAGCTGGGCAGGTGAAAAAAATAAGACTAAGACAAAGTTTTCTATACACAGATAAGTTGCCCATGGCCTTTATTGCTTGCCTGGCACACCAGTTTGCCACCTCACACCACTAAGCAGAGCTTCTGCTGGTTTAAAGGTGAAATTCCTGGTATGAAAAGGTGCCCCAGTACAGCAAGGAAATATGTCCTGAGCTACATCTGAGCTTTTGAAAGCCTACACATTCAAACACTGAGCAATATCAAAAGTGGAGTTCTCCAGTTTTGTAAGGAGGAGGAGGCCAGGTGCCTGGATACCACCTCTGCTCCCTGAATTGCTTCATTTCCAACTTAAAGCTGTGCTGTTTCCCACCTGTTTGTGACCCTCCTTGAGCTCCTGTGGTAGCACCTCTGCAGCAACATCAGCCTTCCCCAAATTTCCCTCCTTTGACCAGGGAGCTTAGCCTGAATCATCTCCAGGGATCACTTCCAACCCAGATTTCCAATACAGATTTTGCAGCACTCACACATAGGGTGGAAAGTGGGTTTCCAAAGGAAAAATAATTGAGAAAAATGATATAATATGCAGATAGGATAGACTGGAGTGATCATGAGCAAGGCTCAGTCAGATAGCCTTAGTGACTGACAACTTGCTTATATGCAACTGGACTCTTTTATCACTTTTTTGTTATATTTTCTCAATGCTGTTTCTCCCTGATCCACCTTGGCCTCATTATCTCTGATTTTGGCCCATCCCCATGACATTCTATAATAAATTTTGCAAAGTCTACAGGGTCCTTCAAGTATCCCATAGTACTCATTACAATGTTGTTTACATCTTCTTATCTATTACAAGATTCAGGTTGACCCTTTTCCAGACTGTGCCTTAGCAGATTTTTAGTGGCCTATCATCCAGTGGCTGAGCTGTTCTGGTCTTTTAGTCTTTGTTCCTGACTCCATTATCATGTATCTGCCAGGTTTCTGCATATGTGCGCTTAATTAATCACCTTTCTTTGTATTTGGTATTTAATGCATAATGAATAAATCTCAATCGGGTAACTTAATTAAATAAATGCTCTCATATTATACATGCCCTTGCAAAGATTGATCAGCCTGAATGATCTGCAGCTGAAGTCCAGGATACACTGTGTGAGATAATAGGACTTAATGTGTCCTGTGACTTCTAGACTGTGAATGGTATAATTTTTCCTGCATTAGGAGTTATATTCTAGGCCTTCTGGGGAACTGATGGGCTCAGTGTATAGGCTTCTCTCTCCAGACTGCTGTGACACTGAGAGATCAATTTCCTATAGACACATACTCATACATGGAGAACCTTTTATGTTTGTCTTCTCTGGTGCACATCCAGTCATGGTAGCAGTTTGTGGCTGGGCATACAAGAGCTGTAAGGCCCAATTCTGCAGCAATTGGTCCATACAGAAAGGCAGTAGTATTCACACATCAAACCTATCAAATCCAGCCAGCACTATTTACAATCCTAGAAATCTCGATGCCCAGCCACTCCTTACCATTTGCAGACTGCTTTCCAGATTTCAGGGCCCAAAATTTATTGTGTCTGTGTAGAAGTTTTGAGTTCTGGTGTGCACAAGGTCTCCTCAGTGGTCCACCAGGGATGCCCACATAAGAATCTTCAGAACACATTCAGCCTATCCTATGTGCTGAACAGTGGAAACTGGTTTTCTAGTTTCTCTACCCACTGTAGAAAGACTGCTGGCCAGAGCAGCTCAGGCACACCACGTGACTGATTCCACTGACCAGAAGTGGCACACTGCATTTCTAGCAGTCTATGTGCTTAGCTCACAGCTACTGAATGCCTTATTTATGTAGTGTTCTATTTGAGTAGCAAGCAGCTTGCCAGCTGCCATTGCAGAGAGCAAGAGGCCTGCCAATGAACTGCCAAATCTTTCTGATAAAATGCTGCCATGGCCAAAGTATCAGTGGTACTTAGAACCTGCAGAGCAACTGAAGGCAACCTGTTTACTGTGGGCAGCAGATAAAGACTGCCTGCCTGCTCCTGTTAATGGAGCTTAGTGAGGTGGCCGTGTCACCCTGGGGGCTAATAAATCCTAAGCATGTTGTGTGCTGTGCTAGAGAGGTGCCCAGATGGGTTGGCACAGAGCTCTTTGGAATTTTGTAAGAAAGGTATCCCTTCAAGTGCAATGCAATAGGGACACAGAACATCTCTCTAGAGTGCTTCGATTGATATAGATGTCACAGAAAACATGACCAGTCTTGAGGGGCAGCAAAAAATGCCGTCAGCATTTATAAGATAAATGTTTTAAATCTTTTATTTAAGATGTTAAGGTAAAGAAATATATCCCTATTTGTATTTTTTTCCTTTTCCTCTCTCTTTTTTCTTCTTTTTTTCTTTTTTTTTTTGGGGGGGGGAGGGGGGGGCAGGGAGGGGTAAAAAAACCCAAGTAGATTACATACTTTTTTGCTTGATCAAATTTAGACCCAGTACAGTAATAAAAATGCCCTATGTCAGTGGAAAATAAAGTAAACTAGATGAAATAATGTCCTCATTATTTTTGGTGCTGAATTGTAGTACTACAGTACTGTTATAACAGGATGATTTAGCTCAGTATAATGCTCCCAGTTGTCTTATTTTCCCGTTAACAATGTTTGTTTCTCTCCATAGCCAAAGTAACCCTTCAAGGTTCTGCAAGAGTGATGTACAGAAACCTCTGCTAGTCAGTAGTGACAGCTGGTGGGGGAAACTAAAGAGCTATTCTTCCATATTTCAGTACTTTACAATATAAGCCAACATTTCCTAGTGAAACAGAGCAGACTAACATCACAGGGGAAAGGGAAGGACAGGGAATGACTGAGAGGACTGTTCACATTCCCTTCATTTTTTTTTTTTTTCCCCAGTGCTAAAGCATGAATCTGAAAAAGTTAAATGTCTGTGATTAGGCAAATCAGCCCTCATACAATTGCTAAAATAAATACAAATTGTTGAGGTGCTTGCATTTACATTAGATATTGAGCCACACTGCAGTATGACTGTGATCTGTAAGTTCAGGTTCCAAAGCAAATGCATGTGGTTAATACTCCTGTGGTGGTTGTTTGTTTGTTTGTTCTTATGAGTTAAAACAGATGTAACTTTAGCATGAAAAGGATTTGAGCAGTTTGAATGTCTCTTTACTTGGCATATATCTTTCAGCTAAACCTGAAAACAAAATACTACTTCTCAGACTGTTAAGATAAGAACTGGCTCACGTACCTTTGCTTCTCAGTAATAGTGGCACTGTTTCAGACTTTTATACTCACAAACTGAATGAAAAATTACATACTTCCTTTTTCAGTGTTCTATTTTTGTAACCTCTGAGCCACCCTGTATGAATAACGTTCATTTATCAAATAATCCAAATATCATCCCACTTTGAATTATAACAGTTTCTTGTAGCTTTCAGAAAGTCACTCACAGATCTTCCTCTGCTAGTTAGCAGATGGCTAAAACAATTTCAGCGATGAGGTAATTAGAATGGCACAGGGTTTCTACACAGATCCAGTTCAGAACATTTCTGTACTCTACTGGAAAAGAGGCAGATGTACCTTGTAGTGCACATCCTGGGATTAGATATGGCATTTGTTCCCAAAGCTGCTTATCCTAACTTGATGGACATGTACTGAAGTCCACATTCAGTAAAGGTTTGGAACAGATTCTTTATGTTTGCAAGTTGTCTTGTTGCCTTCAGCACTTATCATCATAAAAATGAGAAACAGTGCTGCTATTCCCCATGACAGTAAAAAAAGTGACTTACAGTTTATAACGAGAAATTCATTAAACATTTGAACATTATAGTGATAAGTAAGACAAAAAAAACCCCACAGCCACGAAGACATTAGTGTTACTGTCAGAGAGGGATTTGGATGTGATTCAGTAAACAAAGCATGCAGCCACATGCTGTATGAGTATAAAAAAGACATATAGGACAGCTGGTTCCTCCCCCCGGAGCACCATCTATACTGTGTTGCAAGGCCTTGATCCAAAGTTAGTGATTGCAACTAAAAGGTTCCAGCTAACAGCAGTCAGCTGTGGACTAGGCTCTTGGTGAGGAAGACATCTGCTCTAAAATGAGCAGAGAATCATATTTAAATTCTTTCAGCACATACTCACAGAAGTAGAAAAAGCACATAATAATCATTTGGGCTGGGAGGGACGTCTGGAGGTCCTGAGTCCAAACTCCTGCTCAAAGCATGGCCAACTTCAATGCTAGAACAGGTTGTTCAGGACCTTTTCCACTTGAGTCTTTGAAATTACCAACATCTTTAATCCCCCAGGCAGGTTGTTCCAGTGCTTAGCCACTACATCTGTGACATGTACATAGCAAGGCAAAATTCAGACAATTTCTGGCTTTTTGGTGATTCATTTTTCGGCACTGTACTTCTACAGGTTCGTGTCCAAGTTCATATTCATATATGGGTAAATTTTTTTCAGACAAGAGTTGCATCAGATGCATTTATAATGTCTATTATTTGTTGGTGATTCTGGTAATGAGAGTAACATCAACCATAAAATTAGGAAATAATATAAGCAGGATACAAATGTTTTATAGTCAGCAGTTCTTTTGTGTTCCAAGCTTCTTCCTTTGTTGTGGTAAATGTTTCTTTGCCCCAGAGATAGGATTAGTATGTGCTTTCCATGAAATTAACAATGTGGAGGCACTTCATGAAGGCCCTTCATTCTCTGTTTCAAACATCAAGGTTTTCTTATGCTAGGACAGTTACAGAGGTGAGATTGCATAAATCTTGAATTAAAGAACACATTACATATATATATCATGGGGAAGAAAAGCATTTCTGGGATTTAGTCTGTTGCCACTTCTCTCTCCCTAATATCACTGGTGGCACTGCACCCATCATGACAGAAACGTTGAGGGCACAGCTACAGTCTGCCTTCAGCGCGTGTACAAAATATCAGTGCATTTTTTCTTCTTAAAGGATCTATTTTGTAGACAGAACATTACTGAAAACAACAACAACAACAAATATATTGCCATTACAAATTAAAATTAAGTTTCATTTCATATTCTTTTGTTTTCCATGGTAATGCTTATCCATGTTCCTTGACTTGGTAAAAGTTGTTAACCATTTTCCAAAAAAAAAACCAAAAAGTCTTGCTCAAGCTGTCACATAGTATCACACAGTTTTCATAGTATCTCGTTTTCTGAGGTGTTTGCTTTTTGTGGACCATTTCATTATCATGCAAATGGAGTTGGGCCATTTCTGCAGACAATCTAATTGTTGGCATAATATGTTCTCATTATTTGTATAGTGCAGCAGTTTGTATTAGGCTATTATCGAGTGTAACAGAAACACATATAACAGCATGAGTTTTGAGAAATGGAGGCTATTCTTTATCAAAGGCTGTATGACCTGGATACAGATCCAGTCTAGAATCACAGACAAATATCAACCGTTCCAAACTGCACAACTCATCTGGAGCCCGAACATGCACTCTTTGGGACAACAGGAGCAATACTTGAAGCTTTCTTTCCCCCAGTGATGGCCTTTTTGAACAAACTCTAACTCTTACAAGTTGAAGGAAATATTATGGTATGTAAAGGAATTGAGATAAATAGCACTACTAGAATAGCAAATGGAGACCAAGCCAATCTGCTTTTAGCTAGTAATCAAAATGCAAAAGTTTCAACTTTCATTCTGCTTCCTAACGATAAATCTTATCTTTTCAGGATATGCTGCCTATGTAGCAGAATTGAACTTTGGCACATAGCCATCCACAAATAAGCAAATTTGCACACTATTTAGGTTGGCTCTTGATGGAGCCATATGTTGAAGTTTCTTAATTAAAAAAGCACCTTAGAAACACTTCCAGTCTTCATACTGGATAAAACATCTTTCAAGGTTCTAAAATATCAACAAAATAGTACAGTAGAAAGAATAATTTTCTCCCCCCGTGGGATGATGTAAATGATGACTACAGTTTAGCAGCCATTTTTACTTGTTTACAAGATATTTCAGTGCTATTCAGTATTTTGAAGTGGAAAAGAAGATGGCAAACTGATAATCAAAGTTTTGATGCAGCGAGGAGCAGTCATTTCTGAACTATGTTGACAAGAAATAAGAAGCCCATATCCCTTTGCTAGCATTGAAGTCCTCAGCTAAGTCACTCAGGGAAAGCAGCTAAACTTCAAGGCTTACTTATCAGTTTCCAACAATATGCAATATGGTTGGATGTAATATAGTAGATCAAACCTGATGTATCAGAGGAGGGTGTATATTTTTTTAATTGCCAGTCTTCCGCTGAAAAACATTACCTCCAAAAATATATGTTGTGCTAACAAGTGATAGAGTTTGCTGCAAGTACCAGTGCTCCTCAAATAGTTTATTTTCTTGGCTCATTTCACTTTTGCTGTTAAAAATTTTTAGTCTGTTGAAAATATTGGATACTGAGTACCAATTTGCCTCTTTTAGTTGTTAGAAGTAATCGATCACTGTCAAACCGTGGAGGGTGCTCCAAAAGTAATGCCTCATATTTTATTATGTTGGCCTGTGACATCAGAGGCAGGTGCTGGTGATATGGCAGCAGAGGCTGAACCTTCTCAGCAATAATCCACTACATTTTGTTGCTATGTGACAGATGGCAGCAGAAGGGCGGTCTGACAAATTGTCATCCAGTGTGGAAGTACATACAAAGTAAAGGTATGTCATTGAATTCTTCCATATGAAAAAAATGGCACCCACTCGCATTCATAGATGTTTACTGAAAATTTCTTGAGACCAAACAGTGGGATTGAGCACAGTGAGGCGGCAGGTGGTGTGTTTCACTAGCAGCAATAGCAGGTCACCTCTGCTGGTTCGCACTGTTACAAGTGCAGCATGCAGATTCTTGTTCATCACTGGTGAAAATGCATAGCTAATGGTGGTGACTGTGTGGAAAAACAATGTTTTGTAATAGAGAATTTTGGTCGACCAAATAGCGTTATTGTGCTCTTTGTATCTGTTGAAGTTTCCATGGAAATAAATAGGAGACATTACTTTTGTTTTACACAAAAACATTTCTAGTTTTTTTTTACATCCAGTCTTCCAAGAACTTAGTGTTTATGAAGCTCTTAGTCTACTGGAAAAGGCTCCAACACTTCTTCCTGAATTTTGACGCAGTAACTAAACATTTATGCATCAAACAAGGCAGAGAAAAGGAATAGATGAATGAGTAAGCCATGTGGTGGGACTCCATGTTGAATCCTTTCTTCCAGGGTGACCAGCTGCTGGCTCCACAGGAGGAGCTGCCAAGATCCACAACACCACTTCCTGCACTTGGGAGGGGAAGGGGGGCATTTTTCCTGAAGCCTCCAAGCACTTATTTGCTTTAATGAACTTTTATAATTGTGGTTACACAGAGTGAAATAGTGTCAGCAAAATAATAATATACTGCACTCTTACTTGGTAAAGTGTGTAGTACTACAAATTGCAATCTAATCCAGGATTAAATCTGTTTCGTGTCTTTTCCAAACTCATTCAGTTCTTTGCTTATAACATTTTTTTTTTAATATATTTTTCTGCCAGATAGGTAAATTGCTCCCTAGCTATTAAAGGTCTTGTCATGGTCTATGGCAATAACTTTTTTTTTTTCCTTTTTTTTTTTTTTTTTTTTTTTAAGGGGGACTATGTGTGAGATTTCTGGGGACACAGCCTCCCATCCCTCTCCCACAGCATTCTTTGCTTCCCCAGATGAAGAAGTGATGGGGTAGGGATGTCACTGCAGTGGAAGCAGCATGATTCAGAAAGTATCAAAACACTCCCACAGCCAAAGGAGTCCTCCAGCAAACTGTGTGAGATTATTCAAACTTCAGCATGGGATCTACCAACCTCGCGGGCCTGATGCAACATGTGAGGTGAGGAGGAACATCTCCCATTTATTCCATATAGATCAGAGCCAGTTCTCCCAAGTGTTGCTCAGACAAGTATCATGCTATTTGCAAATTCATGTCTGCAGTCAATGCTGGCAGCACAGAAATCTAGATGGAGTGTGACAGATGTACTGTAAAGAGCAGGCAGATGTAAACTCTAATCCAACCACATGGAAGATTTCTGTAGTACCAGAGCAAGCAATATTTTAGTGTTTCTTCTCTTTTCAGGGACTTCTGTGTCTCCTTTCTTCCTGGTATGGGTGCAGGGGGATGTCTGTATCCTCCTAATCTTGTCTCAAGCTATAGGTCAAATTGCATGTGAGTCAGTTTCTAGAGAGCAGTAGCAACTGGCACAGATAAGAGAATTCCAGTTGCTCCTGCCTGCTGCTGGCCAGTGAACATCTTTGTGCACATTTCTGCTAAATAGGCTCCACGGTACTCAGCTCAGCCCTGGCTCTGATCAGTCTTTGTTTCTCCAAATACCCTCTGAGCTTCTTTCTATTCACTCCCAAGCTCCCTCAAGAAATACTGACTGATTGTGGTGTTTTTATAGGAGACAAGAAATACATTGCTATAGAGCCTTCCAGCAATTTGATTTATAGCTGTGCAAGCACTCTGGTAATTGCATGTAATAAGTTACTGGTCCAGACCACAGTATCTTGCACTTACAAATGCTAGAGGGAACTCTTTTTGCTTGTAAAGCTTTTCTGAGTCTTACGCACTCTTCTTAGTTCACTTTTGATAGATTTTTAAAAGGATGTTTTGTCACACTTGGTGAACTGTCATCTAGAAGAGTTCCTCTTAATGTACTTTCAGATTATGTTCTGAAAAACTAGACTTATGAACAACATTTTAGTTATATTGCAACCTTTTTCCACCATTCATATTCTCACTTGAAAGGCCAGTGAATCTTCCATGTAAATTCTTGGACTAAATTATAGTATGAAATAATAAGAATTCTGTTCCCTTGTTTTAAACATCCTATGATCACATTACATGAATTAGCACCCTCTTCATGATTTGTGCAAAATTTCTGAGTGGAATGTTCTATTCATTTTAGGTACTTGTTTCGGAAAACACATTGCCACAGAGAAGAATCCGGGAGTATTGTCAGCTTTCCTAATGTTTTATATCACTTTAACCTTTCTAGATTTGTTCCTTTTTTTTTTTTTTTTTAATTCTTCCTCACATTCTGCTTCTACTCAGCACTGAGCTGAGCTCTTCTATTTCTTACTAATATAAAAACACAGATCTTTCCAACCATTACAGTTAATTGAGAATCCAAATATGTATTCAGTGGTAAGTATTCCTCCAGAATTTGTATTTCTCAACAATTAATCCCTTCTGATGTTATGTTTCCTGCTGATCTGACTTGTTTTCTTTGGGTCTCTGAAATGTCAGCTTTAGTCTAAATAATATCCTGTCATCTGTAACCATTTGCCTTGTCATTTATTGTCCTTTTAAGCTTGCTAACAAACTTCAGAATCAGAAATCAGTTATCCTCTGTAAAAATAACAGAATTTTCAGAAACACTGTGACCCCCTAAGCATAACAAAAGATCGCATGGGAGGAATAGATGGAAAAAATCCTGGTTTGGGAAATATAAAAGAGTACATGATTGAACTGTCCAATTCATTATGCAGAGGCAAAGGTGGAGCAAATAATAGTTATTGCAAGAGAAACTGAGATGAATGGATTACTGTTTAGTCTTCCCAGGCAGGTAGCTTTGCACTCTGCCCAGCACAAGAGTACAGTGACAATCTGTGAACAATACTAAGCTGGGAAGAACTCAATGAGCACTGAAGGAACAAGTGACCTTGATGAAAAAGAGAAACAAAAAAAAAATGCAATTAAGTTCCGTCTAGAAAGGGTTACAACTGCACAAATACATGGCAGGAACAAGAAGAAAGAGATCTGAGCGTTGTTATATCAAAAAAAGCCAATCAGTTACCATTGTGTAAGATGCAAACGTACGACTAGGAGCCAAACCTGTAAGAATAGTGAGCAGTCCTACTGCACTTAGTAGCGACAAGACTGCAACCAGAACAGTGTTCATATTGCAGAGCTGGTTCTAGCCAGACTGAGGAAACTCATTTAGCTTAGACTAATGAAGAAAAGAGAGCTGAAAATAGGAAGAATGCTTTCAAACTCCTAAACGGATAAGAATAATGTCCCCATTGACTAGCTGAATAAGCTAGGAATCTAACATTAAAACAAGGAGGATTCAAATCATCTGTTAGGATAAAAAGAATCCCTTCCAACAGTGAGCACTAGACAATACTGGTGTAGAGTCTCTGAAGTTGCTGAAGCCATATAAAACAAATATAATCTTGTGAATTTCTTGGGTTGTGACATAGTTGAGATTCATCTTGCCTAATTTTATCTGTCTAAAAACATTCACTCTTCAGTGCATCATCTGGGAAGCTTTCACTGTCAGTGAAGACAGACTTCATTCCAGAGGAAATGCTTCCTATCCTAAATGAAATATCTAGACTAGGCAGAATGAGGGGCCGTGTCCTTGGTTAATACAAAAGTAGTATGGAGATCCCGTACTGTTCAGGCTGGATGCCTGGCTTCCTATTTTAAAATGTTTGCAAGATGAAGGAAATGTGTAATACTCTAAAAAAGCATCATATCCTGCTTGTTCAAAATGCTTTCATCTTTAGAACTATTTCAGTGACATATGATTTCCATGATTCCAGTGATTTAATGGAAAAAAAAATGCCTGAGACTATGCTTTGAACCAAAGTTCAGTTAAATGATTGTTTATCTACTTAGTAAAATATATAAAACTGAGAAGCTTGTGATTTTCCAAAATCTTCAGCACGGTACTTTCTCTGAAAGACAAGACTGATATTCCACTATGTGCTACTTGTTCTTGTTTCTCAAAGCTTATCCTGAGCAGGCAGAAGAAAACTCTAGCAGAAGCCTTGAGTCTATCTGCAATGTTCACAGAACTTATAGGCTGTCCATGAACAGATACTGAGTTACGTCTTGTACACTTACAAGGCTTGTCTGTAGGCTATTCATTAAAAAAAAAATAAAAAAAATACAAAGGCTAAACTTCTCCATGGCAGATTTGGATTCTTTACTAAGTAATGAAGATAAAAAGAACAGAAACAGAGATATGATGTGAAGGAACATTAATCCTGAGCAGAGAAAAGCCAGAAAACACTTCTCAGTGTTAGCTGGCTTTGTAACGCTGGTGTAGATATAACGAAAACAATGCAGCATATTTTAACTGATTCTTACATTATGTAACTTCCAGTTGTATTCAGTTCAGGTAGAAAGTTATAAATGTGAAATTGCTTTTCTTTGAGAAAAATAAACACTTAATATGAAATAGCATATGTGGCCAAGTGCTCCTTCCATTGATATCACTCTATTATTGATGGGGTAAATCTGGATCCCAGATATAAGAGAAGCATACAAATAATGGGCATCAGTGCCCTTCTTTTTTTTCTCCCCAAACCAGGCTGCTTAAGCAGGTTTGCAGTTCAACAGCTACAGCACAGGTCAATGAGTGCTGAACCCATCCAGTTGTTACTTCTATATTCCATTTCAGGTTAATAACAGAAAAAAAAAAAAAAAATCCTTTTTACCAGTTCTAAGTTCACACATGGCTGTTGTGGGAGTACAGGGAATATGTACTAACTTTCAAACTGCCAAATCACAGGAGTTGTAAGTCATCAACTGTCTTTCACATCATCCCGCTACAACAGAAAAAACTTTGAAACCACTGAAGCTTTGATTAAAGCATTGATCCCAACCAGCAGAAAGAGGAGATGAATTAAGCATACCTTGAAAATAATTACTATAGAATTAGCTCGACATTCACACAACTAAACTTGGAGGAGGTACTTACTTCAGCACACAGCTGGAACAGAAAATTAAATTTCACCCAGGCAGAAAAACTTTTAGATTTTAGTCCAGTAAAACATATGTTTACAGAATTGACCATGAGTATATTATAGTCAGAGATCTTCGACCAATACAGTATTATTGACTGTCATTCCTTGAGGGCTGTTTCCTATGTTTGCATTTAAAATTCTATTAGACTAGAGTCTTGATAAATTGTCATTAGAGTTCATATTTTTGGTAGTAACTTTTATGCAATACTCTGGCTAAAATAAGAAAGGATACTTAATATAAATAATGGCATAAAAACTTCCTTGGATGGTGAACCTTTAACAAATTGGATGGAATATGCTCCTTGGAATATTGCTAAGAAATGTGTACTGACACACAAAGCCAGCTGCAAGTCAGTTGGAGGTAGAATTATTTTTTAATAAGGTAAATAATAAATTTATAATCATTACATTCTTAAAGTGGCCTATGATGACATCATTCATATGGTGATAGGTGGAAAATGGCATGTAGGTGGAAGCGTGAATCATGAGTGATGGCCTGTCTAACATACAACCCATTATCCAAAGGATGGAAGTGATGAAATGCAACTGTACCTATCTGAATTTGAAATATGCCTTTAAAAAAATAACACTTTCAACAGAAAAAGCAAAACACATTAAAAATCATGGTTGCTTACATGTCATTTTTATAGTTTCCCATGTCATTTAATGCAGGGAAAGTACAAGATGCCACAAAAGCATAGAGATTTGTATTATGATAGAAAACTCCTGTCATACCATTCCTTATAAAAGAAAATCTATAGAATAAACTAAATTCCTGGAAGCATCAGGATCAAGATTCATTAAATGTAATGGGATAGCTTCTCAGAATAGTCTGATCTATATTAGATAAGATGCAGAGAACATGCATCTAATTCTGAGATTCTCTCTTTCCCTATGTTGACAATAAAAGAAGTCTAGACAACTAACAGTACTCTGGACATCTACTGAGTGATGTCTACACTGCATTACAGCAATGTATATTGTAATGTTGCAAAAGTCTACATGCAACCAGGTGAATATCAGCCTGAGGAAGTTTCTGTGAATTTGGTAATTTCAGAACTGCTTCCATTCCTGTAATTCTAGCAGAATGTGTATAAAAACCCACATGAAAGTAGGTCACTTCCACTCAAACATTTGTATGTGTCAGTAAAAACCAGAATGTTTATCTTTGATTATCATACAATTTATGAATACAATTAAGGTGTGTATCTGTGGGAATGAAGAATGGCTATGTACCACTGCTGGAAGAATGGCATGCAAGCAATGTTTTCTGTGCCCATCAGCTCAAAGTATAATACCTATGCGGCTGCCTGAAGCAGTACTTCCAAAAACATAACTTTACCCTCCACATACAGAGTTTGGACCAGCATTACATGGATTTACACAGTGACACTGAAGGACAAAAGATTTAAGTTGGATATCGGGGGAAGTTCTTTACTATGAGAGTGGTGAGGTGCTGGCACAGGCTGCCCAGAAAGGTTGTGGATTCCCCATCCCTGGAGGTGTTCAAGGCCAGGTTAAGGAGGTTGGCATTCTATGACTCTACGTAATAAACAGTATAAGCAAGTACTTATTATCAGAACTTTGTACCTGGGAGAGACACCTAAAGTTTCAGAAATATCATCTCAATTTCAGAAGGGAATAAAAGAAGAAAAAGACGATTCCCTGTGATCACGTGGAGTAAATCTGTGAGTGGGCTTTCTCACAGCTGCTGTGTCAGTACGCCAGAACTGACAAGCTGAACAAAAACACAGAATTACTATAGTTGGGCTACATATCTTCAGATCAGGTAAAAGATCCTGTGCTATATGAAAGGCCTCTACTAACCAGAGATTCTCTGGTAAGTAGTCAGAATTAATTTTAACCATTAATTATCTACAGACAAGTAATCAAAATCAATAATAATTCTTAATTCTAAAAATTTTCCTGTTATACAGTGTCTTACATTAAATGTGTTCTCCAATTCAGAAACATGTGAAGGCTTTCACAGAACTTCCTACAGTTTGCTCATTTACACTTAATTTATGTGAAAAAAAGATCAAATAAGTATGCATCCAATCATCACCACTGTTTCAGCCTCAGCCTGCAGTCAGGACAAGCGTGTCAAGGTATCAGCAGCTAAAGACAGTGGTGTAATTTACCTTCTGAGAAGGTAATGACATCAATTTCAGCTATCCATATACCACTACAGAGGTTTTGTTTCTTCTGTGCTTATTTTGATACATCTGCTAGGCAAATTTTAGCTGTGTTTTGCATAAACAAGAACATTTGTACAAAACAGGTACCAACACCACTTAGTCTCCATTCTGGAACTTATGGCTGGCATTTTTTCCCCGTATACATCACAGTGTGTTATTTCCACTCACTGGAGATTTAGAAGTGAAAAGGTGTTCAGTTATAAATGGCTGTCAAGTCATAACATTTCTTGCATTTGCCTCAAGCTGTGTCAAGCTGCCAGAAGTTTACAGGGTCATAGCAATGCCTGCTAAGTGACTGTTCTTAAATTTGCACTTCGTATTAAGAAAGAAAAAGTAATATATAGTATTCCTTGGCAATAAGTTGGGTGACATGAAAGCTCCAGATATACATGAAATGAGGCCTTAATATTAAAGCAGGTACACTTCTAATCCATTCCAGAATCCCTCTCTCTGAATGATGACTAGGCTTCCAGTAACATACTCTAACTGATTAAGAGCCTTGCTTGTGTTTGCTGCTGAATTTTTTGTGATTATTATCTAAACTGTATTGATAAAAACCAATTGAGTCTGTAAAGCATATTAAAACTCTATTAGTTTCCATTAACTATAGAAATTGCATATTCTTACTGCTTACATTAGTGCTGGATGTTTCATGCTGGCCATAATTTCAGCTTTCCTGTAACCTAGCACTATTCCTTCTGAAGTCAGAAGGGATTTCATATGATTAACATAAATTTCTGAAGACTGGATAATATCTTGATTGAGCTTCACATACTCTGGGTCCTTGCCATCACTTGCATTTCTGATTGTGTTCTTCCTGAGTTGACAATGCTTTTATCACACCATCATCTCTTTAGTACATAGTACCTCCAAAACTTCTATTGTTCTTTTGCTGCAACTTTCGATCAACTGTCCTGAATGGAAAGTATAGACAAAAATATTCACAAAACCTAGGAACATTGTTCAAATATTTTCTCATCTAAACAAAAATGCAAACACCCGGTTTTCTTACCTATAATAATGAATCTCTTTACTGCCCGTTTGTCTGTCCCTATGCACCAATTCAGAAATAAACTAATTCAATCTCAACATAGCCATGACAGAAATAGGTGAGATCCAAACTAATTCTAAAAATGTAATTTCTAAGCCTAACTCTAACCCCTAGATTTAAGACTAGAAACAAACCTGATTGTATCACCAAAACCTTAACCATATCCCAACTAATCTCAACCAAATACTAACTCAAACCCTCAAGATTAAACAGAAAAATAAAACCAAACCTGAACTGTGACACTGAAGTCTAACTCTACAGCTACCCTTAATTCTTAACCCTAATTATAAATCTTAACTTCATCCATACACCTAAAAATTGTAACATGCACCATCATCCCAAAACACACCCTGAACTAATGCAACATCCTAATCCCTAGCAGAACACACTAACCCAAACTTAAAACCCCAACCTAAATCTGAATACTAACACAATCCCTTACTTTAACCCTGAACTCTAAAAATACCTTAAGAAAATCCCTAAACCTAAACTTGGATCCCTCACTTTCAACCTCAACCCTAATTTTGAATCCTGAACTTAAATGCAAAACCTAAACTTGTGAATTGTCATCCTAAACCCTAGCCTGAACCCCAAGCCTAACGCTAATGATTAAATAAAACCAAACAGGTCCTTAACACAACCACCTAATTCTGACTGTTAACCCTAACGCAAATTAAACCTTAAATCACAAGCCCTAAAACAAACCCTTAACACATAACAAAACCCCCTATCACAAGCCCTAATCAAAAATGCCTACATTCTAGTTCACATCCCAAAACTAAGCCCTAACTCAACCTCCTGTATATATATAATAAAAAAGTATCATATATATACGTATATATGATAGCTGTCAGTAGATCACAGGTGGAAATTCCAATCAGCAGAGCAAAGAGGTGCTAAAACAGCCTTTGAGAAGGAATGCTTATTTGCAATTATAAAACACTGTGACATGTCAAAAGAGGGAACTATAGTCAGTGAGCCCAGTAGTTCCATTGCAATTCCAGGCTCTGTATATTAATAACAAAAAAAATGTAAGGGAATATATTTCAAACTGGCATTAGTCATATTTTCCGGTATGAGTTTATGCATCTCTTTCTAACAGAACAGAAACAAGTAGATTCAAAGAGCTTAGAGCATGTTAAGTCATATTGTTTGATGTTCTGTAATCAAAACCCATTACATTTCCCTCAGTTAACTCCATCCTGATTGTAACAGACTGTCAAAAATACATCTTCCAGGTAGGTACCCGATTTCAGCTGAAAGAATTCAAGAGACTGAAAATCCTCCACTGCTTTCAGAACTTCATTCCCTTGGACAGTTAAACATCTATACAATATTTCTGATTTGAATTTAGTGACTTTAGACTCTTACAATGCTATCCTCCAAAACGTTAAAAATTACATCAGTAACTCCTATTTTCTGCAACTACTTATGAAATAAAATCGTTAATTTAAATCTTCTTGGAAGGTCTGAGCTAAGCCATTTGTTGTCATTTCCTCTAGACTTCAAATACTGTGTGTGTATCTCTTCTAAATTTCACTATTTTTTTCAGCAACCTCTTTGAAATATAGACACTAGAATCATTTGCATAATTTTAGATCCAGCCTTCTGTGATAGAGTTTATATTTCAGAATCATAGGTCTTTCTAAGACAGATATACTGACGACTTGTATATTTTAAACATGTGAGAAGCAAGAGACAGCTGTATAGAGGTATCAGTGCCACCTGTATACATTTTCTGGCTTAATGACTGAAGTTTTTATGTAGAAACAATGGAGAAGATGAAGGGAATTACTGAAGATCACTGCTATAAATAAATTGCATTCACCTGAAGAAATTTCCACATTCAATAGGCATAAAAAGCTGAGTCGACCTGCATGAAGAGCAGACACTTGCATTGAATCACAGGTCTAACAAAACCGTGTCAGAGTCTAACATTCTATAACAAATTTGCTTTAGATATTCTACACATGAAGGGTTTAATGTTTAACACCAAGTTAAATTATTAGAAGCTGTTTTGATGTCATATGTCATTTCGATTTTGCAGGATGATAACAGCAACATACTCAAATCACAATACAAGCGCAAATTACCAGAGTGTAGCGATTACAATATACAGTGGATTCACACTACTGGTGTAATTCCCTATAACATGCTCATCATCATGATGCTGAGCACCCTCTGCTGCTGGAAAGGAGTAATGTGGTTGAATCCAGGTCAAGTCTGCTGCTCTGTTGAAAGTTCTTTTTTGTCTGTCAGAATTACTATTTTGGTTAACGAAACAGCCAACAGTTGTACAAATGGTTGACCCCTTCAGCTGATAAGGCCAGTTGATCACGTCTGCCAGTAAAGCTGACTGATGCACTCAAATAATGCAGCCATTTATCTAGAAGAAAAAACAATGCACCCGTCCCCCTTGTGTTAAATTTGTCTTTCTTTGTGACACCCATGATCATTCCCTACATTTCTCCTTGAGCTTCATGAGCATGTTACCCTTCCTATCTCCTCTGAGCCTTCTGCTATTGCAGCATTTCATAGATCAGCCACAACAAGACAGGGCCTGGAAAATGCTGATAGGGTTAGAAACATACAGACTGCCTATTGTATCAAGTCATTTTCTGCAATATGAAACCTACCTACACTGAAAACTAGTCAGTCACTTGCTAAATAAATTACTGTTTTGGAAAAAAAAAAAAAAAAAAAAAAAAAGGTGAGTTGAATGTGAAGAACAAAGCTTGGACCTGAGGAGATGACAGAAATCACTGAGGGACACTGTGTCACGGATCTTCATCCAGATATTGCTTAGACATTGATTAGCAAGGTTCTACAGCACAGCGGGGACCACCAAGGAACCCAGAGAGTGACACAGCACAGGCTGTCTGTACTTCCACTGGCCAGGAAGAGATGCAAGGCCCTTGAAAGTTGTGCTGATATGAAAGTTACCAACAAAGTACTGGGAAGTAGAAGAATGAAGATGTTAGCTGCAACTGCAGAAAAAATATGCCTTCCAAAACGAATCTTTGTGGAATCGGTGACTAAGGAACAGGCTGGAAGTCTGATCAGAAAAATTCTTTACTAACAGAAGGGAGACAAGAGGTATAGGCAGCTCTCCTCTGATTTTTATAGTTATGTTCCTATGGTTCTGTTCAATACATTCATACCACATGTCACTGTACTATGCATGAGCTCAGAAACGACAAAACCAGGTGTGTCTAATTCCACAAAGCACATCAGACTTCCATTAACAACATTTTTGCAGGACTTCAAAATCCAGTTTACCTGAACAGATTACAGAGGAATGAACAAAACACATGATTTTATGTAAAAGTGTGTTTTTTTCCCCTTCATCTCCCCTATATGTTTAGAAAAATTGCTTTATGTTATTTGTCAAATAAAATAAAATAGGAGGTAAATCCTGCAAATTTGATAAAAACTGCTCTGCTGAATATCGTATGCTAAAGTAGGACCAGAAATTTAGTCCAAATATGCTTGAAATGTGTTTTTCTCTGAATATGTGACTGTGGTATTAGATGTAATCCATATAATGGATGTTCCATAAGAAAAATAAATAATAATAATAATATTAATAAAGCTTTGAGCTTGATTCTACTTCTATATAGGCTGCTCCAAAAGTAAATCCTCCTATTTTATTTCTAAGGAAACTACAAAGAGTACAATAATAGTATTTGACAGAGCAAATTCTCTGCTACAAAGCACTATTTTTCAATACAGTCACCACCATCAGCAATGTATTTTCATGAGTGATGAACAAAAGCCTGCATGCTGCACTTATAATCATCTGCATCAGTGGGTAACCCACAGTTTCACATCACAGCTACTATGATGATGATGTTACTAGGAAAATGTTGCCCCCACAGCCCAAACAGAATTCAGAATGTGCCAAATCTGGACCAAACAGTGGATATGGTAGGACAGTCCAGCCAAGATTTGCAGCATGTTCCATGGTCTTCACGCTAGTATGGGGCCTGGACATACTATGTTGCAAGTGAATGGTCGTCTTCTTTTCTGGCCTGATTCTGGAAAAAAAAAAAAAAAGAAAAAAAAAAGAAAAAAAAAAAAAAAAAAAGTAGAGTTTTGGTGTTTGATTATTTATTTATTTATTTATCTCCTGATCATTTTCTCAACTCTATGGCCACCTTTATGAGCAGTTTTCCCTGTTCTCAGTGTTCCAGCTCACAAAATGAAACTCCACTCACTGGGCTGCAATCAGGGGCTAGGGCTGCACAAGCAGCTGGGTTCATTTCCAGCTCCATGAACCAAGCTCATTCGCTGAGTAGCTACTCAAATAGCAGTAACAGCAGCACAGAGAGGAAGGAAACAAGCAGCCATAAGCACAAAGATAGTGTCACCCTCTGCCTCAGTAGTTCACACTGCAAGCTAACACCCACATGCAGCTGTCTAGGTGTCCACATACAGCACAGCTCTAGTCAGTCTGCTCAGAAACAGTTGTCTATAGACACGTAAGAATGTGAACATTGCAGACAGAAGCAGGATTGCTGAGATCAAAGGAGAAACAGCTCCAAGTTTAAAGGGGGAAAACACCAGCATAGAAAGATGCAAGATCCAAATGCAAAACAAAACAACAAAAACAAATCAAAGCAAAACAGAACCCATGACTAATCACGATGGTCAGTCTTACTGGGACTCCTGGACATCATGAAGTCACCAAGCAGAGCTGTCAGTGTTGCTGGTTTTGACTGGAGCTGGTGCAAGACGGCAACTCAGCAGCAACTCCTCTCTCCTAGAGAGTTGCTAAGGGCAACTCTTCCCCTTCTGACTGGCCAGTAAAGACTCTTCCGATGCCTTATTAGGTTGGTGAGCGTGTTTAGCCTTGTAGCTCATTGCACCCACCCTAGTTATCTTCTGTGACTATATTAGCCCGTAAGTACCCACTTTACATTTTAAGTTAAGAAAGTCCTGTTTGTAGAGTCTCTTTGTGCCAGGTTAAAGATCCAGAACAAATCAACTCGGAGCAACCACAACAGAGTAAGAAACAACGGGTTTTTGTTGTTGTTGTTGTTGTTTTTGTTTTGTTTTGTTTTGTTTTTTTGCATCAGTGGAGATTGGTACTAAGTGGTTGCATAGCTGTGACTAGGGCTATGACACTACTAAATCAAATGCCAGCTTATTACAAGACATAAGGAATCCATTAAAGTGGCTCAAGCATGAATTTCAGCATAGAATTGTGGCTCTGCAGATGGTGAAGAATCCTAAGTAAGTAAATTACAGAAGGTAAATAAATTAATATATTTATCGATTCAACACCAGACACATAACTCCTAATATTATATCTCAAGTTTTCTCCACCTTACATTAATGTCTCAGCGCTTTGCTCTGCCAGAGTCTAACTGTTGAAGATAAAAAGCATTGAATGCATATATATTTTTAATAAGATACTGCCAAAGCATTTCTTACCGTGAAGCTTAATAAAAAGTACTGGGAACATGATGGATGGTAAGTTATATGGCTCTGTCAAATAAGAATTTGCTGCTTTCTGAATATGAATCATTTTCTTCCGTTGATTACATTTGCATTTGTTCACATTGTAGATGCTATTTTTTCACATGGCAAGGCTTTTCTGATATTAACCAGAATGTCAGCCTCAACGAGTCTTTCTAACACATTTGATATTATTTAAGGATGGTTACATATCTTGACTAATTCCTGCCTCTTTCTGTCCTGTCATTGAAGATGTTCTTCCCTTTGTAATATCATAGAGAAAGGATGGAGCTAGCCATTATGGTCACATTTGAGGAAAGAAAAGAAATTTGATGCTGCGACAACCTTGCAATAAATCTTCATATCTTCATTGTAGGAATGCATCAGCAGGTAGCTATAGCACAGATGAGAGAATGGGAGTGGACAGTCTATGAACAGGAGCAAGATTGAAGAGTCGCTAACTGCAGCATTGATAGGACATGAGGAAGGCCATAGGTAAGAAGCATCAAGCTTACGTCTGTTCTGTATAGCTTTTTTTCACAGTACCTAATAATTTTGACAGAACATCTGCACATTAAAAGTACTTGATGAAAAAATATCATATTAGCAAAATAAAATCCTAAAAATAATTGTTCCAGAAATTAAAACTTTGCCATACGAGAGACACCGGGGAAAAAAAAAAAAAAAAGCTTGCTTTTGTAGTTGTTTTCATAAATATGACTGTATAAGTATGCTGACTTTACACCTTATCAAGAATTATGAAGAGAATTCACAGTGGCAGACCAAATTAGCAAAACTCATCAGATAGGGTGTGACAAGTTCTGATGGAAATGATATGTTCAATTTTACCTCAAACCGCAATACGACAAGATGGAGAAGGTGCAAATGAGAAGCAAGCCTGAAACTCATTAAATCATTTATTTGACACAATAATTAGACTATCCAAAGCTTACCTGTGCCAGCTAAATCAAGATTCCTAGGTGTCTGGTTGTTCAGCAGAACAATTCTTTGTAGATGTCGTGTTAATGGCCAATTGACCAGAACATTATGCAGTTATTATATGATAAGTCTTCCAATGTAGTCTTTACATTTCTAAATGATCATCAATTAGAATTTTTTCTAAAGTCAAGATGAGGTATACTGTAAATTCCAGAAGCTATGGAATTCTAGATTGTGTTTCCCTGGAGTAATCAATTTTATGCACCATCCTATCGTTTTAACCAATGCAATTAATGTGGTTTTGGGGGAAAATGGGGACACATAAATCAAAATATATGAGGCTAGTGCACAGGGTCTGCATCATTATGGCTGTGCAGTAACAAGATCAATTACCTTCCTCTCTTCTGCCCAGAAGCCTCTATGTGATTTATAAAGCAGTTTACTACAGGCTGAGAAGAAAATATTTGCAAACTGAGAGACCAAAAATGAAGAATTGCTGTGAATAATGGAATTCCTTTAAAATCAATGTGGTTTTTTTTTGTTTTTTTTTTGTTTGTTTTGTTTTTTAATATCATCTTGTTCTTAGGTACATTCACATGAAAATAAAATTTCTCTGCCCATTAACACCATAAAACACATTAACATCCAGATTATATTTCAAAGATAAAAGTGATTAAAGTGTTAAATACTTGCTTATGCTAAATAAACAAATATGCTGGTAGCACGTTTTTTTTTTCTTTCATGTCTTGTGGCAGAACAGGAGTCAGATGTTTTCTCCTTTTATTTTAAGAAGAGTTTATTTGATTCAATTTTCTTGAGGAGTTAAAAAATAGAAGTCTTCTGCTCAGGAAGTAAAGACTATATCAAAGAAGTAAATTGAATTGTTCTACACTAAAGCTGGCAGGCAAGGTGAGAGATGGTACAGTGTTCCTTCTGTATCTCAACAAGCAGGGCTCAATAACAAATGTCTTAATAGCTATTTCAATTAGTTAGGATAAAAAGAGCAAGTAAACTTACATCCTTTCAGATGCTCGGAACCCTGCTTTCAGCAGCACTGAGCGGATCTCAGAAGGATTTTCCCACTTCACAGTGAACACTGGTTTTCTTTTACATACTTCCTAGTGTCTACCACTCTGCCTGGGTTTTCAGTCAATCTGAGCACAACCAGGTCTCCAAACAGTATTTATTTGCAATTCCCTTATAATCTTCATTCACTTTCTAAGCTCCCCCATTGGTTGCCAAAAGCAAGTTAGAAATGACTTGATTGTGTTACCCTCTGCCTGGTCCTATGGTTTGCTTCTCAAACATTTCTTAATATCCCTGAGGGGCTGGGGAGGTGAAAGTGGGCATTGAGACACAAGGATAATTCCATCTCAGTTTTCCAGCTCACCATGCAGCATCAGATGAACCTCTCCATGGACTGTTCAGCATGCTGCAGGATAATCTGTCTGCTACACAAAATTAAGGTTCTCAGCATCTGAAGGGATGTAAGATTTACTCACTATCTATATTCCTTTTCCTATTCCATCATCTTATTGGAACAGAGATCCAACATCTTATTAGAACAGACATTCTGTAAGCGCTTTGTTTTCAGGACTTATTTACTGGGATCTAAAAAGAGCCCCGACCTTCTCTCTCTCACACACACCCCTGCCCTGGTGTTGAGCAGTTGCAATCACAGCATTAATATTTGTGAAAGGGGCTGCTATATTTGTGAAAGGGTCTTGCTTCAGAGCAGAGCCTTTTTCCCTCATAGTGTGCATACAGTGCACAGTAAATAATTTGTGTTCATAACATTCAAGACTGGGAAAAGGACAAACTGCAATCCTTGTTTGGACTTTCTAGTGATGAGAATCCTCTTCCAGACTCTTGCTGAAAATAGAGTCCTAATTCATTAGAACTACAAGTGACATCTAAAAACACATAATCTTCACCTAGCCATTGGAGCATTCTCCTTCCTAACAGTGACAGGAAACAGGAGATATCTAACCAGAGTTCACATCCTAGAACTGTCTGAAGTACTTAAGCAATTAAAATAATGTGACTGAGTTCCACACTTTTACAGAGAAATGCATCCAGATGGGTTGCTTCTTGGCAGGACATATCTGCAGACAAACTGAAAACAAAAAATAGAGGCTAAGAAGCAGCAAAGGAAACCAAAGACAGGCACATTCGTTTTGACTGAACAATTTCCAATTATTTTCTCAGATAGAGGGTATTATTTTGGCACTTTTCCTAATTAACTTCCTATTCGGGAATATTCCTCCAAGGATATTAGAGTGCAATGATCATAAGATTGAATCTTAGCATAGGGCATAGTGTAAACAAACAACAGAAATAACAGCTCTCCACAGCACAAGGCTTTGTTCTTTTTGATAGCTACGTTGGAGCTCTGGGATATGTAGACCAGTGACAGGCTCTGTACGGCTGGTTTGTACTCTTCCCAACAAACTAGAGGTGATCTTGACAAAGGGCAGAAGGGATATGCAAAATATGAGAGGAACTCACTGAAATTCAGTAGTACATTTTTTCTTTTCAGGAGTTTCCTCTTTTGATCACCACAACTCCACTAGTAAGCAGTACAGAAGTCTAATAAGAAATACCAGACAGTAGTGGTTCCCTTTCCAGTCATTGCCAAATTACTAAGCAGTTACTACAATTCTACCAGAATGCAATCTAACAAGAACAACAAAAAGAATTCCACATATGTACAAACTTGGCATTTGATAAATATACCTTACATCTATAGTTTCTTAAAAATAACTGCTGTTTTGATGGTGCTAAGAGTAAATACACATTTATTTTTGCAGAACAATTGTCCAGACCATTTCAACTATCTGCTTTCAAGCTTCCCACGTGCTGAATGTCCCAAAGCACCATGTGATTTATAGTTCAATAGAAAATTCTGAACAATCTCAGAACATTGAACACACATTATTATAAGTTTCACAAAGGAGTTAAGGCTTCCTCCCTCACAACCAAATGCATCAGTTCCTTAGTGATTAAATATATTACACATATGCCAGGTTAGGCAGATCCATCGTCAGGATGAATTCACGGGCATGATTTTCCATTATGATATAATGATAATGCTTCTACTCATTGCAGTGGTTAACTGTTTGACCCCACATCTACTAAAGTGCACAAAGACATAAAAACTCAACTAAGTTCATAAATAAGGGAGCAAGGGGGGAAAAAAGGGAGAATTATTCTGAGCTCAACAAGAGCTAGTAACTATCATCTTGAATGGGGTCAAGATTCTGTTATCACTTCTACAGTTACTGTTTGTATTTCTAAGGATAGTGATTTTAGCTTAAGGAGATTCTGTAGCAGTTAAAAGCAGCCATATGCCTATGAGGCATGGTGTGGATATTATTCTACAAGCTGTTAGTGCCATTAGTGCATTAATAGTCCTTAATGGTCCTGTGACAGGCTTCTGTGGGGTCTCCACTCAAATGGACCCAGAGATTCTATTTAACCTGGTTCAGCTTGTGCCTGGCCATGGACAAAGTTGTTCCAAATCCTAACCTCTACATCAACTTCCAACATTGACTTTGGACGTGCCTCATTGCTGTGGGGATGAGTGTTGATCTGGATCCTTGGCTGACCCTGACTGCCATTTCCAGACCAGCCTTGCTTTTGGACTGTGCAAGCCTCCTGTCTTGATTTGTTATCATGCTTGCTTCCCCATCTGTTGGATAGCATGACATCATGACAACCTATCACAGAGCTACTGTTCTTTCTACTACTCTGTTCAGTCATCATACACTTAGAGAGCACCTTAAAGGATAGGATTAAAATTGATGCATTAGCTATGCAAATCTTCTAAACAAGGGAAAAAGAGAAAAAGGGAAAAGAAAAACCACACCACAGATGTAAAGAGAAATGAAAGCTTGGATTAATGTTTAATCTAAAAACATTAAAAAGGTAAGAAGATGTAAGAGTGAAGGAGAAAACTAATAAACATCAGAAATGAAGGTGACAAGATGTGAATGCATTTCAAAATTGAAATTATTCTTAGTGGCTCCTGGGATGATTTGCAATGAATACTAACAATAAAGCTTATCTTAAGTAAGTAAATTCATGTGTCTATAGAGTTGTGCTAGCGTGATATAATTCAATATGCATAGTAAAAAAAAAAATAAATGCAAACTATCCTACTCATACCTCATGTTAAGTCAGATGAACACCGAAGTCAGGACATTACTGAGTCTCTATAAGAAAAAGTTACTTCCAGAACTCATCTCATATTCATTCTTTAACCCCTCTGAAGGGCACTCTTTTATGAGTATGTATCTCTGCTTCACCATTTTATAACATTGGGAAGTATGATTCAAATCTGAACTGAATGAAAACATCAGAAAGCTCTGAAAGTTTCAGTAAGTGAATGTGGGCCTAATCACCCTTTCCAGTGGAAAACTCAGTGAAAGGATGGAAAAGTCCAAGAGACACAGCTCAGAAAATTAACTCTTCAAAGAAGATAGATAGCTAATAGTTTATTATCCATATGGATATTCCTTTTTACAGATGCACAGTAGAAGGCAATATTTATCTGCTTAAGTAGATCTGTGAAGCACTGAGTGTTCAAGGACTTTTATCTTCTAGAAATGAAGTACCTATGAGGAAAAAACACTTTAAGACACATAATGAAAGTCTTAAGTACTCCACTAGTAATAGCAGGAGACCTCAGTAACCATCTTATTGTTCTTTTCACAATTTTCTTGTAGGTTTTAAATCAGAAGATAACAGGCGAAAGCTAATGACACTAGAAGTGAGATTAACTGAGATTAATTTCTCCAACTTCCGTTTTGGTAAGGTGATGTAAGATAGACTGCATCTAGTGTCAATTTCTGCATAGCTGTCCTTAAGCAAATGAAGAAAGGTCATGGCTCTTACTTGCACATGGTTTCAAGTGATTTGCAACTGTTCGTGTTACCCTGGTCAGAGTATGGCGAGTCAGTACCAGGTCTCATCGTGTAAAATCCAGAAGACAGAGCTCTTGCTATTTATAGGAATAAATATACTCAAATGCAAAAATCTAATGAAGACACAATATGCACACACATAAGATGAGAGTAAAAAATATTAAAAACCCACTTATCTTCAACTGAAATTGTGTTTAATTAAAGACAACTCAGTTATTTGTTAGAAATTACCTTGCAAGTTAAGACAAGTGTTATGAATTGTGAACAGAAGTATTAATTACATAGACAGTTCATATCACTTTTCCAGACTATAACTCTTCATGTTGGCATTTGCTCCTAGTTTCAGCTCTAACAGGTCTCATTTTAATGTCTTTATTGACTTTGCCTTTTTTTATTGCTGTTAATGTAAAACAATCTTCCTACTCACCTAAAGATGAAACTGCATCTCTTTTTGTGCTACTGCTTCTCAAGTGCAGGAAGCCCAGATGAGCTGCCTCAAACATCACATTCTTCTTTTGTGATTTAACTAGTCATGTTTTCTTTCTGGTACTTAATTCAACTTGATCCTACAGTGAGCTCAGTGCACATATAGAGAACCTTGAACCAGTACATTTTCATCATTTTCTGGAATTATTTGGTTTTGAATTAACTGAACTGAGTGAAATTGTTTAGGAAATGGCCAAAATGTTTTTTGTTTCAATCTCTGAAGTAAAGCCTCCAAAATACATTCTTCACCATATTTATTACTTGGCACACTTCAAAGAGCAGAATTAGAATGCCTGAAGAAATAGTAAAGATGAAAAAAAGTGAAGTTGAGATACGTTACTGGCAAGGACTGATGGCTTAAGAAGAGATGTCACTGATTCTCACAAGCAAACAAAGGACAAATGCTGACAGGTGAGATCATCAGTTTTTTTGTCAGAAAGTGGATGACCTTTGAGATTTGTGCAGTGACTTTTTCTAAGCAAATGATCACTGCTAAAGTTTGCTCAGCATTTCCGAAGAGCATTAGTTTGACAGGCACAGAGAGGTAAATCCTCCGCGGTACACTCATACACACAAAACAGGGAAAGCATTCTGGGATCAGCATTAGCAGACCTGTTCTGCAGTGGCCAAGTGCTAGAGTGACAGAATCATTTAGTCTTCAAACTACTTCAGTGCTTGACCTCTGCTGAATCTGCCAAGTAGACATCAATACCAGTTATAACACCTAACTGTATAATTTAGATATCTGTCAGCAGCAAACTAGACAACATCTCCATTTCAGGTAAGTCACCAAATAGCCATCAGTGAGCACAATGCTGTACTGACAAGTCTCCCCAAGACTAGATTGAAATATACAATAGGCTTTCTTTATTGGTACTTTTGCCTTTTCAAATAAACGAAAAGATACTGCATTGAGCACAAGTGAACAGGAAAGAACCAACTGCACCTCTGCATAGAGGAGTAGTCATACAGGACTCTTGACAGTGAGAAGATTAGTATGGTAGAGCATGGCAAAAGTAAGAAAATCGAGAGGTGAGCAAGAGAATCAAATCAACTTGACCTCAGAAATTGGATTTTGTACAGGGCTAGGTGAGGTGTACCTTTGGAAAAGCAGGAAGTGAAAAGGTGGTGAGTTACTCAAGGATATTACGATAGCCTAAATGGGAGATTCTGAATAAAGTGACAGAAATGGGTGATCTGAGGGAATGTTGAAGATGAATAGACAGCAGTAGCACAGGGACTTTCCATGGATATCTGATGTAACTGGCAAAACACAGACTTCAGGTTTTGGTATTCAGAGTTGCCAGCTGGAACACAGATGGAGGGTAAGAGAAGCTATGAAAGTAATTTAAGGAGTTAACTAACTTAGTTGCATTGAGTTAAAATGATGATGGCTCATACTGACAGAGATACTGGGGACATCAGTATCAGTGTGAGATTAGAAAATTCATAAGCAGACTTATAAAATCAGCACAAAGCAGATATGTATGGATGAACTGTCAGAAGTAATGTACTGAGAGAAACAGAGAATGAAGGATAGCATTTTGGAGTACTCAGAGACCGCAGGAGAAAGGAGAGGCCAACAGAACAGCTAATTAACATAGGGGGAAAAAACATTTAAAAGAAAAATAAGTGAATGAACCATTATTCTGAAAGCAATGACCCACAGACACCAGCAAAAATGCTAAAAAATCTCAAGGAGTAGAAATAAAGGCAGTTCCAGAAGTGCCATAACAACTGATGCATTACTGCTTTGGCATAGGGCAGTGATCAGAAAAATGTCAACCAGAGAACAGGAGAAAAATCAGAAATATCCACCACATCTAGGATCATGAATGATGCTTGCACATTTGGGGCTCTCAGCTTGGAGCAGAAGCAGACTTTACAAATGCACACTGAGAGGAGGCAAGTCAGCAGATACACAGTGTGCCTGAGTAACAGAATAGAATATCAGATGAAGAACCTGCACTTTACCCAAAATAATTCTACTTGGTTTTAAAGAAAAAAAGAAAAATAAAAAAAAACTTGGCTGATCCTCAGTGGTGCTGCAGCTCAGTATTGTGGAAAATTCAGGTAATAAACTGCATCTGAAATATTCATCCACCTATTTCCTAGAAATAAACATAGCTTGTGAGTATATGCACATGTTTATACAAAAACATGTCAATTTTTATCCACACAGAAGTCAAAAGAATTAATACTAGAAAGAAAAATATCTAACAGGTCATGGAAGAGATTTTAACTTGTGATTCCATAGAAGGCAAACTAGAATTTAGTCTGGACTTTTAAAATGAAGTCTGCTTAAGGGCATTAAAGCATTTGAAGAGTCAGGAAGAAACAGAAAAATGACAGTTTCTTTCATCACCCACTAGATGTATACATCAAATTTCTACCAAAGTTCAACTTAATTATTTTACTCCATTTACTGACTCAAAGCCTTAGGACTCTATTGAATTCCCTGAACACTGGTCTCTAGGAAATTACACCTGGCCTGTGGCCAGACAGAATTTGTGAACGTACACTTGAGGTCATCCTACTTAATCCAATCCTACAGAGCTCTTTTGTTTTTGTCTCCTCTTAAGAATCTTCCAAGCTCTAAGCAAGGCAATAAGTAGCAAGAAATTAACTTTCTGAACTGAAAAGCATTTCTGCATAGAATCTTAACTACAGTAGGTCAAACACTTAAATGAGTTCATTTTGATCTGCTTGGTGCAGAAAATTATTACCAGAAGCCCTACTCCCACCAGAAATGTTTAACAGCCATACTGCCTGAATTCTGTGTTGGGTTAGGGCCTTCACAAAGGAGGAATGATTTTGAAAGAAAGAAACATTTTTAGAGGAAACATCTGGAATTCTACAAAATAAATGCCAACAATAACACAGCTTTCCTTAGTAGTGTGATTATAGATGATTTTGTGGTAGAAGAATCCAGAACAGCTTGTGAACCTGAAACAGTTCCACCTGTCAGCTGTCCTGCCGTATTATTTGTAACTTCTTACACATATATGCTCCAGGTGCCTTGCTCATATAAATTAGTTATACTAAAATCAATTCCATTTTAACTGATAAAGTATTCCAAGACTACTACGTCTAAAAATATTTAATGTCTCCCTCAAGTTAATAGAAAATAATCATAATTTTATTCTGCTTCTTAACTGACAAATAAATGGACTAAAATGTAACTTCACCAGGGATTCAGTATTATATGCTTTCTATTTAAATGAACTTGCCAATAACTTTATCAGGAACAAGTCTGCAGTTAGTAGTTATCAGTTAAGTTTTCAATAAACTTTGATTGATATATGTATTGTATGCTGAATTCAGCAGTAAAGCACAGTGATTGATGCGTTGTGTAAATTCTATTTTAGAAGCATCTACTGAATAATGAATTTGAAAAATGGCTAAAAATGAGTCTATTTCCAGAACCGTATATAAAAAAAAAAAAATCAAGTTGCACATATCTGTTTATTTGTATTTAATGCGAAATCCTGAAATAAATGCATTTCTAGAAATTATGCAGTCTTCTAGTCTTCATCTTCCTTCTACTAAAATTAACCTTCTCATTTCCCAAATTCCCAGACAAATTAATTCTTTGAGAAAGTAAGCAATTCTTTTATCAAATTCACTCAGTAAAGCTGAGCTTGAGTGTTCAGTTTAGAACACTAAGCTAAGGGAAGATCAACATAATTCTGTCCCATAGGGATTTTGCAGAGAATGCTGAGCTCAGGCACGCACTATGGCAATTGGCATGCAAAAGACATACTGTGAATTGTAAACACCCTCTCACAAAGCTGTTAGCTTCAGGCTGCAGGCTTTCTTTATTTTCATATAGACTTTTTGTGGGTGGTTTCAGGAGGACAACACAGATATTATTCTCTCACATCTAGCCAAGTTGAAAAGTTAGCCAAAATGCAGCATTCCTGGATTATGTGGTTTTGAGGCAGTTCAGTCAGAAAAGCTAACTAAATTATTTAACAGGCAAAACCTTCTGTACGCAGGGCATTTTCCTCCCAGTACTCAAAAGACTCGCGTGGCTTGGGTGCAAAAGACAGCATCACCCCTGTGTGAGGGAAGGGACAACACTCCTCTTGATTGATCTCCTGCAAATAACTGATAAAAAAGAATAAGTACCCTTTGTTGCAATAAGAAACTATGAAAAAAGCAAGCTGCTATTTCTGTGAAATGTACTTGGGTATCAAGTAATAACAACAGTAATAACAACTTTGCGTTAATAACAACTTCTGCAAGAAACTGCTTAAATATTGAGTTAAATAAGGAGTTTTAAAGCATGGATTCACAGTATTGTCTTCTAAATTTACCTTTGCAGTTATATATTTCCATCATCCAGATGTAAAGACTGAAAATATTACAAGAAGGCCATTTTTTAAAATATTGATTATAAACAGTAAACTTGATTGCTAGTATAGGCCACAAAGGATAATTAACAGCTCCACATAAATCATGCAAAGCTCCTCCTCTTAAGCCCTAAATCCACTCTTGTAAGAATTGCGTAATTTGTCAGGATTTAGTTGAATTTAATAATCTCATCCACTCATCAGAGCTTGATTCAGATAGGCATCCAAATGAATCCAGGAAAAGTATTTTGGAAACCAGATTGACTAGCTCAAACATGTTAGCATCAACTTGTTCACATCAGTAAATAAGGAATGTTTCTTTCAGCAATTATCACTTCATTAATTGCAAGTGGGCATGATCACTAACAACAGTGCTAAACAAAACTAACCCCCAAAGTGCTAACTCCCAAAATAAAATGCAAGATTGTAAAATATCAGACACTTATCTAGTGTTACTGCTCCAGTGAACTTTGGGACTTTGAGTTTTGTAAAAGAAGAGATTTGGATTTCGTACTTTTTTGAGCAGTGTGTTTGAGTAAAGCAAAGGATTTTGGTATCATCCACCTGGCAGTTATAGGGAATCTCCATGTAACCAACAATGCCCTGGGCAAAGTATATGCATTAGTATTCTATTATTCTACTACTACTATTATTCTACTTATTATTCTACTATTAGTATGCATTGTCATCTGAACACATGAATGTCAAATCCTCTCATTCAGCTCTATAGCTAGAAGTGTTTCAAATACAATGGTAAGCTCACTTCAGGATCTAATTGTGACTACAGTGAATCCATTCAAATTATCAGCTCTGTAAGAATTACACGTGGAGTAAAAAATAGAGTATCAGTGACACTGATACATAAAAAGAGCCTAATCCTTATCCCATCCATTTTAATACACTAATAATTTAGAGACAACTGGTACACTCTTTTATAAATTTGAGATTCAAAATTCTCTGGCATGTAATATTTTAATGTAGCATTTTAAACAAAATATTCCAATTACACTTGACTATTCATTCCCATTATGTTTAATGAGGCAGAGGAAATGAGTACAGACTAAAAGCTAATATTGAAATACATAGTTGTATGTATTTTATGTGTTAAATTGTTTTTAAACTTCTATATATATATAAGTTTATCCTGAGGCAGAACATTTTGGAGTACATGACCTTTTCCAAAAGTATTAATTGTGCATTCATTAAATATATACATCAAAAATAAGCATCCTATCAAATACTATTTTTGGTATACCTATTCTGAATTACATTAATCCCAACTATCTGATTCCCAGCCATGCAGTGGCTTACCTCTCCTTATTTTTCCTTTCAAGCTAATTGCTTGCAAATCAAGTTGATATGTGAGTCAATGTTAGTCTAACAATCTAACAACCATTTATTTTAGGATGTAGAGTTTTATCATTTATCTGAAAAAATAATGTGAATGAAATCACAATCTGCCTTCCAAGATAAATTATAAACAGTTATATTTTAGAACAAACATTCATTAATTTTCCTACTAAGAAATCTGTTTATTTATGGTGAATTAAGTATTCGTTATGGAAGACATCTCTTGTTTGCTGAATTTAAGCATCTCTCATGCCTTTCTGTTTGTTTGAAAAATATGTGTTGGTTATGTGGGAACATGAAGTAGCAATTAGGCAAAGTTGTTAACAATGTGACCTTTTTTTTCCCAGCTACCTTCACTTCAATTGTTAACAAGCAATTTCCATCAGCTTTAGTGTGAAATGGATCAGCCAATATGAACGCATATTGTGAATGACTCACCCTGTATCAACTGTCTATACATGAGTAAAGCCACATGTCCCCACACTGCTGATAGTCTTTATTATGGGCTTTCTTTAAGGTAAGAGATTAGGAGCTTAAACTATGACCAGAAACTTTTACATTAGTTTTTACACTTCTCCCTTCTTCAAAGTACAATACAGAAATGCAGCTTTGGGACTTTAGACTTGAATAGCTGCAAAATCTTATAAAAGGGAATATTACCTCAATCTGTCACATGGATTTGCTATATGCTGAAGAAGAAGGTTACAGACATTAAAAAAAATCTATATTAAATTTGCATGTTGGAACATTTGCTCTCCCTTCTACCCAAGACTTCATGACAGTTGGTTCCTTGGGCATATTCCTCAAATTCATTTCATCAGATTTTGTGGCAGTTTTCACTTCACAGTTTCCCTGGTAATATAGAAGAATGGGACAGCCTAAATTACTTTAATTTTTCAAATGTGATGTTAAGAAAATTGCCCACTATTGATTGCTATTGAATGTCTCTGCGTTTTTCCTTTTTAATTTGCTTAGCTAAATTAATAGCAGCTAAGATCAGGTGCTGGTTGATCTTTTTCAGTGTTCATATTCTAATACATTTGCATAAAGCAAGGAGGGAAACACTGACTAAACTTTCAGCAATTTTAATAACCTCTCAGGACACATTTATGATTATGCTAAAAGACTCAGGAGTAGGTGCTAATATTAAATAATCATATTCATACTACAAGGCAATGGATTCATGTTTGGATTAACCTGGCATGGGAAAACCAAAGCACAGACGTGTGTTTTTTTTTCCCCTTTTAAAATCCAAATATAATTCTTTAAGCATTCTTATCAACCAGTAAAAGAATTCTTATTTCCTTTTGTTGTTGTTGTTGCTTGTTTGTAGTTTTTTAAAAGCTTTATAATATTCATTACTCAAGTTACATAAAAATATTATTATGGAAATAAAGCATGTTATCTGCCATCAGATGACTCTATTCTGAAGGATTTGTTTTTCACTGACCAGTCAGGTGAGCTAGGAAATCACATACAGGAATTTTGCATTGAATTCTTGACTTGCTCATTTGCTGTCCTTTCTCTTCTCACAGTTGCTTCTCATACCTGTCTAACCTCTTCCTGGTCCCCTTTCCCACATACCAGTTCTTTGTTACAGTCTCTTCATCAGGTTAGTCCCATTCCCCTCCTGGTAGGGGAAATCCCTCCTCTCTTTACCTCTTTGTCCTCAATCTCTCTTTGCTGAGATAGCAATCTTGCTATCTCTGTAAATTCAGTAACTGGCATGATTTTTGTTAGCTCATTAGAGCAAGGTAATTTCTTGAAGCAAATCACTTTTTCTGGTACTAAAAAAAGGTCACTTTTCTGGTACTAACAGAAAAGGAAAACCAATGTTGCATACTTTATTTTGGATGTTATCATCAGACAACATGCTTTGTAAGACATCCATTGACGTGTTTAAAATTCCTTCCTTTTTTATATCAGAGTTAGGATCTTATGCAGTAGACCAAAGCAAACCCAATTCTACTAGGATAGAAACAAATAATTTACACATGATAGTGATTCATTGTCATTATGATATTTTCTTATAAGAAGTTTCTGTTGCGTTATCCCAAAAGGTAAGTGCTTCAAGAACATAGGGGAAGAAGAATAGGAAGAGTAATACTGTGACTTTTCTGTCAGTGTATTTCAGCATCTCCTTTTGCCAAGTAGGTAACTGGTTATTGCCGCAGAAGTAACTTGGGGAATTCTGTGGATAAGAAGGAAACAGGACCAAGGGTAGATTTAGAAACATTTCACCAAAGTTTATTTATGATCACAAGGCTCCTCCTCCATTAGCAAAATGAGAGGTAACCATGAGCATTTGCAGCAGCTTACATACAGTTTGCAAAAAGATGCTGTGCAAACATCTCCAATCTTATCATTACACCAGTCCTGACTCCCAACAATCATCTCCTCTTACTTCCAGGCACAGTGAATCCTCTACCACGAGACAGGCACAAGCCTTATATTGGCTCCAAACCTCAGTTTGTGTCTACTTGAGACCTTTGCCTCTAGTGGCAAAGTTTTCTCAAAACAGCATTTTTGGTGTTTTTGTCACATCATCTGCTTTTTTGCTCCTAATACATCCTGCAAAATTGTTCAGAAGGGGGTTTGCAGCTTCTGGTAGAGACAAAGCAATCTGCTCCTAGGTTTTAGGCAGAATATCTAACTTTCAGAGAAGTTGACCCTTTATCACAATTTCTATTACCAATTACATTATCTTTTCACTGTTCAAATGCGTGCCTTCACATTCTCTGAAGTATCAGGTAGTCTTGTCAGTGTTGTCGTTGTCCTACTTCCTCTCGATCACTCATTCTACATTCTTATTATACCTTCACTGCCTTTCTTTTCAAGAGGTATCTGCTCTGCTTAACCCTATGCAGGAGGTTATCATACATGTGGCAATTGCATGCTTACCTTAAAGCATAAATGAAAATTCTTAACAAAGTGAGGACATTTGTGTTGTCAGGCAGCCTCATACAGGAGGCTATAAAGTCAAATGACCGCTGTAAGTAGTGTTTAGTTCTTTCAAATTCATGCTGTCTGTAACTCTGATTCTGATTGCATCTTCCCCTGGGTGCTGTTGGGCTGATACATGATTCAGTTTCCCTGTTCACGTGTCTATTTTTGTTGTGTTTATTTATTTACTTAGCTTGCTGGATTTTGTTTGTTTGTTTTAATTGGGTTTTGGGGGTTGTGGTTATGAAGAGGCAGTCTGAGGGTTATCTGCATAGATTAATTTTATAACATCTGAAAGACATTCATTCCTTCCTTCTTTGGCTCTTGCTAATGCCTGATAGTTCTACAGTTTCTGATTCTTTTCTGTTTCTTTTAGAAGTAGTGAAGCCTCCTTTGTCTCTTTTCTTTATCAACAAACAGAGCCTTGAAAAGTGCCTGGCTAACTTGTCTCACTTCTCCATGAGGTGAAAAACACTCTTCACCTTCCCCAGTAACATTGACCATCCCAGTGAAGATACACACTTTCAAATTTAGACTCTCGCTCATCACACCACACAAAGCACAATCAGAAGCAGTAAGACTTTCAGCCTACAATGCAGATTAGAGTGATACAAGAGCTTCACAAAACAAAACGGAATTCACATATCAGCACACACTTATTCCAACATCCGTCATATGTTTGTTTTGGTATTCAGATACGGTTACAGGTTTGAATATGTTCTCCCTCCTTAGGAGTAATAACTCAGTGTAGCATTCCAGAATTAATGCTGTTCTCTGACAGTATTATGAGTGTGTTTACAATAATGACCCATGATGTATCCACATCATGATGTGAAGACATGATGAACATTTTCAGTAAATAGGGTTAAACTTACTTAAGTTGATGTACATAAGTGATGTTAATGCTCAAAAAGCCAGCTTGGGTGACTGTGGAAGGCATCATGTAAAAATGGAGACACAAAAATCAGCAGCTACCGCATTTTGGGAATTTATTTTAAAACAAAAAGGATATAGAAAATGAATGATAGGATTTAAAGGAGGCCTTTAAGTATGCAATATAATGTCATTGTGTGCGGAAAACCGTAGGATGAACCTGTCATGTGTAGCAACTGAACATCTAACTTCTGGATTTCTAGCTGTTTAGCTTGATCCAAGTTTGAACTCCTGACTTTGAAAATGAATATTAGCCTGCTTTCAGTATACTGATCAGAATAACTCTTTTAGTAGAGCTTTCAGCTTCTCAAATTCCTTAGCATATGCTTCCAGCATTATTAAGAGCATCAGAAACTCTTTTGTGGCATCCTGTTTCTCTATAGCTTACAAGACAGACTCTAGACAAACCTCAGATGTTCTGCTAAGTAATTTTCACTGAGCTACAGAGATAGACTAAAACTTACATTCAACTCTGTTCTTTTGGGTACCAATTACAGAGAAAATATGACATTTTGACACTGTGAATTCTCTTAAGACTCTAATTGGTCTCGTCAGAACCTGTGAGAAGAAACTTCTGAGATCTTCTACAGGAAAGCTCCTGAAACAAGATGAGAAGGATTTGCTTTTCTCTTTCTTTAGTCTCTCATTGAGCATACATATGGTCTTGTGTGTACATATGCATACATCAGTGAATGAAATACAGAAAATCTGGCCCTGTATGACAAGCAAAATATTCAACTCCTGGGAAAGTTGCTGACAGACATGAAATTAGGAGGGGACACATTACTTCCAGAATACGCACCCGAGAGAACATAAGGTTTAAAATGAAGATAACAGTTACCCAGGTAGTAGGCAACACTGAACTGCTGTAACTGCATATTGGAGAATTTCAAATGCCACAAAGGAGGTAGTTACGACCTCGCATAACTGCTCAGCATTTATCTGATGCTGGTAGACTTGCTCCTTATTATTACCAGTGGCACTGAGATTAGATCTTACTTTAGAGTTGTCACTGTCAGTTTCTCTTCTCCAGGGATATATATGGTGTATTGAACCCACACAAGAAGAAGAGAAGCTTTGGGCACAGCAGCCTCTAGACAAGGAGCCAGATGAAACCAGAGTCACAGCAGCTCACCACATGAGGAATGGGTTTGTGTAGAAGCTTATTCTTGCACTGGAGATGGGTATTCTTCAGTTAGTTGCAGGAACATTTCTATTAGTAAAGGTCAACTTTTTAATACATGAGGACATGCAGTGGTTTGCAGTGGGAACATAACAACATCCTCATCTCTCACCCATATATATTTCTTTTTTCCTCTGGAGAAATTCTGTTTCAGGTGTAGCAATGGGCTTACAGAGCTGGCCACAGAATATTTTGTTCATCTCCCCGTTCTCTAGCCACACGTGAGAAAAATCTGCTTTTTTACGACTCAAAATAGAATTTCATGGAAACATAAGCAAAATCCTTCTTTTGTTCATTTCTTCAGCTTTTTTTTATTATTATTATTCCTTCTTCAGAAAGTTCCTGTAGAAAATGTAGAAAAAATGTGGAAAACACCACTGAAAAACAGTGGAAATATGTAATTTTTCATTCTTCCAGACTCTTGCCATCGGTTGCTGTTTTTCCACCAAATCTGAAAGATCCTTAGAATGAGTCACAGAAGCAACTGCCCAGGCTTCACCAACTGCAATCCATTGGATGCAGGCAGTTAACTGGTAACTGACAGTGGTTTTTTTCCTCGTTACATTTGTGTTTAAAAATGAGCTCAGGAGAATAGTCACAATCTGAAAATCAACATTTCAGGCAGTTGAGAGAAAGATTTTTTCCAATTATGATTTTATCAGAGAGCTCGCAGACTTTATCACACAGAGGCAGAACCTGATGAAACCCAGATTAACTGCAGTGAAACATATTTAATTAGAACGAGAAATGGCCTAAAGCTTTTCATCATAGAAATGTATTTCAAACACCTTTTGAAAGAAAGCATATCTTAAATTGACTGAGGAAAATACACGCTTAATGCCTTAATTATATGCTATTCTTATCTACTCTTAAAACAAATATTTTTAAAAATTCAATTTGGGGGCGTACTTTTTTTTTGCTTGCTTGGTTGTTTTTTTCCATTTCTGCTTTCTCTTTCTTAGTAACTCTGAATTCTGGTTGTTTTTACTCTGTATGTCTTTTGTCATTACTACAGCTGTCTTTATTGTCAAACTTATTTCCAAATGACATGCACAATATCACATGTTGCTATTACACATGTTTTATGGATAAGCTAAGACACCAATATTCCCCAGACAGACTGAGCAGGTTGCCTCTGAGATAATTGCATTATAAGTTTTCCATTTATTTATTTTTTCAATGAAATATGCTCTATTAATCTACTCTTCCAAAAAGACTCTCAATTTTGCCTGAAGGACTCTGTTTATAAACAACATAACAATTAAGAGCACTTGATACACTTCAAATTAATCACAACTGATAATTCAGTGAAAACATTCCATTCATAGACATCGGAGAAAGGGCCAAGAGAACCGGGTTTACTTATCATGGACACGAAAAGATGGATGGCAACTGTGCAGAAGATAAAGCCAGGCTTTTCTCAGAGGTGCACTAAGAGAGAATGACGCAACAGATGCAACTGGAAATTCTGCTGGAAATACCTGGATTAGCACTGGAAAATGTTGTCTGTAGAACCTCCAGTGTAGGGGATTTTCAAAACTCAGCTGAACAAGGTTGTGAACAACCTGATCTACAGTTGAAGTTCACCCTGCTTTGAGCAGGAGGTTGAACTTGGTCTTGGTGGCTTTCAGAGGTCCCAGAGGGATATTTATAAATAAACAGCAGCAGAATGACTAACACATTAGAAAGAAGAGCTTTTGTTACAGACAACATCGCTGCAAATAATATTATCTTCACACACTGATATAGTGCAAGTTACTTTAAACAAGTATGACACTGTCAGACATACAAGCCCATTAAAACATTCTGGAACTCTTGCTAGTACTGTTTGCTAATAATCTTGTACACTGGACTTATTTCAACTCATTAGAAGCTTTATAAGCTTATTTTTATAATATTTATAACTATACTTCATGGAAAAAAAAATGGACTACACTTCTGGAAGAAAAAGATAATCTGAGAATTAATTAAAAAATAAATCTTTTTAACTATTAAAAAAAAAAAAAAAAGAAGTTTAACAAAAGCTAAAGAATGTCTTAAAGATAGACCTTGATCAATCCTTCACTTCAGCTGTGTTAGGTCTCTTGACAATAATTTGCTTTAGTTCTGATGAGAGGTCCATCTAAAAGTGTGTGGGCAAGCTGAGTAGTTTAGAGACACTTCAGATATGTTCAGAAATGTTCATAACCAAAGCACAGGCTTTCAGGATACTGTTCTGCCCTGGTATCTCTGTTTATTCATTACAAGTGTGAGTATGTTACCAATGAAATATAACTAGTTCTGTGCAACACCTTAAACCACTTTTTTCATCTTTGCTCAAATTGTGTCCTCCTGAAATTTTGATACAGCGACTTTCTTCTCATGTGGTAAAAGTTGTATCATATAATATTATCAATTACATTCCCAAATTGTAACAAAATGAATTCTCGATGTATTACACATCCAATAAAAAGGTTGATATTTTTTAATAATAAACTCCTTATCTGCCAATGTTGTTGCTCATCTGATATATTTCTTTATATATTGACCCTGCACAGATATATCTTGTGCATGGAACACATGCTTTCAACAGTTTGTTGAAAATCAATGAAGTTTTAATGCTTTCTCCTTTACACAATAGCTAGGATGTGAAAATTCTGAAACTGGGGGGAAAAAAATTGTTTGATACTAGATAAAAAGAACAACACACAAATCACTTCAAAGCAGTCTGGTGTGCCTTGGAATCACAAACTCCTCCAATACATTAATCTCCAAATGATAGAAAAAACACAACTCTGATTCCTTCCGCTCCTATGGTCAAAGTCTAACATCTACCTAGACAAAAGGCAAGGCCTGAAAAATCACTCTACAAACTTCCCTGTGCAGGAAGCCTTCTGGTGCCATGATCCTAGGCACACATCCCAACATACCTCTGGGTTTTTCTTCTTGCACCCATGACTAGCTCTGATACAGTACAGCTATATAACTTCGGATCAGATTGCTATGAAAAGACCCATGTGAGGAAGAGCTGTGAGCATTCCTGCCAGGTGCTCCCCCCTACTCTTAGCAAGTGCATTTAGGCTCAGAATCTCTCCCTTAGTCTTGACCTGATCTGTGTTTTGCTAAATATTTTGCTGATCTGAACCATACCATGACCCACCGACTTCTTGGCTTGGGCTGTTTCCTCATCAGCTTATCTGATGATCACTTCTCTGTTGGATGAAATGGGTTACTATCACTGGACTTGCTGCAGTTCAGGTATTGTGTGACTGTCCACTTTGCTGGTGAGGCCAATGTCTATGCCTTACTGTTAACCCTCAGCTCCCATCTTGTCTTCTCTTCTGGAGTAGCCTGCATTTGCTGCTCAGTGATATGTGCTGCACTTCTCACACTTCTCTTCCATCCAGACATGAGAAATTTATCAGCTCACCTATCTACACAAGTATTGTTAAGAAAGGAAGTGAAAAGGATAAACTCCAGATAAGAGGGGGAAGAGGTGACAGAAATAACTTCAGAACAAGAGGTAAGTGTATCATAAAAAGAATAATTATTCTTTTGAAATGTCCTTTGATCAGAAGAGCATAGGTCATGTCTGGTTTTAGCACAAATAGAAAGAACTAATCTATCTCAAAATTCAGTCAGCTTTCAGAAAAACAAAATACACATAGTCCTGTTCTGGATCCAGCAGATGCTACCTTGTTAACCTAATTGGTCAGAACGGTACTCCGATTCAGAGCATTTGGGTATGGAACAAGATTCATTCCCTGCCATAGGATCTGGAGTCTTCTTCCCCTCTAAGATCATGGCAACCCCAGAAAGAAGTAGCTTTAGTACAGGAAACCTGAACAGCTGCAAGAGAAAATATTATCCCAATTCATGCTTGTGAAACATCCCATGAAATCTGAACCTCCATGACTCTTCAGGTTCAGTTATGAAGATGAAACAACTGCCAGAACTGCAGGAATTGATTCATTGTCCCAATATCTATTGCTATGAGTTGGTTTGGAGGTCAGTCAAGCCAAAGGTCCCACAACAGAAATATCTCTGGAAGAAAAGAGCATCTTGTGGGTATGTAGGGAGATGCAATAAATTCAGCTGTTGCCCACATCCAGTCTCTAGAGATGTTTGTGACATGGGCATGCTTCACAATTTACTGTGAAGATATCTTAACTAGACTCACTTCCTGGAAGAGAGTCCAAGGAGGGCAGATTAGAAGGAGGCTTTATTGGCCCTGTGGACATTTTTATTTATTTGCTTACTCGTGTTTATAGAATCCCAGAAGATATTAGGGAAAACTGAAGAATAAAACAGCTGCTTTGCAGACCAGAAGCCAGGCTGTCACAATATGCTGCAAGAAGTATACTGTGTGTGCAGGGATGCACAATAGAAGATGCTTGTTTCCTTGTCTGTCAGTTCCAGTCCTTGCTCTGGCTCCTGTTCTTGCCCTGTTTTCATCTCCTCTGCATTATTATGTCTTGTATCCTGATAATTACCCTTTTCTGCTGAAAAGAGATGATCACACCCTGCTTATTAGACAACTGCAAGAGAAATAAGAAAAGGACAACATTCTCTAAGAGATCATAAACACTGTGAGCATAGGGCAGTGATGCTCCATCAAGTTTTGATGGCCCATTATGGGAAAGCTGGAGAATGTTCACTTCACTTTATATGTAGTATAGACACTATTTATGTGAGCGGTTTTCAGTAACACACTGAAGATTTACTTTCTAAAACCTATAAAACAGCTAATGAAGAAATATAAACCAGAGTTGTTTTGTTTTGTTTTGTTTTAAAGTTTATCATCTTCTATTCAGGACCTACTTGAAGATTTCAAGACCTTAGTCCTAAGATATCTACAGAAAATGGATTTTAAAAGACTGAATATTTGTAAACTAGTAGATTTCCCTCCCCCCCCCCCCCGCCTCATTTTTATAAATGAGCAACCCGGTTTTGTTTAAACATTTACATGACATTGAGTTGTCCAGAAGCATGTAAAATTCTGCCAGTTGGTTCAATTCAGATAAGGTTATAAGTGATTGAAAACTAGCTTCTGCCATAGGAAGCACCAGATCAAAAATAGATAAATAGGTATAATTACAAACTTAGTCAATAAATATTACATTTCTCAAATTCGAGCTCTAAAATTTGCATAACACTTAACTAAAAGAACATTAGTGAAGTTTATACCAAGGCTTAGAGGAAATATCAACACATTAGTGGAGAAAAGAAATTGTTAGATTCATTAAAAAAACAGTTAATTCATGGGAAGTTTCCACAAGTCCCTTATTTTGTTGAGAAATGTTAACAACAAGCTTTGCTCAGTAATTAGTCATACTCGTTATGCTAGTCACAGAATACAAGTTAGATATAGAAAGAAAAAGATTATTTCCCAGAAAATAAAATAGAATGGGTAATGAAATTCAATTGTATCTGAAAAGCTTTGAGTTGCAAAGAAACATTAAGGTATGGAGCACACCTCTGATGCAGTCCTATTTCAGAAATCTAGTTTTTGTCATAACAGATCATTAGCAGAAATCATTATTTGTGCATACGAATGGCACATTCAGAAGTTTTTGCTTGTTAATCCATATGTGAAATAAATAGGTATGGGAAAAAGATACCATGCAAACCATGCTTAGAGGGGAGCCCAAGGATCATCAAGTTCCAACTCCCTCCACAGGCAGGATTGCCAGCTATTAGATCAAGTACTAGATCAGACTGCCCAGAACCCCATACAACTTGGTCTTAAACAACTCCTTAGAAGGGGCATCCACAACTTCTCTGGGGAGCCTCTACGAGGACTTCAACACTCTCTCAGTAAAAAACTTCCCCCTGACATCTAAATTGTAGATCACAAGACCCACCTTTTTCCTTTTCGACCATCTGGCTTGTCTCTGTTGCCAGTGCCATATCACTCAAGCTTATATAGAGTAAGGCCTTCAGTTTTTGGATGCTCTCTCTCATTTTATTTATTAGTTTCAATTATAATTGTATTGTATTGTATTGTATAATAGTGTGTTATCACAGAATGGCCCAGGTTGGAAGGAACCTCGATTATCATGAATGTCCAACCCCCCCCCCCCCACCACCACAGGCAGGGCTGCCAAGCTCCACATGTAATACTAGACCAGGTTGCCCCAGTCCCATCCTGGCCTTGAACACCTCCAGGGATAGGACATCCACAACCTTACTGGACAGCCTGTTCCAGCACCTTACCACTCTCATAGTAAAGAACTTCCCCCTGACATCCAACCTAAACCTTCCCTCCTTCAACTTAAAACCACTTCCCCTTGTCCTGCTATTATCTATCCCTTCAAAGAGTTGACTCCTCTCCTGTTTACAGGCCCCCTGTAGGTCCTGAAAGGCTGCAATTAGGTCATCTTGCAGCCTTCTTTTCTCCAGGCTTAACAAGCCCAGCTCCCTCAGCCTGTCCAGAGCTGCTCCAGCATTCTGATAATCTTTACGGCCCTCCTCTGGGTCCTCTCCAACAGCTCCTCCTGCCACCCTCTGACTGTGGCCTTTCAACCAATTCCTTATCCATCAGGTGGTCCACCCATCAAATCCACATCCCTCCAATTTGGAGATAAGGATGTGGTGGGGGACCATGTAAAAGGCGTTGCACAAACCCAGGTATATGACATCAGTCGCCTTCCCTTTGTCCACCAACACTGTCACTCCATCATAGAAGGCCACCAGATTGGTTAAGCGTGACTTTCCCCTGGTGAAGCCATGCTGGCTGTCGTGGATCACATGCTCATTGCTCGTGTAATCAAGCACGTCGTCAAGGGGGATCAGTTCCACGAACTTCCCACGTACAGAGAAGAGAGTCACCAGCCTGTACTTCCCCGGGTTATATTGCAGTCCAATATCTTATTTAGAAAATTACTTTGTGGTGGCTGAACCAGCCTGTAAACCACTGACAGTGATACATACACAGTCCAAGCAAACTGAAATTGATATAAACAAAGGAGTACAAAGAAAACATCAATAGTGAAGGAAAGCATATTTATATATAAAATTTTGGTCTTTCAAAAGTGTCCTGCCTAAACTGGCTGACTAGAGCCATGGGCCCTGCCTGCCTGCCTTGACTAGCTGACTGGAGTTGCAGCTCCTGCCTGCCTGCCTTGACTGGCTGACTGGAGTTGCAGCTGCTGCCTGCCTGCCATGGCTGACTGGCTGGCTGGAGTCATGGCCCAGGCCTGCCTGCCTAGGCTGGCTGACTGGATCGCAGCTCCTGCCTGCCTACCTTGGCTGACTAGGTGGTTGGAGTCATGGCCCAGGCCTGCCTGCCTAGGCTGGATGGCTGGAGACACAGCTCCGGCCTGCCTGCCTTGGCTGACTGGCTGGCTAGAGTCATGGCCCCTGCCTGCCTGCCTTGGCTGACTGGCTGGCTAGAGTCATGGCCCCTGCCTGCCTGCCTTGGTTGACTGGCTGGAGTCACGGCCCCTGCCTGCCTGACTTGACTGGCTGAATGGACTTGCAGCTCCTGTCTGCCTGCCTTAGCTGACTAGCTGGAGTCATGGCCCCTAACTGCCTGCCTGCCTGGGCTGACCAGTTGGAGTCTTGGCCCCTGCCTGCCTGCCTTGACTGGCTGACTGGAGTTGCAGCTCCTGCCTGCCTGCCTTAGCTGGCTGGCTGGACTCATGGCCCCGGCCTGCCTGCCATAGCTGCCTGACTGGAGTCGAAGTTCCTGCCTGCCTGCCTTGGCTGACTGGCTGGAGTCTTGACCCCTGCCTGCCTGCCTTGGCTGACTGGCTGGCTGGAGTCATGGCCCATGCCTGCCTGCCTACCTAGGCTGTCTGGCTTGAGTCATGGCCCCTGCCTGCCTGCCTGCCTTGGATGACTGACTGGAGTCGCAGCTCCTGCCTGCCTGCCTGCCTTGACTGGCTGACTGGACTTGCAGCTCCTGTCTGCCTGCCTTAGCTGACTAGCTGGAGTCATGGTCCCTACCTGCCTGCCTGCCTGGGCTGACCAGTTGGAGTCATGGCCCCTGCCTGCCTGCCTTGACTGGCTGACTGGAGTTGCAGCTCCTGCCTGCCTGCCTTGGCTGACTGGCTGGTTGGAGTCATGGCCCAGGCCTGCCTGCCTGCCTAGTCTGGATGGCTGGAGACACAGCTCCGGCCTTCCTGCCTTGGCTGACTGGCTGGTGTCTTGACCCCTGCCTGCCTGCCTTGGCTGACTGGCTGGATGGACTCATGGCCCCTGCCTGCCTGTCTTGGTTGACTGGCTGGAGTCATGGCCCCTGCCTGCCTGCCTACCTAGCCTGTCTGGCTGGAGTCATGGCCCATGCCTGCCTGCCTGCCTGCCTAGGCTGTCTGCCTGGAGTCATGGCCCCTGCCTGCCTGCCTTGTCTGGCTGACTGTACTTGCAGCTCCTGTCTGCCTGCCTTAGCTGACTAGCTGGAGTCATGGCCCCTGCCTGCCTGCCTGCCTGGGCTGGCCAGTTGGAGTCTTGGCCCCTGCCTGCCTGCCTTGACTGGCTGACTGGAGTTTCAGCTCCTGCCTGCCTGCCTTATCTGGCTGGCTGGAGTCATGGCCCCGGCCTGCCTGCCTTAGCTGGCTGGTTGGAGTCATGGCCTTGGCCTGCCTGCCTGCCAGCCTTGGCTGACTGGCTTGAGTCACGGCCCCGGCCTGCCTGCCTTGACTGGCTGACTGGAGTTGCAGCTCCTGCCTGTCTGCCTTAGCTGGCTGGTTGTAGTCATGGCCCCTACCTGCTTGCCTTGGCTGCAAGACTGGAGTCGCAGCTCCTGCCTGAGTGCCTTAGCTGGCTGGCTGGAGTAATGGCCCAGGCCTGTCTCCCTTAACTGGCTGGTTGGAGTCATAGCCCCTGCCTGCCTGCCTTGGCTGACTGGCTGGCTGGAGTCACGGCCCAAGCCTGCCTGTCTAGGCTGGATGGCTGTAGACACAGCCCCTGCCTGCCTGCCTTGGCTGACTGGCTGGAGTCATGGACCCTGCCTGCCTGCCTACTTAGGCTATAGGCTGGAGTTATGGCCCCTGCCTCCCTGCCTGACTATGGCTGTCTGGCTGGAGTCATGGCCCCTGCCTGCCTGCCTTGGCTGACTGTCTGGCTGGAGTCATGGCCCCTGCCTGTCTGCCTTGGATGACTGGTTGGAGTCATAGCCCCTGCCTGCCTGCCTTGGCTGACTGGCTGGCTGGAGTCATGGCCCCTGCCTGCCTGCCTTGTCCAACTGGCTGGAGTCATGTCCCCTGCCTGCCTGCCTTGGGTGACTGTCTGGCTGAAGTCTTGGCCCCTGACTGCCTGCCTAACTAGGCTGTCTGGCTTGAGTCATGGCCCCTGCCTGCCTACCTAGGTTGCCTGACTGGAGTGGCAGCTCCTGCCTGCCTGTCTTCGCTGACTGGCTGGTTGGAGTCATGGCCCAGGCCTGCCTGCCTAGGCTGGATGGCTGGAGACACAGCTCCGGCCTGCCTGCCTTGGCTGACTGGCTGGAGTCTTGACCCCTGCCTGCCTGCCTTGGCTGACTGGCTGGCTAGAGTCATGGCCCCTGCCTGCCTGCCTTGGCTGACTGGCTGGCTGGAGTCATGGCCCCTGCCTGTCTGCCTTGGGTGACTGGTTGGAGTCATAGCCCCTGCCTGCCTGCCTTGGCTGACTGGCTGGCTGGAGTCATGGCTCCTGCCTTCCTGCCATGGCTGACTGGCTGGCTGGAGTCATGGCCCCTGCCTGCCTGCCTTGGGTGACAGTCTGGCTGAAGTCTTGGCCCCTGACTGCCTGCCTACCTAGGCTGTCTGGCTTGAGTCATGGCCTCTGCCTGCCTACCTATGTTGCCTGACTGGAGTGGCAGCTCCTGCCTGCCTGTCTTCGCTGACTGGCTGGTTGGAGTCATGGCCCAGGCCTGCCTGCCTAGGCTGGATGGCTGGAGACACAGCTCCGGCCTGCCTGCCTTGGCTGACTGGCTGGCTAGAGTCATGGCCCCTGCCTGCCTGCCTTGGCTGACTGGCTGGCTGGAGTCATGGACCCTGCCTGTCTGCCTTGGATGACTGGTTGGAGTCATGGCCCCTGCCTGCCTGCCTTGGCTGACTGGCTGGCTAGAGTCATGGCCCCTGCCTGCCTGCCTTGGTTGACTGGCTGGAGTCACGGCCCCTGCCTGCCTGACTTGACTGGCTGAATGGACTTGCAGCTCCTGTCTGCCTGCCTTAGCTGACTAGCTGGAGTCTTGGCCCCTAACTGCCTGCCTGCCTGGGCTGACCAGTTGGAGTCTTGGCCCCTGCCTGCCTGCCTTGACTGGCTGACTGGAGTTGCAGCTCCTGCCTGCCTGCCTTATCTGGCTGGCTGGACTCATGGCCCCGGCCTGCCTGCCATTGCTGCCTGACTGGAGTCGAAGTTCCTGCCTGCCTGCCTTGGCTGACTGGCTGGATGGAGGCATGGCCCAGGCCTGGCTGCCTTGATTGACTGGCTGGAGTCACGGCCCCTGCCTGCCTGCCTTGACTGGCTGACTGGAGTTGCAGCTCCTGCCTGAGTGCCTTAGCTGGCTGGCTGGAGTCATGGCCCCTGCCTGCCTGCCTTGGATGGCTGACTGCCTGTAGCCATAACCCCTACCTGCCTGACTACCTTGGCTGGCTGACTGGCGTCGCAGCTCCTGCCTGCCTGCCTTGGCTGACTGGCTGGTTGGAGTCATGGCCCAGGCCTGCCTGCCTAGTCTGGATGGCTGGAGACACAGCTCCGGCCTTCCTGCCTTGGCTGACTGGCTGGTGTCTTGACCCCTGCCTACCTGCCTTGGCTGACTAGCTGGTTGGAGTCATGGCCCCTGCCTGCCTGCCGTAGCTGACTAGCTGGAGTCATGGCCCAGGCCTGCCTGCCTTGGTTGACTGGCTGGAGTCACGGCCCCTGCCTGCCTGCCTTGACTGGCTGACTGGAGTTGCAGCTCCTGCCTGAGTGCCTTAGCTGGCTGGCTGGAGTCATGGCCCCTGCCTGCCTGCCTTGGATGGCTGACTGGCTGTAGCCATAACCCCTACCTGCCTGACTACCTTGGCTGGCTGACTGGCGTCGCAGCTCCTGCCTGCCTGCCTTGGCTGACTGGCTGGTTGGAGTCATGGCCCAGGCCTGCCTGCCTAGTCTGGATGGCTGGAGACACAGCTCCGGCCTTCCTGCCTTGGCTGACTGGCTGGTGTCTTGACCCCTGCCTACCTGCCTTGGCTGACTAGCTGGTTGGAGTCATGGCCCCTGCCTGCCTGCCGTAGCTGACTAGCTGGAGTCATGGCCCAGGCCTGCCTGCCTTGGTTGACTGGCTGGAGTCACGGCCCCTGCCTGCCTGCCTTGACTGGCTGAATGGACTTGCAGCTCCTGCCTCAGTGCCTTAGCTGGCTGGCTGGAGTCATGGCCCCAGCCTGTCTGCCTTAGCTGGCTAGCTGGAGTCATGGCCTTGGCCTGCATGCCTGCCTTGGCTGACCGGTTGGAATCGTGGCCCCTGCATGCCTGCCTTGGCTGACTGGCTGGCTGGAGTCATGGCCCATGCCTGCCTGCCTACCTAGGCTGTCTGGCTTGAGTCATGGCCCCTGCCTGCCTGCCTGCCTTGGATGACTGACTGGAGTCGCAGCTCCTGCCTGCCTGCCTGCCTTGACTGGCTGACTGGACTTGCAGCTCCTGTCTGCCTGCCTTAGATGACTAGCTGGAGTCATGGTCCCTACCTGCCTGCCTGCCTGGGCTGACCAGTTGGAGTCATGGCCCCTGCCTGCCTGCCTTGACTGGCTGGTTGGAGTTGCAGCTCCTGTCTGCCTGCCTTAGCTGACTAGCTGGAGTCATGGTCCCTACCTGCCTGCCTGCCTGGGCTGACCAGTTGGAGTCATGGCCCCTGCCTGCCTGCCTGCCTTGACTGGCTGACTGGAGTTGCAGCTCCTGCCTGCCTGCCTTGGCTGACTGGCTGGTTGGAGTCATGGCCCAGGCCTGCCTGCCTGCCTAGTCTGGATGGCTGGAGACACAGCTCCGGCCTTCCTGCCTTGGCTGACTGGCTGGTGTCTTGACCCCTGCCTGCCTGCCTTGGCTGACTGGCTGGATGGACTCATGGCCCCTGCCTGCCTGTCTTGGTTGACTGGCTGGAGTCATGGCCCCTGCCTGCCTGCCTTGGCTGACTGGCTGGCTGGAGTCATGGACCCTGGCTGCCTTGGCTGACTGGCTGGCTGGAGTCATGGTCCCTGCCTGCCTGCCTACCTAGCCTGTCTGGCTGGAGTCATGGCCCATGCCTGCCTGCCTGCCTACCTAGGCTGTCTGCCTGGAGTCATGGCCCCTGCCTGCCTGCCTGCCTTGGCTGGCTGGCTTGAATCACGGCCCCTGCCTGCCTGCCTTGACTGGCTGACTGTACTTGCAGCTCCTGTCTGCCTGCCTTAGCTGACTAGCTGGAGTCATGGCCCCTGCCTGCCTGCCTGCCTGGGCTGGCCAGTTGGAGTCTTGGCCCCTGCCTGCCTGCCTTGACTGGCTGACTGGAGTTGCAGCTCCTGCCTGCCTGCCTTATCTGGCTGGCTGGAGTCATGGCCCCGGCCTGCCTGCCTTAGCTGGCTGGTTGGAGTCATGGCCTTGGCCTGCCTGCCTGCCAGCCTTGGCTGACTGGCTTGAGTCACGGCCCCGGCCTGCCTGCCTTGACTGGCTGACTGGAGTTGCAGCTCCTGCCTGTCTGCCTTAGCTGGCTGGTTGTAGTCATGGCCCCTACCTGCTTGCCTTGGCTGCAAGACTGGAGTCGCAGCTCCTGCCTGAGTGCCTTAGCTGACTGGCTGGAGTCATGGCCCAGGCCTGTCTCCCTTAGCTGGCTGGTTGGAGTCATAGCCCCTGCCTGCCTGCCTAGGCTGACTGGCTGGCTGGAGTCATGGCCCCTGCCTGCCTGCCTTGGTTGACTGGCTGAAGTCATGGCCCCTGCCTGCCTGCCTTGTCCAACTGGCTGGAGTCATGTCCCCTGCCTGCCTGCCTTGGATGACTGACTGGCTGGAGTCATGGCCCAGGCCTAGCATGCCTAGGCTGGATGGCTGGAGACACAGCCCCTGCCTGCCTGCCTGGGCTGTCTGCCTTGGATGACTGGTTGGAGTCATAGCCCCTGCCTGCCTGCCTTGGCTGACTGGCTGGCTGGAGTCATGGCCCCTGCCTTCCTGCCATGGCTGACTGGCTGGCTTGAGTCATGGCCCCTGCCTGCCTGCCTTGTCCAACTGGCTGGAGTCATGTCCCCTGCCTGCCTGCCTTGGATGACTGACTGGCTGGAGTCATGGACCCTGCCTGCCTGCCTGATTATGGCTGACTGGCTTGAGTCACGGCCCCTGCCTGCCTGCCTTGACTGGCTGACTGGAGTTGCAGCTGCTGCCTGCCTGCCATGGCTGAGTGGCTGGCTGGAGTCATGGCACAGGCCTGCCTGCCTAGGCTGGCTGACTGGCTGTAGCCATAACCCCTACCTGCCTGACTACCTTGGCTGGCTGACTGGCGTCGCAGCTCCTGCCTGTCTGCCTTGGCTGACTATCTGGTTGGAGTCATGGCCCAGGCCTGCCTGCCTAGGCGGGATGGCTGGAGACAGCTCCGGCCTGCCTGCCTTGGCTGACTGGCTGGCTGGAGTCATGGACCCTGCCTGCCTGCCTACCTAGGCTGTCTGACTGGAGTCATGGCCCCTCCCTGCCTGCCTTGGCTGGCTGGCTTGAATCACGGCCCCTGCCTGCCTGCCTTGGCTGGCTGGCTTGAATCACGGCCCCTGCCTGCCTGCCTTGACTGGCTGACTGGAGTTGCAGCTCCTGTCTGCCTGCCTTAGCTGACTAGCTGGAGTCATGGCCATTACCTGCCTGCCTGCCTGGGCTGACCAGTTGGAGTTGTGGCCCCTGCCTGACTGCCTTGGCTGACTGGCTGGTTGGAGTCATGGCCCAGGCCTGCCTGCCTAGTCTGAATGGCTGGAGACACAGCTCCAGCCTGCCTGCCTTGGCTGACTGTCTTGCTCCAATTTATAGGAGGGAGAGGAGGTTCTTTGAAATATGTATGCCCGGCGTGAGATTAAGAAACAACGGTTCAAATGTTGGTCCGACCAGTTTATTACAAATGTTAATAAGGGAGATGAAGAAAGGGGAGGACGGACACTATTAAGGATTGGGGTGATGGGGAAGGGAAGGCGAGCGATAGAAAAGATAGAAAGAGGCAAGAATTGCGTAACGCGGGGATAGTCACCACCAGGATCCGGCAGCAGTCCCGTTGCACGATGTTCCGACGGTCCGAGGCCGAAGGGCAGGAGCAGCGAGGTCGGTCTTGGGCAACGAGAGGGTGCAGGTCAGGGAGGAAGCAGCAGGTCTCAGGTAGCAGGCCCAGGGAAGTCCGTCAGCAAACGGTCCGTAGAGAAGGATCTGAAGGCAGAAAGCTCATGTCGTGGTGAGAGATCAGCCTCCACGCTGCGGTGAGAGATCAGATGGCAGAGAACCCCTCAAGTCTGTCGTGGTGAGAGATAAGCCTCTACGTTGCGGTGAGAGATCAGTCTCCACGCAGAGATCAATCTCCACGTTTGGTGAAGGATCAGATGGCAGAGAACCCCTCAAGTCTGTCGTGGTGAGAGATAAACCTCTCTGTTGTGGTGAAGGATCAGATGGCAGAGAACCCCTCAAGTCTGTCGTGGTGCGAGATGAGCCTCTACCTCGCCGTGGCTGTTGGACCCTCTTTTATCCTCCATTTTCTCCTGCCTACGTGACATTCCTGGGTGCATGAGCAAGAGTCCTGGGAATACCTCCTGAGATGGCCATCTTCCTCGAGATAAGTCCACACAAAAAGACCGTTTCCCGGCCAATAGCAGCAGCTTATCTCTCTCTCGATGCCCCTGGCCTTGTCCATCTGTGCTCCTTAGAGGATTTCACAATCCTTAGCCAGGACCTGTCCATCAGTGTCCTCACGACAAAAGATTTCTCTGCCTTTGCCCAGGACTTGCCTGGACTTGTTCCTCAGCAAACTTTGAGTCAATGATATAAAAGAATAGTCTCTTACACTGACTGGCTGGAGTCACGGCCCCTGCCTGTCTCGTTTGACTGGCTGACTGGAGTTGCAGCTCCTGCCTGAGTGTCTTAGCTGGCTGGCTGGAGTCATGGCCCCGGCCTGTCTGCCTCAGGTGGCTGGTTGGAGTCATGGCCTTGGCCTGCCTGCCTGCCTTGGCTGACTGGCTGGTTGGAGTCATGGCCCAGGCCTACCTTGCCTAGGATGGATGGCTGTAGACACAGCCCCTGCCTGCCTGCCTTGGATGACTGACTGGCTGGAGTCATGGACCCTGACTGCCTGCCTTAGCTGACTGGCTGCAGTCATGGCCCCTGCCTGCCTGCCTTGACTGGCTGAGTGGAGTTGCAGCTGCTGCCTGCCTGCCATGGCTGACTGGCTGGCTGGAGTCATGGCCCAGGCCTGCCTGCCTTGGCTGACTGTCTGTCTGGAATCATGGCCCCTGCCTGCCTGCCTTGTCCAACTGCCTGGAGTCATGGCCACTGCCTGCCTGTCTCGTTTGACTGGCTGGAGTTGCAGCTCCTGCCTGAGTGCCTTAGCTGGCTGGCTGGACTCATGGCCCCGGCCTGTCTGCCTTAGCTGGCTGGTTGGAGTCATGGCCTTGGCTTGCCTGCCTGCTTTGGCTGACCGATTGGAGTCGTGGCCCCTGCCTGCCTGCCTTGGCTGACTGGCTGGTGGGAGTCATGACCCATGCCTAGCCTGCCTTAGCTGACTGGCTGGAGTCATGGCCCCTGACTACCTGCCTGCCTGCCTTGGCTGACTGGCTGGTTGGAGTCATGGCCCAGGCCTGCCTGCCTAGTCTGCATGGCTGGAGACACAGCACCGGCCTGCCTACCTTGGCTGACTGGCTGGAGTCATGGCCCCTACCTGCCTGCCTTGGCTGCCTGACTGGAGTCGCAGCTCCTGCCTGCCTGCCTTGGCTGACTGGCTGGTTGGAGTCATGGCCCTGGCCTGCCTGCCTGCCTAGTCTGGATGGCTGGAGACACAGCTCCGGCCTGCCTGCCTTGGCTGACTGGCTGGAGTCATGGCCCCTGCCTGCCTGCCTTGGCTGACTGGCTGGAGTTGCAGCTCCTGCCTGAGTGCCTTAACTGGCTGGTTGGAGTCATGGCCCCGGCCTGGCTGCCTTAGCTGGCTGGCTGGAGTCATGGCCCCTGACTACCTGCCTGCCAGCCTCTGCTGGCTGACTGGCTTGAGTCATGGTCCCTGCCTGCCTGCCTTGGCTGGCTGACTGGTTTGTGTCATGGACCCTGCCTGCCTGCCTTGGATGACTGGCTGGAGTCATGGCCCCTGCCCGCCTGCCTTGACTGGCTGTCTGGCATGAGTCATTGCCCCTGCCTGCTTGCCTTGACTGGGTGACTGGAGTTGCAGCTTCTGCCTGAGTGCCTTAGCTGGCTGGTTGGAGTCATGGCCTTGGCCTGCCTGCCTGCCTTGGCTGACTGGCTGGAGTCATGGCCCCTGCCTGCCTGCCTACCTTGGCTGCCTGACTGGAGTCGCAGCTCCTGCCTGCCTGCCTTGGCTGACTGTCTGGTTGGAGTCATGGCCCGGGCCTGCCTGCCTAGGCTGCATGGCTGGAGACACAGCCCCTGCCTGCCTGTTTTGGCTGACTGGCTGGAGTCATGGCCCCTGCCTGCCTGCCTTGGCTGACTGGCTGCTTGGAGTCATGGACCCTGCCTGCCTGCCTACCTAGGCTATAGGCTGGAGTTATGGCCCCTGCCTCCCTGCCTGACTATGGCTGTCTGGCTGGAGTCATGGACCCTGCCTGCCTGCCTTGGCTGACTGTCTGGCTGGAGTCATGCCCCCTGCCTGTCTCCCTTGGATAACTGGCTGGAGTCATAGCCCCTGCCTGCCTGCCTTGGCTGACTGGCTGGCTGGAGTCATGGCCCCTGCCTGCCTGCCTGCCTTGGCTGGCTGGCATGAGTCACGGCCCCTGCCTGCCTTGACTGGCTGACTGGAGTTGCAGCTCCTGCCTGCCTGCCTTGGCTGACTGGTTGGAGTCATAGTCCCTGCCTGCCTGCCTGACTTGGCTGTCTGGCTTGAGTCATGTCCCCGGCCTGCCTGCCTTGGCTGTCTGGCTGGTTGGAGTCATGGCCCAGGCCTAGCATGCCTAGGCTGGATGGCTGGAGACACAGCCCCTGCCTGCCTGCCTGGGCTGACTGGCTGGAGTCCTGGCCCCTGCCTGCCTGCCTTGGTTCACTGGCTGGCTGGAGTCACAGCCCCTGCCTGCCTGACTTGGTTGGCTGGCAGGAGTCATGGCCCCTGCCTGCCTTTTTGCCTTTGCTTGCTTGCTGGATTCATGACCCCTGCCTGCCTGTCTTGGCTGACTGGCTGGAGTCACGGCTCCTGCCTGCCTGCCTCCCTGCCTTGGCTTGCTCGCTGGAGTCATGGCCCCTGCCTGCCTGTCTAGGCTGGCTCGAGACAAAGCCCCTGCCTGCATACCTTGGCTGACTGTCTGGAGTCACAGTCCCTGCCTGCCTGCCTTGGCTGGCTTGCTGTAGTTGTGGGTCCTGCCTGCCTGCCTTGGCTGTCTGTCTGGCTCATGCCACAATTGGTGTTCTGATGTCAGAATCCCTGTAGTTATAGCAGTTTTCTGAGAGGTGGCCCGTCAAATCATAAGGTCATAGCATTGTGACCCTATGAACATCCCAGGAGAACAGAAACACGTCTTTGTTGGGTGACGGGAGGCATGGACTGAGAGTTCCTACTTGTCTCCAGTGAGATTCTGTGGTGTTTCATTTTGAGGCCATTTCTCTTTCATGTTTTCACTGTCGATTCTACTAAAGATCTGGAAGTTATATTAAGTTAATTTGTGGATGATGCTTAGCTGGGAGGAGTGCTAACTCCCTTGTGGGCAGAGAGGCCTTGCACCAAGATCTGGATAAATTTGAGGATGGTCCCCATGTGTGTGAAGAAGAGCAAGTGTTGGGTTCTGCACCTGGAATGGGGTAGCCCTGACTGTATGTACAAACTGCGGGAGCAAGGGCCTGGAGAGCAGCGCCGCAAAAAGAGATCTGGGTCTTCTGGTTGGTGACTATTTGTATCTGTGCTGGCAGTGCACCCTGGTAGCCAGAAGGACCAACCAATGACAAACTTTTTAGAAGAGGAAAAAAGTATTCCCGTGATTTAAACATTTTTTCCTAATTACCTTCCCTAAATACAAAAATAATTGTCTCACGTTACCAAGTGATGTTATATTATATACATACCACTGCAAACTGCCTGGGGAACAACTTCAAGTGGAACTTCAAATGACATTTTCTTCTGAGCCTTGTGTTTCAGCTGCATAGTGGTTCTATTTGATTGATTTGACTAATTTAATTTGGGGTAAGTCCTCTCTAGTGATAGTCTGATACTATCTTACACTCCTTATCCAGGAATAAGGAGAAAATTAATGATCTTTTATAACTTACTCTGTCTTTAAAGCTCTTTGATCTATCTAATATTTCCTACTCAAGAATGACCTGCCTGGGAAATCAGAGGACATTTTTTTTTTTTTTCCAATTGAGTACATGATAGCTCAATGTTTTAACTATTAAATAATTGTTTATATTTTACATTGTGCTGTTTAATTTGAGAAACAGTTTAAGGTGCTTTACACAAAATTTACTCATTGCTCATGTGATACAACTTCTTGGAAGTATGTCTTAAGAAAAGGATGCTGCAGTGTAACCAAGAAAAACATGCCTACACGGCTGCAGTCTCCTCATACAGGATGTTGAAATTGGATAGTGCTGTGATCACCAGTAAATACTGTAATCTCACAAGTCATGTGTTTATTTCACAACACTAGAGCTTCTGTTGAAGCCTTTCTGTGCTATCAGACTCTGTACTGTTGGGTGCAATAAAAAAATCAAAGAGAACATGTACATTTGATCTGTGGATATTTTGAGTCAATATAAGTCTCCAAGCAGAGGAGTTAATTCAATGCTTGTAAACAGTTAATCAGCTCGCACTTCATTAGCAGAGGTTAGAGTAAGAATCACTGCATGATTTTTAGGATGTTCTTACTTTCATCCTTTTTGCAACAAATGAAATGTCACAGATGGGTAGAAAACAGAGGTGATTACAGAGGATGTTAACTCAGAATGAGTCTTCAGAGAACATCTGAAAGTCTCCAAAAGCTACTACTTTCTGGGAAGTGTTGATTTGATAATCTAATACTTTATGTCTTAAAACTAAGATATCTTTTGCTCATGGACTTTGCAGTATTGCTGCATTCTTAATATATCACTTTTGTCTACCATGCTAGAGAACACTGGCTTTACTTAAAACTGATTGCTTCCACCTAGTATCCTCCACTGGAGCAATTAATTACCTGCTATAAGCTTCACCTACTAATCTTGCACTCAGGTTCAAACTTCACCTAAGTGAAGTTTTACGATTGGAAATTTGATGTCACAAGAGACTCTATGTAATCTTTTCTTGATTTGTTTTTCAACTAAATTCACTTAAAGTTAGTTGGTTTATTGACATGTAAAAACATGAGACTTTTTCCTGTGTGAGTATCACAGAACTACTAGCAGCTGTACTACAGCTAACTTTACAATACATAGAGTTTAATGCCAACCATAGTATCTGTAGGTCATTCATCTATTGAGGAATACATATATTTCACAATTAGCTGAGAATGTTGGAGAAGCAATGTATACTGGCATGCAACTCTACTGAAGGAGAAACACAATAGTGATACTATTTACATCTTTCTCCATCTTTCCTCATCCAAAGAACTTGACCAACATTGTGTAATGCATGGGCATCCAACCTTTTGCATTGCCTGAGCTGCAGTGAGTGAAGAGAAATTGTTCTGGGCTCCATATATGTAGGTTACTCTGAAAGAAATTCCGCCTATTTATTTCCATGGAAACAACAACAGGTACAAAGAGCACAATAACATTGTTTGATAGAGCAAATTCTCAGCTACAGAACACTGCTTTTCATCATAGTCGCCGCCATTAGCTATGAATTTTCACCAGAAATGAAAAAAAGCCTACGTGCTGTGCTTGTAAAAATCTGCACAAGCAGAGGTGAACCACTGCCACTCACCACTGTTGAAGCACGCCACCCATCACCTCACTGTGCTCACATCCGCTTTGGCCTCCATAAACATTCAGCAAGCATCAGTGAATATCAGTGGGTGCCATTTTTTCTGCATGGAGGAATTCAGTGACACACCTTTACCTCATACATACTTTCGTATCAAACACCATTTTGTTAGAATGTTTCTCTGCTGCCATCTGTCTGCAGCGGAATATTGATGGGAAGGTTCAGCCTCTACTGCCATATCACCAACATCTGCCTCTAGTGTCATGGACCAACATCATAAAATAGGAGGTGTAACTTTCAAAAGAGCTCTTGTGAAATATTTAACATAGTTAATGTATCTAGGTGACAAAACTTTTTTTTTTTTTTTGTATTATTTTTATCCTTTCTTATTAAAACATTAAAAACGCAACAAAATCATAAAATCAGTGGGATATGTGACTTTGTTTTTGTGAAACTAATGCACCAGGCTGGTTCAGTGGCAGTGGTTGTCATTCTCAGTGAGCTCTCAAGTGTTTCTTAGAGATTGTTGATGAAATTTTACTCCCATGCCTCATCCTTGAAAACAGTTGTTCACAAATGTATGTACTGCCAAAAGCAGTGACATAAATAAGGTATGGTTGTACAGCGTGGGATATTTCTCCTTGGTAAGAGAAGGCTTATAATAGTCTAGTAAAGATGAGGGAGATGAATATCTGATTGCAGCTCAGTACATTAAATTTGAAAATTCGCAGGTAATGTATTTATGTTGACTGAAAATGGAGTCCAAAAAAATGATTATTATTTTTTTTGCAATCTTGAAACCTATTCTCAAATTCCTTTATCAAGACAGAAACACAGCTGCATATTTTTTTTGCTGTTCACAGGACTGCATTTAGTCAATGAATCAAACTGCACACAATCATTTGCTATAATTTGAGTCAGCACTTCACTGCGCCCTCTCTGTGCCCTGGCTTCAGCCCAGACAGTGCCAATATCACACAGATGTATGGGTGTTGTGAGTGATGAGTGTGCACTGGGGGTCAAGTCAGGCCACTCACTGGGATAGAGTTGCTGCCGTGATGGCTCTGGGCAGAGGGTAGCTGCAGAATGTGCTGGACCAGGCTGTGTGCAGCCTGCAGCCTGCAGGTTGGACATGCCTGACCTAATGCATCTGGGATTTTAACTCTGTGCAGGGAGTCATTATTAGTGCCCATGGCTTACTTATGTCAGTGGACCTGACACGTATTTTCAAAGTAAATAAATGCAATTGCTAGTTCATGACCATTCCTATATCAGCATGGAGTTAACCCATCTAGGATAGCAATGTACCAGCCATGCAGGTTATGAAGTAGCAGCACAGCAGGCAGTTTGCATGCTTATCTAAGCTGTGTTGTCTAAGTGCAAGGAAAGAGCCATTTTTGTCTTCTGCAGATGCAGAGTTCAGTTGTCATTTCCCTTATTCTGGTTAATTCACCAAGAAACATGTAGTATTTCATGTTGCTGTCAAAATACTCTGTGCTGTTTCTTCAAGTACTCAGGTACCTGGTCCATTTCCCTGATGACTTAGTGGTGTTACAGTGCATCACCAAATGGGAGTAGTTTTGCCCTTTTTCATCTTCTCTGAAATCCTTTTGGCTATTAAAAAGAACGAAAAGACTAACAGGCAAGGGAAAAATCTACTAAAAATTTGATTAATGGCATTTGTGTTTGTCTCACACATGACCACAGAGCACATTTAATATATGGCTGAGCAAGTCTTCATTCGCATTTATTCCAATCAGATCATCCTTCATAACAACAGTTCATCTATTGTGACTGAAATGCCAGGCTTCTGTGTAGCAGTATCAATGTGTTGAGTGCAGGGAGGGGGGAACAGGGTGCTTTATCAGAGAGTCTCATTTCTGTTTGTTTCTGATTTCAATATTCACGATGGACTGACAAGTTTATTGCTTCAGTTCTGAGAATGAAAAATATGAAGAAGGCTTGTGGGAACACAGATCCTGAAGAGATTTCACTTTCACGTTTTTCAGACACAACCTACATTCTTCAGCACCCCCATAGAAATGATCAGCCTTGCAAGCCCACAGGGGAAGTTTCAAGCTTCACTCTATTGTAACAACATGTCAACCAGAGAGTCATTACTGAGCAGATAAAAGGGATGCAGTTAGTTAGATTTGAAGGTCTAAGGACTGAAAGGGATGCATAAAAGCTGCAGCTGAGACTAGAATTTGCAATCATTCAGAAGAACAAGGTGAAAATGGAGACTGTGATAACATGATAAATGGAACTGATCATATCCCTGACAGTCTTTTGATCTTCAAAAGCCCAGTGGGCTTGAATTTTGCTGATAAAGCTTGCTGTAATTACTTCATGTCATTCAAACTCTATGCGGCATAGGACAGCAGAAGGCTGCAGGTGATATTGTTCAGGAAAGCAAGGGCTTGCATGCCTTCTGCTCACCCTTGCATCCAAGCTGACAGGGAAAAACAAGCTGCAACTGATGAGATTTGCACTGACAAGAAGTTTTTTACCATTTCTTATGATCCTGGGATTTCTTGGACTTTCAAATAGCTTTTGGAAATACAGCTCATGTATCTTTTAGACACAGTGCATTTCAGAGAGATTTAACTTCTTCAGATGAGTGAGAAAAATAGGAATTCTATGGCATTAAGTATGTTCTACTGCTGTGAGTTTTTAAGGCCTGTTTTGATTTGCCACAGCTATTTGATCTGCATCTTCTAATCTTGATTTGTTGAAGCATGACTTCAGGCTGGTGGTTGGAGTAAGCAGAAGCACATGAAAGCAATCTCTTCTCTACAAAAAGCTAGAGCAGGAACTTCTGTGTATGACATCAGCAATCACCAAATCTGCTCAGCAGCTCCCTACAGATGCTCTACTTTACTGGCTTTTCATACAGGGCAGTCAAATAGCACTGGCTACAAACAGAAAATAGCCTGTAAGCCAGACAGGTCTGGCAGCAGCAAGATCCTAACTCATGAATATCATCTGAATCCTTAGAGGATCCGGAAGGGGTTGTCTGAAAAGGAACCAAACAATTCTGGGCGAAAGGCACTGAGCTGGGAAGCCAGCTGTTCCCCAAGGGTTGCCTTCTGCCCACACAGAGAAAACTCACACCAAAAAGGAAGGAGAAGGATCCGAAATGTTAACCAAAAACTTCATCCTGTAGATATCCTGGGATATCTACAAATAAATGTGAGTTCTTCATACTAGACCAGTATTTCTTTTCAAAAGGAGACACAACTACCTCAGGAAAATTATTTCCAGCAGATGAGGGGGAATCCAAATCATAATGAATGAATGCAAAACTGCTATATCCCAGCAGCAAAAATCAGGTTTTGAGATGCTCCCAGTTCCAGCAGAAGGAAAGGTAAAGAAAGGACAAAGCACGTCTTGTATCTAAGTCGCATTCTGCATATTCATCGCCCAGCTGCATTTCCATTTCTAATGGAAATTATGAGGCAGACATTCACAAAATGCAGACCTTCTGTGAGGTAGAGACGCACCAGAAATACTGTCTAGAAGAGTTCTGTCATCTCCCTGTAGCAAAGAAAAACTAAGTTACAACATTTCAGTAACTGATAACACATATTTTCTATGTCTGATACAGACAGAGAGAAGAGCAAACCCAGCAGCACTACCGTTGTTTATTCCCTGAAGCAGCAGTAGACAGACATTTGGATGCAAACAAGAACAGTGATCTTTGAAGAGCTGATTAAATGGACTTGTACTATATAGGGAACCCCTAGAAAACACAAATTCTGGAAATTGCAATTCCTGTTTGGAAAAAAAAATAAATGATTCCTGTGTTCACCATAAGACAAACAGGAATCAATCAACAGATAATTCATGTGTCAGCATTTTAAAAATGTGTAGAAGTTCATCACGGTCAGCCAGGTTTTTGATAACTGGAAGTTCAGTCATGACAGTCACCGTAACATTTGGCCTACAAGGAATGTGAAATTGTGAACGTATGCCACAGTGCATGTCATGTGCAAAGCAAATGTCATTTCCCATAATAATAACCCAGTCTTCACAAGGATTGTTCTAAAGAGCACAGCAAGCTCACATAAGATTACTAAGAAAAATAATGTTTTAAGCAGTATACGTGTGAAACACAAAAAAAGGATTTTTCCCCAAGAAATAGGTTTTCTATGCTGGCATAAATTGAAAATTAGATTTGACGTATTAGGTCAAAATAAATCTTCCCACCTGTAAAAGGAGTTTAATATGAGGGTTTACCCGTGAAGTAGAGCACCGAAAAAAGGGAATACTGTATATTTGTTGCCTTTTAGTCAATCTAAAATATGAAGTCACACCATTATTACTATTCTGAATATTGCTACAGTGTGCTGCACCAGTCATCAGTAGTGCAAGAAATATAATTGCAGAATAACTGTAAGGTGTATGCGTCAACGTGAGGCCTTCGTATTAGAAGTGGAGTTACTTCATCTGTAGGTTAGCAAGACAAATAGATACACTGGACGCCGTTCAAAATTATTTCAAGATAAATGAGACCTAAGGTTCAGTACAAAAGGTTCTTCATGCAATCTGAAACGAAATTGCTATTTCTGCTGTAACATCAGCTAATACCGTCTCTCTCAGACTGCAGTCATAATCATTGCTGTGTCAGCTAAAGCACAGCTACATGACACCAAAATGACCAGAGGAATATACAAATTGGATGGTGACATTTTGGAAGTCTTGTGTCAGAAACTGATTAATCTAATCTGAGTGTGATGCATTTCATAGAAAATCCTTAGCTTGTTTGAACTTGTATAGTTTGACTGCCTATATAAAAAACCTGAACCTTCAATTACTTAATGTATCAGATGTGTATATATATAGGTATAAATTCATCCCTAATACAGAAAGTATGCTAAATAAATACACTGACTTTTTAAATTTTAGTTTTCCTGTGAAACAGAGATGTGGCAAATGTATAAATGTTACTTAATGGCTTTTTAAACCGATTGTTTATTATATTATATCATGTATGTTTTCTTTTATATCTAAAGCAAAGCTTTTCTGGAATTCATCAGTAACCATTTCCTGTAAGAATACTTTCAAAGTTGTGCTTCAAAATTTAATATTTTAATATTCACCTGAAGCCACCAGCAGACAGTTATGGAAAATGCCTAGGAAGAAACTTTCTTTATCAGTAGTCTATCTAAATAGATTTCATGCATCGATAGAAAAGTCTTTTTCTACTCGATTGTCTTACTGGGAATTATTCACTAGGCCTTGCTTACTAATTGTCTATCCATAAACAAAATGTCTAAAATGTCAAACATTATGAGGAAGAGAAAGGTCACTGCATGTTTTAGTGCCTTGGGGTTGGGCAGTGGCTTCTCAAAGCTTCAGCAAGTTGCACTAAGCTATATCAGCAATTTCACAGATTTTTCACTCAGTTTCCAGGCCAGCATAAGTCCATAGAAACATAAAAATGAAGATATAAAAACTTCTCTTTTCACTGAGAATAAAAAATAACCCCTGAGAAGATGATGAGCCACAATAAAACGAGGCAAGGCAGGAGGACCTCTCGGGAAGGAAAAGCTGCAACAAAGCAGAGCTGAGCAAAAGCGCCATGCACCACAGGGCAGAAAGCTGAAATAATACTGTGATCTGCAGACTGGAAGCACTAAATACGACACCAAATGCCCAAATCTTCTGGGAGTCACTGATAGAAAAACTCAACCAATACAACCATTGCCTGTTTGGGCTTGACTACAAATTCCCATCTGCATTTTTAAGCTTCTCTCATTTGATCTTTAGTCATGTACGCCTCTGCAGTTTACAACAAATGGAAGACTTTCTGTCTTGTCATTGCCAGTGTCTCACAACTGGCATTATTCTGACAAGAACACATTCAGAAAAACAGCAGATGAGGCAAAACTTTGCAGTTTGATACTAATCCTAATAAAATGCAAGGAAGAGCAATACAGCCGTTACAGTAACAGTCTGTTAGCATTTTGATGATTCAATAGTGGAATGGACTGAGTTAAAATCCCAGACATCGATAACTTGTCTGAGGGACTGCAGGATTTAAACCTCACAATTGATCGGGCCACCAGAACTGGAAAATTGGAATGTGCCTTGTAATAACTCAGTGGGCTGAAACGCGCAAGATCAGCAAGAATTTTAAATGGGTTGATCTTTATCTGTAACAGTCATTTATTTCTGTTTTTGTTTTTTACATATGTTCTTTCTATTATTTATCACATGAGGAAGGTTTATTGATATTTGGGCTATCTGTAGAATAGACAACGGAAAGAGTTATAGGCTAATGCTCTTGCCACGTATATAAAAGTACCTTATATCAACAACAGATTTGAAGTGATCTCAGTAATGAGCCAAAAGTGGACTTTAATAAGAATTGCACGTCTCTAAATAAGGCAGAGTGAAAAAAAGTAAAAAATAAAAAATAATAAAAAATAAAGTAAAATAAAATAAAATAAAATAAAATAAAAAATCCAGTTTCAGGTTTTATGTAGTATCTAAGGAGGCAGAATGTTTGACTATCTAAATAGAGAAACTAGAAAGTATCAAAAAGAACCCAAACCCTAAATGACTAACAGAAAAGGCAAAACATACATTTTAAAAGCATATAAACCACATTTTTCCTCTACATTGCTTTCTTACTTTCAATTAATCAAGAATTTCTGGATTGCATGAAAATCTGGGTGATCCTCTTTAGACATTCTTTTACCTTTCAGGTGTAGGTTTTCTCTGTCCCTCTTCTTCCAGTACTTTCTCCCTGTGAACTGCAGACTCCGGTCCTTTGCTGCTACCCTCAAGCTTATGGTCTCCACAGACTTTCCAGAAACAGCCTCAGCTCTGCCCTGCAGGGTCTGATCCACTTCGGTGCTCTCTCAATGAACAGCCCACACAACCTGGAAACAAACCAAACAAAAGGATACTCTCCTTTGTCTGCTATGGAAGCTTTGAGGTACAGTTTGGATTGTGGTTCACTGTAAACAGTCTATCTCCATAGCTCACTGTTCTTCATGTAGTATAATAGAATCATAGAATGGCTTAGGTTGGAAGGGACCGTGGAGATCATTAACTCAAACAAACGTGCTGTGAACATGTTGCTAGTGCTTCTGGCTGGTGTTGCTCTACACAGTCCTTGAAGGACCTGAACGGTCTCTAGGAGCTGTAGGTAGAGCAGCATGAAGGGAATCAGTTGTTTTACCAGCACACATTACCGTTTTGAAATCTGTATTTATTAAACTCCAGAACAACTTGTGAAACTTTTCAGAATATTATCATTATGAACTAAATTGTTTGGAGGTGGGATGAAGCTGGCCTGGGGAGTGGGAAGGAAGAGACCAGTTATGCAGCTGTGAAATTACCTCAAATACGTTTCTCCTCCCACAGTTTTGATTAAGTAATTTCAACTTTAACAAATATTTATTTCTTCAAAAACCAGTTTTGACAGGTTCAAGGTAATAACAGTTAGCAGTACATGGAAGTACACCAATTCAAATGAACATCTCCTAGGAGAGCCATCACTCTTCAGCTTAATGGTAACTCTTCTAGGTTTGGAAAAGAAGAGGTCATCCCTGAGGGCTTCACTTTGAATGTAATTTCTGTCCTCCAGGCTGCTTCAGTTATCACTTCTGCCTCTCCCACTGCAGGTCTCAGTCAAATGTCACACACAGTAGGATACACAAGCTCTGGAAAGGCATGTAAGATGAACTGAGAGACTAACATATCTGCCAGTATTCAAAGTGAGTCTGGGTGCCCTACATTGTTTTGTTTGTAACTACAGTGTTTGTAAGGAAGAGTTCTGAGTACAGAGTCTATCATTCAAGTCATCATGAAAACCTGGTACAATAGATGATGTTGCCAGGGCTGATGGTAGAAAAGAATGATGGATGAGGTAGGAAATGCAGGATCATGCATGAAAGCAGCTTACCAGAAAGAAGCAGGACAATTACAATAAATAATACAGGACACACTAAAATTAGGAATGATGGAATACGGAGAAAAAAAAATATGGACCAAAACTAGAATGAATTCTGTAAGATTGCAAAGCATATAAAGACAGGAAAACAGACATTTAAGATAGGGATAAAAAATTCATTTCAAACTTTTAACACTTACTAATAATCTTAATTTCGGTTAAACTATTTCTGCAGCTTCCTTGCAAGCTTATCTGTCAGTTTCAAAGACCATGTGGCCAACAAAAGAAAAAGAGGTTGCACAACATGAATCCTCATGTTAGGTACATGTCTTTTTTGACATGTCTTTTTTGAAACAACTGGGGTTGTTTCAGCCCCAGTCAATACAAATAGTTGCTTGTGAAGATCAGGCTACCCCTTAAACACTTGTGTTTTATCCTTCCATGCTTCTGCATGTCTCCTGCTACAGATGCCAGAAACCCAAAGAGGATTTCTCCTCTGGAGGTCTTCAGTTACACAGAATTCCAATGCTACATGTGTAATTCGACAAATCAATACACATCGTATACATCACTTTCTTACTTTTATTCTGTCATGTCCTACAGTTGCAAAAAAAAAAAAAAAAAAAAAAAAAAAAAGAGAAAGAAATCAACTCTCAAAAATCCAAAGAGTTTACAAAATTCAAATCTCAGGTGAGTCAAATGATTTTTCTAGAATATTAACTCTTCCAACAGGCCTGCAAAAAGACTTTGTGACAGCTGTTCCAAAGACCTTCAGTGCCTACAGCCTGAAGTCTTAGTTACAACATCATAAAAGTTGAAGTTTTAAACGATGTAAGTGCTTCTGTCTTCATTCTACCGTGGCTTTTTGTGCAGAATATCCTTCAGGAACCACCAGGACTCAAGTCCTGCCTTGCCAACAATTGCAGTTGCATTAAGGCCTGCCAAATTTTGAGAATTATTTGGCACTTTCAAATAGCCTGAGCCAGACGAGTGATTGTTAGCTCTCCACATCGGCTGTCAGAGTGGAATATTAAACCAACCTGAGCATTTGTTTTTGGTATGCTCCTGTCAGAACTGATTTATGTGTGAAATCACCCAACTCTCAGGGCATATATTTAATACATTTCTCCTGTGAAGTGCTTTGAATGATCTGCTAAGCAAATAGCTATAGGGACTTCTTTAGATTCAGAGAGAATAGCATGAATTCTCACTTCTGGAGAAACAGGCCTACGTCCCAGTGATCATTACCAGTATTTGTAAATATGCAAGCAAAGGACGAGGGAATTGTATTTTATGTCAGATGTAAACCGTTAACCTTCAGGGGTCAGGAAAGAATTTTCTGTTCAAGTGCTGGCTGGTATAATTGTCCAGTCTTGTTACTGCTTTTCTGGAAGTTAGCTCTTGGCAGCTGCAGGGTACAGAGGATATGACCAGCCAAGCATTCTGAAGTAACTTGAAAATGACATGACATGGCTTCTTATTTCCAGTTTGAGTTTATGGCTCTTCCCCATAAAGTCAAAAGTTATGTTTTGGGTGTAAAACCATGGATTCCTAGCAAGACAAACACAACTTTATTCATGCTTATCATGGAAAAAGAATGTTGAATTCTGATGTTGAATTAGGAAAACTTGCCAAAGATTTTTAACAACTCTCAGTACAAATATAGGAGCACTTTTACTCAGAATAGGCTGGTTCAGTGCCTGTTTTAAGGACAGCCTGTTGTCATGAGAGATAATCTGTTTCAGTTTCATCCTGAAGATACAGATGAAATGAGTACCAGTAGATTGCACATTCCTTCTTTCCTGAGGAATTCTATATAGCTTACTAGACCTGATTACTCTTGCAGCATGTCTTTCTGACCGTAGATGTGATTTTAATGACATGTAAGCAAATCTTGCAGTTGCTCCCTCCAAATGGGTGCTCTGTGGACTTGTTTCAGCCTTACACTCATACCATCAGCTTACAGCACTGTCCTGGTCCTCTGGATCCTACATCATTCCTGATGAGGGGTTAAGAAAAGATTGCCAGTTCAGACAAAAAATCTATTTCACCAATATTTATGGGTGATTGTTTAAGATGAAGTATTTTCTTCACTGCTTTTCGGTGATTTTTAAATATATCCTCTGGATAAATGACAGGAAATCAAAAACACCTGAGGGTACATGACTCTGAAATGCATTAGTGTCATGTCTCCGGGACAAGTCACAGCAAGCTCACCTGTTATTTTCCATTAAACACATGCAAAAAGAGGGCTGATCTGTTGCTTTTTAACATTATTCTCTGTGTTGCTATACTACCTTGTGGTCACAAAGGAGGCTGAATGCCTTTGTTTTAGACACTGCATAAATGCAGTAAAACTTACAGCATTTTCTGAAAAGATTGTAATGTAATAGCAAGCTAAACACAAAGTACAATAATTATTATCTTGTTTATCCAGCTTGGATTCTGAACCTACACCATTCTCTAGAGGCCACATAAGGAATGTGTGGCAGAGCCACGAAATAAAACAGATTTTCTGAGTCCTGTAGAAAGCCTAAATCACAAGGCCAGCCTTTCTTTCTCTGTACATATCAACAACAGTAAGTTGTAAGTTGTTGTAAGTACTGAAGAATCATGCAGTTTGCAAGTCACCATCTTCCTGACTGGTTCTTATTTATGAAAGACGATGCCTACAAAAGGTCAGCCAAAAAATAGATAAGTAAAGTGTGTGATGACAGAAACAATCACTGGAGATAGAACTGTTTGGCACTGAATAAAAATCCATACCAGCAAATCATCCCATTAGGACAAATACACGTGCTGTTCTTTGATAATACCTTTGTGTGTAGGGACAAACTTATTCCAAAAGCTAAATCATTCAAATAATGGATTAAGATAAAAGGAGGAAGGAAACTAGATGTAAATTTGAATGTGTGGGATTTTGTATTTTTAAATGTTAAATTCTCATGCTAGAAAAATCTATCATGAAAGCACCAGGTGAACAGGACTGTCTTTAACAACAAATAAGTCGCATTCTATGAAGAGGGTGGTAAATTGGTGATGCTAGTTTTATGGGTTTCGTTTGAACACTAAGTAATATTTCAGCTTATTATGCAGGAGCTTTGTGTACCGAATTGCAGCAATTTTATCCCCCAGACTGTAACAGGGAGGAGAATCTCTTGCCTCCAGCATTAGTGGACACATCATTGGGAGGCTCTTCCAGCATCACAGCAGCCATGCGTTCAGTGGGACTGGCCAGCTTGACAAGGAGGCAAGGAGCCAGGCCAGGCAGATGCATAGGTTTTACTAATTGCATCGCAGACAACAGAAGCCAGGCAGGAAACCAGGATTCTGGAGTTCATGGACAGTGCAGTAAAAGCAACAACAGTAGGAAAACAGCAAAATACATGATTCACCTCCAAGGTAAGACCAACAAGAGCTTTGAGTTTACTTAAAAACAGTTTGTGGAGGCTCTCCATTTAGTCACACCTGAAGGCCAGAGGAAGTTGCAGGCTCTTCTGCTTTCACACTCTGGCTTCCTAAATTTCAGATATGCCTGATTTTGAGCTGTTCAGATCTACAGTTATTATTCTAGTCTTTCATAGGCAGGCAAGCCTTGCTTGCACTTGCTGAAGCAAGTGCTGGGCTGAATTTGACCAGGATTTTGTTTTAGTTTTATCTTCAGCCAAATACAACTAAAGGTAGGCTAAAATAAGGGAGGAAATATACAGAAGTATGTGATGTTTTCTACAATAGGCCACTCAATCTCATAGATATCCACCAGCCATTAAGAAGGAAAAAAGACATTTACGGCATTGCAGAACAGCAAGTAATTAATGACAAGTTACTTCCAGCGTCACAGGGCTGATGAGCTCCTTGTTTCAATGCATTTTGCAAAGGCTTGATTGCTGTCTCAGATAGAAGTCAGCATGGTGGGATTTCAATATATCAGACCTATCACTGAAAGTATCTATATGCTCTTTCCAATCTGCTGATTAAGGGAGATATGATCAAGTTGGCTGGCACCTTTCAGGAAACAAAGAAGGCATGGTGTTACATATCTAAGTCAGTAACTGCCTGAGACAGAGAATGCTGGTGTCTCTTTTCCATACACATATCCTCTAGATTTGGTTTTTCTTATGCCTTTTTATCCTGTCATTGGTATTTTTGCTACGTAGTTTTTTATTTCATGCTCCGCTGGTGCCATTCTAACACTCCTGAAGCACTTTAACTAGTGTTTTGGCTCTTCCATGGAGGACAATCAAACACAGGCCTATGTAATCTTTCTTGGTATCCTGAGGTCTGACAATCTGGGATCAATTCACTTGAAAAGAAATCTATAGTTCCTTGGGTGACAGCTGAAAAGACAAACAAACACAAATAACGTACTGTGAAAGGAACTGAGTCCAAAATGCTGACATTTCCCAGCTCAGCTGTAGTTTGGAAATACTGATTTTCTGGTGACTTACTGAGTGTCCCAATGGGGAGCCCTTCTTTCCTTCCTGCTCCTTTTATGCCCTTAACCAGGAGAAGTGCCCAGGATGTTGCTGGTCTTCTTTGTGACATGAGTTTATAGCTGGCTCATGTTCAACCTGGTTTTGTGCCCACAATTTCTTAAGCCCAGCAGTTCAGCTTGTTCTCAGTTCACCTTACTCTTTACTTATCTAACTGGCACTTTGTCAGGTTGTGTATGTGAGGTGCTATGAGTGACAGAGTTGAAAGCCTTTCCTCCAGACCTAAGATAAACATTATCCGCTGCCCTTTGCTTGCCCAGCAAGCCAGTCATCTCATTAGAAAAGTCTGTCAGGTTGTTCAGACGATTTCTCCTTCATAAATCTTTGCTGACTACTGCCAAACACACGCAGAGTGTCACTGCAGTCATCTTGATGTAGATAAGAACCCCCCTCTCTGCCTGTAACCGCAGCCACAGATCCTCGGTTTCTTACTGTTATGTTATCTTCCTGTACACTTTGATCAGATGATGCCAATCTGCAAAGAAATCTACTGGGAAAAGGAAATGTGAGGATAAACTGAAATTTTACAAAGAAGCATCCATTGACTTAGAAGAAACCTTGTTTTAGCTAGCCCAAATAATACACACTTACATTTTATTTTCATATACTCCCTAAGCAAGAGCTCCAAGAGTACCACATTGTCCTAATACCAGAAACATGTCTGAGACCCTGATAACAGGCTATCACTCAGCTTGTTTTTGTCATGCTTCTTTCTAATGTTATTACCAACAACAACAACAACAACAAAAATACAAACAAAGTTTCATCTGTTCCATTGCAAAATTTCTGTTCGTGTAATGCACATGCTATTTCCCCTTTCACAGAGGAATAAAGGAGTTAACTTCTGAAACACCATCTATATTCTCTGTGAATGTTTTGCTGGTATAACAAATGATGAGAGCAGTTTATAACTCTCTAATAATTACTATTCTTTTAAGCGGAGAAAACATTTATTACTGCGCAGTGCAAGCATCAGCAAATACTAAGAAGAGAATACTACAGAATGTAAAATAATATTCATGTGTAAGATAAGGAATTCAGGAGGTACAATGAACTTGAAGCTGAAGGTGGTTCCTTAAGAATAAGGAATACTTTCAAGACAGTTCTTCACATATATCAAGTCACTGAGAGATGTTTAAATATTACAACTATACAATGAGATATTCAGTCAAATACTACAAACTCTTATAAATGAATTTACTTCATCATTTTTTTTTGGAACTAAATAACACACCAAAAATTGTATTTCTTCTCATCATGTTCAAAGCTTTCTCTCATTTCAAAGATCTATATTCTTCCTGAAATCACACCTATACTCTATCCAGTTTACTTTGCATGGGGTTCATTCTGTAACCCCTCTTGCCCAATTTTTACAGTATTTACTCTATGCCTGAGAACTACATGAAAACAGCTCCTCTCCTGTTTTATCCCTTTTTCTCTCTTTGTTTTGTAGATGTTATTGAGTTGATTGGACTGTGGAAGGTCTGATAAAGGTCTGATCTAGAAAGCAATTGCAGCTTGTCTGGGAACCTTGAACAAGTTCATCCAGCAGAGAGGATGAAATGACAACAGGCTCAAAAAAAATACCCCAAACCAAAAAAAAAAAACAAAAAACAAACAAACAAACAAACAAAAACCTAACTGAATTGAAAATCTTCTGTTTGTCATTTGGACTCCAAAGGGAATCTGGAAATCTTGCATTTAAAGCAGACCATGAGTGACCTCTTTGAATGTTTCACTGGTGTTGACATCTTTCCACAGGGTGTTTCATCTTTGGCTTTGTGATAGAAACAGACCCATGTGGAAAATTTCCTCTTATTCTAAAGCTGGTGGCTGTGACTGCAATCACGTTTGCTCTTTCCCTGGTGTGCACTGATTTCAAAAGGATCTAGAACAGATCCTGAACAATAAAGCACAAGGCCACCAGCAAAGCTGAAAAACTTTCTAAAACCAAACCAGAATTTGTTAAAAACAAATAATAGAATCATAGAATGGCTTGGGTTGGAAGGGACCCCAAGGATCATCAAGTTCCAACCCCCCTGCCACAGGTAGGGCCACCGACACTAGACCAGGTTGCCCAAGACCCCATCCAACCTGGCCTTGAACACCTCCAGGGACGGAGCATCCACAGCTTTTACTCAAAGCTAAATTTGTGGAAGATATAAAGAAATCAGTCTGTGCTTGAGTTTTATTATTTATCTACTATCAAATCTTCCATGGCATGTAACTGGGCTGTCTGATGGAAAACAGGGCTGTACAGAACTGATAAAATAACATGGTATGAGGAGAAAGATCATTATCTCAACCCTTTTAAATTGAATCCTGCTAACACTTGGCATGGAAGCTGAAAAAACAAAGACCTGAGTGCCAATATTTGTTAATCATTTAAATTCACTAAATCCTTTGTGTGCTGGGAGAAATAGAGAACAAAATTAAAGCACACATTTAAATATACAAACTTGTCAAGACCAAAGGATGAATTTTAAAAACTCTTTTGTTTGGTGCAGTACCATACTATAAAAAAGAATCTGAACAATATTTCTATATTTCCCAGTAACTGATAATAGAAATGGACTCAAAGCTTAAGGAATACAAAAGACAAGAAAAATAGGTCCTGTAGTTATAACTCGTCACTTCTACAGTGAATGACTAAACTGTATGAACATTTTGAGAAGTTGGACTCCTAAAACTCCTGATAGAGTTGCATTAGTCAGACTTGGCTAGTTCCCCCCCAGAAGTAATGACAACTGCTAGGAAATTTTTCAGCCTTACTTATGCTCTTTAAAACTGCAGCACCCATTAGCCACATAGGCTGTCTTCCTTATCAAAGCCTCGCTATTTGCTAACAGCTTTTCTTCCTTTCCCTGCTGTAGGAAGGACAGGTTGCTTGACCACTTGTTTACATGGGCACATGAATGTGCAGAAATAACTGAGTTTTGCTCTTAGCCTAATGTGATTAGACACAACCATTTTGCAGGATCACAGAAGATTTAGCTTGAATGTCATCTAAATTCCTTCCTCTTTCCCAGACAAGGCTAACTTCAAAGTCTAGATTGGTTTACCCCGTTCCAAGAAGTGTCCCCAAAGGTGGAGATTCCACTCCTGCTATGTGCCTCTACTCCAGCATTTGTAGCTGCAGTCTTCTCACACAATCACAGTTCTGATGGAAGATAATGTCCAGGAGCCTCTGAGACAGGGAAATGAAAAGCTGAGAATACAGATGTGGCAATCGTGGCCTGTCTCATGGAGATAAAGTGCAGATGTTAGCTGGTGCTCAAGGAATATGTCCAATTGGAAACCAGAGAAAATTCGTATCTGATAAAACCGACGGTTCCGATAGGAATACATCTATATGATACAGAGTGTAGAGGCAGATATTCAAGCACTAAATCCCAGACATGTCACTGCAAATATGAGCTCATTATCTCTGCAGAAAGGCAAGATTCATGCAGAGGTATGCCCAAGTTCAGATAACGTTATCTCTTTCGAGAGTTTTGCCAGTCTGGTGGCCCAGTATCTACCTGCAGCTTGGAAAGAGTTCCTTTGTCCTTTGTAAAGTGGCCACAGGCCACAAAGTTATCTACAGACAACACTTGCATGTTCTCTGCTATTTTATTAAAACCAAAGTTAAGAGAAAGAGGAAAGCCTTTCACTGAATGGCTCAAGAGGACAAGAAATAAGATGCAGGTTACTACACAGATGGCCACGGTTTTTGCTTGCCAAATTCAGGCTAAAGGTCTAACGCATGGGCACCCAAGTTTTTGGCTTGCCTGAGGTACACTGGGTGAAGATGAATTATCTTGGGCTGCATATAAAATATATGCTATAGTTAATGCTTCTAAGTAACAAAACTTTTTATATATATATATATATATATATATATATATCATTACAACATTAAAAAAGGAGGGCAACAAAACCATAGAACTAGTGGGATATTTTACTTTGTTTTTGTGAAACTAAGGCAGAAGTCTGGATTGATGGAAGCTGCAAGTTTTAGTGAGTTCTCAAGGTGCTTATCAGAGATTTTGTCTTTATAAAACATTCCTTGATATGCACAAAATCTGGCAGCATATTTTGCATATAATCTCTTTTCAAATTGTAATCTTTGAAAACTGACATGATTTTCTTACAAATTAAGCACAGCACCATATTATTTGTCTTGACAAAAAAAGTACACACCTGTCCATTTTTCACTGGATTCTCTTCTTTCATCCACAACTTTTCTTGTTTAGGAGGCCTGTTTTCTTTTGAGATGACATTAGGTAGGCTGAAGTATTATTATAAGCAGGCACGGTGTTTTACTCACCAAGTGGCACAAGCGCATGTAATGTGCAATACATGCGGGATTTGATTTGACTGAGTGTGTGTGGCAGCTGCTGGAACCACACTGAACTGCACTGCACCCTCCTCTTCTCCTGGTTTCAGCTCATACAGTGCCGATATCACGCTGATATGTAGTTGTTGCTGAGCAATGGGAGTACACCCAGGGTGCACCCTGGCTGGGCTGGGCTGCTTGGCAGGGCAGAGATGCTGCCATGATGGCGTGGGATGTCTGCAGGATGGGGTGAGCCAGGCTGCACGTGGCCTGTTGGCTGCGAATTGGATGAGTTGGATGTGGCTGGTTCAATGACTAGCTTTGTTTTCCCCCATTTGTGAATTACTCTCACTGCAAACCATGATCTTGCAAAGTGGAAAGGATGCTGTAAATATTCAGCTTCGATACTTCAAAGCAGAGTAGCTGAACACTGAAAGAGCTTTTACTTGAATTGTCTGGTCTGTTCTGATGGACGTCTCTTGGCCAAATTGGGCTGTCCAGGAGAGAGATCAAACAACAATCAAACTACAGCTCCTGAGGACTTTTTCTCTCATTGGAAGAAAAAAGATGAGGTTGAATTAAATACAGAATAGCTTTGTACTTCACTGCTGGTATTTTCCAGTATCCTTAGTGAAGTGGTTCAAATTCTGACCCTCAAGGGAAGTAATAACAATCTACAGCTTCTGTTTTGAAGATTAAGGAGACATTTCCCCAGGGTAGAATCTGAGGACACACTGCTTCAAAAACAAGGTGAATATTCAGGTTGTCTTTGTTACCTGTGATCTGAAGAGATGACCCTGGGCAATGACCAGCTATGCTTTAAGCACTGCTTGTTAGAATGGCAGCACCCCGCAGCTACTTGCCTTGGCAGAAACATAAGCAGAAGCTTAGAAAGGAGTCACAAGGTATTAGTCATTTATTCAACTTCAGATCTCACTTTTTTCTTTTCTTTTCTTTTTGTTTCTCAAAAATTAATACAAGAAAGATAAAAAACCTAGGCAATTAGGCTTCGTCATTTAAATGAAATTACATTGTAGTTTCTTACTGGTTTAATGTAGTTTTTAGCTAATCTACTATGAGTCCTTACTGGTTAAATTCAAACAAAGCAAAGCAACACAAACACAAAATCCTATTTACTGCTTCTTAAAAAAAGAAACAAACCAAAATGAAAAGAATAATAATAATAAAAAAGCAATAACTGTAGATAAATAGACCTAAGAATGTTTCATTGCTTTTGTGCAGTAGGTATACAGGTTTTATTTATATAATGACTAGTATCATGCCTGGTTTGTTTGCTTCAGCAAAATCCTTCAAAAATATCACAAATGTGATACAGATAGACTGTAGCTGTTTAATCATATTCAGGAGGTATCCTAAAATGATATCGAAGCTGTTTTGTCCTGGTATTTTGGAGTTTCTTAAGTATGGCATTCTGGGAAGCAACAATGCTTGGTTTAGCTACTATTATACCTGTACTTTTCAGAAAACTCATTTCTTCATAAATGAAAGAAAAATGCTAGCTAATGCTATCTCATTTATATCTTCATACAGAAGATTCGATTCATGACTTTCCGGGAGACAAAGAGAGTTTAATCAGTCTGTTACTCCTCTAGCTGCCCTTTTAGTTCGTACTGAAGACAATACAACGTTTGCTTTCCTTCAATGGGGATCTTTCCCAGTACTCCACAACATGTGAAAGACAACAGAGAGTAGCCTTGTTTTGACATACATCAGCTGCCTCTCAGGTCCTCTGGGCTTGAATGGGTTGAGTTCCCGTTAAGAACTATGATTAAGTCATACTAAGAAGTATGAACACCAATACAGTCCAAGCTTGGATTAAAAATGCAAGTTTTGAAAAACAAGTTCCTGCTTTAAAAACATTTTCAAAGTTATTGGTGCCCACTTCTCCAAAAAAGATTAGATCTCTTAAAAAGAAAATTAAACAGGGCATCAAGATTGATGAGCCTCTTTTGTAAGATGTGACTTCGTGGCAACGCTATGAATTTGCTTTACCTTCTGTTGGAGATCAATCCTCCCTCAGGTCAATACAAAAGATTTCTGCTACAAGGGTTCTAAGAGGCTATTTCAGGCCTCAGCCAAAATAAATCATAAATCAAGAAGTCTATCTGTCACTGCTTCTGAAATGAAGTTAATTCTACCAGCCAGAAATGATAAATAGAAGTGCTTGGGGTTAAATCTGTTAAACAGTCTCTAGTCTTTGTAATCATTTTCAGTCCTTTTAAAATTGTTCTGAACTTTAATCAATGGACAGCCTCGTGTTCCTTTCTCTCCTGCTGTTTTCTTCTAAAGTGATCTTTTATTTATTTTTGAACAAGGCCATGATACTTTAGTACTCCTTACAGAGGCAGTCACAGTGAGTATTGCTTGATATGTATTCTCTCCAGTTGCCTGTTTGCATAGTACCAAAGCCACAAAAACGATCCAACCTCTCCTACAAGGACAGGTTAAGGGAGCTGGGACTGTTCAGCCTGGAGAAGAGAAGGCTCCAAGGTGACCTGATAATGACCTTTCAGTACCTAAAGAGGAGCTACAGGAAAGAAGGGGACAGGCTCTTTAGCAGGGTCTGAGGCAATAGAACAAGGGAAAATGGCTACAAGCCTAAAGGTAGATTTAGATGGAATATAAGGGAAAAATCTTTTACAGTGAGGGTGGTGAGGCACTGGAACAGGTTGCCCAGAGATGTGATTGATGCCCTATCACTGGAGATTTTCAAGGTGAGGCTGGATCAGGCACAGGGCAACCTGATGTAGCTGTGCATGTCCCCCTTCATGGCAGGGGAGTTGGAGTAGATGACCTTTAAAGGTTCCTTGCAACTCTAAGGATTCTGTGATTCAAAGAAGAGGCATCAAAATGTATTCTCTAGCACTGCAGCTGCTCAAGGCCATGTTATCGAGATCGGTGATGGAAGTTTGATGTAACAGCAGAAGAGTGTTTGAGGAGCGCACGATCCTACTGTTGATATACTTAGGGAGCAACAGGAGAATACTGCAGTGCATACTCTCTCCTACAAGGAGACACTGTAGGTAGATGCATTTCCCCAAACAACAGCTCACCAAAGCTGGCTAGGAAGCACTCATTATCTAAGGCAGGTCTTTGACTGTGTTAGTTCAGCACATTTCTGTACTGTAACATCCTATACTGCTGACTTGGTTGGAATTTTCATCTAACTTCAGCTGCAAATTTAAACAAACTGAAATATTGCAGATGACAGCAGTGCAAGATGCCCTGTCTCCTCAGAAAGCAGGCCCACTTATGTGTGGCCAAACTGCCTTTATTTTTTCCTCTGTTAGAGTTTTCTAGTTGAGATCAACTGGGCAATCTATCATGGCAAAGCCACTGCATTTACTCTGAAATCTGAGGAATTAACCACAGGCAGTGTGTGATCCCTTCAGATCAAGGCTTCTCTCTCAATCCCAGCATGCAGCAAGGAAATTTGAGGGGAAAAATAAAACAACAAAGCAAGTATACTAAAAATTAATTCATGACTCTTCAAATACATTACTCCCACTGTCATGATCCTTCATCTCCTTTCTTGAAAAAAGGCTCCTATACATGCCGTGAGCAGATTTACAGCAACTGAAATCTGGGTATTGATCACTGAGAGCTTATTTGCTCACTTGCCAGGGACTGATTTTTCTTCCCCCCTGGGTGATGATAAGAACAGGAAAAAGAGATTGTAGATTCTTTTTCTGCCATCTCACATACAACCAGTGCTGAAGACATGTATTATGTACACATATTCTTGGTTTCCCTTGACAAGAGATTTTTTAACATGGAACTAAATGAACTTAAATGATGACACAGCTATCTACACCATATTCTCTAGTACAGAGGTGTTGGTGCTAGAAAAATATTTCCATCTCTTTTTCTACTCTGAACGGTTGGTGGGGAATGAAGACTTCTGCAGAAGACAACCCAGAATGTCCAAAAATTCCCCAATATAAGCTCAGAAACATGGAGTCATTTCATTAAGAGATGAAGAAAGAACCTGTGCTTAAAGAAAATGGATTTCATAGCAGTAGTTTCTGAAATACACAGCAAGAGACAGGAATAAGTTCTTCCACTGCTGACTCCACTGGCTTCCAGCCATCTCTATGTGCTCTACAACTTTTATCAACACTACTCCCAGACTCCTGTGAGAAAAAAAAAGTCTAGTCACTGCTATTGAGAATATTGCCATGAAACAGAAAAAATGATGGAAAACATGACACCTTCAGGAAGCAGAATCACCTGTAGAAGTAGGTTATGTCCAAATGCAAACGTTCAAACTGCAGCTGGATACCTTCTGGCATGAGAAAGACAGCTACAAGTACAAGAGGAGAGAGAAGATAGCAGTGAAATGCATGCATCTGCAAAAGAAGAAAAGCAGATGACAGAAGAGTGTATGAAAAGGAACAAGAACAGAGAAATAATTGAGACAGGAGGAAAACAGGAACATGGAAAGAGAAACCAGTTAGATCTTTTCAAAGACTGCACGTGGTCACATTACAGAAAATGACATTTTAAGTCTACTTTTTCCACAGAAATAACACCTGCAGTTGACACTAACGTATTATACAGTAATTAAGAGACAGGGAGGTGGTTCGTGCAATCTGAAAATGGAGGATAGGCAGCAAACCAGGTAAACTGTTGTATTAAAATGTATATACAACTGATACAATTGAAACACCTTGATTTGCAGTGGATCACACTTATACTCGGAGCTACAAAGAATCTTAAAAGTTGTTATTTAACAAGAGTTGTATAATTATGGAATTTATGGATTTCGATGAGAAAATCTGCCCTAAGTAACCATAACTTATGGGTGAGGGAAGTAAGAATTTGACAGAAATCTTTTGCAAAATGAACCATAAGTCCCAGCAGCAATTTATGTGCTATGTCATCACATATGATAAAGCATGAGTTGGCATGTTGTGCATACAAGGTGATGACAAACTGTGTGCAACAGTTCTGAAACAATTCACTTCAGTATTCAGCCATCACCATGTCAGAAATACAAGAATTTGCAAAGTTCCTCACGGGTGGCAGCACAACAATACAAAGTTATTTGGAAGCAGAATGTCATGAGTTAGCTCCAGTAGGCAACTACCATATCACTGCTTGTGCACTCCCCATGAGGAACAAGGAAGAGAATCAGAAGAGCAAAAGTAAGAAAACTCCTCATCGGCTGACTGATGCCCAGCTGGTCACTGAGCAAGCAAGGCCCTCCTGGAAGCCCCTTTGCACCTCACATGTTTTTTATTGCTGATGTTTAATGGTATGAAGCATCTAGTTTGGCCAGTCTGGGTCAGATGTGCTGGCTGTGCCCCCTCCCAACCTCCTGTCCACTCCAGCCTACTTGCTAGAGCAGTAGCATGAGAAATAGAAATGGTGTTAATATTGTGTAGGCTCTATTCAGCAATTGGTAATATATTCCTGTGTTATCAACACTATTTAAGACACAAATCATTAATACAGCAAAATACTTCACAGGTTGCTAGGATGAAAATACAACCCTGCCAGACCCAATAGGAATAGAATCTTCACCACTTATTCAGTGCCACCTACTTCATGCTGCAGTCCCACACCATCCAACACATCCTCATTTACCACCCCCACTCCATTCTACACAGGTGTCATTCCTTTAGCCTATGGGCCAACCTGCAAAGTCCACTGTTTGCCTCCACTCTCCATCTGATTTTCGCACCGTCTGTATCGGACTATTAAAGAGTGAGCAAATCTTGTTGATCACTCCCCAGCTCTTCAGTCAACAAATGTTCTCTTGGATGGGACATACGGAGTCTTGGTTGGTGTGATATTGCTGCTTCTGCACTGTCATGGTAGCAGTCAACAACAGCTACTCTTTTGACCTGTGGCAATCCCAGAATGGAAGGGTCCCCTGAGGGATCAGGCAAGGCAGACAGCTATTGAAACTTCTGTCCCCATCACTGATGCACCAAAAGCCCTTTGGATCCCTTCTGGGTCCTTGATGTACTCTCCCCTGGGGTGGTCTCTGTCAGGGTTGTATGGAGCTTCCAGGCCGGACTCAATTGGATGCTTTTTCCAATTGTTCCCAGTTAGGCTCATCTTAGCCTACAACATGGACAGATGTTACAAAGAATGACTCTGATTTGAAACATCTTACAAATCAAACAGAAAAAAAAGGAAGAAAGTAACTGAAGAATAATTCTGCCCATTTTACAGATGAAAAACTGATGCAGAGATTGCTTTGCTGGATATCACATTAGAAATCACGAGCAGAATCAGGAATCAAAAACTTGAACCTGAACTTGGTAATGTGTACTTGTGACATTCCCCTATCTTTTCAAATGGGAAAGGAGACCTAATTTGTCATTGTTTGTTACTTGGTTTTAGTTACAAACCTCTAAGTAAACAAACTAAATCAGAACCAGTGTGTTCACTGAACACATTTTTCATTTCTTTCTTTGGCTTGGTTTGTTTTTTTTCCCCATGTAAAGAGCAGTCCTCCTGACACCAACTAAAAGCATTGCAAGGCCATACCTGATTTTAATGGTCTTCTATGCCTCTCTTCTAGAATAAAGGTAAAGAGAATTAGGGTCATCAACAGCTGACAGTAAGCCCACACTGAATCACTTATTCAGTGTTATGTAGCTTATGGTCCATCTACCTTCTTGTATTTAGATATAATGTATTATAGTTTTAGTAACAAATTGTTCAGTGTACAAACGCACTCCAATTTCTCTCTGCGTATGTGATTTGGATAACTGGCTTGTTTCTACTTCTATCAGCTCCCATCCCACACTGACGCTTCTTGTTACAGATCCGGATGGACAAGCTGTGAGTTTCATAAGAATGAAACGCAGTACAGCTCCCCTCCACCCTTGGGGATGCTTGGGGGCAGAATCACTTCCAGGATCACACAAAATTCCACAGATGACACAGTCTGCATTCTTAATTACCAGGATGGGCTATAGCCTCAGAGAAAGCATTCACACACAACATACGTAAGGCCAAAGCAGTACCACAAGCCCTCAAGACCATTTACTATACACAACCTTACATGGTCTGCACAGGGAAGAAATAAGCACCTTCTCACAACCATTGCATTCCTGGTGTCATATCAGCAGCAACTGACCTCATATTTATCTCAGTGCCATTGAAATGATGGAAGGTGCCAAAGCTCAAACTTGACGCGCTGACGCGCGTTTGCCACGATCTATATATGTGTGTAAGCAACAGATAATAAACAGACATTCTGATGCACTCATATTGGGTCATGTCATCACTCCCCACGCAGCTCGGCCAGCGAACTGACTAGATTCTGGTTTCTGAACCCTTGGGAATCCACGGCACACATCCTCTCTAGGTACATTAGAAACGCATTCATCTGAAACTCACAATTACTTAGACCTCTGCCTAGATCAAATCTGAATATCTTGCAGTGCTACAGAGCTTGCATAAGTGACTGAAAAAAAACAGCAATATAATCATTCTTTGATGAAGCCCAACATTAAAAATACAACCCAAAAATCGGTCTATTATGCCAGCTGGCAAATATACTTCATCTTATTGAAGCCTGGATGCGGATGCATTTTTTTATTTTTTTTTCAGCCTGACTCACAGTAAGTCAACCAGTTTGTTTTTAATTTATCTCTGTTTGAGGATGAACTTGCCTGGACATACTGAATTGCAGAAGTTCATACCGTATCTTGAATATTTTCTTTTAAGAGATTAATCTGGCTTTGGCCCAAACAAAACAAGAACACCAAACAAATGCTGCCACAGGCCAGTGCCCAACCTGCTGCTGAAAATCTTTTAATGGAAAAATACTGCTGAACTTTATGTTGAAGTTTTGTTAAGAAATGTGGCATGCAAAGTATAAGCAATTTTGCAAGTGATCATTTTTTAATACAATCATCCAAGGAAGAGAAATGACTCTCGCAGATGAACTGCAGCAGTAGTCCATGAGATGCCATCATCTCCCTCCTCCCCTTTCCTACTATGGAAACATTTCAGAAAGCATTGAGGATTAGGACAACAGACTGCAGACCATAAAGCAGGTGTGTCCAACTGGTAGCCCATAGGCCCCATGCAACCCTGGGCAGCTAGTAATGCAGCCCCACAAGATCGTAAACTTTTAACACTACTGTGTGATTTTCAGTGATGTTTTTCATGAGTTGACTGTGTGTAACCCAAGCATAAACTGCAAGGGTGGCAACGGATTAGTGTGCAGGGGAGGGTGCAGTGTGGTAATAACCTCAACTATCACACCCACTACACACATTTCATGTATACATGAAATCCATATATATCACAGGTTACATTGTCATCAAAGCTGTAAATTTCATGAAGTCCAAGGGACTGAATCATAACCAAATCCAGGAGTTCCATAAAAGTATGGAAGTTCATTACAGGGACATGATTTGCTTTCTCGAAGTAAGGTGGCTAAGTTGGAGTAAAATGGTAAAGAGATTTTATGATCTGTGAAGTGAAATCAAGCCATTTAAGGAATCAAAAGGAAAAACTGAGCCAGAAGATAAAGATCAAAAATAGTTCACAGATTAAGCATTTCTGGAGGATTTGACCACTCATTTAAATGAGTTACACATATATCTTCAAGGTGAAAATCAACTTACCCATGCTGTGTTTCAAACTGTAAAACCATCTGAAATGAAAATTACGTTATGGCAAGCTCAGGTTACGGCAAGTAATTTCATGCATTTTGATATGTTGGCTAAACACAGTTTTGTGAACAGCAAAAAATATGCAGCCATACTTTCCGTTCTGATAAAGGAACTTGAGAATAGGTTTCAAGAATGCTGAAAGAATCAATTTTTTGGTATATTTGCAACCCCGTGTACTGCTGAAGTGAATGTATTAGCTGCAAATTTTCAAATGGGATGTACAGAGCTGCAATCATTCAACTCGAAATTTTGATGTCTCTCGACCAGTTTTATAGGACTTCTTACCAGGGAAAAACACCCCTCAATTCACAATCACGCCTTATTCATGCTATCGCTTTTCATATATTTGTATACAACTATTTTCAAGGATGAATCACAGGAAGAGTAAAATTAGATCAAAAACATCTGATAAGCACCATGAGAACTCACTAAGAATCGCAACCAATTCAATCAAACCAGACACTGATGCATTAATTTTTGCAAAAACAATGTAAAATATCCCACTAATTTTACAATTTTGTTGCCTTCTTATGTTTTAATGGAAAATATTTAAAAACAAAAGAAGTTTTGTTACTTTCATAATTTATTATATTATATATTTTATATGTGGCCCAAAACAATTCTGCTTCACTAAATGGGGACTGGGCAGGCTAAAAGGTTGGATACCAATGCCAGAAAGCATCATCTAGTGCTGCACTGATAGCCTGATCCACCAAGCTAGTCTTTTCATTTTAGAAGGCTACCACATTGGTCAGACAATTTCCCCTTTATCTATGATGACTAACTCCACATGCTATTTTATTCTTAGAAATGGTTTCCAGAAGGGTTTGCTCCACCATTCCCATAAGGTAAGGCTGAATACCCTATGGTGCCACAGGTCTATCTGGCTCTCACTGAAGACAGGAGTGACATTTGCTTTCCTCCAGTCCTCAGGAACCAATCTGTTACCATGACCTTTCAAAAGTAATCTAGAATAGACTCACAATCTACAGATTGAATGCGTAAATAATAACACTGGATGATAACTCTGCTTCTCTACTTACAGAATTTACATGTTTTCTTCTTCCTCGATATTTTGACACCAATGTCAGCTTGTAATGTTTTGCTCTTTAAAATCCTTTACACTTAGTGAGATTAATATGAACTAGATGAAGAAACATAGCTCATGTCTTTGCAAGCATCTATCATGCTGCAGGCACGATAAGAAACAATGAATGAGAAATTCAATTTTTTTCTATCTGTACAGTAGTTTACACAAACACGCATTTCTTTTTATTTCATATTTATGAACTCCTAAGTCTCTTTCTGGTAAAAGAAAATCTCATATTCTTTCAGTATCACAAAGTGAATAGAGGGAAATACCTGGTGGCTATCTTTTTCTTGGCAGTATTCTGTTGACATCCTGTGAACAAAGGTCTACATGTACCTTAACAGTAAAATACAGCTGTGTAAACTGAAAGACAAAGTTGTCTAGACTGATATTTCAAAATATGTCTAACCTGTAAAGAAGACAAACACTGAATTAAGATCCTGGGGGAATGTGAAGAAAAAGACATTTTACAAAGCTCGCTAAAACAAAGAAAAATAAAACAAAACAACTGAAAACAGCTGAAAGAATTATTTCCTACAAGTTCTAAATTGACTTCTGTAGAAAGTTTTTTAAAAATATGAGAAACATTTCCATTTATCTTCAGAAGCAATACTTACCTTGTGCAGAGATGTAAGAGCTTTAACAAACTCATGTACTGGGAAGAAATATAATTATTTCTACTTAGGAATTAACTTTGTTGTTATTTTCATAGAATTCTCAAGCACACACACAAAAAAATCATTCTGCTTTTCATGGGAACAAATGTTCTAAAAACTCATGTGTGAAATTCCCGGACATTCAGTTATTTATTAAAAAAAAATAAAAAAATACAGGATCTCTTTCTCCTCCTTCTGCGTTTGCTTCGGTTGTTAGGCAAAGCAAATCTAAAAATGTACTACCCTCAACCTGTGCATCTGAGGTTTCCATTGGCATCAATGTCATCCCCTTCCAGCAGGTTTAGAAACTCCAACATGAAAACAGGAAAGGTTCCGCATTCAAAACAGCATCTTCCAAGAGTTACAGAGTTTTTATCTAAACAGTTTAAGCAGCTTATAAATTGATCCTTTCTCATCTTATAAGAGAGTGCTGGTGACGTAAAGATTGACTTATTCTGTAAGAATCTGTCCCCACCAGCAAAAATAAATAAATAAATAAATAAAAGTCAGGATCATCTTCATCTCAGGCTGTGGTAGTCTAGAAAAGACAGAAGAAGGGAGCTAGCATTTAACTGGAAGATAGAACAGTTTATATGAAGACACAGCGGTACAAGAGACACGTATGCACAGTAACCTATCCCAGCATCTGACCCTGTCCACAGCCTCAGCAATCCTTACGCCACAGTTTTGCTTGTTGATGTTCATAAATTGAGCACAATTGAACTTGTCCTCTCACAACACCTGAAACATAGTTCAAAAATGTCACGTCCCATCACAGATAAGTCAGTCCTGAGGATCACCCTGTTAGAATGCACTGGAAAGAGCCCTGCTGATTTACCAAGTTACCATAAAACGCATTTAAAAAAATAAATAAATGATGGAGTCCAGTCAATCATCTAAGCAATACAGTTCAAAGCAGCTTAGAAATGAATATCCATGAATGACTGAGTCATACGAAATTACTGTTTTTAAATCAATTGTAAAACCTATTCTTTTTAAAGAAGCACAATTGGCTTTGAGTGCTTTGTGAATTTGACAAATCTTTTCCACTAGAATTGAAGCGTTTATTCAAATGCTAATGAAAGTACATGTAATTTGTACTGGTGCTGAATCAACTTCTCAAGACTGTAATTTGCAGTTGTATAAAATTCCAATTTTTTCCAATATGAAATGTATTCGAATAAGATTTTGAGACTAAACAGACATACTGCTTTTGCCAACAAAGTATTTTCATTTATGACAGACAATTAATAAAATTGATCTGATTTTTATGCATATCAATTTTCTTCAAGAATAGACTCTTTAGTTTCATTAAAATAATCTACAGCTCTTATATTAGACCACTGTATCAACTAGCCCAATTTTTAGACTCGAACCAATTGTCTGCACCAGTCGGCAATGCAGATTCACCTCTCAACTCACCAGTGACCAGTTACGTAGACCATAACTCATAGATATGTAATATTCTTCTCATATTCACCAGCTTGCATGTAGTCATTTTTTTTTGCCACTATTATTCCTCCACAACACTCAGATAAATAAATAAATACAGAAACAATTAGAGTGGCCATCAGATTTAGTTTTGGTCTTCTCAACTCAGATGAAGCATAACTGGATCCAGAGATGGAGGCATAAGGCTTTTAAAAGGTCCCTTTCCATGCAACAGTAGAAGAAATAAAGCAAAAATGAGTTGCTACAAAAGATCATCAACATACCAAATTGCTAAATGCATAAATATGCAATGAGAATACCTGTATTTATATTACAGCAAATAAAAGTTGCAAGAATGTGTCCTCTTGTGAACTAATAAAGCATTAAGCAGGTCATTTCATTTCTGTTTGCTTTAAGTGTTGCTTTATTCTGCTCCCTACAAACTGCCTAGAGAATAACCGACTGAATATTCATGTACCTCTATATACAGATGGCAGTTTTTAGAACTTGTTTGTTAAAGCACAGCATCTTTATATTAGATACACTTAAAGTTATTTATGGTATGGTATTGACAAAGTTTTTAAAAAGCATGCCGTCTTTGAGTAAAGGCATCTGAAATCAGATCCACAATGGCCACTGCTTCAGCTATAATCTGGGAAGTAGCACTAGCAAGGCTACACCATTAGATTTAAATAAAACATCCACTGTACATCATCTGTAGGGTTTGTATGACAGTGCATTATGTCTTCATCTAGCCACAGGAATTAATATCATCCAGCATAAGCTGCAACTGCTGAAGAAGTATTCACATAACATTCAGGGATGGTTCCAAAACAGGTTAGGATCTTCAGTCTTTAATATAACCACTAGCACTGTAAGGCACCAGGTAATGGAATAGTTCACAAGTGATGTAGGCAGACGCTGCTAAGTCTTCCACGTTCCGTGTACCTTCGGCTCTATGCAGCAATATGAACAACCACAATGAACACATAGAAAACTGAAGAACGTCTAATGAGAAGACATAGAAACTTCTGCTGGCCACTGAAATACCTATCAGCACAAACTAGTGCAGGCAGAGAACTTTTTCATAAACCAAATGCCTACATTTCAAACAACAGTTTGTTCTGAAGAGAAGAATGAATGCCTTATACTTTTACTCTTTCATCTATTTGCATTCCAAACAGTCCTCGCAGGAAGGAAAAAGACTGGGTATTTCAACCATTTCATTTCAACAACTTGATTTCTAAAATGTATTGCCTTAAGTGAGTGAAACTGCTTTAAAACACATCATTTCACTATATTTTCAAATTAAAATACTAAACAAATAGTACTTTAGATGATGAACTTTTTACTAAGGAATCACATTCAACCCAACTGGAGATCTTTTCCACAAATTAAACTACAAATATTTTAGTGATAAGAATGAAAAAAAAAAAAAAAAAAAAAAAACTTCCAAAGAATTGTGCACAGAATTTTAATAAGGATTAGCAGAGTGTAGCAAAACTTCAAGATATCTGAATGAGAAAATGAAAAATGGAGGTATTTAAAAAAAAATACTTCAGAGTTGATATTCTGCAGCAGGTTTTTGTGCAGTACTCTTGACCTTTATTCCATTTGGCAGTTATTGTTCGAGGAAAAAGAAAACATACATGTGCAGACTCATAGAATCACCAAGCTTGGAAAAGACCTACAAGACCATCCAGTCCAACTGTCCACTCACCACCAGTATTTCCTACTAAACCATGTCCTTTAGAACAACATCTAAACATTTCTTTAACATCTCCAGGGATGGCGACTCAACCACCTCCCTGTGCAGTCCATTCCAGTGTCTGACCACTCTTCTGGAGAATTAATTTATCCTACTATCCAACCTGAACCACCCCCAGTGCAACTTGAGGCCATTCCTTCTTGTCCGAACAGTGTGTATGTTTGGGGGGGGGGGGGGGGGGGGGGGGGGGGGGGGGGAGGGGGAAATGTAACTCCTTTATGTATAAATTATAGGAAAAAAATATGTGATGTAACAAACATACAATTATACTTGTACAGTTAAGTTCTCACTTTCTACATGAAAGCAATCTCAAAAGTCAGAAAATCAAGGTATTGACACAGTCCATTATGCAATGTTGCTAAAAACAATACATTTCAAAGACAGACTGGTTTGTCATCCTTGAGAAGGCTTCACATTCCTAAGTGAAAGATCAGCAGAGAAAGTTATAATGTGCGTGACAACGGCACTTTTGATGATTCTAGTTAAAAGCATAAATGTGAAAGCAAAGCAAAATCTTTTGTCTTACAACAACACAGAAAAAGCTAAATGGTTAGCTCCAAACATCCTGCAAATAACGTTTTGCTTCTCGAAGCATGGCCATGGTTTTCATTGCTTCCAATTTGTCAACTTCCATTTCCATACTTAAAACGTCCAATACAGCATCACTTACATCATCAGCCATGTGCTTCTTATCTCTGGGGGGAAAAAAAAAAAGAAGGAAAATGAGGAAAATGCAAAATACTGTGTTCTTCATTTTATCAACAGTTTAAGAAGCTGTAATACTGGAAAAGAACAGAAACAGACAAAAACAGCTTGTGTGTTGTATGGCAAGAGATCCACTCAGTTTTCATGCAGCCGAGCATTAACAAGAACACTGTGAACTAATATGACACGGTAATATACAGGGAAAAAAACCTTGGATCCATAGTTGAGCTGTCACAAAATAATTATTTTATTTTAGGGAGAACTGGACATGTTGAAGTATGTTATATAGTAACTACATGGTTCCAAAACCATACAGTGCACAAAAAAATCCTCACTTATTATCAATGTTATTTTTAATACAAACAGTAGACATCAATTTCTGCAGGAGAAAATACTGACATTGAGCCCCGTGTTCAAGCAACTCTCCATTTATCAGCACTCTCGCTAAGAATTTGCAACATCCAGGTAAGTTAGCATTAACAAATAAGACTCCACTGTAAAGTGGATTACTATTATGGAACTTTATGAATGCAACAGAACTTTGAAATCTAGGAAGAAAAACTTAGGTTCAGGTAGCATCCTGGCCCATCAAAGTGTGGAATGCAGCAGAAGTTTCTGCTGTCTCACCACTGTGTGCTTTATTACCACATGTATTCCAGTATCTAATTTTCTTAAGAGCAATCTATTAGTTTGAAACCTATTACAGCTCATTTGAGTACTAAAATATAAAATATAAAAATAAATAACAAGCAACTGAAGCAGCAGGGGAACTGCATGGTTACAAGCTATATGTTTACTGATGGACACAATAAATTCTGGTGCTCCAGAAAGGAAGTTTCAGTGTCATGCCGGTCCTTTTATTCACACATCTTTAAGTCTTTCTAAAGCTTCAAACTTTTGCTAACTCTGTTCTCTTTCTGAGACAGTCCGTTACACTTTACTCACCCACATACATAGAAGTAACCACTCTCTTTCAGCAGGACTCTGGCAACTTCTTTAGCATAAAGCCTAATGACATCTTGCACATACTTAGGCTGAGCTACTTCTGTTGTTGAAGAGTCTCTTGAGAAACAAACCTTCAGATGAGTTAACGTCCCATTTTCATGAAAACATCTGAGCTCATCTCTGAAAGGCAATATAAAGTGTTAGTAATGGCTCTGAGATAAACATTCTCTCATGAATACAAATGAGACACACAGAATGTTAAATAGTGAACTTGCTTGAATAAATAATCTCTATCCTGATGCCGACAACCAAAGAAGAGCCATGTCTCTCCAAATTCCCACTCTGTATGTTCTTCTCTCAGTTTTTGCCTGAAAAAAAAAAGAAAAAAAATAATATATTAACTTTATGTAAATGTATGTAAATCCAACCCTGTTTTATCAAGTGCAGAAACTAAAACTCATATAGCGTAATTCTCGTTTATGATAGTGCTTTTCTGCCTGCCCTGAGGCTTATTAATGTGAAATGACTTAAGGTAAATAACCTTCCTTTTCTGATTTTGTCGAGTTCTCACTTCTGGCCCAGCTCAAATTCAATCATCTTCAAAGGGTTTTCTGTTGTAGTTGTTGTTGTTGTTTGTTTTGTTTTGTCACAGCTTCACACTGGAATAGTCAGGTATGGCACTTCTGAACATCTCACAGAACAATTCTGATTGCTGAATAAGGAAATGGTTACCCCCTAACTTTCACTGGAAGCACTGTAAAAATACCTGGGGAAAACTCAGCACAAATCATTTTCAGCATGCATTTCAATTAGCTGCAGAAGACTGGAAGAGTTCAGGAATAACAATCTATTTACTACTACACCATCAGAAAAGTTATTTTATTTTCTTCAAATAATGCTAAAGAAATTACTTTACAGGGGTTTTAGCTGAAACTGCCTAGTTACATTTGAGAGATTTTATTTAACATTGATCAAATATGTATGGAATGTTACAAATCCTTGAAAGTAAAACACAAAATAAATCTGCGAGAAAGGAATGTTTAGGGGATAAAATTAAGTAAATAGTGAGGATTGTACACAATGTTTTGCTTACAGCAGATTCATGCAGTCAGAAGCATGTAAAAAATTCTACGTCTCAGTTGATTTTTTTTTTCTTTGTAAACATATCAGTTGTGGTGATCCCACTTTTTGAGCAAGTTTCTTTTTGCCTTACAAAATTAAGCTGCTGTAGGAGGGAAGAAAGGTATCTACTTTTGAAGCCATACAAATAACAGAACTAATAAAAAGAGTGCTGTCTGTAGATAAGCAAAATAGCAGTGTCCTTTGTCATAATATCCACTAAATGTTTACGTTTGTTGGCTATTGGTTGTTTTGTTTTGGTTTTGTTATATATATATTTTTTTGTTTCCACAGAGTTCCTTAAGTGTCATAAAGAGAAAACAGGATTAAAAATAAAGCAGTAAACAATAGCTCATACATACATTTGTGAAATTACCACTGCTGTTTTCAGTTTAACAGCAACAACAAATACAAAAACATACACACAAAAAAAAAAACCCACATTTTTTTCCCAAATTAAAAAATAAAAATAAAAATATCTGAGCCTGTATTTTTTTTTTCTTGGCATTAAAAAGCTGCTTTCCATGTAGGAGTTTGGTACATACCTATGTTGCAGGAAACCAATAAATGGTGCAATTCCTGTTCCTGGACCGACCATCACAAAAGGGATAGATGGGTCTGAAGGTAAGTGGAAAGTATTGTTTGGGCGAGCAAAAATAGATATCTAAAATGATAGAAGACAATCAAAGAATATTTGTAAGTCATAAAATAGCATAAAATTTTTTGAACCTTCAGTATGTTGATTTATTGTATGAGTGCAGATACCCTTCCAAATCCTGCATTTCAGAGTTTATTTGTAATGCTACACATTTGGAATAAAATTACAGGAGTTGCTGAACAACATGCCCTATTTACAGATCTACCAATCTGTCTATAGAGAAACCAGACAAAGCATCAAAACACGAGCTTCTGATTGTGAAAGCTGACTGCACCTTACATTTGCTGAATACAGTTGTAGAACTCACAGAAAGCTCGGTAGGCAAAAAGAAGTGAGAAACTAGCCATACTGTTTCAGGCAACTCAATGTTATCTTATTATCAATTTATTTATTACTAATATTGCAAAAATTCTGGCAGGGGTAAGGATTTGTTCACAGTAAACTGAAGTCTACTGATACTGAGCTTGCTTTCTAAATTTTCACACACAAAAAATTACATGATCTCCAAACAGATCATGTTTGAAACAACAAAGACTCAGCAGCTGACCTTCACCCATTAAAGTCATATGCAAGAATCTGATTTATTTTGCATGTTAATAAGGAAGTTATTTGAATTTCCTTTCAAGGTTAAGGAGTTAAATTCTAGGCCATGTTATTTAAAGTTTGTTCTGTAAACTTGAGTGGTTTATCTCTACTCCCCTCCTTATCATTAAATCACTACAGCCTTCAACAGGATTAATTTTCCTGCTGAATGATTGTTAAAAAAAGAATAGTATAATTCTTGGTGGAGGAGTGATATTCATATTTCTGTAATGCTATTTCAAGCTACTCTTGAGTTAGCAGGCTACCATTCCTATTAAGAATTCCAAACTTGCCCATCCTTCAAAAGAATAATTCAACTAGTATACACATTCGTTCTGTAAAGTTTTTGCGATCTAAGATATTTTTGCATAGGATCACGCACATCCACTTTGTATTGGTACTCTATATACCTTTCTAATAGATGTGCATTGCTGAACATCTATCTGTGCTGGATTCTAGCTTGCACAGCAGATGCAAATGGTTCTGAATTTTATTCTGACTCAACTTGTAACAATCCTTCTGTTTTGCTTTTCAACCCACCTCATTCTCAAGTTTGATCTTAAATGCATTGCAAGTCAACTGTATTTCAAATATATAGCTATGCAACAATTTGAATAAGGTTCATCATGCACGTATGAGTTTTTCCTTTGATTTAGGTTTTAAAGATAATTGTGTGGGTTTTCTTTCCATTTTGCCAAAGAACCTGTATTATCAGCACAGTTTTCTTGTAACCAATGTATAAGCTTGTTTCCATTTTTCTTGAACAAATATAGTGTCAGTTGCTCTTCTGCCATATTATATACAATACTACATATATTATATGCTGTTTTATATGCTAGTATATACACCATAAAATATGTTGAGTAGGAAGGGATCCACAAGGAATAAGTCCAACTTGTGACTCCACAAAGAAAAACTTAAAGAGTTAAACCACATCTAAGAACATTGTCCAAATGCTTCCTGAACACCAACAGGCTTGTAGTGGTGAGCACTTAGCTGGGGAAGTTTGTTCCAGTGCCTGACCACCCTCCCTATCAAGAACTTTCTCCTAACACCCGATATGAACTTCCCACATGAAGCTTTAAGCCACTCCCTCATGCCCTAACTTATACCTAATATATTTGTGAGATTGTGATGGATTACACAGATAAAAGAAGAGAGCTGAAAGAAGAGTATCATCTCCTAACAACAGCCATTATATCAGAACATCTTCGATGCACAGCAGAAATACCGCAGAAGACTGTTCTCTGTATCACATTCAGTAACAGCCTTTTCAAACTGTGAAGGATCTGCCCCCTTACAGTCTGCCAGCTTTTCCTGAAAGTGACCAGGTGCTTCTCAAACTGCTATAACCATTTAACCGGTATCTTAGTCCATGAAAGTATATTCCAAGACTCACTTAGGACTACAGTGGGGTGATGACTCCAGCCTTTCAGCAACTGGAAATTTCACTTCTCAAGTATCCATAACTAAATTAAAATGTAAGTTTTAGCAACTTAACAGTGCAGTTTTAAACATATTACAGAGTGAAGGGTAAACTTAAAAGAAGGGCAGAATCACAAAATGCAGATGCGTATAGCCCCTGACAAAACACCTGCTTTACATTAGAGAAGTAAACAATGAAAACTACTTCAAGCATGCACAAATTTAAAGGTTAATGGAATTTAAATGTAACACTCATACCTTTTCAGTTGAAGAACTTTCTCTTTTTATATCCAGCGTATCTTTATTGGTGTGCAGTAGAGGTGCAACTAACTCAGCAAGCCAGCCTGTACAAACTCCCTTCCGTAAGACAGGTCTTGTGGGACAGGCAGGAAACTCCACAATATTAAACACAAAACACAGTTTTCCTGGCTGATACAAGTTTGAACTGTAAAGGAACAAGTTTTATTATATATTTTTTTAAAGAATTATTAACTTGAGATAGCACTGCCATCCTTCCTGCGCTGCAGGTATACTTTCAACCCAAACAACCTAATTGAAATCAAGATTCAGTGTTCAGTTACCTTTGTGAGATCTATAAGCAATTATAAAGCTTCCTAGGGCTGGAATCAGAGGGCACTGCCTACAGGATGGAATTAGAATTCCTCTCTATCAGGTTTTCATGTGTGTGAATTTGCTCTTGAGAATTCTATCTAACTCTTATCAGACACACAAAACAACATTGTTTGATATAGTCAAATCCTGCGGTTTTTGTTTGATTGACTTTGTTTGTTTGTTAGTTTGATAACAGGGACTTCATTCATCACTTCTATCTCTCTGTTTTATTCTACTTCTTCTTTAGATATATTACTTTCATTGGATTGTCATGCTATTTTTTTTTTCCTTATGGTGGAATAAAGGCAATAATGTCATAGGCAAACTGGGAACAAAAAACACCGTGGGCAGGAACTGCCTCCTAGTGTGACTTCTTAGGAAGCCAGAGAAAAACCTGTCAGGAAGCGGGAGCTAGGCAAAGAAGCATCTGAGACCATAAACCTCAAAAAAAGTAAAATAAAATACAATAAAATAAAAATGCAGATACCCAAAGGCAAGGAAGGCCCTCTGGAAAGATGTAATGCTACACTCTTAAACACAAACAGCTGGATTCTGATCTTCCAAGTCAGACTACACTTCATACACTATCAAGAACGGCACAAGGTCCTGGCAATGAGGAAGGCTGCAGTCCCACTGAAGAACTAGAAAGCCACATGCTTCACAGGCCAAGACTCATCCAGCCCATCAACGACTATTCTGCTTTGCTCAAACGCTACGTAAAGTAAATTTCAGTAATGACTGGGAAAAATCAAAAGCAAATTCGATCTTGTAGGAAAAATTCACGGTGAAGACAACATTACAATTTCTTCAATTAGGGTCAGCCACACACTCTTTCCAGAAATAAAGGCATTCTTACTGCCCCACTCAGATGAACACAGACCTGCAGAATCACTTCTCACCAGAAGGAGTTTTATGTGCTTGCCCACTTGTGTCTTTGCAATGGGGGAAGAGGGGGTGAGAAAAGGGAGCAGCAGGGCCTAAGATTTCAAGTTGATAAAGACAAATTCAATAGTACATGAGAGATAAAAAAAAATTCTAACAAGAATAACTCTACAGAAATATTTTGGAGTTTGTTCTCTACAAAAACTGTAATGTGCACACACACATACACTCACACTTAAGAAAAAAAACACAGCTAAATTACAAAGAAGATATGACTGAATGTTTCATTACCTTGAAACTGAGTAGGATCTGGCCTGCAATTTAGGGAGATGTTCTGGAAAAAACAACAGCAACAAAAACACCATCATTTATAGTTTTATTCACCCCAATAAAAATCAAAATATCATTTAGCGAATGTTTACAGTACAACAGGTAACAAGCACAGTGTAACTGTACTCTACTAACATTGAGTGGTTTTGTCTCATAAATAAACCTTTAAGAGTGGAACTGTGATAGGAATTAATTTTTTTTTTTTTTTTTTTTTTTTTTTAGGTTTTGTGGAACATCTGTTAGAAACTTGATAAAATAAGGCCAGAACAGTTAATTTATGGGGTTCTTGATCAATTAAAAACAATTGTAAAGCACACAGGAGAGATGACAGTAGTTAGTGGAAAAAGTGCAGCTTCAAATTTCATTTCCTTCCCCTTTCAAGCAAGTGTGCTTTATGGAGTTGAAAAGTTCTGGAAATAGGAATCACATGTTTGAAGGTTTCCTATATATAATGTCCTCAAGGCACGTGTGCCATCTAATTTCAAACTCCTATGAATGCCAACATGTTTTTTTTTAGCGTTCATTTCAAAAAGAAGCCAAAAAAAAGCTCAACACCTGCAGCTTTTAACTGTATCCATTCAAAACTCAGACAGGAGTTTATTGGGCATTCTTGTAATTAAAGGTCCACTATATGCTACATCTATCTGCCCTCATACATACATATGTATGTACGTTCACATACACAAAAGGTCAAACTCACTGGTGTCTTCGCAGGAATGACCTAGCATTGCAGACTGCACGTTTTGGCTGAGGAGAAGAGTATATCAAAAGGAGATAGACATGTCACAAAATGACAGTGCTGTGCAGAACAGTGACAAGAAGCAAAAAATACCACAATACACACACTTAAATAACAAGGTAAAATACAGTGCACTTCAGCTGCTTTTTAGTTGTTTTCCACGCGTGCCCTCTTTTTGTGTATGTTCCCCTCAGCATATGGACTTAACCATGTCTTAAAGATGCTTCTCACACAGGTTGCAAGCCAGAGGTGAGACAAACTAGTTCACTGAAATCACTTAAAGAAGATACTAACCCATTCAGTACATTACTTCCCTGGGAAAAAAACATTTAAAACAACAACAACAACACTTTCAGAACTTCATTTTATTCAGTTCAGCTGTTATAGCACATTCCATGCCACCTTTGAGAAGTTAAGTCATTTTGCTGTCAGTGAGAAGACTCAAGTATTTGTATCAAGTGGAGCAGAGCTGCTATCTTTACATCCCTACAATACACTAAGAAGGAGTAATAGAGAACATGATCACAAGGCTGTAAAAAGCAATTGCTTTGCTTCATATAATGAAACACAACAGGAAATCCTGTTTTTTAATCTGGAAAGTAACTGTTATTATTTTAAGATGAGTTTGATATACCTATAGTTCTAGTCTCATTCCTTCAAAGTTTCACACAAAGAACTCAGCAAGTGTATTAGATGCAACTTAAACACCAATATACTGGGAAAAGCTTTTTGTTTCCACAGATAAAAACCCAAGAAAAGAACACAGGGGCAGAGGTACCAGGATATATACAAATATGTCTTTCTGAACTGTAACCAGCTGACAAACTGGTCTTAAAAACACTGATCTTACAAATACCTTATTTTTACGCACAGGAGCAATTCAGAGTCATTACAAGCACAGGTACACAACTAAGTGCAGAACAAAGGCCACAGACCACCACTGGTGAAGAGTCATGCCCCCTAGCATTTGAATTTGATGACTATGAATACTATAGCATTTCTAACTGAAGAGTTATCCACATCTTAAGAAACTGAATGCTTAGTCTCATGCATTTTTCAAAATGAACTAAAACCAGTTAAGTCTAACTCACTCACCAATTAACAGGTTAAGTGAAGGCTTGCAGCTTGGAAAAGCATGAAGTAAATCCAGCAAGCAAACATTAGACTCCCTAATAAAATGAGTGTAATCAGAGGCTCCTTGTTTGCTGCAAAGCTCCTGAAGCCTCCGTTTTTCTCCTGCATCACTGGTGCATTCTACAAGGGCTCGCAAAAATGCCTGAAGGAAAGAAAGTCAGAGTAGAAGGTAAATAATTTGTCCAGTTGGGGAAATGTTGACAAACCTGTGAAAAGCTTGAATTGCTTGGGGAAAGGAAGTGGTCAGCTTGCAGGTTAACGGTTAATACAAAATGCCATTTATTTTCCAACACTCACTTTCATCTACCATGAATGATTTAAATTCCTCCCACCACCCCTCACCCCCGATGTCTGAGAAAAGCTAGCAGGTCAGAACATCCTGCTTTGCCTGAACAGGAGAAGAGATAGATAAACAGAAATAACCAATTTCCAGATAAATACTAAATTTATGAGATACTTGATTCATGTATTGGCACTTTAGTAAGCAGCCCCATAACGCAAATTAATTCAAGACAAAACACCATTTGCTAAATTACAGAAGCTGGGAAAGGAATAATACAAAGTCTAAGAAGCAATATTACTGTAAATAAAGTATGGAATTTATGAGTCATATAAATGTTGCTGCAGTGTTTTATTCTATACTGCACGAATACATAACATTAGCACAAGCTTTTCTTAATAAAATTAAATAGAGCACTGAAAGAGAAAGTAAAAATTAGATGTAAATAGTTCCAGGGTTGCGTACGTGTGTGTTTGCTTTCCAAAAGGTAAAAATAAACACAGTGTTTAGAAAGAAGAGTGATCCAAAATACCGAATGCAATCAGAGCACATACTTTATACAAAAGAATACTGCAAAAATTACCTACTGCTTGGGCAAACTCAAAATCCAAAAAATCATTTTGATTATGGACTTACAGCCCACTGTACACTGAACATGAAATAAAACAGGTTATAAAAACTGGCTTGGTTGATATTCCCTCGCCAGCACTCTCTGTGTACTCCTACCGTTGAGAAGAAATTTCAAAAACAGTCAAATTAAATGAAGTACTCAACAGGCTGTACAAGTCGAGAGATTCTGTTCTACAGCACCCTGTCTAATAATGACATATACTGCATCTTGCCTGTGAAATTCACTTTCGTGAGAAGTCCTTCCAAAAACTGATTTCCTTCATAGACCCTACCAACAGAGCTGCTTAGCGTCATGCTTTATCTTTAAAATGTGCTCTGACAAAACCAGAAATACCCATGCATTTTCAGTTGCAAGCTTCCAATTTTTTGCAAGTGCAAAATACATGGGAAATAATATCTGTGTGAACAAACATACAAGCAAAAATTTTTCTTTGAATTCTGCTAGTTAGTAAGATGCTCAAGAAAAACTTCAAAATATTTAAAAGAATCTGTGATGCCTGTATAGAGCAATATGCATTTTTACAGGGACAAAACAGTACCAACATGATCAGACTATCTTTAGTGAGAAGAATGATTTCTCATTAATGCCTACAGCTGGGTTCTGTCAGCCTTCCAGTTAGCTTGCACCAAATATCTAGCACTTTTATGTCCAGTTCCTTTATGAATCAAAGTACTAAAGAATGAGAATACAGGTTTCAGTATCTTACAATCTGCCCAATAAAGCACCAAAAGCAAAATTACTTAGGAAAAAGGATGGGCAGCATGCAAACTGACATTCCCTATTCACCAAGGAACATGGTAACTACACGTGAAGCAAGGACAGAACTCATAGAAACCACACAGCATAAAATTACTATGGATTCCACTTCAAAAAAAGAAGTACAAACACCTTTTTGGGAATTGCTCTTAGTTCCAGACACCAGGTTAGAATGAACTTCAGAGTACTTCTCTCAGGGATGTGTTGTGGGCGAGTTGCTCCTATTTAGGAGAAGAATACATTCAGTTCTGTAGGATGAACTCAAGTGATTAGCGAAAATTACAAACTAAACAGCAAGACGGTTTTCCAATGAAAAGGCAAAAAAAGTTAACAGGAAAGAAGGAATACAATAGAGAAGTATATATATGTAAATACATTTTGCCAGATGACTGAACACCTTTTTGCCACTTACAGTCTTGGGGGAATGTAGAGGAACGCTAGCACGCAAATGGACCATCCACATTTTTTTCCACCTCCATTAATAAACACTCCTTAAAAAACAGAAGATGCTGAAGTTTTCTAATGATCTAACCGAAGTTGTACACAGCCATTGCTAAGGTGGAGCTTCTGAGGCTCAGCAAATCACAGGCATTTCTCTACAAGCCAAAAAACCTGTCCTGTACTGCCATCTCATGAAGGAGGAAAACTTACATACAGTGAGTCTTTCTTTATGGAGTCAGCCAGAGTGCAGTCAGGCTCATCATCCTTGTGTTATGTCACACTATAAAACAGATATTCCCCATTCTAAGATAACCCTAAAAGGAATATGGGATCACTTATGGGACAAAACACGTATTAATTAATAAGCTCTGCATGTCTGAAATTGTTTCATTACAGACTGAACTTGCACGTTGGGATTTATCTTGATGTTTCTTGGCTTCCATATCTAGCTACTCATTCTTACTGTCCTTTTCTCCATTTTCAAGAGTCCTTTACTGAAACAGAAATTTCAGTCTAAGAATATAACTTGCTAAATTATAATTATCTCTTTGTATCAGCATTACTTGACTCAACTATTGCTATAAAAAGCAAAACTATTTTTTAGACAGAAAGTGGAATCCATAAATGTAAAGCAGAAAAGAACATTCTTTTTTTCCTCCAACATGCAGACAGCTTTTCAAAATAAGTACTTAATCTTCCTTTAAGGATGCTCATACAATAAAAAACAACTTTTTTATTAACTTAACTTCTAGCAAAACTGGAATTTGAACAATAGACTGCTAAATAATTTCTGTTTTGTCCCTTCACTTGATCCCATGTACTTCATCAAAGAATCACATGCTGAGCAAAGAAGGGTTGTAAGAAGAATTCATTGGAGTTCCTGGTAAATCTTGCAGATATGCATCAGATGCACATCATTCCCAAGTAGCCCCTGTACTCATCAGGAAAGGACTGGCTCCTAATTACATCCTAAGTCTGCTTGTGTGCTTGTAGCTACCTTGGGGATGGAAATACTTAAATGGCAGTTAGATTTGTGCATTCTATCTGTACTGTTTTGACTACTTTCTCCTGCCAAATCTATATATTATGGGTCAAGGGCTGAGGGAAAGGTATGAATGAGACTGTACAGTACATTAGAAGGCACAGGATCCCAATCTGAAGTGCAAATTCCCATCTTGCAGATCAAGTAAGGTACATCAGAGCAAGAAACCTAAGGGAATAGCAACCTTTGCAATCACCAGAGCTCTCAAGCACCACTGTAGCACGGCATACACTGGGAGAGTGAATGGAAATGTTATGTTACTGCTTATCATATAAACCCACCTTATCAACAAACGTGTTACTCATCAAGGCCAGCAACAAAGGTCCATTAAAATTTCATACTTAAGAGATAATTTGTGCAGCCCTCAATGATCCAGGGAATCTTGTAGTGGGAACTGATTTACCAGCAGACTGGAGCAACACAGAGCCCTACCCCATCTTACTGAAATGGAAGCATGATTCAGCACCGCCATTATGACACCAATTGCATGGCAAGACAGAGTAATTCTCGTAAGTCCCGTTAGTAGTATGTGGACATACCTTGAACCTTTCGCATCCCTTTATGAGGAATGGGACCATAAAACTCAGCAAAACTGATACACAAAGACCAACAAGCCCCTTAAAAAGCACCACGCAGCAGCAGTAAGTCTTATGCTCCAGGATTGCAGCCCTCCAAGGATATAGGGCAGATGAACATGAAAGGGAGATTATACTTTCAGCTGGAGAAATGTTAGGTTATGTGCGCAGAAGTATAGAATATGAGGGACAGAAGAATCTCAATGACGGGATCAGGTTCCCATTCCTAAGCTAAGTTATCAAGAGTATAAACAGAAGCAGATTTTATGCGCCCACTCTTTCTGATTTCTAGCATGCCTCTACAAAACAACAGTTGTCTTGCAATACCCAAGTTTAAAATGTTCAAAACTATGCATACCATCTACTACTATCACAGAGAGGAATATCCTTTCATAGCCAATTCATCACACCTTACCTTTCTTTTTAGTGTTCTGCTTAACCTTTATACAAACAAAGTTCTCTCCTTTTTCAGAAAGTCCCAAGATATGAAGTAGTTCCTCCACTTCATTGACGTTATTGGGACATATTACACAGAAGGCATCTCCAGGTTGGTAGTCGAAGGCTGTATCCTGTTTGAAAATATGAAATCATTTCAATAAAACTGAAAAGTAAACCAAGGCCAACAACATACTCATTCCTAAAAACAGTCTTCATTCATTAAAAAGAACATGGGCAGCAGGTCAAACGAGGTGATCCAACCTCTCTACTCTGCCCTGGTGAAGCCACATCTGGAATGCTGAGTCCAGTTTTGGGCTCTCCAGGTAAAAAAACACAAGGGTCTCCTTCCAGCAGGTGGCAACAAAGCTGATTAAAAGCCTGGAGCATGTCCTGTCCCAAGAAAGGCTGAGAGACTTAGGACTGCCTAGGACAGCCTGGAGAAGGCTGAGAGGGGATCGCATCACTGTTTATAAATATCTAAACACAGCAGTCAAGTAGATGGAACCAGGCTCTTTTTCGTGGCAAGCAACAACACAAAAGACAGTGGGCAGAAACTGGAACACAGGAAGTTCCAGGAAGAAATTCTTTACTGTGAGAGTGACAGAGCACTGGAAGAGCTTGCCCAGAGAGGCTATGGAGTCTCCTTCTCTGGAGATATTCAGGACTCATCTGGGAAGAAAAGCTCAAAAGCAGAATATTTTCCTGTTAAAAGATTTCTTCTAAACTAATAAACACTTTGCGCTTAATGTTCACATCAGTATTTTATAATACAACCTTTCCTGAATAAACTAAAGCAGTTCTTACATCTAGAGTAACAGAGGCTAGCAGTTTGAGTTAAGCAAATGAATGCCAGAAGATGAAATAGATCTTAATAGCTCCAACATAAAGAACTAAAGATTCTTACAACTTGCATGTAGTAATGAAATTACTACATGTGTAGATTACCTATCAGAAGGGTCACAATTTCCTACACAGTTTGAGTATTTCCTAAAACCTATATTTAAGTCAACAGCATATCCATGGAACAACAAAGAAATGAATTTGACAGTTTTCGTTGGTTTCTGTGGAGCCATAACATTCAGTAAACAAATCAGGCTTTGGACATACAAAATGAATCGGCCTACATTGACATCATGCTGTTGTACAGGAATTCTTTCTTCTTTTTAAACCATCAAATCTTTCTCTGATAGTTACTATGCATAATACACATGCTTTTTACCCTTCATTTTACCCACTCATTAAAAAAAAAAAATTACAAAGCTATCACTTACTGCAATATCAAGTTCTAAAAGCAATGCAGTTTTTACTGCATCTTCTCTAGTGAGCTGAGATGCTTTCGTAACTGGCACTTCAAAGGTTGTTCCCTCTTTAATCAGTGAGGACAGGTGAGGATTCTGAAAAAGAAGACATGAAAACTTACACCAAAAAATGCAAATCAGCTAAATAACAGCTTACTAAAACTTGAAGAGGGAAAACATGCATCTTTACAAACATAAATGTTTTGCTTTGCATTTTTAAAAATCACATCTAAGTAGTAACAGGAATATTTTCAACTATAAAAAGTCCATATGTCTGAATAGTCCAATGGGCCAAAAATGTTATCAAATACAGCTAATTGTTTCCTTTCTCAAAAGCTCTTAAAAACAGCCAATTTGATTTTATGGGTTAGTCTCTCAGGAGTATATGATCACGAGTGCCCAATCTCTCTTTTTAAGCTCTACAGCACCTCTTTCAGCCTGAGTGTTGTAATAGTGGAGTACCTCTAAATCTCCTTTCAGTAATTTGGACAGTTGAACTCAACAACTTCGCCTCAAACCTGCTTCATTCACAATGACTTGCCTAATAACCAGCACTTTTGACTGATCCCAGCTGCCACCTTTCTCGTTTTGCATTGTTTGAGTACTGGGGAACAGGGCCTTTGCCCTTTCAGCTGTGTTATCACATCCAGCTCCTTCACTGCTTCCTCACAGAATGACCAAAACATCTGTCCTTTGGCAAGCAATCAGAAAAATTTGAATCACACTCTCCATTTCACTAAATTCACCCACTTGAGATTATCACTAGTTTATGCTAATTCTTCTCCTTGTATAGCAGCATTTAGTTCTACACAGCTTCATAATACAAGCACACAGGTTTTTGATCTGCAGTTCATCTTCCGTCTGCAATAGCACAGTGATGACCACACTTTTACAATTACTAGTTTCTAAGTTATTAAATATGTAGCAATATTTTGAGTAATTTCACATCTCCTTCAGTCATTCCACAAGTACTAAAAATTTGAACTGAAATTGTACCATTCATCCTTTCCATACGAAGATGTTTTCACTGGCTGAACAGAATGGATTATTTATTTATAGTAAATAAATCGAACACTGATGATTTTAATTTTTCTGTTCCTGGCAGTGTTGTTCTTCCATCAAATTATAATTTAGTTAAAATATATTTTTACATCTGTGTCCTTAATTCATACAGTGAAAATTACTTTCTAAACATATAAATGGACTTTTCACTGAGAATTAAAAAACTCCCATGGTCAGGGATGTATTTCCTTCAGACGTGTATCCATTCATTCTTTTTAGTGGCATGCTCTTACCAGAAATGGAGGCCTTCATCATTCAAAGTGAAGTTCTTACCTCCCCATGGGTGTCCTGAAACTGCACCTCTATATACTCTGGTGGCAGGGCAGGAATATTAAGAGCAGACTGAGAGATGGGAGGGACTGAATGAACAAGAGAAGGTTCAGTGTCTGTAGCTGAAGCCACAACATTGATGTCAATCAGTTTATGCGATGGACCATCAGAACTCCTCACTCCTTCATCTTCTAAATTCAAAATCTGTATTTTTGAGCTCAAGTTCATTTCATGCCCAACATGTGGGTCTGCACTGACATTGTTGCTCATGTCTTCTTTTTCTTTCCGCAACAGAAATACTTCCTTGAGGGCAAGCCAAAGACCATCAATCCAAGGATCAACCACTAGTTCCAATCTAGGGAGGGAGAAAGAAAAGAGAAGAAAAAATAAATTTAAGAAGACAAAAAAAGAATGGACTCATTGTGAACTTATTGCACTGTTAATTTAGAAATGACCAAAAAAAAAAAGTTAAAAAAGCTATTATAACAAAAAAGTAAGCCTGGTAACAAGTATTTTCATTTAGTTATTAATGCTATGCAAAGGTCTATAGTCCACAGTATACAGAAGCCTCACTCTTTTTCCAGTTTCACATTTTCTTAGGCTGATCTTCATGACAGCAAGGTGAAGGGTTAGTAGCAAAACCTGCAGCTTTTCACAAGCAACAGGAACATCAGTGCCTTAAAACAACGCTGCACTTTTACCATTCTAGAATGCAAGATATAATTTTTATGATTATAGCAATGTTTGTGTTCAATTGCTTGTGTCATCATGCACAGAACCAGTAAAATCTGCACTTGAAAATAAATAAATCAAGACTGCAGCCTACTGGTCAGAGAGAGCAACATAACAGGTAGGGAGCTGTTTTCTTACATACCTCCTCTACAGCAATAAAATAAAATAACTTGTACATAATTTCTCTACCAAAAAAAAAAAAAAAAAAAAGAAAGAAAAAAGTGCTTTACAGACCGTGGAGAAAAAAAATCAAAACATATCTTAGGGCATGCCTAAAGCAACTCAACCGCACACATGCTGTGGAACTGGTTTTATTTGTTTCAGTAAACTTGGATTAGATTTTAAAAAGCTTCTCTTTATTCAGAATGACTTAGTTTATAAAAACTGCTGTATGCCCTGCATTTTTACAGGTATTACAGATGTTTGCTCAGACTTTAAAAATGCAGTTGCACTGAATGGCAATTAAGACTGAAAATGACATACTATGTTCAGACAGGATTCATTCCTGGGAGGTGTCGGGTAATTGGGTTCAGCTGATTTTAGAGTTTAGTCAAAATAATATCTAAATATTACATATCAAAGAAACAAAATTCAAACTCATTTGGTTCTTACCCTACACAATCATCTGCTAATCCTGTATCATAGAAATGCTGGGCACCGAGTTCTTGAAGTAGTCGGTCTACTGTCTTTCCACCGTTACAAAAGAATGTGTACTCTGAGTCTCCCAGCCCTAAGATGTACAAAGAAAGAAAGATTATGTCAGTCAGCCAGCCAGCCACACAGGCTACACAAAGATATGCAAATAAAACACAACTTTCTTGCAGGCAAGCAAGATAACCCGATACATCAAAGCATTTTGTATTTTGAGGACACTTCTATGGATTAAAAATAAATAAATCTATCTGTATTAGTCCCAAAGGATTGCTGAGAAAGTCATTCCTCCTACATAAATATCAGACATAATTTATCTGAAAAATACTTTTCTTAGAAAACATTTCTGAGGAATATTGTTTTAGATAGGGACTTTAAAAAATAATAATAATAAAAAAAACCCTAATCCCTCTAAGAGGAAGATGGAGAGAGCTGAAATAATTAGAAACAGAGTGAAGCTGATACTCTCTTCTGATAAATCACACGGTATCTCCCCTTTAGATTAGAAGTGTTATTACAACTATACCTTGTTTAGTAGTAATACATTCTATTACTAACAAAGCGACAGCATTTTAAGTGATTTAAAAATATCAAAACTTTTAACAGTCATGAAGATGTTCCATTAGATGATACACTGCTATCACTTAGAAAGACAGTGGACTTCGAGAGGTACAGTCAGTGTATCTTCTACATGAAAGACCTGACTTAGACAGGGTTATCTGACACAGCTTCAGAGAGATTAACTACACATAGCTCATCTTAACAGACACTTATTTAGCTGTCCTGAAGACCTCTGGTTATGCAGTCTCCACAGATTCTCTAATTTGCCCCAGTGTTTCACTATCCTCACTAGCACAGGTTTTTCACAGCCTGACTCTTTCTGGCATACAACTCTTATCATGCTCACCTGCAATGGACTATTTCTTTCTTCTTTAAAACAGCTTTTACATCAGAAGTAAATATTAGGGGGCATCCACAACCTCACTGGGAAACCTGTTCCAGGGTCTCATCACCCTCACAGCAAAGAATTTCTTCCTAATATCTAGTCTAAATCTACACTCTTCCATTTTAAAACTGTTTCCCCCCGTCCTGTCACTACATGCCTTTTTAGAAAATCTCTCCCCAGCTTTCCTGTAGACCCCCTTCAAGTACTGGAAGGCCACTACAAGGTCTCCCCAGAGTTTTCTCCAGGCTAAAAAGCCCCATCTCTCTCAGCCTGTCAGCTATGAGAAACTTAATCATTGCACAGAACGTAATGCATAAGTAGGCAGCAGCATAACATCTTCTCAAAACGTTTCATGATTAAGATGCGTGTATTTTATACTGCCATGTTACAGGCTCACAAGAGATTTCCTTCAAGTGTGGAATTTCCTCAAGAGAAATCTAGAATTTTTCTGACTCTTCTCCAGCAATTTAAATTTGTCAGGTTAACAAATGTTTCTGGAGTTTGTTCAAATAGCCTGAAAACTCAGCAAAATGACCTGCTGAAGATCCATCATATACCCGGTGCATTTTGCCTATTCAACATGTAACACAAGGTTACGTTCCTTCTACCCACCAGGAAGTGTGACATACAAAATGGAAAGACCTATAGCAAATGTAAAGGGATGAGGTGATGCTAAAAGCTTATTTATCATGAATGTTTTACATTGCTGCACAGAAAAAAAAAACCCAATCACTCACAAAGCCAAGTAAACTCAGCTAGTAGTCCATAGGGATTTCACACGAAATTAAAACTTCAGCAACTATAGACAGTTGATATAACGTTTTCTTTATGTAAAGAAAATTAAGCTATAAAAAGTTAATTGGTAGCTTGCATACAGATCACTTCTGTGATAATATTCCTTTATTGCACCAGAGATCATGAAAAAACCCCATAAAACTGTTGATACCGCAGAAATAAATAAAACAAACCTTATTTAGAAGTACAACATATAACATTACTCACTGACAGGCAAGCGCTGCATTAACATACAAAACACTACATCACCTAACAATCCATACTGAAGATGGGCAAAATGATCAGGTGGCAAGGTCTTATCCCGGATTTTCTTAACAAACTTGCGGGCAGTGTCTGGTGGGTCGCCGGTACCAGTCGTGGAAATGACAATAACTACAGGATCCTTTTCTGTTTCCAAGTTGTACTACAAGTAATAGAACAAGTAATTACAAGGTGCCATTTCGTAACTATCTGAGGCCTTACGCATTATTTTCCTTTCCCCAAAGGCACACAGAAAAATTGTTTAATCACATCTTGTTTGTATTGAACTACAGAAAGCCTTTCAAATAATTGGAAATTATTTTGGGTGCGCAATCTATAATCTTGCTTGTGGCTTAAATCTAATGTACAGAACCAACTGAACAGAAAAATTGTAATGTGATTACCAGAAAGCATGTGAACTGCTGGGTTGTTCCTTAGCCTCCTCTTTGCCATGATAAGCAACCCCATCTCCCTCAACTGCTTTGTAAAGGTTTCCGTTTAAATTCATTCCCAGCATTCCAAGTTCAATGAGACAGTACGGTCATCAGAAAATATAAATAAAGACTTCAAGAAATACTGTGTAATCATTTCAAGCAGTTTCAGGACTGCAATTCAAAACATCAGAGTACAAGTCCTCTTCTAAACACTTTACTTAAGTCATTCAAACCTCCCCTCCTTCTTAAGGGTTGTGGAGCTTACCCCTTGCAATGCAAAAAAAGATGAGAAACACAAAGAGACAGATTATGAAGCACCTTTGCCATTGTCAGTTTTCTCCTCACAACTTTCTTGAAGAGCCCAAGAACAGTTGCATGGAACTACTTAAATTATCATCTGCCCCTGGCAGCAGCTAACATCCAGGGTCTGGAGAAGAGGATAACGGAGTAAGCATGCAAGGACATTCCCCAAGTACTTTTTCAGGTAGCTGTGGGTCCAGGAACATTCCAAAACAGTTTTGTCTTCTACAAGTTAGGCAAACTTCAAAATACCCACTAATTTTTCAGCTTCCAAAACCGAACTGTAAGTTGTGCAAAAAACGGCCTTTGCTGTTACTGGAATTTCCAAAGCTTCCACAGCTGATTTTGTAAGTAATAGAACTTCAGTGCACTGTCAGTGGTGGCTACTGGGTTAACAAGCAAATTCTTCAAGCACCAACTGACAAAATGCAAGGGTCTACTGGTGTCACATGAAATATTAAACTAAATTGTGTTCCAAACAAAAAATAAGAGATGCAAGCTTAAGAAGTAGAAGCTGGTGTATTAGAAAAGAGCTGCAATTAGTTCATTAAATTCTTGCTTGCTCTACTACACATTCTCTTCTGCACATATGAAGAGTTTAAGAGAAATACTGAACAACTGCATAAAGAAGGGCCTTCTCCTAACTGACGAGTACAGACAAAACAGAAACAACTTGCTTTGTCACCTAAGGCACACACACAACTCTTTGAACCGTAGGTCGTGGAACAACCTGTCAGATCTAACTTACCCAGAGGAATTCATCAGCGGCCACACACAACTCAAGCAAGCTCTTGCTCCTGTTAGCTGTCATCCTGCCCTCCCTTCTCCAATTACACCTCATTTCTAGAAGTTCCCTTTATTTATTGCAAAAAAGTAAGGAAAAGGAAAAGCTTAAATGATGAAATCTACAAAGGTGTAGAAATTATTTTTTCCCTCAGTACTTAATTCTCACATTCTCAACTCAGTGCACCTTTCCAACTCACCGCTCTGAGTTGTCTTGCCAAATGTGACAAAAGAGTTGAGTGGCAGGCCAATAACAGGGCTAGAAATATCCTGTCTGCTGCCTTCCTGAAACTAATCTCCAAAGCTGTCAAGTGCAGAAGAAATAAAAGGAAGAATATAAGGATAATCTTCATGTTCCCTGCTCGCTGCACGAGCTTCCTTGTAAGACTCTTTAACATGCTCACACTACATCATACTTACACCGAGTACTACATACTCAGTAAACATTCATTCCGAAAGCAGATGTCCAGCTACAAAATGAACTGTATATCCAAGAAAGCAACTTGCTAAAAGGAAACTAAGTTACTTTTATAAACTGCTCACATTTTCAAGCCCATGGAGTGATAGTTTGTGCTCATCTCAGTTGAAATACAGCCACGTTTCGTTTGTTTGCTTTTTTAGAGGACCTACTTTATGAAGGGAATTACAGTCCACTGCGCTTTTAGTTACACGACATGACAGACACTAAGTTTTCAGACCTTTACCCATGGATAGATGGATAGCAGCAAATACTAAAAAGCCACTCCAGCCAAGCTTTTTTTTTTTTTCCCCTCCTAGGATGCATCTGAAGTATGAACTGGAACAGAACCTTATGTTAAATAACAAGACACCACAAAAGGCCAAGATCATACTGGAACCCAGACCTAAGAGAACGCAGGATCTCAACGTAACAAAAACAGTGGAAAAACTGAGTAATCATTTCTACTAACTGGAGAGTTGACCGGTAAATACCAAATTCATCCCATACTGTGTACATAATTAGCTTTCAAAAAGTCACCAACCTGTTGTTAGAAACAAAGAGTTACTCTGGCATTTACTGTTCTACTATGAAAAATCATCAGGAAGATTAGGCAGAAGGCTATCACAGGTCTGTGAGTGTCATCCCAGTTACTGGCTCTTAAAGACCTGAACATTTGAAACCATTTTAGGGAGACAAATGTGCTCAGACTTTGCTGTTATCAACAGCCACTACTCAAGCAAATGAAGAAAAATGCAGCTATTAAATACCTATTTTTCAAAGCAGCACAGAGTATCTCACCTTGTCCATCTCACTTATACAGTGCATGTCAGCTTCAAGTCCATGGGCACCTGCTTGCAGACATATTTCCTCAGCTATGGCTTTTGCCTGCCCCTTTTGTGTTGCATAGAGGAGCAAAAATCTCCTTTTTAAATCACAGCACATTTTCCAAAACAGGGAATGCTTTACTTACTTATTTTTTAAAAACACTGCAGAGAAAAAAGAGAAAGAAAATGTGAATTTACTGCATGCAGAACAGCAAGATTTTGCTCGCTTTGTCAGATCAGAGATACCTTAAACGTATATCAGTATTGCTGTTTAACTAGGAAATGAGGTATCTGCTATGAAAAGAAGCCATTTCTCACAAGCAAGCTTTGCAGGCCATGGCGTTAAGGACTCGTAGTACTGACCATATGTGCTGTACTGCCTTGATATTGCAGTTACACTGAGATATGCAAAGTCAAGAATCTAGCACATAAACACTGCAAATAGAGAAAACCGGCTCGAAATCAAATAGTATTTTTATGATCTAAGCTTTATTTTTCACTTTAAGTTGGTGACTGCTTTAATCTCCTTTCTGAGATGCATTTCAAAATAAAAGAATACACAGATTTGGTGACATCCAAATACAACTACGACCACTGATAAATATCTTTTAAATTCTCAATTTCACCTTCTCTGAAATCACTAATTTTTACACAAATGCCCTTATGCTTCATCCTCTATGATTTTATTTGAGAACACAAACACTGTTTTTCATTCCCTGATTCAAGAAGGTGCTTGTTATAGAAATGCAACTACAGAATCTATTTGTTTCGGATGCTGTTTCTTTTTTGTTGAAATAAGAAAAAATCTTAGAGAAATCTTCTGCAGGGTAAAACGCCACTCCTTCACAAAGTCTTGCAAGAAGTAGGATGGGTGAGATGTGTATCTTCATCTATAAAACTTCTCTCATTCAAACTTTTATGATTTTGACACAGAATACAAAAGGTACAAGGACAACATCAAGGACTACTGAATGAGACAAGTAGAACACTTCTCATGCATATATTACAAATTAATCCTCTGCCAATGTTTTGCTACAACTAGGGAGATGCAACAGAACCGAAACACCCAGAATTAAAACTCAGTAATTTCAGTTTCAAAACTGAGATCTTTTCCACATCCTTGCATACAGCTTGTTGTATTTCACCTATTGCCCACCCAGATTCAACTACATAACACATTCAGCCTACTAACCACACCACACATCAATTTGTGCAAACCCATAGCAAGACAATCTGAGGCTTTTTTTTTTTTTTTTTTTTGCTGTTTCTACCAGAGAAAATAAAAGTACTCTATGCACATGGCAAGATATTTCTCCCAGCAGTACAGTGGAAGGTATCTCTTATTAGAATGTGTATTATATTCAAAAGCACACTTGTAAATGAAAAGTGATAAAACTAAACAATAGTTTCTTAGGAGCACACTGGCTGTGCCATACCTGAACTCCATGAAAAATGCAATTACTGGAAAAATCTAAGGCTTTCATTGTATTTTGTACCTCTACATTTCCCAGCATTATTTTTTACCTTAAATTGATTATATTCCCTACAGATATTTAAACAAATTCATTCAAATAACTGACTTCATACAAGCAAAGTAACCCACAGAATGACTTTTTGCTCTTCTTTTTCAGAAGAAATACTACAGTTTGACCATACAGAAATAATGAAGATTCATATGAAATACATTTTTAATACCCTCAGATCTATCTAGAAATACAGACTAATCCTACTTATATGCTATGTTTTCACGCTAATTGTTCTCCCGTCAGCAGGTGGAAATGCCTGGCTAAATAAATGGATTAAAAAAACAGTAAAGATGGAATGGTGTTTCATTACTACATTCTTTCTCATACCTAAGAAAGGAAAAAAGATCATCAGGTTTCCACTTGGGATGCACAATATCACAGAAGCCTTAAGTCTGGAAGCTAAGCAACCAACATGCCTCTTTTCAATTGGAAAACTTGTACACTGGATTTGGAGAGATGGATTGGTGTGTAGATGTGAATCCGTAGGGACCTTTCTAACTGGTGTTGGGGGCTAGTAGGTTGTGTAGAGACACAGAAATCAGAACAACATCTCCCACAGAAGATGTGCAAACAAGAAAACTCACAGGGCCCAATGAAGGAATTGTACTAGAAATGCAATCCTTCTGAGAGAGGGAACTGTGTGCATATTTAACGGCATGTACGTGTAATTGCGGAAGGGACAAGGCCACAGTGACATGATTCCTTGTAATTAGACATAGATGGCTGTTTTGTAGGAATTTATCAATATTTCACAAGTCCATGATATTATCTGTTTCATTGCTGCTATTGATCCTGAAAATACAGCTTAATTAACTGATTAAACAGTTCAACTAACTGCTTGACAGTTAATTATGTCATTAATAGATTGAGAAATTGCTTTGATCTTGATTCATGCCAAACATTTTGTCCCTCTGAGGCATTCTATCTCTGACATCAACCAGAAGTGCTTCACGCACAAATTGTTCAAACGATGCCTATTAAAGGAAAATGAGCCACACCTACCTGCAGACAAGCACAGTTGTAGAACAGAAACACACTCGCGCTGAGGTGAAAGTGTTGCCTACATTGTTCTTGCTTTCCTGCACTATACACTCTTCAAAGACAATATTCCATTTATGTGATATGGGTTCAACTGAAAAAAAAAAAAAAGGAGAAAAAGGATAAGAAAAAAGTAATTCTTGACTATTGAGCTGTCTAGAGAAGTACTCTAACTTGGATGCTATTACAGAATCACAGATTTTTAGGAGTTGGAAGGGGCCTCTACAGATTATCGTGTCCAACCCCTACTAAAGTAGGTTCCGTACTGTAGTCGCACAGGAAAGTGTCCAGACAGGTCTTGAATATCTCCAGAGAAAGAGAGTCCACTCCCAGACAGCCCATCCCAGTGCTCTGTCACTCTCACACCGAGGAATTTCTTCCTTGTGTTGTATGGAACTTCCTGTGCTCCAGTTTTTACCCATTGCCCCTTGTTCTATCTGCACACTACTGAAAAGAATCTGGACCCATCCACTTGTCTCCTGCACTTTGGATATTTATAAACAGTGATGAGATCCCTCTCTCAGCCTTCTCTTCTCCAGGCTGAACAGTCCCAGCTCTCTCAGCCTTACCTCACAAGCGAGATGCTCCATGCCCCTCCTCATCCTTGCAGCCTTCCACTGCACTCTCTCTAGAAGATCCCTGTCTTTATTGAGCTGAGGAGCCCAGAATGGGACACAGTACTCCAGATGCAGCCTCAGCAGGGCAGAGGAGAGGGGGAGGATCACCTCCCTTGACCTGCTGGGCACACTCTTTTTAATGCACCCCAGGATCCCATTGGCCTTCTTGACCACAAGGACATCCACCAGGACACTGATGCCCCTCTCTGCAGAGCTTCACATAGCAGCAGCGTTTTAACAGGTTTTATGTTGGCAGTTACATGCCAAAAACCAATAAAATGTTTAAGCTAGGAAAACAACCCAGGATTTGCTGATTGCAGGGTTGTTAGAGTTAGGGTAGTATGGCTAGGTTGCAGTTGGACTTACTGATCTTTAACGTCTTTTCCAACCTGAGCAATTCCATGATCCTATGACTCAAACTAGGGTTTAACAAGAAACTAAGGATGAAAATCTGCACTATAACTAATTTGATTTAGTACTCAGAAGAGTTAGAATACTCACAGTATTCACAATATCAACAGTGAGTCCATCAGCTCCGTCGCCAACACACTGTAGGTCCAAGCAAGCCATGTATGCATGCCCATGGCATGCTTTCATAGAAGCAGGGGCACCAGCACTGGCAGTTACACAGCTTTGAAGGGATCTCATCACTTTTTATACATATTTAAAGTGCAGGAGTCAAATGGATGGGGCCAGGCTTTTTTCTGTGGTGTACAGCAATAGAACAAGGGGCAACGGGCACAAACTGCAACACAGAAAGTTCCATACGAACATGAGAAAAAACTTCTTTGAAGGTGTCAGAGCCCTGGAAGAGGCTGCACAGAGAGGCTGTGGAGTCTCATTCTCTAGAGATATTCAAAACCCACCTGGGTGCTTTCCTGTTCAACCCTCTGTAGGGAACCTGCTTTGCTAAGGGGCTGATACTAGATGGTCTCCAGAACTCGCTCCCAACCCCCTCTCCCCCCCGATTCTGCCAGCCTATGTCCCACAAGGCTGGGCTGGCTGGCTAACGCACCCGGTTTCACAGCACATCAACCTGAGCGGCCACGGACGGGGTAAAAACAGAAGAAACTTCCCGAGTACCTTTACGCTCTTCCGTGGGCTTTAAACTGGACGGTGACACCGCGACCTCAGAGGCAGGCCAGTCTGTGCATCGGTTTTTTGTTTGCTTTTTTGTTTTTTAACAGCAGTTGGCTCGCTGGGAATCACTTTCTCTCTGTACCCGGCAGCAGAACAGGTCCGTCCCCTTCCTCTCCCTCCGGGCTGAGAAGACAAGCGCGGAGTGAGGACACATCCGCTTTTATTTCACCCCCGGAAGCCGGAGCAGCCGGAACGCGGCAAGCCTCGGCTCCGTGCAGCTTGGCACACCGCAGCCCGGCCCGCCAGCCAGCTTGCTTCGGGGCCCCGGCCCAGGCGGCAGCGGGGAGAGCAGACGCCGGAGCCCGCGGTTCCCGGCGGGGCCGAGCCGGTGAGCGCCGGAAGCTCCCGACGTGCCGCGCTGCCCGTCATGGCGCTGGAGGTGAGGCGTCCTCGGGCCCGCGCCGCTTCTCCGCCGCCCCGAGGCGCCGAGGGAGGACGAGGAGCGATGGCGAGAGGCAAGGGCGGGTTCGTGCGCTCACGCCTTTTTCTTCTAGGTGTCTTCTGAGAACACGCTCGCTCCGACATGGCTTTGATCACCCTGAAAAGCTTCCACTTCTGTTCACCCGGCGCACCAGCGAGCAGGCGTGTTTTGCTGACCCTATGCAAAAGTTTGAGCTCCGCGGGCGAACGGCGAAAGCCCCAAAGCTATAGTCCCACAGCCGTGAGGGTGCTGTGTTCCAAGGACAAATGTCGGGATGTGTTTTGTTGGAAGAACCACGTGCAGCTGCGGATGCAGTCCCTTTCTGTGAATGAAACCGTGCATCTCTGTGGCGATACTGGGAGCAGCGCTCAAGCCCGTGAGCGCTGGATGGATGAACAAGTGTTCTTCAGGACGTTGAAAAGCCTCCATACGTCGCAAGAGATTTTTAAGTTTCTTCGCTGCCTGGAAGTTATGTCTGATATTATGGCATCGGGAGCCCTGCAGAGGATTTCTGAAGTTGAGGTGGATGGCGATGGCCTGAAGAACCCTGAAGATGTGCTAGAGAATGAAGTTTTCAGGGCGTTATGCTTTCAGTTTGAATTTGAATCCTCAAAGCTGTCCAACACCGGGCTGCTGAACGCACTGCAAGCTTTAATAAGGCTACGCATAGATCCCCAGAGTACGCTGATAGCAAGCTTGCTTTCAGAGTGTGAAGAGCGGCTTGCTAACAGGAAGCTGACTGTTGACAGTCTGTGCTCTCTTGGAGAGAGCTTGCTCGAGTTGGAAGTCCCAAGTTGTGCGATGCTGGAACAGATTGTGAGCCACATGCAAGAAAAAGACATTGAGAACTGGAGTCCTAGGGAAATGGCGATGGTTTATAAGATACTGCAGGTGGTGGTCGGGGAAAGGGAACAATACCGGGACCTGCTAAACCGAATGAACAGTGCCACTTTAACCATAGCTTACCAGCTATGTCCAAAGTTCACGAGTGCAATACTGAATTCACTGGTGGCTCTCCATCAGACTCAGGTAGTTCCCTTAATCTTAGCACTATGTAAGCATTCTGTGAAGCATGTTCCTTACTTTACCAGTGATGAGTTGGCAAGTGTACTGGAAGCCTTCCTGTTCTTTGGACACCGTGAACAAATTTTTACAGAGGCACTGGAAAAGCATGTTCCCAAGTCCATCCCTGCTATGCCTCCTGAAACTGTCAGCAAAGTCATGCGGTACTGCTGCCAAAAGAAGATCCTTTCGAAGCCTATCTTGGATGCAGTGGCCGAAGGTTTCATTTCTAATGCTGACAGCTTTACTACTGACCAGATCGCTGAATATATTGTCCCATTCGGGACTTTGAACTACCTTCCTCCAAATGCTTCTTCTTTGTTTAGGAAGCTTGAAGCAATACTACATACTCGTTTGGGTCAGTTTCGGCCTCACGCCTTATTGAATCTGCTGCACTCATGTGTTCTTATTCAGCGTTATCCAGTAAATTTTCTGCCAAAAATATTTAGTCCCTATTTTCTGCAAGAGCTTCAAGGTAAGGAGCAGTGTTTCTCCACCAGCACTCACCATTTCTCACTACTTTATGCTACGTCTAATCCTGTCAAATCAACAAGGACCTGATAAGAGTGGAGAAAAGTGATCAGGAGGCTTCCTTGTCACGCTTGCGGTTGCCTTTCAAGTTGCATCATTTGGTAGAATTTGAAAATTGAGCTGCAGTCTTAAACAGAGATTTATAATTCCACAAAAATTCTACTTCAGTTAATCCTGCCTTTCCAAAAAATACCACACCTCTGATTTTCTCTGTAATTGTCCTTCATCTTACACACGTTTTTTTAGATGCTTCTGCCAGGCTGCATTGTGTTCAGTTTTTCAGGGGAGGTTAAAATAGAACCAGGACTTCAGCTGTCTATTTTCCTGTTCTGCCCTTTCAGGATACAGATTATTGTATTTTTGCTTTCAATTTGGTTTTATTTTTCTTCCATACTGTATTACAGTCATCTTCTGAAAACTGAAAACGATACGTGGATAATGCTTATAAAAGATAATTTACAGTGCATAATTTGTGACTTAATTAAATAAAAATAAGCCTGTAAAACATACTAGTGTTATAATATACCAGCCTATCTCTAACTGCTGGCTTTTATTTTAAAATATCTAGATAAAAATGTGAATTGTGTTCTAGGGCTCACATGTTTTATTGATTCATAAAGATTGGTGCTTTGCCTTGCTTTATAAATTACTTTAACCTATAATCTGATGTGGTTACGTGATGCTTCTTCCCACTGTCATCATATCTGCCAACTACACTTCTCTGGTGGTTCTGTTCTGTGCCCCTCTTTGTTCCATGCTCTGAGCTCCTTTCCTATAGTGAGCACTATAGTTTCATCCTCAGAGGGTTCCAGGAGAAGAAGGAGGCACATAATTGTCCAAGACTTCAACTGAAGTTTATGCCTTCCTGTAGAACATCTTGCATTTCTCAGATCCTCCTTTTCTTTTTTTTTTTCATGAGAGATTCTGACAGTCCCAAAATCTTGCTGATTCTATATTTCTTATGTTGATATTTCTGTAAATCAGTTTCTTATTTTTCTAAATACATCATTTTATAGCGGATCTTTCTGTTCATTCATATAAGGATGAATATAGCTTCTCTGCATGTTTAATTGAATCATTTTTCCTTACTTCTGCATGACAGCATGTGTGAAGATATCCTGCTGAAAGTAAACCTGTAAACTTGAATATTGTTGTTTCAGCTCAGCCACCTGGTTTGGACAGAGTTGTTGCCTCCCAGCTAACACAGCTTTTTCTAACCGTTACCCTGGAGTGCCCATTTTATGAGGTATGGTAGATACAAAACTGGAACTGACACTAAAACCAGGTGATGAGGTCATTAGGTATGAGCATATTAATAGAAGCTGAGGGCTGTCTTTGCTGTAAAAACATTGGAATTGAATAAAACAGCCTGTATTTCTTGGTGTAAATATGAAGTGTTTCTACCTGTATGAATGACTGATCCATGTGTCTATTTGACAGAACTGATTATAAGCTATAAGTTCAAGTGCATTTTGTGTATTTCTGAGTGCTTTTCCAACAACTATTCCTTTTTTTTTAATATTTGGTTTTTAAAGCCCTGGAACACATAAAAGATCAGCCATTTTGATGTTGGCCTGATGAAGAGGAATGAAAACAGTTGTGCATTTCTCATGAGCAATAAATTCAGCATGATAGCACAGAAGCTTGCTGAGGATGTTTTGATGTTTGGGGGTGGGGGTGGTTGGTTGGTTGGTTTTATTTTCCAGCAGGTCATACCTCAGACTGAGGCTCTCATTAGACATAGCTTTGAGATGTACCGAATATATTTTGTTACATTATTGCAGAATTATTTTGTAATTGCAAAAAGGTTATATTCCTTTTTCTTTTCTCTGCTTGGGTTTTCTGTCATTGTATAGGGTCCCAAACTCCTTCCAAAGTATCAAGTAAATGCCTTTCTCACAACTCACTGTTTTCTGGATGTTCACCTCTTCAGAAAGGTGAAGAGTGGACTACTGTATTTACTGAAAAAAAGAATGTATTTTTCATCAGAGGTATCAACACCATATTTCTATACAGTTGGTAAGTAGCATTAGTTCTTTAGATTAATTAAATGTGTACTTAAGCTATCAAAAATCCCATTTATTTTCTAGAAATAAAAAAGATTTTATTCCCTTTGTTTGCATCCTTAACTGTGCAAATATGGGAAATGTAAACTGGAATACAAAGAAAGCTCTGTGGAAGGTTTGAAATGGGAACTTCAACTTTGCACTTACGGTACGTGCAGCAAATACCGTAGTTGTACCATAATGAAGCTACAGGCCTTGGACTGACTTCTACAATTGGTTATGAATCTGGACACAAACAAGTTATTTTTCTTGAGTTTTACCTGCCCCTTTTATAGATAAATATGTAAGTGAATGGGACACTTTCCTGTGCAATCCACTCTAGGAAACCCCTGCTAGCAGGTGGTTTGACTAGATGACCTCCAGATTTCTCTGCCAATCCCTACAATTCTGAGATGCTCTAATTTTCAAAGTGATTTTTAACAAGGAGAGAAAATAACTGCAATGTTTACACACCTAGATTGCACTGAAAATAGCTGCTAACTCAGTTGTTCTTTATTTTTACTGTCAGCTTCCCTTTTCCTTGTAAACAATTGTTTTCATTTAAAGCAAAATGACATGGTGCCATTGTGGCAGTTGCCTAATCTCTCTGCTTTGGTGGTGAGTAATGAAAGGGAGAGGTGGAAGGTTGGCAGCTCAGAGCATGAAAATCACAGTAAGATGTTTGTTACAGGAAATGGGTTTTAATATCTCTCATCATTTCATCCGTCCTAGATATTGAGATTAAGTTAGATGAAGAAGGCTTTATGTTGCCCGCTACTCAATGTGAAGAAGTACACACACGGTAAGAGAATAAAAGATGCCATGGGTAAAATGCTAAAGAGTATCCAGGGTAAAACCCTGGCAAAAATAAAGTTAATTGGAATTTTGCATTGACCTCAACAACGTTGAAGTTTCACATTGCAACCAATGGCAAAAAAAGACAAAGCAGGTAAAATGAGAGATCTGTACTTTTTCCTCATTGTCTTGCCTCCTGACTATAAGGTGTTAGATAATAAGTCTCTCTACCCAGTGACAATTAGGATTGGTCTGACTTACGTTAATCTATTTTGATTATGTTAAATTATTTTGCAAATTAAAACCAAATTAATTGGGAGTGTCTGCAAGGATTTAGCGCAGTTTATACCAGTTTTAGTTCACAAATACACTTCTTTAATAGATCCTCTGAAATAAGAATATTTGCCACAGATGCCATTTGCATTGAAAAATGCATACATATTTAAAAAAACAAGCTAAACGTGGATTCTTTTGAGATCCCTTAGATACAAAGGTAGGCATCCTGCCTGTGCTGTGGTTGCAATTGCAACCAAGTAGAAAAAACATGGTTGCAGTCCATGATGCTTGCCAACCACGTATACAGGTTTAATTTGAATCACTAATGTGTTGAATAAATTCAGCTGCTAGATATTTCCAAGGTGTGACAAGTATTTTGCTTGTTTTTCCTGCTAGAAGCATTCAAAACAGCCTACCAATAGTAGTGTTAAAACTACCAAATTCTTATCATTAACTTGTGTGGCAGTTTTTGTTTAGAGCATATAAATTCACTTTCCAGATAAGTAAGTTTCACTAAACTTCAGTCTTTTCCCCCTCCTTCCCTTTGAGAAATTTATATTGTCCTGAAGTGGGTAACTCCCAGCCTACATTTAATTCTGGGAGGTATTTGGGAATAAGAGGAGGTACTGTCTGATTCTTGTTAGGAATTGCAGCAGTTCTAGTGACTAAGTGGACTAACTTTTTTTTTTCTGTTCTTGATTTTAGAATTGCTCTCTGTGTTGATGGTCAAAATAGGTTTTGTGTTAATAGCCACAATCTGCTGGGAGAAGAAGCTATTAAACAGAGGCATCTTCAGTTACTTGGTTATAAAGTTGTGCAGGTAAAGTCCCTTGGCGGTGTTTACTCTGGCTAACAAAACAAGTGAAAAATGATTCTTTTATAAGGTTTAAAACTGTAGTTGCAATCACTTCCTAAGGTAGGTATAATATTGCCCTTTCCACATTATGTTCTCTTTGTCTAGCTTTTGTCTTTTTCATTACATAAATTCATTTTTTTTCTTGGATAACTAAGTGCTTTCTGCCTATACAAGTAGTGACTGCTTGAAACAGTACTTCTCTACAGTGATGACAGTTCAAATTTTGACTTAACTGAAAAGGTTCTGTAGGATCATGGAATCACAGCAGTGTTTGGATTGGAAGGGAACCTGCCATGGGCAGGAACACCTGCTAGAACAGGTTGCCCAAAGCCCCATCCAGCCTGACCTCAAACACTTCCAACACAACTCTGGGCAACCTCTTCCAGCGCCTCACCACCCTCCGTGTGAAGAGCTTCTTCCATAGATCTAAGCTAAACCTACCCTATTTTAGCTTAAAACTGTTACTCCTTGTCCTATCACTGAAAAGAGTCTGTCTCAAGCTTTCTTGTAGGCCCCTTTTAGTAATGAGAAGGTTGCTGTAAGGTCTCCTTGGAGAACTTCTTTTCTCTTGACTGAATAGCCCTAATTCTCTCAGCCTTGTTCTTGTAGGAGAAGTGCTCCAGCCCTCTGACATCTTCCTGGCTCTCTTCTGGATGCACTAAAGATCCAGAGGATTCTGGGTCAGGAGTTTTCAGTTTAAAATCTGAATTTGGAGTTTAGAAACAAGATATAAAAAAAGAAAAAAGGAACTGCTTTTTTCTAAATAGCATTTATAAATATAATGTTATTTATATATAACATATATATAACATATATGTTATAACTTATAAATAACATTTTTCCAAAGCAGAATGTATCCTTCATTTTTCCTGTTGAAATAAATAGGGATATATTTACCTATAAACATATTCTGGACTTTTAGGTTTTGATACGCTTTTTTCCCTTTATGAACACTCAGCACATAAGCCTAACTACTCTGTAGTTAACTTAGTTTAAACTGTAATAAACATCATTCTTTACTTTGCAGTAACCTCTATTCAGGTGATTTCCCTCAAGACTCAAAGGTCAATAATAAATTCAGGAGTAAATGTCAAAACTCTGATGTGTAATTGCATGTCTGTCTAATGAACATTAAACTTATTGTTGTTTATTAAAACATATTTCCAGCAGTCATTTTGGTTTCATTTCCAGGTTCCCTTTTTTGAGGTAGAAAGTATAAAATCTTGCAGAAAAATGGCAGAATATCTACACAGAAAAATATTTCCTCACACATATGGACATGGCTGCTGACAATGGAGAATACCACTGCATCACAGCTTGACCTCCTGTACCATAAAGAAGTGTACATATTGTGCATGGGAGAACAACTCTAATAACTCCATGTAAGATGATTTCAGCTTCTGAATGTGTGATTTTCCAATATTTGGAACAATTAATATGTAAAGAGTAATAAAAAGCAACATATTTTTTAAACTTTTATGTAAATATTACATAATATTAATAGATAAAAGTGCCGGACAGTCACTACTGCATTTTCCTTCTATTTTCATTGGTTGTAACTCACAACTGTTGATGGACAGATAAAGGTATTTAAGGTTACTAGCTGCTGCTGAATGTACAAAATGTGCCGTGTTACGTACCAACCAATCAGGTTTTTTTCTAGACAGTATAAAAAGAAATTATGTAATTTATTCCCAGCTTTTTGTGTGATGTGTCCAAGTGTTTTATAAAACTAACATTTGCAGTAGGAGCACGAGCATCACTAGCCTATTGCACAGGCTTAGGAGCTGTAGAGTGCTGATCACAAAATAGCACTGCTTTAGAGAAACTTTTTACAAAGGTATTCTTTTGACACTGAGCATTAAAAGAAATCAGTTACGCAACTGAATGAGAAGAGAGTCATAGGAGTAAAAACGTGAAAAACATTCAAAAGTGAGGGTGAGATGATAGAAGTAGGCAACGTAAGCAAAGAAATAAGTAAACTAATGCTGGTATCTTGATAACTCACACTCCTTTCCGTATGATGGAAGTCATCTGGAGATGCACATTTCTCACATTGGCCAGAAGGTGGTAGTGTTCTCAAACATACATCTTAGTTATTTGAACACAGATGGTTTGTAAATATAGTGAGACTATTTAAATGAAGTAATTGGTACTGCCTGTACCAAACTAAAAATAATGTGTATAGAATATGGTCATATTTTGTCTCACTTGTGATTCTTCACTTGTGATACCCTTGATAAAGCATTCTGGTGTTGTTAGAAAACATTCCTTTCTCACTTCATTCATACCGTGTGTGATTCCTTTTCATTTAATGCTGCTAGATTTCTTTAATGAAGTATTCATTGTTGAAAAGGAATGTAGCAGTTTCTGCCCTCTTGTCCATAGCCATTACTCATGGAAAGAGGGGACATTACAAGCCGTAAATACTGCAAGTGCCAAACACCTCTAAGAATGGACTCAGCTCCTCACATCATACCAAATGCTCTATCGATTGCCTCGTTCACTGCATATCCAGGCCCTAGAGGAAGTAGTTATTTGTGTTTTTCTTTCCTAGCAGACTCATTTCCTATTTAAGTATATGACAGAAGTGCAGTGTCAGTCAATGCTGTGGACTTCCAATCCTTCTTAAACAGGTGTGATCGGTCTGGCTAAATGTTCGATATTGAACAGTATCAGTATTGCTTCAACTTTAACCAACAACAGGATCAATGGCACTGCAGAACCACAAGGATGGACACCCTGCAGAAGATGTTTCTTTTCCTGAAAATATCTTAAAACTCCACTCCTACATTCAATGAGAATAGAAGGAAGCAGGTGTTTCAGTGGCTTTAGACATTTACCTCCAGAGATACTTTTTAAGTGACATATATTGTTGGGTTGTTTTTGTTTTTTTTAATTCTTTCTACCAAACAATCAGTTACTGCTCTCTTAGTAGTAGAGAATTGGGTAAGGAACCAAAAGTGATTTTTCTTGTGATGGATCAATCCCTGTGACAACATTTTTTTAACTGATGTCAGCAAAATGGATGCCTAAAATTATCTAAGGCCAAATTTTAGTGTCTTTTTACATGCTAAGCACTGAGAAGTTCCCTTTAACTTGACTTCCATTTGAACTCCAATGAAATTCCTCAGTACTTCTAGAAATCAGATCTTTATTTACTTGCTCATCCAGTTGGGAAAATCTGGGTTGAATTACTGATTGAATTACTGTTCTGCAGAAAAAAGAAAAAAAAGATGCTTTCTGATTTTGTAGGGATTAAGAACTATAAGTATGAAGAAATCAGCAACCACTGATACCACAAGGAGCAAATTTCATGTTAAGTCAGTGAACAGTTATGTAGAGTTACTGCCTGAAATAGCACAGATGGCTGTTGACCCAACAGATTTAATTTCCAGTGTTGCTTCCTGAAATGTTCAGCTTTTGTGGATGTTCTACATGAGACTTCTAGGAGACTCAAAGGAGAAAACATACATTTGAATCAACATGAGGAAAAGTGCAGTTATTTCATATAAATCATTTTCATTAATGAAAATGCAAAGGAAAAGGCAGAAGCACTATTTTGCATTTTGACATGTTTCTGTGCACACAAATACTGCTGGCAATGTCAGCTGTAAGAGATTTTAGCACGGATCCAGTCTTGGAGAAGGTTTTTCCAATAGGCAGGTGATGCCATTTTTCCTGTAGAATTCTGCCTGCACACAATTAATCCTTGCATGACTTCGGATCTGCTGCTCTGTGTGCTTGTCTGTGCGTCTCCCATACTCTGAAGATGACAAAACAGCGACAGGTCTTGCCATTTCCTGTGAAAATGTAACATTCTCCTTATGAGAATATCACAGAGTGAATACTTGGCAGTTAACTACTGCTAAATGTACTGTGCCTGGGGGCAAAAGAACAGATGGAACCGAACAGCATCTGCTATACAAAGGTATATTTATGTAGCAGTGATCTGCACTCTCACTGTTCCATTCCTAACCTAGTTTTTTTTATGTATATTAATAGTATCGCTGGATGATGAGAAGACATGGAATTGTGCCCCACCACCACCTAACCTACATATACACACACACACACACACCCATCCACGCACCCACACCCCTACACACACCCCGACACACAGAAAACATACACGCCCTCACACCCTGTGCGATTACCAGCAAAGCAAACACCACATTACTGGAAAGTAGCACAGATTTCATTTTTTCTTTTCTTCTCTCGTGCACTGACATGCACAGATAGGAAAACTAAAGATTTGTGTACCCTATTCCAGGAGCGCATGTTTGCACAGTTCAGTGAAGCCACTACACACACACACACACACACACACAAAGCATGAATAAAAACTGCACAACCACTCCTGGCCCATGCAACCTTTCCCCGGGGGACATAAAGCGTATGCTACTGGATTTCTGCTCAATGAAAGGTTTTACTAAAATGGTTTGTAGCTCTAAGATTACAGAAATAACTGCTCTGCAACGATAAGAAGTGCCATTGGTAAAAGATAATCCATCCAAGACAAGATTATTCTAAGCCTGTCCTTAATAAACTGAATTTTAAGTGACCATACAATTACTATCTGCAATCTGCAGTTCCTTCCTGTGCTGCAGCAACAGGGATCTCTGGAGTCAAAAGGAAAGGCAGGCAGGATTTGTTTGTTTTGCTTTCCCTAGCCAAAGGTCTCAGATTTATCAGACTGCTTGTATGTTTGCACACTGGCTAACACAATAAGCCTTGGTCCCCAACGTATTTGCCTGGTACTACAACATAAATAACATCTACAAGGAGAGCCAAAAATGCAGACCCCACACCACAGTTGAGGTGCAAATAAATGAGCTCTTTGCTACAACACAAGTCTGAGTCATATTAAAATTTATGATAGAACCTCTGAAGCACATGAACCACCACATTTCCTGTGAGAATGCAAGATGAAGCAGAGGTCCAAATAGCCTCATAGCAGGGCAGTCAGGTGGAACATATCCTGAAAGATGGACAAATCTAAACATGAGATTGTTGGAAAGATGCTGGAAGTTTTTGTTTTTTGTTTTGTTTTGTTTTTCCTTCAAATGAAATAGAAAAAGAACAAGCAACCATTCTTCCTTCAACTCTCCTGCCAGCTCACCTACTTATCTCGCACCCGCCCCATTAAATGCCATTCAAGTTCACCAACTTTGAACCCCACCAGGACAAAAATCAACAATCGAGAAGAATGGCAGGAAAAGAAACCCCTAAGTACTTCTCCAGGGCTGCTCTCAATCCACTCATCACCTACTCCATGAGAGTCCAACCTTTTGGCTTGCCTGGGCTGCACTGACTGAAGAGGAACTGCCTTGGGCTGATCTAAAAGTAATGCCCCCCAATTATTTCCACGGAAACTACAACCAATACAAAGAGCACAATAACTTCATTTAATAGAGCAAGCTCTCAGCTACAAAACACTTCTTCAGCACAGACACCAACATTAGCTATGTCTTTTCACTAGAAATGAACAAACGCCTGCATGCTGTACTCATCATAATCTGCACCAGCAGAGGTGACCCACTGTCACCACTGCCGAAACACTGTGCTCACATCTACTCTTTGGTCTCCATAAACATTGAGCAAGATCGATGAATGTCAGTGGATGCCACTATTTCCACATGGAGGAATTCGACGACACACCTCTGCTTCATCCATACTACCATGTCAGATGCCATTTGTCAGACTGCCCCTCTGCTGCCACCTGTCACATGGCAACAAACTGTAACAGGATATTGATGGGAAGGTTCAATCTCTACTGCCATATCACCAATATCCACTTCTGACATCGTGGGCCAACATAATGAAAAAAGAGGCATTACTTTCAGAGCAGCCCTTAGAAAATATATAATAAAGTTGATGCATGTAAGTGACAAAACTTATCTTAATGTTCTTCAGTTTAAAAAAAAAAAAGAGTAACAAAACCAAAAAACTAGTGAGAGATGTAACTGTTTTTCTGAAACTAATGGCAGTGGTTGCCATTCTCTGTGAACTCTTGAAGCATTCTTCAGAGACTGTTGATGAAATTTTACTCTTCTTGTGTTTCATCCTTGAAAACAGTTGTTTTAAAATGCATGTGCTGCCAAAAGCGGTGACATGAATAAGGTATGGTTGTGCGGTGTGGGATACTTCTCTTTGGCAATAGAGGGCTTAAAAAGTCTGGTCAAGAGACATGATCAAATTTTGGATTGCAGCTCTATACATTCCATCTGCAAATTCACAAGTAATATATTTGTGTTGACTGAAAATGAAGTCACAAATAAATAAAAAAAATTGAAGATCTTTTTTCAGCAATCTTGAAATCTCTCATCATATTCCTTTATAAAGACGGAGAGCAAGGCTGCATATTTATAGAATCACAGAATCACCAAGGTTAAAAAAGGCCTCCAAGATCATCCAGTCCAACTGCCTGCTTATCACGAATATTTCCCACTAAACCATATCCCTCAGTACAACATCTAAACATTTCTTGAATACCTCCAAGGTTGGTGGTGACTCTACCACCTCCCTGGGCAGTCCATTCCAGTGCCTGACCACTCTTTCAGAGAAGTATTTCCTAATGTCCAATCTGAATCTCCCTTGGCACAACTTGAGGCCATTCCCTCTAGCCTTATCTCTAGTTACAAGAGAGAAGAGGCCTACCACCACCTCACCACAATCTCCCTTCAGGTAGCTGTAGAGAGACCCCTCACCAGCTTCACTGACCTTCTCTGAACATGCTTCAGGGCTTCAATGTCTTTCTTGTAGTGGGGAGCCCAAAACCGAACACAGTATCCAAAACGTGGCCTGTTCTCAGTGTGGAGAACAGATGGACAATCACTTCCCTGCTCCTGCTGGCAACGCTAGTTCTGATACAAGCCAGGATGTCGTCGGCCTTCTTGGCCACCTGGGCACACTGCTGGCTCATGTTCAGCTGAGTATCAACCAATACACCCAGGTCTGTTTCCTCTACAGAGTCTTCCAACCACTCTGCCCCAAACCTGTAGCATTGTCTGGGGTTATTGTGGCCAAAGTGCAGGACCTGGCACTTTGTCTTGTTGAACCTCATCCCATTGGCCTCAGCCCAGCTATCCAGCCTATCCAGATCCCTCTGTAGGGCCTTCCTACCCCCAGACAAATAAACATTTCCTGCCAACTTGGTATAATCTGCAAACTTACTGAGGGGCACTCAATGCACTCATCCAGGTCATCAGTAAAGGTACTGAACAGGACAGGCCCCACTACCAACCCCAGGGGAACACCATTCATGGCCAGTCGCCAGCTGGATTTAACTTCATTCACCACCACTCTCTGGGCCAGGCCATCTAGCCAGTGGTTTACCCAGCAAAGGACCCAGCTGTTCACAGGACTCTGTTTAGCCAGTGTATCAAAATCCATAAACTTATTTGCCGTAACTTGAGTTCGTACTGTGCTGCACCCTGTGCCCTGGCTTTCAGCCTAGATAGAAATAACAGCTCACTAATGTCCAATTGATGCTGAGAGATGGTTGCACATCCAGGGCCAGGCCAGGCCACTCAACAGGGCAGGGTCACCACCATGATGACGCAGGGCAGGGGGCAGCCGCACTGAAAGTTGTGCCAGGCCTGCGTATTGGTCATGGTCATTGGCCTACTCCGTATCTCTGCTTGGGATTGCCCCAACCCAGGTGCAGGACCTTGCACTTGGCCTTGTTGAACTTCACAAGGTTTGCATAGGCTTACTTCTCAAGCCTGTCCAGGTCCCTCTGGATAGCATTTCTTCCCTCCAGCGTCATCAGAAAATCTGCTGACAATGCACTCAGTTGTATTCCCCATGTAACCAATAAAGATGTTAAATAGTGTCAATCCCAATACTGACTCTAAGGAACATCACTTGTTACTGGTTACTTGTTACCTGACATCATGATGTTCACAACTCTTGGCAGCCATCCAGCCAATTCCTTATCCACCAAGTGGTCTGTCTGTCAAAACTAGATCTCTCCAATTTTAGAATCAATCTCTCCAATTTTAGAATCAAGGATGTTGTGCAAGCTGGTATCAAATGCTTTGTACAAGTCCGCATAGATGACATCAGTTGCTTTACCCTTATCCACCAGTGTTGCAACCCTGTTGCAGAAGGCCACCAAACTTGGCAGGCATGATTTGCCCTTAGTAAAGCCATGATGGCTGTCATCAATCAGCTTCGTGTTTTCCAAGTACCTTAGTATAATTTCCAAGAGGATTTGCTCCATGATCATACCAGATACAGAGATGAGATAGTCTCTGTAACATCAAAATAGTCTTCGCTAGCCAAAAAATATTTCACTTGCCAATGACAAGTAGCAGTATGTGACTGTAGGTAGTTCATTTTTCCTTTAAATAAGTAAGATTCAATTTTCAGCATTCTTGGTAGCACAGCACTGACTATGCAGCAGTATTCCATGATTTTTAAGGTTCTGCATTCAGCAGATATCAAATTTTCCACAGTTGGCTGGAAAGTATCCCATTATATGCCTTCACAGCATGTAATTCTATCACTGTTAACACTTGAAATCAGCAATAGCAACCATGTGCAAACACTCTCACTCTAGTCACTGCATTATGTGCAGCTAAACTGAGCTATCTATGATTGTACTGTTGGATTCCCAGGGTGTGCCCACGCATTGCAGGAAAGGAAAGACTTGCTCGTAGTGATTTGGGTTTTTTCCACTTCAAAGAAAGAAGTGTACTGTAAAAAGTTCTACCTGTCTCCTTTCAGTGTTGTATTAGAAAGATGTCAATTTTGGCTTTTTTATTTATAATGTTTCATAAAACAGTTGGTATTATACAAGGTCTGTGAGAGCCATTGAGGTAACTAAGGAGCAGGAACTGAGTACGTGACCTGCATTTAGTTATGGGTAAGTCCAGTGCTGGGTGTTATCCCATGCATGAGGATCATATTGCATCATTTAACAGCTGTGGCTTTGATGCGCCTCCATACTAATTAAAGGACTGGATTAAGGGACACCTGTTTAGAACAGTTCCCAGGCAATCACTTGTGTGCACTGCCCAGCAGGAATACTATATATTCTGGCCTACAAGCACTTGCTTTAGCAAGTAAACTTTTAAAGAAAGTGACTTCTCCTGGTACTGAAGGGAAGCAAAATCTGAGTAAGAAAGAAACCTTAATGCTGCATTAATAAAAGTGTTTCTACACAAATACCTCACTTGGATATTGGGTTTGATACTGGCTAGGAGGTGGAGGGATTGGCTCATTTTTCATTAGATTGGTCATTTACATGGCTTTTGGCCTCATGCAGATTTGCAGGTGAGTTACTAGGCAGGAGCAGATAATGTTAAGGAGCACTTTCATGATTCCTTTGAGTGTACCTAATACTCCCTGCACTGTCTGATAGAACTGAAGGGGATTATGACTGTGCAGTGAATTGTCTGGCATGTATAGCTGCTAGTTAAGAGGAATTAGAAGCAGTGACCTTTGTCCCAAAAATCTCAACAGTTTTACTCCACAGCAATTATAGTAATTTCAAATTTTTCTCTCTCTTCCTTCTTCTATCTCTAAATCCAACAGAGGAGACAATTCTTAGCCTATCGTCATCTTTCCATCTTAATAATCCACTGCAGTTTCAAGGCCATCAATACACAGAGGTTGTGCTTCATCTTTTTTTCCCACATCCTCTGCCTCTGTGTGTGTGCATATGTACGTACCATTCATATGCTGCAAGGAGAAAGTATATTTTATATCTAATTATATATATTATAGTATTCCTACTTTCAACGCAGCTGTTCAAAAATACGGTAGCATACTTCCTTACTTATCAGGCTACACACTAAACCCAAATTCTTTTGTCCTTGAACGCTTTTGCTTCAGCTAGCCTTTTCCAGGCATGTCTGTGGTTGTCTAATTGACCTCTCCTTTGCATGAACTTCCTATGAATTCCCTTCCTGCAGGGCAACCTGGTGTAAATTTGATCAACAAGCACACCAGTTTTAGAGACTTGGGATGTCTCAGTAAACATGGATTCACACAGTAAGGTGCAGGGAATGAGGGTATCACAGGACTGAGGTTGAGGTGGAGCCCTCTCAGGTAGAAGAGTTTTCAGCATCGTAAAAGTAGCTGCAGGACAACCAGAACTGCAAACTCAGGAGAGACTGATCAGAAGTAATCCTGAAACTCTATAACAGAGGAAGATAGGATAGATAAGGTTTAGGTAAGGTTAAGGTTTAGATAAGGATAGATTAGATAAGGTTTGTGATCTGGAAATCTACAGGACACATAGAACAAGAGCTAGCTCAGGTGTCTTCACTTATCTCCAGCCATGTCAAAATGTATAAAGTACCTTTAACTTAAATAATTTTGAAATTATCAAAGGATTACCTCATCATTCACGTTAAGACCACGACTCCTTGCATGCTCTCTGTCACATCGGTGAAGTTTTTCGTTGTAACCCTCTGGTCTTTTAAAAATGGAATCGTAAGTGGAAACCCCTCCTGTCTTTAGAGAAGGAGAAAACATAGCTAAATAATAGTCCTGTTTAAATTCATAGGATACAGAATACCTACAGAGGATTCAATAATAAAGCAGTGGACACATAACATTAGAGTATGACAACTGTAATACATCTGAGATACCATTAGCAAGCTTGGGTCATTCTTCTGAAATAATGTGCAATAAAAATACTGAATGATATATGATTTTTTATTTTTAATCTATTCGTCTTTGAAATTTCCCTCGTGGCAAATTACCTCAATTTTTCCCTGCAATCTGTTGAAACTTTTGGATAGAAAATTCATTTGGAATGAAAAATGTGAAGGTGCCCCACAGTGGAACAACCATTTAATTTCTAATTAAAGCAGAACTGAGAAGAGTTCAGAAACCTGCCACAGTGGTAATCCTGTGATCTGTCATACATGAAAATAAAGCAAACCACAACTCAGAACATTGTTGTATTTATGATATCTGTTGACAGAGTTACAGCTGAATAACATGAAAGATCTGATCTATTAAAAAAAGCATTAGTGAAATCCAATTAAAAAAAAAGTTATTGGCAGAGGAATTTCAAATTAAAAAAAAAAAACATTCTCAAGGAAAGAAGGACAAAATCCCCTGCTATAATATGCTATCAGTTGTTTATGCTCTTCATTAAAAAGTCTGTATTTTGGTAAACAAGTCAATGGATTACTGGTTTTATGCATGACTTCCTACAAACTCAAAAAATTGTGCATTTTTTTCTTTTTTTTCTTTTTTACCTCTAATTTTACTGTGTGCTTAATTTAGCCTTTGGAGAATTCATGTCCTTTGAATCTCACCATTACTGTCCTCCAAAAACATTCAAGTCAGGGCAGGTCAAGAAGGCTGTAATGGTTCCCTCAGAAGGAGATCTCCGGTAAGAATGCTAGCAATGCCTCACCGTAATCACAGGCTTTTTTTGGATGTGTAGCTCTACTACTTGGTTCTGCCAAGAGGAGAGGTTGTTTTGATTTTCAACCTTTACACCCTTTCATTCCTCAGAAATCATCAAGCCTCACAAAATGTCAGGCATGTTCAAGAGCATCTTGCATCTGATTTGCTACCTCCATTATTTCCATGCTTCCTTGATTGTCCTCTCCTCTCCACAATATCAGTTTTGTTTAGAATTTTAGTAGGCATCTAATTTGTGCTCACTACTGGGAATGTTACTTGCTCCTTTGTTTTTCTTCATGTGGCATTATTTGTCTATTGCTTGTTACCTGTGTCAGAGCAGATCATTTTTTCTGAAACTTGCAGGTTCAACCTGTTAAGAATTAGTGCTTGTCCCAGGTGATCTGTTTAAGTTCTTCTGTACAGAGACAGAAGATTTCTGTGCTCAAAATCCTGATAACTCTTTGCTGTTATTTCTCTGTTATTAAATGCAGACTTACTAGACCAAAGTAATGGGGCATTCTCTGTGTACTGCTTCTGAGGCTAAGCACTTTGCAAATATACATTAATATTCCAACCACACAAAAAATAAATAAAAGCTTTCTCCATGTCACAGAAGGGGAAACAGGACATAAACTGGGTATAATAACTTATGCAAAGTAGTACAGGGAGTAGCTGCCAGCCAAAGGATTAAAAGGTGGAAATTTCTGGCTTTGGGACACATTCTAAAGCATCTTTCTCTATTTCTCTCTGCTTCAGCGTCTGACATACAGGTTTTTTTCATTTTTTTAAGTATTTTTTTTCTTTACAAACCATGCCAATGGGAGTGTGAAAGCAAATTTTGTGTTGTAAACAAAATTGCCAACATATGGTTGCTAATTCCATGCAGCTTGGTTAGCCATTCTCCCTGCCAGCTCCATCAACCCCAAGTACACCAGCCAAGCCCTCTGACCTTCCCCAGCCCTACTCCTGTTGTGCTCTGCCTACCACATTCTGCTACGCGCACCACCACCTGTGCTTCTTAACATTTGGCCCTGAGCATGTTCCCAAAGTGATGCTGAAATCCACAGGATTGAATCTCAAATAGCAAATCCTGTCTTTCAACAGTGCCACAAAAACAGAGCCGGCAAAAAAAAGTGTCACAAAATCATAAAATCATTAGGGTTGGAAAATATCTCTAAGATCATCCAGAACCACCATCAGCTCATCCCCACCATGCCCACTAACCATGTCCTTCAGTGCCACATCCACGTGGCTCCTGAACACCCCCAGAGACCGTAACCCCACCACCTCCCTCGGGCAGTCGGTGCTACTGGCTTACTGCTCTTTCCGAGAAGAAATTACTCCTAATATCCAACCTGAACCTCCTCTGGAACAACTTGAGGCCATTCCCTCTTGTTCTATCGCTGTTACCTGGGAGAAGAGGCCAACAAACTCCTTTCAGGGAGTTGCAGAGAGGATGAGGTCTCTCCTGAGCCTCCTCCAGACAGAAGAATTGGGCTTGTGTCCTTTATCACCGTGCAGCCACTGGGCAATCATTTATCTCCCTTCTGTCACCATCCAGTGACGCTTTCCCTCACTATCATTTCCCCCCCTCAGCCTGTAATTCACACCCTGGAAACGCTTCCCGGCCGCCGAACTTCCTTCCCACCCCCAAAGCGCTTTGCTCTCGGCCCAGGAGCCCGCCTCTTGCCCTATCCAGCCGCCCCGCACCTGGGCCACCCGATGAAAGTAGCTGAGCTCCGCGGGGCCTTCGCGCCGGGGTGGGATGTAGCTGAAGGCGGACAGAGAGGAGACGGGAGGTGGACGTCTTCTCCCCAGCCCGCTGCCGCCATCCTCCACGTCCCCTCCTTGCTCCCCTGCGCCCGCTGTGGCGGGGGACGCCATGTTGCCGTTACCCGGTAACGCTCTGCCGTCTCAGGACGCCGCGGAACGGGTCGGCAAGGGGGGAAGCGCCAGGCCTAGCACCCTCGGGGGTGGGGCGGTTTGACAAGGCAAAACCCTCAGGCCGGGGAAGACCTGGTCACGTATTAAACCTGGGGATGCACATTCGCGAGCATGATGCGTGAGGTTTCAGCGCGGCTTTAAGCAGCAGCCTCAGAGCCGCCTCACCGGGCAGCGTGCCCTGTGCCGAGTCCAGCGTGACCTCTGGCATCTTCCTCCTTACAGCGCCTGACTCATCCCAGTCTCTGGAGGCTGGGGAAGAAAATGAGAACAAAACTGGACCAAAAGAGATCATTTATTTATTTATTTTCTCCAGGTGTTCTTGCACTTAGCCGGAAATTCCCTTCCATGGGGGCATTTTCACACTTGGAGAGGCTGAATAAACAAACAAACACACCAAAACATGGTATTCCCAGCAGAATGAGGCATCTGCATCTTGAGGATCCTGGGGTGTCTTCTGCCAAGACTCAGTGCCGAGCTAGGCATGTTTTTCTGAGTTTTAACCTTTTCAGGCAATTTGATTTGGAATCTTGCATGCTCACATTCGGGGCACTGAAAGTGAGCAACTCCCAGGTGCAACCTCTATTAACAGATTAGCTCTAAAATTGCTCTACCCCAGTAACACCTGGCTCCTAGTTTCAATACTCATTTTTTGCTTATTTTATATTAATACACGCATGTTAGTGGCTGTTCTCTTTCCTCCTGTACTGCTTGAAAATGTGTGACTAGCTTCATTTTGTGCCCTGGCATAGGCTGCCCAGGGCAGTGGTCACAGTACCAACCTGGTGGAGTTCAAGCAGCGTTTGGACACTGCCCTCAAGACATATGGTCTCATTTTTAGGTGGTCCTGTGTGGAGGCAGAAGTTGGACCCAGTGAGCCTTATGGGTCCCTTCCAACTTGGGATATTCTGTGATTCTATCTGTGTTGCTGCTCTTTTTGGCAACTGCAGTATCAGTGCCATCAATGCAACACTGACATTATTATAATTGTTTTTATTTTTTTTGCAAGCTCTTTCACAACAGGAGTCTTTTGGACATCTTGATTTTTACTGAACATCAATTTAAAAACAAAGCATTCAGGATACCTAAATCTTTATAAGCAATTCCCGTAGGCATGTTGAGCCCACGTATGATGTAAACCTCCCATTTCTACTGTATAGCTTCCATTCTCCATTCACTAATAAACTGAATAATGTAGCTAGCATCTTGCTGATTTTCAAGTGCAATGGAGAGAAATTCATACTCTATAGACTTTTAATCATTCATGACAATTTCCATCTGCTTATCTAATAATATCCCTCTACCAATTAGGGTTCTCTTTGTAAAATTAGTCAAATTACCACAGAATATGTGAGCAGTGGAGTTTTAAACAATAGTTGTCTGACATCAGCTTCCTACACAGAGATATGTATGCCACTGTGCAAGTGCTGTTTTTTAGTTCAGTACAAGTGCCAAGAGGCTGCAAACCATTTTATAAAAAGCAGCTCAGCTGAAGCTGTAGCTGTAAATAGAGCCACAAGAAATTGTTCACCGGAAGTCTAAACTAAGCTACACAGGATTCCTGAAGTCACATTTGAAATGTTTCTCTCTGATTCTGCTCTGGGTGTGGCAGACAAGGGATTTGAAAAGATGAAAGAAGAGGCGTCTACAGGTTTTCCCACCAGGGCCAGGTAACATCTTAGCAGCAAAATTAAGACTGGTGCCGTGAAGAAGCAGCAGGAAGTAGTCATAGGTGACTCAATACCTAGCTCCAGGGCTGTTGTCTCCACCAGTATTCTGGGTTTTATAGTCATGGAAAACTCTTCAAGGCAAGAAGAGACATCTATGATCTGGTGCCAGATAAGATCCACCTGTCTCAATTGGGATGATGTTTCTTAGTCTATAACTTGGTAAGACTGAGAGGACGTAAACTAGGATCAGTGGGGGAAGGGGATGCCATTAGGAGCAGTAAGGTTATGCCAAAGGATGGCACTCTCTGGGGGTAGCAAGGCTAATGGGATCATCCATGTCATTCCAAAGAGCAGCGCATGTTCAAGAGCATTCTGAAGTGCTTATATACTAATGCATGTAGTATGAGAGACAAATGGGATGAACTGGAAGATTTGTTCTTTTCCCAGGGCACTGATATCACTGTGAGACTTGGTGGGATGAGTCCCACAACTGAATGCTGGGATGGAAGGTTTTCAGCTGTTCAGGAGGCATACGCTGGGCAGGTGGGGGGGAGGTGCTGCACTGTACATAAGGGAGAGACTAGACTGTATGGACGATGCCATTAGGGGGAGAGACTAGGCTGTATGGACATTGCCATTAGGGATGATGTGGTAGGGAGCCTCTGGATGAGGATTAAGGAGACAGGTAGCAAAGTGGAAGTTGTTCTAGGTGTCTACTATCTACTGCCCACCCAGGACAGTAGTACAGATGAGCTACTCTATAGGCAATTAGGGGGATATTTTGGGATTGATTACCTTGTCCTTATGTGAGACTTCACCTTCCCAAACATAAACTTGGAATATCATACTATCACAAGTATTTCTGGAAATTTCTGAAGCATGTTTAAGATAACATCCTGCCACAAGTACTGAGTAAGCCAACTATGAGAGGAACCGCCCTGGGTCTGTTGTTTGAGAATAGGGAAGGCCTTGTGGGAGGGCTGATGAAGGTGGCTGTCTTGGCCACAGTGACCATCAATTAGTTGAGTTCAAAATTTTTGGTATAGGGAGAAAAAAAAATCATCTGAGTTGCCACAGTGCACTGCAAATGAGTAAGCTTTAAGCTCAGAAAACTAGTTAGAATTGTCTCTGGAAATCTGTTCTAGAGGATTTAGAGGTCACTTTTTAAGAATCATTCTTAAGATCACAGGAGCTGCTAATCCCACTGTTCTGCATGTCTATCAAGCAAGGCAGAGGACTGGCCAGCCTGAATAGGAAAGTCCTCCTGGAACTAGGGCAGGAAAAGAAAATACATGAGCTCTAGAAGCAGAGTCTGGCTACAGAGGGAGAGTACAGGGTGGCAGTTTGCATCTGCAGGGAAAAGAATGAGAAAAAACAGAGCTCATCGTAGTTGACAATGGCTACTGTGGTGTCAAATATACAAAAAATCTTTTTTTAAGTATGTCAGTAGCAACAGGAGGTCTAAGGAAAACAGTGGACTGATACTTAATGAAGATGGTCAGCTAACAAGTAGGGATGAGAAAGTGGTGAAGGCACTGATTGACTCTTTGCCTTAGTTTTATAATATTAATGATAGATCTTGGACTGTCTGGTCTTCTATGTTGGATGACTGTGACTTGAGAAGCAGTGACTTTCCATTGGTGGTCACGAAATTGTAAGGGCATGAGAGAAGATCCAGGAAACTACTGATGTAATAGTCTCATTTTGGTCTCTGTAAAAGTTATGAAGAAGGTTGCCCTGGGGATACTGAGAGGCACTTAAAGAACAAAGACATAGCCAACATGGAAAAGTCCTCTAACCACTTAGTGGGTGAAGGAGAGGCATTGCACATATTCTTTCTGGAAGTAAGGCCTCTGATACTGTCTCTCATGGCATCCTTTTGGACGAAATGTGCAACGGTGTGATAAACAGGTTCACACTACGCTGGGTGATGATCTGGCTGAACGACAGAGCTTAAAGTGTCCTACACGTGAATGGGGCCACATCAGACTGGAAGCTGGTCAGTAGCAGTATTCTCCAAGGCTTGGTTCTGGGGCCAGTTCTATTTAATGCTTTTTATCAATGATCTGGATGCAGAAGCTCAATGCATCCTCAGCATGTTTGCTGATGATACTAAATTGGAAGGTGTTGTTGACTCTGCGAGGATCAGAGGGTTTGCAGAGGGATCTAGATAAGATTTGGAGGATTGGGTATGATTGGATTTCAACAAAGGAAAATGCCATGTTCTGCAACTGGGATGGATACAGGTACAGACTGGAAGAAGAATGGCTGGAGAGCATTTCAGGAGGGGTGCTGGTGACAGCATGAGCCAGCAGTATGCGTTGATGGACAAGTAGGCAAACTGCATTTTGGGGTGCACTGAAAACAGCATAGCCAGCTGGTCAAAGGAGGTGATTCTCTCAATGTATTTAGCATTGATGTGCCCTCACTTTGAATATTATATGCAGATCTGCGCTCCACAATATAAAATGATTTTTAAAGTCCTTGAAATCATCCAGAGGAGGGCAACAAAGCTGGTGGAAGGACATTTGGGTTGTCTAGTCTGGAGGAGGCTGAGAAGTGACCTCATTGGTCTCTGCAAGTCCCTAAAAGGGGGAAGTGCAGAGTGAGGTGCCAGGCTCTAGTCCCCAGTCACCAATGACAGGACATGTGGGAAAGGCGCAAAGCACAATGCCTTTTTTTACTGTGAGAGTGGTGAAACATCAGAACAGTCTTCTTGGAGAGATGGTTGATGCCCTATGCCTTTCAGTGTATAAGAAGCATTTGGACAATGCCCTCAGTAACATGCTTTGACTTCTGATGAGCCCTGGAATGCTCAGGCAGTTGGGCTAAATGATCTCTGAATGTTCCTTCCAACTGAACTATTCTCTCACTTCTGCTCCCCTCCCTATAGCTTTTATACTTATAACGATGTCTCAAAGGCAGGGTGACTGTTCTGAAATATCAAACTGGTTGTTGGAAAAACTTAGCAAGAAAATTCGTCAGATTAATTTGTGAGGCAAATGGTCCGAGGGGAGATGATGATGGGACAGAGATGGGGACAGAATGGACCCAAGAAGACAGATGACATGTAACTAGACAAGATATTGAAATGCAGAAAATACACAGTAGCAGTCTTCCTACTGCAAGGTGACATACCTGTTTCAAGCTGGTGGCACTTACAGCAGAGATGGCTAGGCAGCTGTTAAATCAAGGCTCAGCAGTTCAGCTCCTGTCCTTGCTGTTTGGCCTCAGCATGTATCAGAATGTCATGTATTCCTGAGCCATGAAAGAGAGACAGCCTTTCCAACAAATGCTGTGAGCCATCATCCTTGAAAAAGGAGCTGAAACACAGATGACTCTAAAACTGTCCAGTTTCCGCTGTAATAGGTTTGGTCCTCAAGTCAAGCCATTCATTTCACACAAGTGCTTGTTTCTTCAAGGCCCTGAATGGGTGACAGACTGTCTCTTGCAGGAAGAAAAGAAGCTTCATACTGAAGTACAACCAAGAGGAAAATTAATTATCAAAGGACAAGGTAATCATCATGTAAAACAGTAAATCTGTCAGTATATAAATATTCCTGATGATATGGCTAATTGTTTGTCCTGATACAAGGTTCTGAAAACAATATGACAGTCTTTCAACACCTCTGCCTATGAATGTGCACAGCCATCTGTTTAGAAATGAGCAGGCTGAACTGCTACCTGTGCCTCAGTGGAGAAAGGTAAGGTCTGTAGACAGTTTATGAAGTAGATAAACCATAAAGGAATATGAAGAGAATTAATAATGCTTTGCATACAGGATAAATAGGACGCTAATGTCTGCTTCTGGAAATAGCATTTAAATAGCATTTATTTACAGGTGATCCCAACTACTTTTGTAGTCAAGAAAAATATCTGCAAGCCTAGTCTTTCTTCCTGCCCCTCGGTAGTCCTCCATAAATTGGCGCATAGCATTGTCTTTGATAAAGAAATCCAGCAGACTCCCAAAGAGTTCATGTTTAGGTTTCATTTTCCCAGATCAGAGTGAATCACTCTTATATTCATTGTGTGGCTGCTTCCTGATGTTGTTGAGCACTCTTGCATTCTGCTTTTGAAACTCATGTCCTTTATGACTTGCTAGCGACCTATGAATTACAGCATCAACATGGAAGGCGTAAACTCGAACCTTAAAGTTAAGCAGAAAATAAGATAATCAGAAAACTTTCAAGTGACGCTCAAGTAGTGTTATATGCAGTTATTGTGGAATATAAAGTTTCTGCAGGAGAGGAAGAAAGAGGATCTCTGGGTCCATATAGACAGGGTAAGAATAAAACAGTATAGACAGTAGATGTACAGTGCTTTGGAAGACAAAAAATATTTATTGGATACAAATAGCTTCTTGGCACTAGAAAGATAATAATACTCAGCAACTAAAGGCTGGAGAAAGGATAATATGCACCCTTCTTTGGGCATCATACTACAGGTATATTCATCTTTTGCCCATTCTTTGTTCTTTAGCAGGATTTGGCTACACAGTAGCGAGAGTTAGAATGCAAGTACAAAATGAGAGAATACCAGAGTATTACCAGGGCACCAGAGTGTCACAGACAAGGGCATTTTCAACACGTTCTTGGGGGGCACACACTTGTCTTTACACTTCATTGGACTGGTCAGCTCACAGCTATTCAAATAATTTAGCGTTTTATGGGTTACAGAAATATAATATACTCTAACTTTTATAAAAATCATAGAAACAAGTCTATCAAATTAGGTACACAGTTTACTAATGTTACAAATGAAAACAAAGTCCTGAATGTACAGGTTATACCTGAAAGTTGCACATAGATATGACAGTACAATATAATCAACTTAGAGGGTTTTCATCCACAGTAAGAAATGATTGCTTTGACCTGTGATAATACTAGAATGGTTTTAAAGGCTCAGAGTACATTCAAAATAGAAGTTGTTTCATATTTTCCCCAATTTAATTTAATTTTTAATTGAAGAAATAAAAACTCAGGGTGTCCATTTTACTCCAAATGTAAACATTTCAAGATTGACTGCTATTCCAATTTGCTAGAGGGCAGGTGGCGGCTATTGGTTGCCTTGCCACACTCAGTGAGACTGTGCAGCCTGATGCCATTTATTTCGGGACTATTTTGGGAACTCCTTCTGAAAGGACACCAATGTAATAAAAATGTATATAAATGTTTCACAAATATGAAATCTGAAAGATTGTTCAATGAATACTCTTTACATTTCAATACCATGAGAGAAAAAAATATTATAGCTATATTTTTAAATATGAGACTTTATTAATTTTGGTTTTGTTAGCCTGTTATCATGACTAAGAACATGTTAATATCAAGTACTGGTAATGGCAAAACAAAAGTAATCTTTGTAGCGCCTTCAAAGGAGCATGTTTACCTGCTTCTTCAGTCTCACATTTGCTCATCTATGAAAATCTGCAAGTTATTATTCAACAGGATTTAAATTAGTCTTGAATATCCACAAAACAGCATTTTTTTTTTTTTATCTTCCAAAATAGACAGACTGTATTAGTTATGTTCTGATAAATTTGATTATTTTAAATATCCCATGAAATCGGGCACTGTAAAGATAAATGAAAGGCATACAAAGGCAGAAGAGGTGGTCAACGTACAAAACACAGTGTTTCCTCTTTCCTACAGCTTCTCTTAGTTTCTGTTTAAGCACTGCAGGCCCTTTGTAGAGTAGCAACACTGCTAATGTCTCCAGTATCCTCCACTTCATTCTCGTTCATGTTTGTGGACTTGAAGTCTTCTCTATCACCTAGGGACCAATGACTACGAAGTGCCTAGGATACCAAGAAAGACTGAAGACAATAGAGTTGATTCAATTTCTGAAAGGCAATAGCAAATCTTACAGATATTAATGACCTAAGCTACAGAGATAGCTGGCCGCAGCCTGCTTCAATATGTAATCACTGAATAAAATGCAGCAGCTGCAGCAGAAGACGCGCAGGTGTAGAGGGACAGAAGCCACAGAAGGAAGCAAAACTAAGAGACAGCAACAGTAAGACAAATTACATATAAACTTTTAATGAATTAACCTTACAAAAGACAATAGCTTCAAAACATTTGACACGTTTGTACAAAACTATTCCAGCATTGTTAGTTCTCTCTTCAGAAAGAATGCCAGCAAGCCACCCAACGTGTCCCTGGCTATGAGATGCAACTGGTGATCACATCCAAACCATGTGTGGATCGAGTAAACTTATTTACAAATACTGTATGCTTTAATACCAGATTAGTGGATGCTATTGGGGAGCGACTGTATTTTCCAGAAAACACCATGCATCAGGAAATAGTATGCACCCCTAGCTTTATTGCCTTTTTTCCCCACATTTGTCACCAACATCTCTTTTTAGTCCCTTCAGGATGAGTTACCTCCTTTTAATTCCTATTCCTTCTTTTCTTGTCTTGAATAACAGTGCAATTTGCAGTACAATCTTCCAGTCCTATAGTGTACATCACAACTGTCCTTGAACAAAGGAATATCAAGGTGCAAAATGATGGCTCATGGGACTATTCTGCAGCCATGTTAAAATAAGTGCCACATATCAGAAAATAGCACGCATGTTAAGGGCCAAAATGTAGTTAAAAAGTGCGTGATACTTTCCTGAAAATATGGTATCAATGACATGTACAAGCATTCTTCAAGATGCCACATTCCCTTGTGAAAGGGATCTTGTCATTTCTGTATGTACAAAGTACGTCTTCAGTTCTCCTTTTCCTTTTACATTTATGATTCCTCTGCAAGTGCTCATGTACCCCAGTGTTTGCAGGACATTGTTTGTCTCTTCTGTAACCTGCAGCAAGACAAAACCAACACTGAGAAAAGAGCGAAGCAGAATCATCTTGCAGAATATAAAGAAAATATCTGTCCTGACTAACAGGACTAGTCAGTCTAACTGACTGTGAACCAAAACTGAAACGGTCCTGCCATTTCAGGTGCAAGCACAACAGGGCAGAGGTTGTTCATTAACAGCATTAGCTTTCTCAGACTAGCTGTGTTTCCTTGTGAAGCAAACAAGTATTTGTAGATATCATTGCTTTGAGATCCCCCCTATTTTCAGGCTTGGCCAACACCTGGTAGGTAGCTCTACTAATGCATTATTTATTTGGGAATGGTCTCAATCACAGATTCTGAGTGGTGTCAGTCACATACCTGGTGGGATACCAAAGTGCTGCAAGGCACACCAGGAAGAAAATTAAAATGTTATCCCTGAATATGAAGTCTCTGGAAGATTAGTAAGTGAAGGTTTTTTCTATATAGGTCTGTCTCTAATCTATACAGATAGTAAATCATAAAGAATATTAATCTGCGTGTTTCAACAAAATAACACTTCATTGCTGCTTTATGGATTTAACTTGATATGCTGTAGTTACAGACATTTTTTCCTTTAGAAATAATTAACATCAAGAATACCCTTCACGAATAATGTAGCTAAGATTTTATGAGTTTAGAAATGCAGAGAATACAAACGTGATTTTGCCCATATCCCCTTTAAACTGGTGCTACATTTCCAGGAAACCAATAATTTCCTCCACTGTATTCCTCTGTAGGGTGAATATAAAGTTTTGATTCTCTTCCCATTTTTCTTCTATAAATTTTAATTCTTTATGTTCCTGACTGATATCCATTTCTTCTGAAAAGTCATTTTTACAGTTGGCATCTTCAGCCCCAAAAATACAGACCTCTTTGGTGTACAAACATATGATGATTTTTAAGCATTATTAAGATAAATACCAGCACAAAACAAGTCTACCTGTATTTTATCTAAGACACCAGTGCTGTCCATCCTGCTGGCCACATTTACTGTATTGCCCCAGATATCATATTGTGGTTTTTGAGCTCCAATTACTCCAGCTATTACAGGTCCATGGTTAATACCTGAAAAACATAAGAACTTTATGTTATAAAAGAATATTCACCAGATGATGACAAGTTGCACACCTGGCAACTTATCAAGTCAATGGACACAGCGTTATTTGGTCCATGTTGATTAGTGGGTACAGCAACCAACAGCCTGTTCACAAGTGTTTTATCAACCTCTTATGGCAAGAGAATGTTATAGAAATGTCAAAAGTTAATCTAATTTTAGTTTTACAACTCCTTTCTATCCTGAATAATTTTGATATTTTCAACCTTTATCACATGGCATGAGAAACATTCTGTAGGAAGAGCAGCTTCCTCTGGGAAAACAGATACACTGGAAGTTCTTATTTCTACTTTCAGTAAAAAGGACTTCTCTCTAAAATAATCAATAGTCAGATCAAATGCATTTTACAGTATTCTTTGCTTCATAAATGTAGAATAAATTACTATGAATGAATTGCAAGGATTTGAATACTTGTTCTGGAAGCTGGATTGCCTATAATATTATCTTTAATAGTTGCAGTATATGTATTCCTTAAGCTTGGAATATGAGTAACAATTTGCTAGTTCTGAAATGCAGATGCTAAGAGAGAAGAACAACATTATAGTTCCCATTCCATCCTGGGCACATTTTCTCTTGTGATCAGTTTGCATCCTGTGTTAAGGGATGTAAAGCAACTGACTTGTATGCTACTAGTAGGGAAGCAAAGCAGGAGGCAAAATCAAAAGCACTATCACTAACTAGCACCAAATACGCTATAATTAAAACGACGCTTACTAACAAGCAGGAAATACTCAGTGAGAAATGTACCCTGCCATGATGAACAGTCTGGATTTCCAAAATTATCCCCAAATCAGAAGATTGTAACTGACTTGTATTTATTCCTTGACAGAAACCAGCAATAGGGATATATCTATGCAGTGAAATTAAAGTACAATTGTAGCCACCTTAGAGCTAGCTCATCTAATACGGATCACATGTAATGTAGCACCATGGCTAACAACCAGGCTGTAAAAACTCTGAAAAAGGTTCTGTACCAATTAAATTGTGAAAAGTGGAAAAGTACGTAATCTCTAAAGGAGATGACATAGAAACTGATAAATATTTGTCTAAGCACTTGGGATTAAACACAAGGAAGGACTTAGCAACACTGCATTAACTCCCAAGTCATAGGTGTGTTTTCCTGCCTCCAGATACTGAAGACGTGTGTGGTACACACTATGCGATGGTTCAGAAATTAGGATAGTGCAGTGTGACTTTCCCATAGAATGCAATGAGCAGGAAGGGACTTGTTTTCCTTTTTCCTTTTTGTGACCCATCACCACTCATGGTCTGAGTGATACCCTCAGGGGGTGGAGACTCAGCTTCAGATCCCTCCTCCTTCATGAACATTTCTGCTAGTACCTCCTAGGAATGTGATTTGGCAATGAAAGCATTCTGGGATGTGCTGCTCTAAGTGACTCCTGCTAGTGCAGTTCTCCTTTGTGTGACACATGAACACTTGTTGAGACAAAGGCTGGAACAGAAAGTGAACTCTTTAACAAAATACAACACAGCCTGTCCCTTTCTCTCATACTAAATGAGGTTAAATTATTCCATGAAAATGAGAACACTGTTCAGCAAGCACTATTCAGCAGGACTGACAGAGGGTAGCTGTCTCACTCCAAAGCATCCAACACCTTGGGCTCATGGAGTTCTCTGGGAAACTGATCCCCAAGCTTGAGCAGCCTCAGACAAAAGCAGGAACAGAACTGTTCACCTACAACAACGAGACATGTCCTAACTATCAGCCTGTGTGGAAAACAACGTGTCAGATGGAGGAGATTATATGGTGGCTAGCACTTGGGAAACAGACATGGTTTGTGTGCAGTCCAGAAAACGCAATGCAGAACAACCACAAAGGACTGCTCAAAAACCATCAGGAACTTTACCCTCTCTTTAACTTTTCTTAACTCATTCCCCACTGAGACATCTTTGTGGTACGCACACACACACAAAATGATTTTCAGCCAAACTCTGTTAGTGTTTAATGCTACAAAAGCAGCTTTTGACATAGTGTCATCTTTACATTTTTTTCCATTTCTTTATTTCATGAAGCAAATGAGTCTAACTTCTACATAGCATACAGCAAATGTCTTTAAATCACACGTATGTTTTTTTTCCCCTAGAAGGTTCACCTCTTAATCCCTACTTGGTAAGAGTCAGCATCGATATTATCAGTTTGCAGATTCAGTCTGTATACTGACATAACAGTAAGTTTGCAAGTACGTACCATTATCTATGGCAAGACGAGCACTCTTATTCTGTACAAAAATATACTATCTCTACACGTTTTTTATAAACTCATCAAGTTCTGGAACGCATTGAGAATGGAGCATACTTCAGATGTGCTTTCTCATTTTTTAACTATGGCAACGAATATGAAACAAAAAGGAAGGTGGGAATATTGAAGGTCAGAAAGTAGCAAGCATAGCCAGTGGGTGGCACTGTGAAATAAACGTAAGAGCAAGCAAGAAGAAAAGCAAGCAGCACAGCAAGAAAAACAAGGAAGGAGAAGAACTGTTGGGTACTTCAGACATGATTATAAGATTTGTAGGTATCCAATATTTATTTAATGCTTTCATTTCACACTTTCCAAGTTACATATTGCACTGTAAAACTGCTATGCACTGCTATCAGGAAATAAGCATCTTGGAACATATGGTTCTTGATCAGATCTGAATTCCTTTATCTCATCATCCTTTCCATGGCTTACTGCAACTGTGTATTTTTTTTTTTTTTTTTAAATACTGTGGAGCACAAAGGGAAGCAATTAGAAGCTGAAACAGAAGTGATACTCCTAATAAATATCAACAGCTGGACATCTTTACTCTTAGTTGTCAATAAACACAGAATAACAAAGAAGTGAAATATCCTCCTGTGTTTAACAGCAGGAAAGAAGCTTCGTTGTATGCTTGCTTGAGTTTAGTACACCTGAAGTATTTCAAACTCCAGCCTCATTTGTACCTTTTAGGTGCTGTCCTCCAAAGCCATTCATATAGTTTTGCAAAGCCCTGTCTAGTATCTCCTTTGATACTGAAAAGCTTTAAAAATTTATAATAGTTAACAACATCTGGAATAATTATTATAGAGTTACCATAGAACCATTTGGACTCATGGAGCCATATTTTCCAAGCATTCTTTACTTAGTGATACTGCTTCTTCTGAGTTCCTGCCTTGAAACACTTTTTGCCACACCAGCAGCTATGCTCACTGGCAAAGCCACTGACACTGCCTTTAAGCAGGGTGCTGCTATCTACTTCCCTGGCCCTGTTGGTCAGTTCTAGTAATGCTTTAATCTGCTTGAACATCACACTACATTCTCCCACTCCTCCATATTCTCAAATCCTGTAATACATACCTACTCGTAACTTGAAGTCATTGAAAGAATGTTTGTTTATGACATCCAGTTTCGCCACTAAGGCAAATGCAAACTCCACCATGGTTCCTATGTGCATATACTGTCGTTCAGGTTCCTAAATTGCCAAACAAACAGAATAAAATCATTTTCTGTAGCTTTAGTTCCTGTGAGAACACTTCCAAAATATGCTGAACGTGAAGGCACTTAAACTCTCAGGGATATCCTAACACCAGGGTGGCTGCAGCAGAAAACAAAGGTATAAGATGATGCCCTCTCTAGGAACACTATGGTCGAACAACGGCCAATACACCATGTTGCATTTTACTTACATGATAAGGCAGTATAGAGTTGATACGTTCAAAACATACTCAATATAACGTTTTGACTGTCAACCAACTGACTAGCTGCTATCTGTCCTAACAGTACTCACTGCCTATGTGTGCCTACAATTTGTACATTACTTTTCTCCGAGTGCCTGTTTCTGTTTTATGCCTCTTAATAATAAACAACGCTTGTGATCAGCCCCAGAGAGACTCCTCCCTCTCACTGCTGCACATTTCAGCACCCTTGTTAATGCTTAAGCTCCAGTGAGATTCAGTTTTAATAGCTCCTCAGCTGATCTCATCTGGCAGATAGATAAGGCGGCATATCTGGAAACGTGTAATAGACCTGAAAATGAACAAAATTCAGGAGGAACAGAGGGGAAAGACAATCCATTCCCTGTTCAATAATTTGCTATTCCAGGGTGCACGTTAGTTTCTAAGGCTATAGACTTAATGTTTTATCATATACTGACAGTGTAGCCTGATTTCTAAGTACTGGTTTGAGTCCACTTTGGCTAAGGAGAGAATTGATTCTCAGGCTCCCACAGCCCCGGGTAGGATTCTGACAAGCGAATGATTTCTTAAGAGTTAGACTTACTGATCCCTGTGAGAAATGACTGAATCTTCCTTGAGATAAAGTGACAGAGTTGATGGACAGATGATAACTTTGTGAGATGATTCATAGAGTACATACATCAGCCTTGGTGGGACAGTAGCTCTTGCCAGAGCTGTTGTTTAGATGAACGAAGCCTTTCTGTTTCCTTTGGAGTTCACTCCTAGCTAAGACAGATGGTCTCTTACCCAGCTGATGTATTCAGACTCTGTCTTTAGGTACTTAGTCTTCCCTGAGTTCTTGTATTGAAATGGGGGCTGTGCTCAGCAATATGCCTAGCTGTCAGTCATTGTCACACTAGGTATGGCAGTATCTGTGGATCCTGCAGCATCTGGACTGAAGAGACCTAAGTTTTGATGGATTTCAAAATGTGTTCTAAATCACTAAAGGAACACTAAGACTTGGATTTCCTGATTTATAATTTGCAGAAATAACTCAAACAATACACTTCTTGCTGCACACACTAGATTTACTAGTGGTTAAGAGCTCCTCTGTGTATTCTCCAGACTACGGTCTTGAATTTCCTTCATCTTCACCTCCCTGTATTGAATGTCAGGGCTAATTTGAAATTATTCTTTTTTGTCCTCAAGATTATTAAGGTCTATGGTTCAGGTGTTAATTGCTTCTCTTTAGAAGGAACATGAGTTTGTCAGGAGACATTAATCCTTATCAGGGAACATATTGATTCATTATTGCCATCTTTGTTGCTCACCAGTGATCTAAAGATCACAGCAGAAGCAAGGCTTTTGCTTCAAAGTTATGAATTGCTTTTCTGAACTTCATTCCTACTGACTACACACAGTTCCCAATCCTACTATATTAAATAAATCAGAAACAAAGGAATCTGCTTTAAGCACTGAGCCTGAAGGTTCTTTAAGTGCATGGTTACTAAGGCTACCCTGCACTCTCAACTTTTGACAGAAAATAGTGATTCCAATGCTCTCCTTTAGACTCTAAGTTCAGTTACTTCTGCGGCAGCATGTAGCAATAAAATGCTGTATTATATTTAGAGTAGAAAGCCAAATTTACATTTAACAAATACAGAGGCAGCATTTGAAAAGTGCAGTGTGAAGAAAAATAATTCAGAGACTTCTAAACAAAAGCATACACTTAGTAAGAAGTAAAACTGAGGCCACAGTGTTATATGTAGGCTGCTGTTTAACGAACAGAATTTTAGGCTTTACTTGAGCATGATTTTTATTGACCAGGGACTTTTTTCTGTACCTGATACTGTTCTTGGTTGGGTGTAGCACTCAATCCTGTTGCTGCCATGTACGTGCTTCCAATGGTTTTTATCTTTTCAACTCCACTGAACTTTGGCTTAGACAATAACTGGAAAACAAGAATAGTTATTTGCTATTGAGATCGACAGCATTGTTACTCTAAGTGCTTGTTTCTCTAACAGAATTCAAGAGCATCAGTACTTTGATTCACAAATATATACAGTATGGCCTTAAGGATGGACAAAACAATGGATACGGGAACAGTTTCCAGAAAAAGGGAAATCGTGTTTCCTAAAATACCTTTTTATCATAAAGGGACTAGATTTCTATTAGTGAGATTGAACTTTATCTTACTGTCCATATAGCTCTCAAAAATCAGTAGACTTTACATTCATTTGATAGTGGAACCAAATCACTATGTGAGCCAGTGGTTAAACTGTAAGCAGCTAACTGAAAGTAAGCATCTCTTCTAGTTGAGATGGTAAGAATTCTAATTCATAACCCAGGTTGTTTTGAACATTCCAAAGTAATCAAAATGGGTTTGCTGCTAAAATTCCCTCCACAGCTGCAGAACTGCAAATCCAGACTGTGTTCTCAGAATCATGACACACTCTTAACGCCTTCTTTGGGTACCTTTATCACCAGCAACTTTTTTAAAGACAAATCCTGTTCTCAGTGAGACCTCTAGAGATGACTTTTCACAATCTATCTGTAGTTATACACTCTGCACTTGCTTGTAGCTTGGAGAGTGGGATGTTAAAACCTATACATTCCTATGATTCATTCATATACCAACTGATCAACATGTTGTATAATCAAAACAATGCAGGTTATAGAATCATACAATATCCTGAGTTGAAAATGCCCTGCAAGTATCATCGAGTCCAACCCCTGGCTCCACAAAGGACCACCCAAAAATCAGATACATGACTGAGAGCATTGTCAAGACACTTCTTGAACTCCTGCAGCTTGGAGCTGTGACCACTGCCCTTGGGAACCTGTTCCAGTGCCTAACCACCCTCTTAGTGAAGAACATTTTCCTAATCTCAAACTCAGCCCTCCTCTGACACAGCCCCATGCTGTTCCCTCAGTCCCTGTCGCTGTCACAGAGAGAAGAGCTCAGCGCTGCCCATCCACTCCTCTCATGAGTAGCTGCAGTTGCCATGAGACCTCCTCTCAGCCTCCGCTGCTCTGGGCTGAATTAAGTGGCCTCAGCCACTCCCCCTACATCTTGCTCTCAGACCCTTCAGCACCTTCACAGCCCTCCTTTGGATGCTCTCCATGTAAAAATTTAGGGCACAAACTTAGGGACTTTACCTTTGGCATCAATATTTGGGAACTACAGTTAATATACGGTGTGTAATGTGCCTTGTGAACTGCAGATAAAGGGCAGAAATTCCCCATCAGATATATGCACTGGATTCTCATTATAGAGACTGAAAAGTGACTGAATATGATATCAGATCGATAGCTCATTTATTCCATATAAATCTTTTTCTTTTAATACTCCTTGGAAGCAATTTCTACATGACCAGACATACAAAAGTTCTTTTCTGACAGCTCTTCCACTCTCCTTTTCAAGTATGTTTGCTTACTGTTGCATACCCTGGGTTATTAAGATTGAAACCATATGTTGATTGTTGTTAGAAGTACATACATCATCGAAGTCAGCAATGATCTCATTTAGCAGCCTGAGACATTCCAAGCCTTCCTTATTTACATCAGATTCTGTATAAAATTCCTTGAAATCCGGAATAGAGGCAAACATGACACAGACACAGTCATATGACTGATGATATAGATCCTGTCCAAAAGAAAATAAAAAAGAGAAGAAAAACTTGTTATACCCAGCTCTAAATAAGGTTCTATGATAATATTCAGTGACCTGGTTCTGAAAAGGAAGGTGGTGCCATGAATGGAAACTTTTAAAATAGTGTTCAAGTATTTTTTGCATTCAGTGGCATTTATTGATCTTTAAACAGCATACAGAATTGTTAAGCATAGTCAACATAGCTGAAAAATTTTTAGTGTTCTAAAGTTACCCCTTTTTCATCCGAACATTTGCTCAGTAAGCATAAAATATTCACTAATTTGTTAGATAAGCATCACTTCAGAGAATTGTAGAGAATTTGGTTTGGCTTGCATGGCTGAGACTATATTTTGCAAAACAGTCTCTAATTTATTACTAACTGTATCATTATAATGACTAGAGAGAACTGGAAAATTGAAGCAAAATCTCAACACTAGAGCACTACAAAAGCATAATGTGACACAACCCTGATAGATCCTAATCTAAAATGACAAGATGCCTAGTAGGACAAAATAATTGTCCTTTCTTTTCCATAAGAAGGGGCTTAACAAGAGAAATAAGTCACTTGAACTTAAACTTACTTATGTGCCACATTCTCCACAGCATTCTGTGAGCACTGAAATGAGTGCACCTCTGCTCCACAGGAAACCTCTGATAATAAAAATGAATCCCCTTATCCCATCCTTCAGTTTCCTCTCCAGTGCCCTCTGTCATTAGAATCTCACTGCTTTCAGGACAAATTTATGTCCTGATAAAAGAAAAGAAGAACTATTTTTTAAACTAATAAAATAGTATGGAAATCCATACACAAAGGTAACCAGAACAATAAGAGATGCTGTAAGCTAGTATAAAGCCAAATTCTGTTAAAGGTATTTGAGTAAAGCATGGATCTCAATACTCTTTTGAGTAAGATGAATATTCCATGATTTCAAGAAGGATCAGATATTTTTTCTCTTTTTACTTATCCAAACTTTGTTTTTTCAATTTTGCTTGCAGTGTATTTCTCTTCTTTTTTAAGGAACATGGTGAATATACATGGGTGTGTACAGACACAGTGAATCCTAGTTGGTGACGTTAGCTGAAAAGTAGCAGAACTGATAATGGTAAATGGTAAAACTCGTTGATTGCCTCAGCCCAGAATAGGTGTGAGACAGACAGACAGGAGCATGAGCAGTTGGAGGAGCTGAGTGATTTACTACAAGACTTTTCTCCCTTTTATTTCATAAGGATTATATAATCACGATGTCCTTGAAGCTCCTCATGCATCTTGCCCATTGAAAAGAACCAGTACCCTGGAAATACTTCTCTGTCATGTATTTGCTCCATTTACATAAACACTGGGTATTTCCTCCTGCAGTGTTCAAGTCTATTTAAAAAAAAAAAATCAATTTAAGTCATACACTAAAACAGGGGAAAGAAGAGTCCTCTGGCTAGATGATATCAACTGAATTTGAGCAATACACCTGGATAAAGTATGTCATTTGAGAGCACAGTCATCTTATGTATCCTAGAATGTCTAGTGACATTATAGGACAAGTGTATCTGGAAAGTCATTTCACTGCCAGACGAGCACAATTCAGACAGTGCTTCTCTCTCTCAGATAAGGGAAAAAAAAAAAGTCTATGGAGGTCGCTTTTCCTAATGCAAGGACTCAAGAGGAGTGCCTGAAACTAAATAGGATGACTGACTCTAAGCATTTCAGAGGGACCTGAGCATCTCTTTGCTCTCTTTGATCCAACTCCCCACATTAACCCAGGTCCAGACTCTGTAACACTGAAGTGACGTACACCAGCTGCTCTCTTGAGTGTTTTTGCACTTAGGATGGGAGCTCAAACCTGCTCAAAACCAGTGAAGTGGAGCATCAGAAGAAGATTTACAGACCGCTCCTCAAACATTTAGCCTTTTCATTCTGGTTCACATCTACCTACTTCAAATTTACCTCAGGCATGTCTACACTAAAGCTACAGTAACGTTTACTTATAAATATATTCAAAACTTAAAATCTGGCACGCCGAGTGCTCATCTCAGGCTAATTTAGCAGAATGGGCACAGAGTTTAAATGATGTGGTTTATCTCACTTTTCCTTCAATTTCCTCAAATCGCCTTCCCAGTATCTTGATTTCAGTGGTGGATGAAAGAATCCAGGCTACACATATGTTTTTTAAAACTGGGAAGAAATTGCACAAAAAATACAGGGTTTGGCAACAGAAGGAGAAATTCACAGTGTAATATAGAAGACCAGAGGGAGATATGAGAACACTCACATCAGAATGTAGATAATATTCAAAATGTGGGCTATTACAAATACTTTTGAAACTTTACCTAACAAACCGTATATATCCATGATCATAGAACTTTTTCACAGAAAAAAAAAATTGTTCACATTCTTATCATCTTTACACATATAGTAAATTAAATCCATCCAAATTAATAGTAATGTTGTCACTAACATTAATACACAATGCTATTATCCTAGCAATTCTGTAAATTAATAGAAAAAGGTTGTTTTATTTTACCAAATTAACATTAGATAACAGTTTTCCGTTTTATTACTTTCTTGAATCCTACTGATTTCGCATCCTAAGAAAGTAAAACCTGAAGAAATTGCTCATAGATACAGGCTATAAAGTTTGTGAAAAGTTTGTCACAGAGGCCATAGTAGAGCAGTGTCATATCTGAAACAGTACACAGAAGTGAATGGCATAACTTACCTGAGAATATAAATTCACGTCATAAGAATTCATGCCTGTTACTTACTAGAAGTGAACCCTTGGAGGGAAAAGAAACCATCTACATAGAGATATGATCAAGGAACACATACTACTGAATAATATCATAGAATCACCAAATGATTAAGATTGGAAAAGACCTCTGAGATCATCTAGTTCAACTGTCAGCCAGTCCTCACCATGCTCACTAAGTTACATCCCTCAGTGCCACATCCACACGTTTCTTGAACACTTTCAGAGATGGTGACTCCACCACCTCCCTGGGCAGTCTGTGCCACTGCCTCACCATTCTTTCTGAGTAGAAATTGATCCTAATATCCAACCTGAACCTCCTCAGTGCAATTTCAGGCCATTCCTTCTCATCCTATTGCTAGTTACGTGGGAGAAGAGGCTGACTCCCACCTCACTACAACCTCCTTTCAAGAAGTTGTAGAGTGATACGGTCTCCCCTGAGCCTCCTCCTCTCAGACTAAACAATCCCAGCTCCCTCAGCCACTCCTCATAAGATTTGTGCTCCAGACCCCTCACCAGCTTTGTTGCCCTTCTCTGGACATGTATATGAAGCACAAGTGATAGAAAATTGATTCTTCATAGCGCCACATAATTCAGGAACCAGAAGACAAATATGAAATCAGCTGGTTGAATAAGGAAAAAAAAAAAAAAGTATATACACATATGTATAGCTTGCTTCTATTTACCAACATGAAAGACAAGAGCTTGGGGGATTAAAAAGCTTAATATTTATGGGAATACTAGAAAAATATGTAACTAGGAAGTGTCTAAATGGTGTCTGCAGAAGGAAAATATGAAGGCTATTGTCTGGGCTGGGCAGGTAACTGAATTGCTGATGGATGGTAATGCCTGCCTTCTTTGCCACTGAAAAAAGTGTCTTACAGACAGTAAACACAGAGCCCAGATGGCATTAGTGATTAGGAAGTGCCTTTGCTGTCTTCCCAGAAAGCAGGTGCAGCCCAGAAAAAATCATGGCAACTTGCATGATGCACAATGATAAGGAAGAGGATAGGAGTAACCAAAAAACAGGAGCATAGATACGAACAGAAGTGCTGTTGTGACATAGAAAGGGTCAGTGTGCTGTACACTGTTGGCTGTCTGCGCAGCATGGCACAAACAGCTTGTAAGAAAGGACTGCATGTTCTGGTGTTACAAAGAAAAATCTTCCTTTCCTCTAAAGAGTTATCACTTTTTCGTCCACCTCAAAAACAAGTACACAAAGTTGTATATGAACACCTGTCATGTTGAAGCACAGCAACAGTGTCCCATTTCTCTTCCTTCTTCTCTAACAGTGAGGCAACATCCATCCCTACTAATGCTTTGTAGCACAGAACCAGAATAGAAACAACAAATGGCACTGTTTAGAACCATGAGTAGTAATTGCAGCTGTCACAATAAATGTCAGGCAATTTTAAGCAGACATTCCCCGCTAGTTTATTGCAATCATTCATAATAATAAAGGCGATGGTAATCAGGTGTCTTAATTTTCCTATGAGTATTTCTCATGAAAGAGTACTCTCCAAAATGTTTAATCAGAAAATTAAATGCAATATAATTCCAGGAAGGAATGGCTTGCTTTCAGCACAAAAAAAATCACCCTCTCTTCTACCATTAATTCATTAATTCTTTTTTTTTTTTTTTTTTTTTTTCCCCTCCCTCTTACAACATCTAATTTTTTCCTGGTCAGCTTTCCATACTTCTTCAGTGCCTGCAGACCTTCTGAGGATGAAGGAGGCCAACTGGTCCCCGCTCCATATGGCTCGTGGAAGGCTACAGCAGTTGGCTTGTCTGGGGCACAATTTCCACTGGCTCCATTCTGCAGCTAATGAAGCAGGATTACTATTGCTAGGTATTCAACTCAGCAAAATGCTTTCAAGTTAGCTTGCAGCCAAAAGCTTCCTGAGTGCTACTTAGTAATAGGGAAGCTGGATGCTCACAGCACAAAGGAGAAGGGTGCAGAAGCCAGTTGCAGAAGAATCCTGCTTCCTGCTTTTTGTTTTATGTTTCTTCCTCTGTCTCTCAACTGGAAAGTACCTTATTTGGTATCCAGCATACAGTCAATAAGCAGAAACCCAATTCTGGAGACTGATAAAGCAAACAAACTTTTACTACATTTACCTACTTTGAAATAATTTTGCTTTTATCACATCAGCATTAGTCAACACATGTCCTGTTATGAAACGACCTTTGTTTTTTTGGAAGTACATTCTTACTACTCTCAGTTAGCATTTACACACACTTTTTTTCTTCCCTTTCATTTCTGTTGCATTTCATTCAGCAGCATACTTAGTCTTTAGTCTTCCCTTTCCTTCATACAACAGCATGCAAAAAATTCTGGGAAGAGTAATGTTCATCCATTAGATAGTGTATGTGTATATATATATATAGAGAGAGACATATTAAGTGTTTGCTTCTGAGGAAGATGAAGACAAACTTCAATTTATTATCTGTTTATCTAAACATCCACAGAAATAAAACCAAGATTTGATCTGCTGTCATCTATTTTTAGGTGTTTAGACATAAAAAAACATACTGAATCTCCTTTAAGGCTTGACATGTCCTTATACATGCTGAAACAAGACGTGACTGATGTTTATATTCCTTAACATTTCCAAGGATTTGTGAGGTTCCTGCTTCTTTGAAAACTGTGTTTAAAGATAAAGAAAGCAAACTCAAGGGTTTTTTTTAAATGGGATGCCAATAAAACCACGTCAACTTCTTTTTGTATCAGTTGACATGAAAGACCAGAGAGTTGAGCAGACTACTGTTTTTCATCTTCACTAAACTTACTGAAGCTCATTTCAACCCAAGAATCTTGAGGGGTGACAATATAAATCCAGATGCCAATACAAGGGTGAGCAGATGGTGTTGCTCTGCTGGGGAGCAGAGATGGAATAGCACATAAATGAGAAAGCAATCTCCTGATGGTTTGCTGTGTTTAATGCCGGAACTGAGAGCTGGAGCTCAGCCAACCTGGCTTTCAGCCAACGTCTTCACGGGATTCAAAGGAACCTCACAGCAGTTTTCATTCAACATTAGCTACCAAATGAATGTTTACAGGTAGTACTGAAGTACCAATGTAAACTACATTTATAGTACTGCTTAGTGAAAACAACAGTGAAAGGAAAAATGTTATCATTCTCTATATAGGAGATCAAAACAAATCCCCCCCCCTATTCTGTCTGTTTTGGAACAATTCTTTTATGCACAAGTAATTCAAAGTGTTGCATTTAACATATACAGAAATTACTATTCCCTCTAAATCTGTTTGGCTTTTTGTTCTTTTATCTTTCTTTTCATCCTTCTTTCCTTTATTACAACTACAAAGCAGCATTAGCATTAGATCTGACTCCCACTTAAGTCAACAAGAGTCTTTCGGTGGATGTTTCTGATGCCTGGATTAGGTCAGTTGTCTGTGAGTAAATAGCCATTTCAGTGTTCAGCATCTCCTTCCAGAATTAATATAGCCACTGTTTCAGGGAAGAGGTTAATTTTCACATCTATAAGCAAGGTCTCCAGTCACCACAAGCAATTTCAAAACCTGGATGCAACTCCACTCTGAGCACAAAGAAGAATATACCTGAATACATATGCTTCAAACCTAAATCCTTGTGGATTCAATTATCCTTTTCATTTTCTCCCCGTTTTCCTCCTCCGCCCCAAGGCAAAGTGTATTGCCACTTAAAACAGTTCCACAATATTGACTTCAAGGTAATAAGGTAATTCAGTGCTCAGAAAAGCAGGGGGGAAGGAAAATGACTGTAAATCTATAATGTGACTGTATGGACCTACTGTTCAACTCAGCATTAAGTGCTATTTCTATGAAACACTGCCCTAGTACAGAACAGAGAATATACAGAGATGGCTGACCTCGTTCTTCAGGTTTCTTGCCAAGAAGTGTTCAGCTACGTGGGCTGGAAGCACATTCTCCAGAAGCACCCGATTTAGGTTCTCCATGGTTTCAATCTCCTCCCGCTCTTTTTTGAACTTGTTCTTCCACAGGAAGTCTAACCTACAGTAATATTCATTCTGTTACAAGAGGACACAGAGGTAAAGAAACAATCGGCATCTTGTCCTGCTGGAGTACAGGTTTAAGAGACAAAATAAACACAGTACATCACCTTTACAAGGATATTATTTGGCCATTCAAGTACAATTCCAGATTCCACAGCAGTTAACCCCCAAGCACACACCATATGGTACACATTTCATTGAATTTATAAATGCTCCCCACCATGAAAAAAGAAAAAAAAAAAAAAAAAAGGCACAGAAAATAAGCCAAAAGATGCAGGGTGATTGAAACAAAGGAAGATTTCCTTATGTACTTTCATGCTCTGGAAGAAATTCATTCTACAAATCAAACACTGTTATGGAAATACTTTACAGTTCTGCAATTTGATATCTAATTCACCTAAAGAGAATTTCTCTTGTGCTAGTGGGCATTTCAGGAAGACCCTAACTTTCACTACCTTTAACTTATGTCATGCAAACTTTCTGGTAAAAAGAAGAGGTAGCAGAAGAAAATTTAGCCTATTGATACACCTTCCGTTGTTCAGAAGACAAACTTCCTCCTTTTAGTATGCACACAGCAAAAATGCTACTGCTTTAGAATAACAAGAGATTTTTGAACAGGAATGTTTTGAAGACTATCAAAAATGGCCCATCATGCTGCTTTTTGATTTTGTCCTTAAAAATGTATTTAATGCTACATCCTTCTCTTGTTGTACCTGAGTTTTCATTGTATAAATGTATAATAATCTTGAAACGTTAGTATTTTTGAAAATCTGTTTTAATTTTTTGTGGACTTCTGTACTCCTTTTCAATAATTTCAAGGCTTTTTGGTAAATTCTATGGCATTATTTCCACATTAAAGACTCCACTGGCCTATGTCTTTGGAGATGATGTAAGTCAATATTTCAGTGTAGTCCAATGGCTTAACACTATCCTGAAGCTTTAATGAAGGCTGAGTTATTAACTAGGAGAACATGGTTATGTTCACAATCTTATGTAAAATCCTGAAAATACTAGCCATTATTATTAGCAGCCAGTAAGTGTTTAGATAAAAACATGACAACAGTCCTTGTGATTGGATGTTTGCTGTCATAGCTCAAAATGATTCATGGGTACTTTGTTGAGATCACAGCCAAAGATAGTGTAGGAAGATGAAATGAAATGGATTTTGCAAGCTTCTAAAAAGCAAGGAATTTAGAACTGGCAAAGAAAAAAATGAATCCACTGGGAAACTGTAGGATGAAAAAAAATATTAAGAGAGAAACCATGCCTCTACACATTCCTTTATACTGATTGATAAGGCCTGGGTATTGTTCAGACATTTAATTGGAAAATAAAAATAAAATAAAAAAGAAAAAAAGATCATCCATACCACAGTGTCCTTTAGTGATTATATTTTCCTGTGCTCATACACTAGAAAGGATAGAATGCATACCTCAAACGAACTGCCAAAGATTGATTCTGGCTTTCTGATGCAAAGTTAACACTATTCTGAACATAAAGTGGGTCTTAATGTCTTACAGCCCATCATGATCTGCCCCAGAAGTCTAGTCTTGGTATGCCAAATAAGCAAACAAGCTGTCTATTTTAAATTAATGATGTTACTAAAGGTTATTTGCAAGTTATAAGCAAACGAAGAGAAGGCACAGACTTACATACATATAAAGACATGCATGAAGGAAGACACAACCTGAAAACAGGCTTCTGTCAGAACTTGGAAACAGAACTGTATTGTGTTCTGTCATTGTTCCGGTACCAAATTGCAGTTCTCTCTTGTAAGGCTTGAGGTCATGAACAGCTTTTGTTCAAAACTGATCACATGATTCAAAACACACGCAGTCACTTTTTTAGAATGTTTGTCTTATTCTTCTATTAATATTTATATATTCAAGTTCCTCACACAGATGATAAACTTAATGCCACCACATCTGCACTAATGCAGAACAAATCCAATAAACTGTCTTCATGTAGAAAAAATTCAATAAAACACTGGGATGCCAAAATCATTTGCATAAATTGTCTGAAGAAAGGGGACATGTGGCATAAAACAGCAATTAGGTATCTATACATTGTATCCAATTTGCACTGAAAACAAACTGAGATAAACTTAGTCTTCAAAACAATTTGTTTCTTCTTTATGAGATAATATTAAGGAGATAATGTATTTATACTTTTGTTATTTACTGAAATACAGGATGCCAAAATAAATGGCAAACAGAACTCAGAAAATGGAAAAAAAAGCAGAATGGCCCATGCTCATCCCCATTCTTCTATGCAATATCTGGGCAGAGTTGGAGAGTTCGTATTCTCAGTGCATTGCCTGTGTGCTGCCAGGCTGTTTCAGAGAACTTAGATGGCATGCAGACTGAAATGTGTCACTTATAGCCTATGCTGAAATGACCACGGAAAAGAAAAGCAATTCTACTTTCTCCACCTCATGTCCATCCTATAATTATTCTTTAGGCCTAGCTCTTTCAGCAGGAATCATGGTTGTGCATCTAAGAGTATCATCTGAACCTGGGAGTTAAGTTTGCTCATAGAAGGTGTACTGATACACTAGCTCTGCCTCCCTCCTCTTCTGTTCCACTGTACATGCATTCTTTCTTCTGCTTTTGCATCAGCCAGCAGGGAGCAGTCTCATGGGTCTGGGTTGTAGGAAAGCACTCACATTTTGTTTAGGTGAACTTTGTGGTAACTTGCTTTGGGAGCAGAGGAGCACCAGTGCCAGGAGATGGGAAATGGAAGGAACATCCCTTATTATCAGTGGCTATTGTCTTTAACACTCTTAAAACATACAGGTACTAAGAGACAAGAAAAGAAAAGCTATTATCTGCAAAGTTAAAAAATGCAGTAATGAGGAGAAAAATGATTTGTGTATTACCCTCTGTGGAAGAAGGGTGCAGAGGTAGGAAAGGGCTCAACCAGAACTGCAGCAAGAGGAAGACTGCAACAGGCTGTGAAATCAGCCTACTAAATCCATGAGTTTTGCTGCCCATGACAGCTGGGAACATTATTTCCCAGATTTTTTGCCCTTGAGAACACAAACTGTAACGTCAGAGACTGCTGTCATTCTGGGAAAAATGTTCTTCCCTTCAACATGTTTGTTTGCCCACGTAGATGCTAGTGAGTAACACTGTACTGGTTTCTTCCAATTTCCATAAATACACTGGAGATGAGATGTCCGGTATCTAGGGGAAAACCATGCAGAAACAAATGCTATTCACCATTTCTCCTGAAGGGGAGATGAAAGAGTGGGTAACCATTAATGCAAAAGTAATGTAAGATTTACTGTGTGCTTTCTGGGATATGGGAATTTTACTTATTCCTTATGATCAATTTGTGAAGGTTGAAAAGTTGTCTAAAATAGAAGAAGCAACTTGAATAATAGATAAGAATCTATCCAAATGTCTGTCTATTTTTCTAAATTAATCAGCTGATCTAAAAGCTATCTATAAGATGATGCCTGCCCTTACAAACACTGGCCCTGTTAAACTCTTATACTACTAGAGAAACAATGCTAGTCTAGACATTACTAGAAAAGGAATTCAGAACAGATAGAAAGCAGCTTTCCATCACTGTCCAAATCTACAGTGTATCTACTCCTTGCTCCTTTTACCTCTAAAATAATACAAACAAACAGTAGTCAGAAGTAGAGCTGAGAAGCAGCTGAATGCCAGAGAGAGTGGCAAAGACTATGGTCCACACCAGAAGTAGCAGAGAGACTGCTCATCAGGAATTCCTCCTCTAGTCTCACTTCTTTCCTTATCCTCTTTTCACAGTAGGGTGAGAACACGGGCTTGGCACAGATTCTGGCAATGCAGGAGGAACAGGAAGGAAAATCAGGATATTTCTGCTGGAAGGAGTTTCCTCTCTGTTTTTCTCCAGGGCATTCACTACCAGCTAGCGTCACCAGCAGTAACCTAAAACGGCAGGTCTTAGTTCAAGAATATATTAAAACTAGTTTGTAACACCTGTTACCTTTTAGACTTTGCTTGAGAATGTTTGAAAACAGAGTTTTTTCCTTCATCTTCTCTAAGGAAGAAAAAAAGTTAGCAGAAAAATCAAAGGCAACAAACTGAAGAGCTACAAACAAGCAATATAATGATGAAGATCTCAAACCGACAGCTCTGAAAGCAAAAGACTCTTACCGTTACAGGATCATTTTTCAATAGGTGTGAGCCAGGGAGCAACCAGTATGCACTGCTGCAGTGTACAGATCAGAAACTTTACTGTGGATGTGACTGAGCCCACAAAGAAATACTCTCTGCTCAGTAAAAATCATGTTCCTTTTCTATTTTTTCTTGATGCCCACAGTGATGCCCAGATCAAAGCCCACTCCTTTGATCTGACACCTTGATCAACAGGGACTCTGTGGTGCTAAGAAGTATTTAACCCTGTTTACATCTGGAAGTAGCTGTGTTGCAGCACTGCTCTCTGCTGTTAACATTAAATGAGCAATCTCCAGCTGGCAGTAAGGCCGATGATGAATTTTATTGAAACTCAAGAACGTTCCCCTAAGAAAAACTAAAGAAGATGCCAGATAGGAATTTTTTATCTAGTAACCTGGAGAGTCTGCCTGACAGTTTAAGTGACAGTCATTATGTTCTGGGGCACTGTAATGTAAATAAGTGATTTAAAGACAGTATGACAGAAGAACTGTCCCAAGGCTGCAGGCTACATGGGTACAGGCTGTTCATGAGACCTCACATGGCTCGTCTCCTCCATCCTGGAGCCCTGCCTTGTGCACCACGTCACTTCTGGCATGACAAGCTTCCAGCTTAGCATGGACAGCCTCGAGGAGTGGGAGAGAGACAGCTGCCCTCACCCTGCCCTCAGCATGCAAGAGTGTCAGGCCACCCACACCATGTTGGCACCAAAAAAGCGCAACTGGGTAATGAAAAGAGGAGTTTCCCGTCAGCTCACTGTTTTAGTACAACTGCGGCCTCAGTATGTGGTACGCTGCTGTGTGTATGCTACATTGTTTCTGTGTCTGCCTCAAATGGTAATAACTGTGAAGAAAATAGCTTGTAATTAAGCAACTAGGGAGACAGCAGATGGATGTGGACAGATGGGAGCACGCTGGGAAGCTATGAGACAATATTGGTCAGCATGACAAGCAATAGTCACAGTGCACTATCTGCATAATGCCTACAGTCTCAATGACAGCTATAGCAGAGTTACTGGTGAGTTTTAAGGACATACTGGAAGGCAATAAAGGAAATGATAACTTTTTAGATGTTTCTGACACTCCTTTGGGAGGGTGTGGGGCAAAAAGGAACATAGGTGCTTGTCAGAAAATCTACAACATCCTTGAGAAGGCGGGAGGCTGGCAGTGTGTCCACTGATGCAGATGAAAAGAACTGAGCAGCTTACCTGTCTACCCAAAACCAGTAATGTGACGAAGAATATAAACAAAGACACTGAGCCCATGGTCTTCAGGTCTTTCAGTACTCCAGGCCTATAAAATAAAAACGTAAGTAAAGCAAGCTGCTCAAAAGTTAAAACAAAATTACTTCAGCACAAGAACAAGGGAAAGACTGCAATTTATATTACCTTCTGGTATGTAAACTAGGATCACTGAAATAGAATATGCTTTATTATTTGGTAAAATATGATTTCTACAGTGAAACTTTAATTACTTCTACATCATTCTGTGCAAATGTACCCACATTTTGAAGTCCAGTACCAACATGAGGATTTATTAAAAATAATTTCCTTCTTTGCTAGCAAATGGAGAGTGAGTGGTGCTTATTCTATAAAAGCAGATTAAAAACAGTTTTTACATAATACATGACTTCCATAATGGAAAGCTTGACCCTGTATCCAATGAATGTGAAGAAATGGATACTGAGGCAGCTAACTCCTGAGATGTCTTTTCATTCAGATCTACAATAGGGACAAATGAGATCTTTTATTAAAAATTCTGCCTTGGGGAAGATGCTATAAGGAATGGGGAACAGTTCACGCTAGCACTCCACTACTGATGCCACTGAAAGAAGACCCTTGATGAGAGATTTAGGAAGGAAAAAACAAAAGACACACAAGCTTGACTGGCAGAATGAAGGCTACCAGAAGCACAACATAAACGTAACTGGTCATGTGGTTCTCCATCCCACCACACAGGTATTCTGTCCGCTCATCCAATGGGAACATAAAGATCTCTTTCTGTTCATTTAATAAACTGTAGGTCTGTTTGGTTGTAGTTTTGTTTTTCAAGAGCTAAGACTGCATTTGTAAAGTTTTACAACACTATACTAGTTCTGAAAAAGTTGATTTTATTTGGCTCGCAGCAAATTTTCTTCAGAAGCCTTAATAATGTCCAAAACCACATTTTCCTAATGTCCGTTATTACAAATATGCACAGTAAACCATACTGTACTTACTATAAGATGTGATCTACGCATTTGGCACAGATTTGTGTATTTTATTCTTATGCTCAACATTGACAATAATTTTAAATTGTGACTTGTAGATTATAGAGCCAAATACATAAGAAATAAAAATGCTACATGATACGTTCCATAGCTGGTATTTTTTTTTTTCTATTAATTTCGTAATGGATGGAATTATTAACCTACCTTTTCAGGGGTGCTGTTGCGTACATAAATTTGCTGTAGTCATCCAGCATGGACCCGTGAGTGTGCAGAAGGATAACGTTGTAGCCCACTAATGCAATCAACATGATCACCATTTTCAGCTCATAATTTATCCTCAGAAAAACGGAACAGGAAATGAGCCCTAATATGCAGCTGTATATAAAATACTGAGAAAGGAAAATCGCATTGCAAATATTAACAGTTTGGCTGTAGAGTGGGCTACCACACATAATAAAATACATAGCTTTTAATAGAATACTAGCTCTTAAGAAAATATCAACTGACCACTTAAGCATGTTATTTATTTCAATGTGTAAACAATCATAGTACATAGCACATTATGGTTTACAAACAGTAACAACCAGATACTGGTCTTTCATAAAATAGACTCTTTTTCTTACTAGGCTCAAATTCTCTCTAAACTCAGCAGAATTCAGATTATGATCCTCACTTATGCTTTCTAATTTTCAACCTTCACTACTTTTGAATTATTCATCTCCAGCAGCAGTATGTCCAACATATGGGAAACCAGTGCTGGTGTGGAAATTTTGTATGAAAGCCCACTGCCAGCATAATGACTGAATATTTATTCCTGTACCTTTGTATAGTTTTCACTCATACTTGAATACAAAAACTACCTTTTATGTATTACAGAGAATAAGGGAAGATCAAGGTCAAAATGCCTGAAGATCTGTAAACAACTTTGTTGTCTATTTTTTGCAGCATTGTTAAACTGATGCAATACACACAGATTTTAAGAACCTCACAGATACACAATTTTACAGACACTATAAGTACAGTTAAGAGGCAAAGAATAGAAAATGATTAACATGGCCTATGAACAACATAAATATTAAAAAAAATGATCACGTTACATCTTTTTGAGTGACAACTATTTGGGAATACATTCATTTGTTTAAAAAAGCCTTTTCTATCCACTCTCAACAAAAAATAAATATGGTTGAAGTTAAGTTCCTGGGGTAAAAAAAAAAAAGATTTTAACTTCACAGTCTCTCAAAATGGATTATAGTATCAAAACCAATGCTAAAACAGAAATAATGCCATCCCACTAGAATAATTTTCTTAGTCATTAACATACAGCACCTTTGCCATATATCACTCCTGAAAATTATAGTCTTGCACCTTGTAAAGATACTATCTTTTCTTAAGCTACAAAGCATTCTATTTCTAGATATGCTATTTGATTTTCAGAGTTCTGTTGATTTGTTGATAACGGTACTTTTGGCAGAGCCTGAATCACTGTATACTAATTCTGGAGGATCATTAAGAATAATAATTTTCAGGGCACTCATTGGATAGAATTGACCTGCCATCTAAATCTTTGCTGTTATTGTAATTTCCTTGCAGATTTGAAAATAAGAAATATAAAGAACTGTTGTTCAGAATAATAAAAAAAATAAATAAAACAAATTTCTGTGCTGGTTGCATCCCTCAAGAGAACACACCCTCACACTATATTTTCAGAATTCAGTGCTTTATAAAAGTGGCAATAGCCATTTTTTTAATCCTCAGGGCATTCTATTTGTGAAATTAGTGTCACAGCAAACAAAAGGCTGTCTCAAATCCAGAAATGTACCAAGCAAAGACTAAGAAACTTCCAAGTGGAATAAAGTCCCTGTCAGTGCTCCACGGGAATGCATAACCAGATTGAAAACGTTGGCTAAGATTTCAGGGATGGGTGGATGGATGATAGAACAGTGGCACAGACATAATTTAAGAATGATGACTGATATCGCATATTGCAGTGCAACACCCTAGTAAGCACCGTGAAGCTCTGGCAAAGACACCACGAGAAACACTACTCAAATGGCCACATCAGCTTATGATGCCTTTTCAAAAATGCCACTTTCAATTAATATTTTTTCAATTGTAAAACATATACTCAGAACTGTTGCTTCTGAGTGCCCAATTCTGCAAATGAATGTTTAAATACCTGCCATTTGAACTGAATTTTCCTTTTTTTAATAAAAATAAACTTGGACATTTTAGTAGGTATTTAAAACCGTGTAGCTTGAATCCTTCTCTGTTTAAAAGTTTGAAAGTAGTACAAATTCACAGAAGGAACAATCAAATTAACCATTCAGAAAATGAGGACTAGTGGAATTGCTGTTGTATGTGTAGCATGAAAGCATTGATCTTTGTCACAGCACATAAATTGCAAGGCATCTGACAAATGGCAGCCTGTCTGTTGGGCCAGGCGGTCTCTCAGCTGATGAAATGAACTGGAGAGGAATTAATGCACAGCTGGGAAAAATTAATAATTTCAGTGTACTGGTGTACAGGACTCATTTCTTAACAAACATGCCAGCTTTAGGCATGATCATCCTGCACCTCTGTACGACTAACCGAGTGGACAAGGAGACTATTAGAGATAGTAATGCTCTTATAGCAACAGAGATGCTATGATATCAAACCTTCGTAGTGAGCTTTAGCAGACAATGATGGTAGACTGAGGAACATAACTACCCACCTGAGCAAGGCAGGTGTGTGCCATGGCAATACAGAAACCTCAGCTGGTGATGATGCCACTTGTGCATCCTTGCCTTTGTCTAACTGAGCAGCATCAAGTGCTTGTGTGAACGGAAGTTTTGACAGTAGAAATGATGAATAGAAAGATTTTCTTTTAAGAAAATCCTGTAAGAGCTCAAAAGAAGATGCAGGACAACTTCTTCACAGATGGGATCTGCACCACACATCATCCTTGACTGGACCTCCGCCTGATGCTTCTATTATATAGAAGCTAAAGAAGCTTCACAGCAAAACTAAATTAAACCATGAGCAAAGTTCCTGTAACTTACTGTGTAATCTCTGGTAAGTCTTCAAAAAGAGCACAAAAGCAAAGAATGCAAATCAGAAAAGTTATTCTATGGTGTGGAGCAGGGAGAGAATCAATCAATACGCTTGCAGATGAACTAAATGCTAGTGGGGCTAAAATAATTAAAAAATCTCTTATTCATTCATTTTAGATTATGTCATCAATAGATCTGTCAGCTCCACTGCTATAAATCACAGGAAGAAGTGCTTAAAGGTGAAACAGATAAAAAAGGATTGATACTCAATTTAAGAAAGCAAGCGTTTATCAGCAGTTCAATATCTCATTCAGTAAAGAGAGAATTTTATTTTCAGTTTTTTAGAAAACTTTCTAAGGATAACAAACAGTAACCCAAAGGGAATTTTCAGCTTTTGAAGCTAGAAGTTAGGAGCTATGCAGTGCCTTCAGATGAAAATAATGAACATTTGAGAACTGTTTAATAAAGAAAATGAGGGAAAAAGAATTTAAATACTTCAGCCAATCTAAACTTTTCATGATTTTTACCAGAAGTGACATTTTAATGTAATTGTGCCAATTTATCAAAGTCTCTCTGATGAAAGAATGCATTTTCACATTTTCAAACTTATAAAACACCAGTTGTTCTGAATGTGTCGGACATAGAAAGAGTTGACAAATAGTTATACAAGGTAAAACACAGGAAAAAGACACACTTTTTTTTTTTCCTTAAGAAAAAGAGATGGAATCTAATAATAAGTATAATTCATGAAAAATGTACCATTCAGATGCTTGTTGGAGAGCTTCATTGTAGAAAATAAAACAATTTTTTTTTTCCAAGAACTTTAGAACAGTAATAAGTAAAAAAAAAAAAGAGAATCCACTATTATAAAAAAAATGAACACACATATGAATATGCTTGGGAACAATTAATTTCTATGTGCTTGTGAGCAACTACTTGTGTGGATGCTGGGATTCATTTCTTTGACAACAAGGATAACTTCACATCGGGGCCAAAAGAGAACATAGCCACCTGTCAGTGCCAAATTTAGTTAAGTAAACTTGAAAATGATAAAAAGAAAAGAAACTTGTGCTCTACTGTTGCTTTATCAAGGAGATGCTGAAAGTTTGCAAGTGCTACAGTCAGCGGAATTATTTTTTACAGAAGAGTGATATACAAAATTAACATCCCGCTTTTGGGTGTGCAATCCCAAGATTGTTTAGCTTGATAGAGTCATTTATGTAGCCTTGTCTAGGTGTCTTTGCCTACAGCAGGACATTGGAATTAGATGTTTTTTAAGGCTCCTTCCAAGTCAAGCCATTCCATGCTTCTATGGTTCCATAATTATGTGAAAATCAGCACATACCATTCTGTTACTGGTGTCATCAATTCTGCATAGAGACAAAATATTCTCCATTCTCTTGCTGCTTCCTGCTTTTTCATTCAAACACTGCTGACCTACTCTGGCACAAGATGCAGCTTTTTATGTTCAGATGCAGATCTTTCCTAAGCTCTCTAAAAATCATTGCTCTGTGGGATACAGATCCCATTTTTATAAGAATGTTCTCCCCTTTCATGTGCCAGTGTGCTTTTGTTCACACTAAGACATCTTAGTCAAACCAGCTCAGATCCTTTTTACACAGTTTACATGGTGGTATATGAGTGCTATATTTCCTTGTTCCATGAGGCAATGATGATACAAGTCTGGTAATCACAGATTTCAATTTTACTGCCAGGTGAACAAAGAAAATAGTGAGCATGTTTAGACTTAGTGCTGGTCCTTGCAAAACACGTCTATGGGCCAACCTTGTTCCTTCACTGACAGCCACTTACACTGCATTCACTGCAGCATCTGCAGTCACTGTGTCTTCTCCTAACATCTCACAGTCTACTAGTTAGGATAGGTGAGCTATGGCTCTTATCAGGCTGTTGCCTGATTTTTCATCTGACATTCACTATAACGTCAATGTTTAGAACTACTAAACTCCTTTACCAACCCACTTCCTTCAGAGGCAGTTGTAGGTGACTGAAAATAAAGCAAGCTTCCAAAAAAGTGGTTGGTCTTTAACTTCCAATAGATCCACGGAAATTCTACTTAGAGAAATGGTTGTAAACAAACAAATAAATGTAAAATCAACTTACCGGTAGGAAAAAACAGTTGTTTTGTATACACCACCGTGTCTGATTACTCAAATTAGGAAAACTTGCATTTGACGAATTAAGATCTGAGGGAAAAGCTGTCACAGCATTATCCGGGAAAAACTAGAGAAAGAACAACATGTAATCCATTAACTTGTCAGCTGTATAAGGTCAAAATAGAAAAGGGAAACAGAGAAGTGGAGAAAGCCTTGCCAGTAATTATTTAACTTTGGTATTTCACTGTAAACTTAAACAGCAAAGGCAAAATGACATCACTTTGGTTACTTGGATCCTGCATGCTTCAGACAGCATGAATTTGCTAATCTTCATAAGGCACATTTGAATGAAAAAACAATATAAATTCAATATGAATAATTCTCAGGTTTACCTCAACTGAACCTTCTGTTCAAATATAAGAAGAATTAAAGAAGGAAGTCTAAAGAAGGAATTTGATTTACAGAGGTGTAATCCTTTTCATAGTAATCATGACAAAAACACTGGTAATAATATTATTGAAGGAGAAAGGCTGAATCAGTATCTCCTGGAGCACCAGGTTTGGCCTGGTGATGTGAAGGGTAACTACCATCAGACAGTAACCTTTGATGTATTCTTAAAGTGTGTTCTGAGTTAAATTTCTTTTACAACGTTTATTCAGGTGCTTCTAAGTTTATCAGCTTCTGTTCATTCAAGGCCAATTCCCACATTTTTGTTCTGGTACTAATCTTCAGCTTCCAGATAGCTCCCTTACTTCAGCCTTCATGATGCTCAGAAATCCATGCTTTCTCTAGTTTCTTCTGAGAAAATGTGTTCTTGATTCCCCTGACCCTTCTAGCAGTCAGCCTCTGTACAAACCTCTTTCAGTTCAACCTTTTAGATGACCAAAACTGAAAACACTCTTCCAGATTTTGAGTGAGTAGTGTAACAACATTAATACTAATTCTGCAGAAATTATGTTTTTGTACATCTTACAGCAGCAACTCTCTCGCTTACAGCTACACTGATGTAATAACAGCCATTATTATTATGGTCAGCAAGAGGTAATATTCCTCCACTGCGACACATTTGGGTAAATTTGATTTGTACTTACCATGAGACAAGAGCAGTCACATGGATGCTTACTGAGATTCGGTTGAGTTCTCATTAAACTCAGGTAAATAACCAACATCCTGAAATTAATTCATCTCCACTTGATGAGCTCCCAGCTTATCAGAGCTTCTTGTTACGAGTCTGTTGGACCAACCATAATCTTGCACTCTGTAGTAATAAATCCCATCCTAGCTCCTTTTTTTCTCAAATCTCCAGTTGATTTCTTCCTTTCTAAAATCTCTGACCTTCCTGCACAGACCCTGCCTGCCATTTCAATTCTATCAGCAAATTTCACACTCTCATACTCTGTATATGAAAATCCACACCAGACAGAGAAAAGTTGCTATGTTCACTCAGATTAATCCATTCTCGATTGAAGTGGTTTACTGACTTACTAACACTAGATCTGATCAGTCACTGCTCTGTATAGCCAAGTCTTGACAGATTCCAAGGATGCAGACTCCACAGTCGTCCTTGGCAAGATATGCCAGCTCTGTACTACGTGCACAGTGACTTTTTCTTTTTTAAAGACTATCCAGCCTCCCAAGGCAGCCCCTGTGGTCAGCACTCAGTTTGTTTTGTGGTGCTGCTGAGAAGAGCTTGAAACCTTTACCTCTGAAACTGCCCTTCCACAGATGCAGAACTGACTGCACCAAAGGAGACTGCTGTACCATCTGCTACGAAGACTGCTTTACAAGACAGTGTCACTCCCCCCAGAATAACGCAAAGAATGGGCTCATCTTCCTTTGTACATAAGTTATACATACATCCACCCCTATTAATGGGACGACTAGGTTAAATGCACACATGCTTTTCTGGGACAAGGGGCACCCAACCTCCACACCTCTCCTGCAAGGAGAGGTAGGTACAACAGCTCAGTGTGCAAGTGCTCTGCACAATCTTTTGATGCTGATGCTGATGAGAAAGTACTCCACAAGCTCATGTGTGCAGATAAACCCGAGGTGTGGTCAGAGGTGTGACTACTGGCAGTGTCAAACAAGATTTTGACTGTTGCAGTTTCCACAACAAGGTCTTCCTGTTGCAAATACTCATGCCTCTCTTAAACTTCTTCCTAATTCCTTTGGTTCAAAAGTCTTTCTGAAACCCTGTGGTTACTATTTAACCCGACTGATGCCTGTATTTCTCTTTAACATGAACAGTTTGATGCAAAGGTCCTCCAAAGCACTTAAAAAATCGAATCCCCCTGCCTGCCTCCAACTATTTGCATTGACAGCCTCATCTTCACAGGCGTTGTCACTCAGGTCATTTGCCAAGGGTGGACAACGAATCCTGCTAACAGTGCATTGACTTTTCTTACACGCGTGAAATAAATGCATTTAATTTCAGAGTCTTATCCCAGGCATGCCCACAGAGTAAAAGATTATGTACCATGAAGATCTGCAACACAATCCTATTGTAATCCTATGTGTAAGTATACACACACACATATATATGCATATATACATTTCTATCAGGGCATTTTCATTTTGTTTTTGAACTTTGTATGAACTTCAGACCTGTAAATGTATATACAGAAAGCTATATGAAATGTGGTGTATCTATGAATGCATAAATAAGCATAAAAAGGAATAAAAAGGATATGGAAATGTTGTCATCTCCCATGAGCCAAACAACACTTATTTCTGAATGATGTGTTTGTACTTGTCTTTCTTGTCTCTCATCAGTTATCTACATCTGCTATCACGCTTTGGAGATATATATTGTTCTTCAACATAGTATTTTAAGAGACAGCTCAGCCCTACTAAGCAGTCACACCTACTCAAATGACTCAAATGGAAGCAATATTTTTTATGAATACCAATATTTGCCAGGGAACATCTGAGCACACTACCATTAAATTCTCATTTTATCTTCATATATTCTAGCAGCTTTTTCTGCTCTTGTGTTTGTATAATCTGCAATCTTCCATTCTGAATTTTTTATCTCACGTGATGAAAATACCTGCTGTGGTGCTATGTCTTTCAGTAGGAACCAAATGGTGAAAGATCTTCCCCTGACAACATCCCGGGATAAGCACGTTAGTGCATCTCTCTTATTACCTGACCAGGAATCTGCAGAAGATCATAACACATTTTGTTTGGATCTTACTGACAACAAAGTCAATTTTCTCACCAAGCTACTTCAAACACTTCTGCACAATTCACCAGAAGCAAGGCTTCCTGTCTTGCTGTTCTGATGGACTGTAAACACAGTCAAGATCAGTGGGTACATCTCATCTTACTAAGCAAGTGGGTTTACTGATTTTCATATTAATGTGCAAAAAACAGCATCCTATTAAGAAGAAGGAAAGGTGGCAGTATTTAATATTAAAATTCACTTACCAAAATGCACAGTGAATTATGGAATAAAAAAAAAAGATATGTAAAATTTTTATTAGGTAGTACGTGAACAGATTGGCTCTGTGACAGGTGGGAAGGAGGAACAAAGCTGGGAACTACTCCTCCACTGACCCACTGAATCACAGGGTGAAAAAGATGCAAAATTAATTGATCTGACTATCTGCCAGCGATAGTTCAACTGTGGTCATTGACCTGGGGCAGCATGATGTCTTGCTGCTTCCATCTGTAAGGGCAATGCTATGATCATTTTCTGTGCAAATTGGAAACCCAGGAAGTATGCTTCTGTGCATCAGCAAGAAGCCTCAGACCACAGAAGCAAGCTCCATATGAAGTAGCTGCTCCAAGGCAGAGATGTGCTTCATTAATTGAAATACATATGCAGTGAAAAGAAAGGTCTGGCAGCACATCTAAATTTACAGCTAAAGTTTAATTTGATCCCATCACCATCTTCTCTTCCTTAAACAAAATTACCCTGGAGATGGACTTGTAAAGACTATAAAGAAAAATACAAAAAACGTTTTTGTCACTTTCCCTCTCTCTCTCCACACATTCTTACTTCATATGAACATGCAGCTCCACTTTAAATTAATTTTCTGCTATTACATAAGAACTATACCATTTCTTCAAGACACAATGGTCTACAGATTTTTTTTACACAGTTGTAAATGAAGTACATTTTATGCTCTACAAAAGGCAGAGTGAGAAAAGTATACTTCTAGTATGGTGGAAGCATGCAAGATCGATATCACCAATGGAACTAGAGGATTTGCTTTTTTCTTAAAGTATGAATGAAGCAATGATGCTTTTGTCCAGCACTGCTCTTTTGCATGAAGCTTTAATGCAAACCTGCAGGACTTCTCTTCTTCATTCCTTATTTTTCTATCAGCTTTCCAAATACCCATGTGGTTCAAGACAACTTTCTTCTCAAAATCTATCACCGTTTCATTTGAAAAACACCAATTGGTCTGACATGGTGTGAATAGTACAAGAACAACAGGGAAAATCCCAAATGCTGGTAGCATTCCTCATCTTCACAAACTTTTAGGAGAGCCTAGGTAGGCAAAGTTCTTAATAAAGTTGTTCAGTAATTGCATTTCGTTTGTTATAGAAGCTGATAAGACAAGTAAAAATGCATACCTATATGTGTATTTCTGTGTTCAAGGCCCAGCCACCCTACAGAGGCACTGGCAAGCAACTGCCCTCTTCAAAGGGTCTATGAGCATTCCACAGAGAGACAAGGAACCTGCTGGGCCTTTACACTCATATGCCATCATGGGCTTTGACAGGTGTGGAGCGATGTTCACTCCTATCAGTTCTGTGCTGGACTGTGAGCAAAATTTGTGACAGCATGGCTTAGTTTCTTAAATTCTGTCTATAATGTAGAATATATTTGTGATGGTGCCCTGCACGTAAAGTTTCAATGAGATGACTCTAGCTGGACATTACCTTTCCTCCTCCCAGCTCCAAGGCTAGGTCAAGCTCCAGGCAGTGTCTGTTTATTCTTCTTTAAATAAATACATTAGGTACCCTCCAAAATAGGGTATCTAATGTGCTAGGCACTGTAGAGACATATAATTAGAATGCATCTTTCAGAAGAGCTTGTTTGTTAAAAATAAAGCACTGAGCAAGGTCAGCAACTCTATCAACAGAGTTAGCTACTCTAAAAGGAAAGTATACTCAAGAAAACAACTTTCTAATATGAAAATGGAAACAAGTTTTCTCAAGAACTTATCACTGTTCAAACATTGGATATCAGCCACCAGTAGAGGAAAAACCGCAAGGCTAATGCTTGTTCGTGTGCTCACTGAAGTACATTAAACAATGGAGCAAAAACATCAAACCTGTCAGACTTCCTTTTTTTTTTTTTTTTTTTTCCTGAGAAAATACTCCAGTACTTCAAAATTTACCAGATGAAAGACAGAAAAAGCAAGCAACTTCCTAAATTTTAAGCTGCTAGTTAGGGCACCTTCCTGGGACAGTACAGCTCTATGATCCTGTTGCTCTGCCAAGAATTATTCATACATTTGATGCAAAGTCGCTGAAACAAAATGCTCTTACATGGCTCTTTCACACTTTCATCAACCCATGTTCCCCCAGATGACATGAATGCAAGAGGGTGATGATGCACAACCTTTTTCATACATTGCAGACAACCACGCATGCAGCTTCCACAAATTATCCCATTGCAGCCACGCAGTCCTACTGTTGCTGAGATGTCTGGGTTGTTCCCTGCAATACATTTTCTCATATTTCTGCAATGCAGATCAACACTACAAAAAAAGTCTTCTTCAGCCACTACTCTCTTCGTGACCCCAGATTTAACACTCAATGGAAACAGCATTAGTCACACCCTCCCTTCAGTTAAGAGATAGTTGATACTTCATGTCAATTAGCTGTTTTTTAACTTCACTGATCATGACTGTAATATGCCTCTCAAACATTAAGACTAGATTCAGATGTCTGCTGAAACAGCTCACTTAAACTAAAACTGCACCCTCACTCTATTCTAATGCCCCCTGACCAAAAAGACTGAGCTTTATTTGACATTTTGGTATTAATCATGATTTATTAGGTGTGGGATGGTTAGACACTTTTTAACTCCATTAAATCTTAATGGCTACATTTTGCCTTTTCCTACTGAAAGAGTTCATGGAAATAAATGCAGTTAATCGACTCTGCTATTAAGTACATGTTGCTTGGAGATATAATAATGATACTTGAGAGTCTCTCCCACAATTTGCTATTAATATTGAGGAAATGCAAATTTCACAATCACATTTAAAATCATTTTTCACTAGTCAAACTATTAAGGTTTAGTTTCAAGATGGGAATTGTACTTAAAATTATCATCTTATGAATACCATGGGACACGATTATTTGTAATAGTGCCGTCATTACTGATAAGGCACAGAGACTTTAAAATGCGGCATATTATGCTTTACTATAACATTCAGTCCACATAAAAATGGACCTGAACCAATGAAATTAAAACCTTTTTTTTTTTTCTAAAAATGATGTAGTGAACAACTGCTTTTTTGCTAAGAATGTTTTCTACTAGTTGAATGCCAGATTTTATGTGGACTGCTCACAACAGTAGAACTTCAGCCTAAGGAGAAGACAGTTGCTGACTCTATCCTCTTTTACACTCACTAACTGAAAAAAAAAAACCATATGCTTGCACGCCCTCTAACACAAAGTATACTTTACCCTCAAGTAGGTTGTCTAATTTCTTTCTTCTCATTTCTCTCATTTAGTTCAAAACAGGAGAAACAGTCTAACCTGACTTCCATGCTACAAGCCAGTCTATGTGTTATGCCCAGTAACATTTGCTTGGATAAATTTTATCATTCATAAATATACATAGTCCTGAGATGAGGACAAGAAGTGATAGCAAATCAGTAACTTTTTGGAACCATTTTTCCCATTCCTAACTGCCTTCATGGCTAAAAAGAGTTTCAGTTACAATTTCTTTGTGTATTTCTCTGCAAACAATAAATATGAAATAAAATTAGCTGCATTTTAAATTCCTGAACGTGAAATTGAACCTGTCTCCTCTCTAAGAAAGAAGAATACCTACTGAAAAGAAAGCCAACAAAAACAAGAACATAGAAAAAACTGAGATAAGAATTTAACCTAGATATCAAACGTTCACACTTGAAAGACCACACTACATCATTGCTTCACTCTGACAGGTTTAGTTCTTACTTAGTGCCCCCTGCAATGTTATGAGAAAAAAATATATAAAGAGTAGGTGATATCAATCTTTAAGTTCCTTATGAACCTCAAGTACATCAGCAACTCAAGAAAGTGCTGGAGTTGTAATTTCAAAAGCGCTGAAGTGCAAATCTCATTGATCTGAAATGCGAATAAGACTCACGCAGTGATGTTTGTAAACAGTACCTAAATAAGTATTACAGTTCCCATTTTTCAAATGCAAAACTGATATGGAACAAATTCCTGATTTTGTATGAACAGTAGGCTCAGCCCATGGGGCAAAAACAAGTCGCACTTTTTGATCTCATATAATGTTCATGCCGTTTCACAACACATACTTCATTATAAATGAGGTTATTAAGATTCCAGCTTTATACAGAGTAATGACAGATTTACTTCTTATTTGCCACAGTTATGAAAGAATAGTAGAATTTTCTCTATTATGAGAAATGAACAAGTTGAAAAGCCTAAATTACAGGAAAGTTCTTAAGTTCTAGCAAAATTCTAGTTCAGCACTTTTGAAGTTATTGATGTAACTTTTTCTTTTCCTTTTTCAAATTAAAAAAAAAAAAGACAAGCACATGAAAATCAGTGATGTATAAATTATGATCGTTTAGTGATCATTAAGAGGAGCATCACACACCAGAACAAAACTCAGCTCCCTTTGCACAAAGTCTTCCACACATCCTGTGAGAAGATACTGCACTCTTTGAGCACTACTCTGTTCCTCAAAGCAATGCACAGATGAGTAAAGGATGAACAATACAAACTATCTTCTATTTCTTATATTCCTTGTTATACAGCATGCTTTCTGTTGCTCTGCTTTATGTTTCTGGCTGGGAATCATTTTCATCCAGGATAGCCATGAGAGATAAATCTGAAATATTATCTAAACAAACTCCAAGCAAGCAAAAAGATCTTAAACAAAAAAGAAAAACCACTCCTTTTTCACTTACCATGTTGAACACAGCCATAGTTAATATTATAGCAGTGGTTGTCAGTGTGAGAGTGATCCGTGGCCAAGGACGGTTTGCAATAATTCCAGATGATTTCAGGATCCACAACAGTGAAGCTGATGCTTTCTTGCTACATTGCTGAGTGCAGTAAGTTAAAAAAAAATAAAACAAATACAGCTTTAGTGTATTTAATTACTATAAACGAGTAGAATTAGAAAGGCTTAAGATTATGGGTAGCATTCCTCTTGATACGTTATAGAGAAGCGTTCAACTATTATATTCTCATAACTTTCACAGATCAAGATTATACATGACAATAAACATAAATTTACTTGCAGTAACTGCCCTAATGTCAATTCTGTTGACAGCATCATCATCAGCTCTATTATCAATAAAACCAAGCAAAAACTGAACTTCAGTTCAGTTGAAACTTCAACATTTCAATAATGACTCTTGTAAAGCCCTTGATGCAGAGACAGAGGGCTCCTCTGGTAGGATTAAAGCCTTAAATATATCCTTAACAGTCTACTGAAAAGAAAGGTTTCTGGTTATTTCATTTATTTTGAGAATTGTTTGATAATTCATTTAAAGGCAAAGGTACCTCAGCAGAAATAAAAAAAATAAAAACAACCTTAAATAAAAATATCAGGAAAACAACTACTTCATACAAAATTGATCTTATGATTTGACAGAAAGAGTATTTATTGAGCAGAAAATATTGCTTATATAGTGGTAAAAAGAAACAGCAAAAATTTCAGGCTCATTTAACTTGCTTCCAAGAATACCAATCTCCATTCATATACCCATAGTGCTCAGAGGCAAAAGGTGCTCACACAAAATAACAATTTGTGGCACATCCAACTATTAATTTCCTGTAAACTTTAGCAATGAGGAGATCAGGCTGCCTAAATACCTTGTGCTCTTTCCAAATGCCAAGTTCTGCTATACTGACACTTCTGTAAAAAAAAAAACTAGTGAAAAGTTAAGAAACATGACAGCCCCACAGAAGTAATTGCTTTTTATCAACTAATTTTCTCCACTTGCTTAATGCTATCAAAGATGACTTTACATATTTTTTTAATTCCAAACTTTGACCAAAAGGAGCCACAGCAATTGACAAGGTTACAGGCACAGAACATCTCTGAGTCAAGAACTCACGCAATAAAAACAACCAAAGGCAGAACTTCCATGTATAGCATTTATCAGTTAGCTCAGGCTCAATAGATACGGACATCACTTTAAATTACACAGTTACTCAACATGTATAATATAGTTTACATGAAGGTCTTTGCCATACTGCACATAAATATTTCCTTTTTGATTACACACTATTTTGCAAAGCCCACTGTGTATCTAGCAATCCCTTAAATATTATTTCCTATTATGGCAAGGAGTTTTGTGCTCTAGATAAAACAGATTTGGAGTGAACTAGGTCAATTTGAGGAAGGTCAAAACAGTAATCTGAATCTCAAGAATGGGTGGAAAGAAGTGGGAAAAATGTGTCTGAATGATAGCAATCTTCAAGTTGCACTGGCTGGTGAGTAGATCACCATCTGGACAGACCAAGGTTTGAGGCAGTGACTACATAAGGGGGACAGAACTTGGGCATGGGTATTGCATTGACTTAAAAGTCCATACGAAGTGATCCATTACCATTAGTGTGCTTGTGGATGCTAACAGTCAAAGCATGTGTATCTTCCACTGGAAAACCTCAGTTTTGATCAGAGAGGAAAAACTAGACCTGTTCATATGTTGTTCATACGTGAGAGCAGCACGATTTTATGTGGGTGTTGCTGAAAGAACTGATCTATCTGTGCATCTTTGTAGCCTGCTGTCGGGGGCCTGCTTTGCAGAGGGGCTGGACTTGATGATCTGTAGAGGTCCCTTCTGGCCCCTACAATTCTGTAATTCTGTGATCTCTGGTTGGTTCTGTGTGTACCAGATATGCCAGTATGCTCAACTTCACTACTGTGTGGACCTGCAGCATGGTACTGACAAGCTCCCATTTATAGGAGCAGGACAGAAGGTACCCCTGGGACTTTAATTCCACAGCACTGGGGTCCAGAGGAGGAGGTAGAATGCCCTGGCTCCCAGAGTTCTTTATTTTCAACATGCTCCAGCAGATATTATTTTCTGTTTCAGTACTTGAAAAGATGTCTCATTATCAGATGCAAAAAATGCCACAGAAAGATGACTTCACGATTTTCTAAGGCTAAGCAAAATAAATGGATGGGTTCCTTTGCACAGCTGAACCACTTGTGTTATGTTAATTCCGAAGATAAAATTCAGCTTCACACAGGAATACCAATATCTAAATACATGAACCCTGAGCTGCAATAATCTAGTCCAATGCCTTGAATGCTGCAAGTAACAGAACTTCACCTAGTCACTGTTTCATTGAATGTGAAAGTTTGTGCTGAGAACAGACACTGTTCTCAAAATAAGTTTTCTGGTTTGTTTTGTTGATTTTTTTTCCCCCTACATAGATGTCAACTGATGGACACTTCTCTGACTTTCCTCCTTTAACATCAATGTTTCTAACTACTACAGTTTACCTTTTTTCATTTTTAAAAGAAAGTCATTGAAAAAAATACGGTATAGAATTGCTGAGATCATTTAGCTTTGCTGAGATTTGCATTTATTCATGACAATTGTTTAATTGCTTGCCATATATTTGTACACTCTTGAACAGACTTCTGTACCAAAATTTCATGCAGTAATTCGGAATTTCCATGGTTTACAAGATTTCTGATCAAAATCGCTCATCTTGCTTATGTACTTTAGGAAGGAGGAATAAATTGGACTGATTTCCTACTTCCATTAAAAAAAAAAAGAGGAAGTTTTTACATTCACTGAGCAAATTTATCACTTTGAGAAGTACAAGGGAAATAAAAAGTTTCAGGTAAACATTTATCATTCAGCCAGTATGATTATCAATCAAGAGATTCCATTGTTCTAGCTGTTACTGCTAGAATTACAGGTATTTCTGGGTGTGACCTGAAGAAAAATGTGAGTGCTGTTAGACTGCAACTTAAAAATGAAGACTGTAGATAGTTTTTTCCTCCTGTACATGAGATGTGCACCAAAAAGAACTCGGTGAAACATTTCCTATGAGGCTGTTTAAAACACAGCTTTTGAGTTCTGGAGGGGAAGGACCACTCTTTGGTAAATCTGTCATGCCCACCTGGTCTGTTAAGCAGATGGCAGGTCTCTAGAATAACAGAGAGAGCAGCCTACAGAGGCGAAACCAGTGAGACAAGTGAAAGGAAAATCTATGACAAAATCCTCGTTCCAATCCACAATTTTAAACCATTGAGAAAAATTTCCTTGGAAAATACGAAAGAAAACGCTGTTGATCAGTAATTCTGTATATGAGTTTGCAAATGTGCTGAACTTCATTTCCCTTCTAATGTGAGCAATTTAAATCCAGCCCACGTCTGGTACAGTTTGGCCCTACAGAAAGTTCAGGGAACAACTGCTGGCAGCAGAACTGCAGCTGGGGGGCGGCGATCATTAAATTCAGATCCATAACAGTACTGGCAGAACTATGCAAATTTATTTTACTGATTCTGGCCTTACATCCAACACTTCTTTTGTAAATCTTACACCTCATTTGCATATTTCATGAGAAAATGGAGAATAAGATGATAGAAAGCAATCATTTCTAGAAAGCATGCAAGAAGAGCAAAACATATGTCAGTAGCATTACCTATTGCTTTTATTCTAAGCAGTGCTGGCAGAACATGGTTCAGTGTTTACAATTCCCTAGGTAGAAATAATAGGCATTCGTAGTGTAAAAGGTGACTAACATATTACCTTTTCATCTGAATGTCTTAAATCTGATATGACAGATATCAGATCAGCTCAGCATGATTGTGACTAATAACTTATTTTGAATATTCAACTTATTACAACATATCCTGTGCTGTATTTTCACACACAAAAACCTGCTTTAGTGTTTAATAAATTGAACGCTGTCTCTCTGAGGGAGAGCAAAGAATTGGTGTGAGAATTAACTGTGACAGCTGTGTTGCAGATGAAAGACAGTGTCACAAGAGCTGTCACACTTCCCTCTCACATGCTAGCAGAAGTTGGAACGTTTGACTGCAGACCTCTTGTTTACACAACGCCAATGAATCATATCCTCTGTAGTTCTGTCATTGATCTTTCCATTCTGCATTCAAACACAACTTAACATTTTATTAACACTGATGCTACAAAAAATGAAATAAAGAGAAACAAAAAGCCCTCAGATTTGGAGTTTGTTTTTTTTTTTCCACAGAATTCTTTTTACTCAGACTTGAAGAGCCAAAAGTTTAATTCCAAGGAACAGGCTGAGTGGCTGACAGGGAAGGCACTAACCTAAGATTAGGGAGGGCTGATTTTTGACAGAGACACAAGCTTATGCTTTAGGTACTTTCTAATGATCCTTTTGTTGATTATAATACTTTTAAAATGACTACTGTACTACCAAACTTCTGAATTCTGTTGTACAGTTTGTAAACCTAAGCCAGGAGTTTAAACTCCTACAAAACATATGCAAGCAAAGAGTCAATTCAACTTATATTGGACATAACTGTTTTTACTAAAGCTAGAATAATGAATAAAGAATTAACAGGAAAAACTCAAGTCAGTATTGCATTTTAATTTTACCATTCTTCGCGGTGTTTATTATCCTTCACAAAAGATCACAATAAAATGGTTGTGAGCTTCAATTCAGTTATGATGTCCAAAGGAAAGAACACTGCACTGAGCCATATAAATATACCTCTAGGCTCTGGGAGTTCAGTGCCAGTCCCTCCTGTGGTACTTTCCTCATTCAAGAAAATGTATAATCACTGTACTATATGCTATTTTAAGGTAAGACATTTTTAATCTTTCTTGTCAAAGCTTTTCTGCTGCACATGAAATATTTAAAGAGCCATTGGCTTTGAGAAAGAGCAGATCTGAATGACTTTTTAAATGCAGCGCCTAAGGCACTGAGCTAAAGGAAGGAGTTCTGAATGCCACATTCTATTTTCTGCGTTATTTTATTATGAATCTGTCACTGCACAGTTTAGAAGTAGAAATATTATTTAGAGACTGACTGGAAACCCTGAAGTATTCTTATGATGAGGCTCAGAAATGCTCTCCTTGGCTTCACAGCACTTGCACATTCCTGGACATACAGAGTACACACTTTTCTGGAGAAAAGGAGGTGCAGGGGAGACCTTATCGCTCTCTACAACTCTCTGAAAGGAGGTTGTGGTGAAGTGGGGGTTGGCATACTCTCATGGGTAAAGAGTGAGAGGACAAGAGGGAAGAGCCTCAAGTTGCACCTGGGGAGGTTCAGGTTGGGTATGAGGAATAATTTCTTCTCAGAAAGAATGGTGAGATACTGAAACAGGCTGCCTAGGGAGGTGGTGGAATCATCGTCCCTGGAGGTGTTCAAGAAACCTGTAGATGTGACATTGAAGGATGTGACTCAGTGGGCATGGTGGTGATGGGTTGTCACGTGGACTAGATGATCTTAGAGATCTTTTCCAAACCTAATGATTTTATGACTCTGTAATTCTAATTAACACTACTTCTTCGGTGTGTATAACTGGTTCTTCTTTGGTGCGGTATCTTGCATCCACTCTTGGGAGCCTTCCAATAAGCACTGATGGACACTGTAAGCGTGCTTAAAGCAAGTTAGTTTGGAGTGTTGGGGCCATGGAACACTGGGGTCATTGACCAGGCTGTCACTGACAGCATAACACATTCATTGTGGCACTAGGTCCTCCAGCAATTAGCTCTCTACACTCTGAACTACTCACACAAAGCACAGGTAACTAGTACAAACTTCCTAGCTAGTAAAGATGCACTGGGAATGTATGGTCCTGGAAACATAAAATCTTGGAACCATAAAGCATTGCAGCAAATCAAGTCCTGTCTTTCTCTTCCAGCATCACACTGGTGGCTCATCTATCATTATAAGGATAGAACGTAGCCCTGTTCAGTTTCCCTGGTTTTGGTGGGCAGGGTATTTCCCTGAGAAGTCTGAACATAGTAGCTTACTTAACGATGATAAACTTGCCATTGCAGAGCCTCTGCTGGATCTTGCTGCAGCTCCCAAAGCGATTCTCTGAGTTCTCCCTGTCTTCCCTCACCACTTTCTTTAACCTTAATTTACAAGAAGACTACTATTGAGCAGTGAAACTGAAAGACCTTGATCTTTCATTTCTATCTGCATAAGAGAAACATTCACTTCAGAGGTAAGATCTTACCTCTGAAGAAAATAATTTGAGGAAATAATTTCCAAGTGGTGCTTGTACTGATAATCCTGTCCTTGATGTCAGGAATAAAAAATCTTGTAAATATCTTGTGTACACAGTCTTTCTGACTGTTAAGTACCAATGCCAATTGCTTTGGAGTAAAATACAGATCCCCACTCACAAAGAAAGATTGTGTCTCACTCTTTATATGGTGGTGTGGTAATGCAGCTAATAAATAACACGTTCTCCTCTAGCAGGGACACAGCTGCTCACATACTGGCTGTACATTTTAAAATGCTCCTTTGACCTCAAATCTGATCCTTTTTCTTAACTGTGGAACCAATTATTTTCTGATATTTGCTTGTTGGCATTGAGTTATGCTAATTCTATGGTTCAGTTGCATAAACCTTCAAAACTAATACAAATGTATATTCTACATTTCAACTATGAAAATACATACCAAAATAGACCGTTAAGATGAAAATTGTTCATAACCTTAAGAGATTCAACTCTCAATGTGCTGATTATCAGAAATAAAAATAAAGAAAAAAAGAAATGAAAGAGAAGAAAGAAGGAGGAAGAGAAGGAGAAAAGGAGGAAAAAAAGAGAAGGGGGAAAAAAGGAAAAGGAAGAGGAAGAGCAAAGGGGGAAAAGTGAAAAGAAAATGGAAAAGGAGAAGAGGAAAAGAAAAGCAGAAGGGAAAGGGGAAAAGAAAAGGAAAAGCAAAAGGAAGAGGAAATGTGCATAGCCTCAAATAAGTAATTAGCATGTAAAAGACATGTTTCAGGATATATTTCAGGACAATTTTAGCTGAGATTTATGAAGATCTAATGTCTGTGGATGAGTAAGTGTTTCTATGAGAATTCTCAGACATTCCTGCACTCAGTCTGTTTGCCTGAGATTGATATTGGCTTATATGCATAAAAGATATGATCTGCAAGTCTGTAACCTTATTATTTCTGCTACCACTGTACCACATTGTTTGATGGAAACATTTCTATTCTTATTTAATCACCACTATTATCACTGTGTAACAGATTGAGCTGGATTGTGCTGCAGTGCAGCTGAGCAGTAAAATCAACAAATAATAAACGCAAAGTGAAAAAGTGGGCACAAACATCTTCTTACAGTACTGTAATTAAATTCTGGAAGAGCTGGTAATTTTAACAGAACAGCCTGCATTTTTTTTCATTTACCTAGGAAATTAAAATCAAACAGACAAGCTTGTTCAAGGTTGATTTTTGCCTGCCTTACTCTGCAGTTATGACAGCCATTTATAATCCATAGAGACTGAGAGGGTGAAGTGTCAAATATTGAGACAAGATTATAATGTAGTAAAAGCCACATGTCCCAGTTTGAACTTAGATTTTGCTGGTTTTGCCAGCACTATGGAATCCTGTAACAGCCTTGTAAATATTTGACTACTGCTCTAAGTTCCTGGACCAGGTGCAGCTATCAAGATGGTAGTAGATGGGTTCATGCGAGGGCACTTCTGGGAAAAGGTATGTAAGAAAGGGTAAGAAAGGATAAGAAACAGAGAGAGAGATGGAAGAAAATAAGGGAAAAAAACAGCAAAGTGATCGCCAAGGTTGGAGGAGGAGGAGGTGCTCCATGGTGGAGCAGGTATTCACACTGCAACCCATGGAGGACACCATCAAAGCAGGTGAGTATTTCTTGAAGTAATGGTGGTCTATGGAGATTCTACATCAGGGCAGTGGGAAAGCGTGAAGGGAAGGAGAAGCAGAGAGAAAACACTGCTTACTGGCCACCTTCTATGTCTGCTCATGCTGTTTGGAAGAAGGAAGATGTTTTTGGGAGGAATTTTCCCAAGTCAAGTCTGTTTCGTCAATGATAACAAGTGGTAAGAGATCTCCATGACCTTATCTTGATCCACAAGTTGTTCCATCCTATTTTTTCCCCAGTCTTGCAAGGAGGTGAGGTAGGTAGGTGCCTCACCCTTATCCAGAGCTCTCTCATCACAGCCCTTTGGTCACAGTGAGGATCAAAACCTGTTCTTTTTTGTGAATCTTTAGAAAGAGATATATTTGGCAATTCTAAACTCTGTAATTATATGCAGGTGTGTGTAAACAAACGTATCTACCATTAAGTACATGCATTCTGGAAGGAAATCCAAAATGCACTCCTTAAGAAAAAGAAATGGGAAAAAAACCAAAACAAAACAAAACAAGAAACAATCAGGATTAGGATGATAAAGCTTGACTTCTCTAAACACTTGCAATATAATGTTGAAGCTCACATATTGATACTTGTTGGATTGACAATTTCAGGCTTTTTATTCTAAAAATAAAGCATTTGCAGTTATGGGTCAGATACTGCAACAAATATGTAACTGAAGTATAACATAGCTTGTGACTGTGGTTAAAGGTGCAAAACAGTACTTAGATTTTTGACATACAATACAAGAATTTACGAAGAGGACAGGAAAAAGATAAACCTATTAACTCTTCTTGGTAGTTTCTGCCTCTCACCCATTCACCCATGGTGAATGTGCAACTATGTCTATTCTAGTGAAGGAAAGACAATGCTGCAGCAATTACAGTAGTAACTTACTTGTTGAAAGGCTTCTTAACATAGCTGCTGCATTAGGGCAGCTGAACTCATAAAGACAAACATAAATAATTCCTCTTCAACTTGTTTAGGTTACAACATGGCATCTCACAAGTCAACAGAAATGCAGTAATAGGTCTCAATTTCTGAGAATTGTTTGAGACACAGGTAAAAAATAACATAAAAATTAGGTGCTAGGTATTATTCAAGTGGCACAACTCCTCAACTCCGACTTGAGAAACTTGCATAGCCATCCATTTAAAAGCAGAAGAAATATATTTGTATTCCTCCTAAGCTACATTATAAATCAAATTCCCCATGAGTGTTTACGTCTTTGATACCAGTTCACTGGCACCTTTTTATTTTATGCAGAAAAGACTGGCTTTTCCTTGAAGTATATTTTCTTTTTCATTTCATTATTCAACAGCATCACCCTGACTCCATGTTTTCCTCTTATGCCAATAACAAATAACAATCAAGCATGACATTACGTGAGAACTAATTTTTGCAATTAAGTAATACCAATACCTCTGGGAGGTCACTCCAAGGATTTAAAAACATTTGAAAATATTGTTTCATTATGCTTCAGATTAATGCCCTACCTTATTGGAAAGGCAACTGGAATGCAGAGTAATTACATTTTCTTAAGAAACGTATCCTGGTTATTTACAAGAAGAAGAAGGAGAAATTAAAAAATCTCACATTCTTGCTTTCGGTTCCACAGCCAGACCACCTCTCCTTATTGTTTTACTATGTAATGACTTAATTGCCTTTCCCATGTGCATGCTTCACTTCTTTATATGAAAGTTCTTTCAGCTTTTTCTCATGGGAAATTGTGAAAAATGCAAAGGTGGTAAAGAAGTGAGGATTAACTGCACCAGAGCCTTCAGAGATAGCAGCAATGCATATCCCTCTAATTAACGGGAGAGTGAAAAGCTGAATCTTTCATTTTCTTGTCTCTGTTGACATAGATCACAATGACAGAACCAGTGGCACAACACATTATGTTTCCCCCATTCCAGTATCTGATGACCCTCACCACAGGAAAGTTTATTCTAGTGGTCAAATGAATTTTGACATGCTTTAATTTGTGCGCACTGCCTCTTACCCTGCCAGTGGGCATGACTGAAAAGAGCCTGGCTCCTTCATCTTCACTCCCTGCCATCAGGTATTTAGACAGATGGATAAGATTGCCTCCGAGATTTCTCTTCTCCAGACAGAACAACCCCACAGCGTTCCTAATTTAAGACCCGGTATGCCAGCTTAGTGTACTGCTCTTCAGCTGCAGTCAATAATTGGACACAAAACAGAAACTGGATTTCATTTTGACTCACATGTCTGAGGCTTGGGAAAGTAATTGTGTGCTTGGTTTCAAAATGATAAAAAAATAATTTTGGAACATGAGTGAAAAGATTTTCTGTTGTGATGTAGTAAGTTACTTACTTGACATAATAAGAATAGTTTCAAATAAGATATAAAATGAGCTTAAATAATAAGTAAATAGGGAACATAAACAAATATAGGCATAGGATTATTCTAGATTACATGCCAAATTCAAATTGCATTTACTTTATCACAAATTCTGAAATATTCTTTCTTTATGGATTTATATGTTGGATCTATTTGAGAATAACTGAAAGGAGGACAATAATATGTGTTAATTAAATTGTGAAGTGTAAATTTTGAAGGTTTGTACAAATCTGGGATTCTCAAATAGAGCGCATTACTAGGTTCACTAAGAGGCATTACAACAACACATGTACCACTCAACAGCAAAATTAGTATTTTACTACAGAAATTCTATATATCAAATTGTTACTGTGAAATTTCCTCTAAACTTAAAAATAAACAAATATGCAGTGCCCCAGTTTAAAGAATTTTTTAAAAAAGGTCATCTCCTGCAAGGGCAATAGCAAAAAATTCAGAAAGGTCAACCAACCAAACAGTAATGCAGACCTCTCAGAGGATCCATCTTTATGGGGGAAAGAGAGTATCAACGCAGCCAAAGACAATCACTGCAGTGGCATTTTCTGTTTTTCAGATAAATGAGGACAATTTACAGTAAGTCAGCAGGGACAAAACCATGTGCTCAGAGGCCTCAGGGCGCATGTTATTCTGCAAAGGCAGAGTGACTCGGGAAAATCTGGAGATGTCATTTAAAAGAAACTATTAACTACTAGATTGGGTTCCTTCAATACCTACCAAAAGCTGTCCAGCAAAGCAGATAAATAAAATGAAAGAGAGCAAGAGAAACGCGACCCCAAATGAAATTCCAAGAATAGATGTTCTGCAAGAAATAAGAAAACATATATTAATTTCTCAGGTACACTTTCGTAACACAACCTTTCTTTGTTTATAATGCAGATAATGATACAAAAATTTGCATGTGTAGGCTGTGACTCTAAACATCAAAACCACAGAAAAACCATTCCAGTTCTTACTAGAATGGCAGGCATTTTTCCCAATTTTTTTTTAATCTCCCACATATCAAAAAAACAGCTTTCAAAATAACACCATTAAAACTATACTTTTCTTTTTTAAAGTTTTTGTCAAAGAATACTTACATTGGTATTCTCTATCACTTTGCAAAACTATTATGACAGACAGATAGTAATTTTCATACCGATAATTTAACTGGTAGAGTTGCATTAACAGCATCAAGGTTGGGTTTTTGTTCGTTTGTTTTACTTTAAAAACTGTGTTAAAGAATAACCTGAATGCTGTATTTTTTTGTTGATGATTTTCTAAATAGAAGAGTCTGCTAAATTTATAAAATAGATTTGTTATAGTGGTATAACTTCTCCCTGAAGGCAGAAAAAGCAATAGTATGGGGGAATGATGTCCAGTTTTCTGTATCTCATAGCTAGAAACTGTGGAATCTGTGACACTTTTGATGCTACAGCCTGTTAGCTCATTTCCCAAGTGCACAGGTATTCAACACCTTTGAAGACTCCATTTTGTACCAAATCTGACTGGTTGTCCAGTTCTGAAGTATCAGAGGACAGGCAGCATGATAGGAAGGAAGACAATACAATGAAGAAAAGAAAAACAACAGGTTTTAATAATGAAAAAGAAAAATCCAAAACCAACAACAGATTAACAAATAAACACACAACTGAATAATCTAGACCTAAATCATCCTTACTCAGCAAACTAACTGATTCTTTTCTTATGGACTCTAAATAGGAAAGTCTAGCCAAAATAGCATCGGGACGCAGTAACCAGAAGCAAGGATGCAGAAACAGTCTGTGAATGCATGCATTCTGCAAATGTGGAATCTCTCTATATGAACACCACAGCAGAGCATAATTGCTCCACCAGGAGCTATGTGAAAGCTACTTAGCACGGGTGCCTAGGGAAAGATGCAGTCAGACCTAATTACATTTATAATGAATAGAGATGAGAAGCTCTAGACCAAGTGTGTTGTTTAAGAAAGGAAATCAGACATGGTCATGAAGACCTTCACCTGAGTGTCTGCTTTCAGCTTTAACCACTGATTTGACACCTTTGCAAAATTTAAAAGGATCTCCCAACCACTTTTAGCCCCAGCAAATATCTTATTTTAGCAAAACTTAAGTAGTGTTTAATCATTTATTAATTTTCTTTTAATTACTAAATTTTAATTCAGTAATACAATATTTTAAGTTAGTGCCTCCATAAACCTCTGATTCAGAATTTAAAGGTATTTTTAATAAAAGGTTACATCCTTGTTCTTTGGAGATGACATCTGAATTCAAATACATACATATTAGATGCTACAATACTAAAAAGGAAGGAGTAGAACTCTTTGGATCAATTTCCTTAGATTACGTACAAATATTGGAAAATATTTTGATCTGTTTTAATGACATTGTTACAGACATTGAGCTATTTTCAGGAAAGAACAAAAAGGCATTAACTTTCACAAACCAATTTGATGCCATATTGCTGCTATTAAGAGCATTTTGGAGAATAATTTATGAGCTTCCCTGCCAGTCACACAAAGAACCTTTTATATGCTAAGTATTCAACAAATTTTTGGTTGATATGAACAGCTGATGAAAACAAACAACTGGCATTTCACAGCCCATGTTCACCTTGAAATGATGTTTCTTTTAGAAATTATTTGAGAATCCTTATTGCTTCGGAATACATGTTGTCTAAGAATTTCTCATAAAGACTGAGATGTTAAGCTGCATAACAATATATGTGAAACTACAGTTTCCACCCTCAGGAATTTAAAATCCAGTAAGCAACAGAGGAGAAGAATAGGAATACAGTTAGCAGGCATGTTTTTTATGTGCGTAAGCACTCCTAGTCACATGTGCTCATTGGTAAGACTCAAATAACCATTCTTGCATTCGAAACTATTACCACACTCTCTCAGATGCAGAAGATACAGAAAATGAAGTCGCACACCTAAAGAAATGATTCAGCCCAAGGACAGACTTATCAGTTAAGTTTGAAGTGGTTTCTTTTAGAAGACATTTAGGTGTTGCTGAGAACACCTTGAGGGCAAGAGAAATAAAATGAACATACAGGAAGGAAAGCTTATGCAAAGAGTGCTTCACAATGGGGAAACAGACAAGAACAAAAGGACTGAGGAGATATTTTACACAGACTGACAAGGATCGATGATGTTATCAGAGTGGCACGGGACAAAGGATAACATTGAAAGGTGAACAAGAATGATCACTGGGGCAAAGAGAAAAGGGCCGATGATAGCTTTGTAAAAGGAAAAAGGGTATCTTAGAGACCAGAGCAACAAGTACAGAGGAAAAACAGTTCCAAGCTTTCTGCTCCCCACACCCTCTTATTTTCTGGGAACAGCAGGACTTCTTGTTTCAGTTAAGCTAAGCTGAAATGATTTCATGCTGCTCCTAGAAGGAAAGAAGTGGGATGAAGATGCTATAATGGGAGGCAAAACACAAAAAATTAAGTGCCCGCATAAATAAGCCTCATTTGAGGCAATGACCACAGGGAAGTCATTACAAGCACTTACTTTTTCTCACTGGAACATTACAAAAACAGTAAACTATTCTTGCCTTTATTGTGTAGAGTCATAAAAAGGAATCACTGAATGCACTGCACTGACAGATGCACGCAAACTACTGTGTCACAAGAGCACTCAGGATCCCAAAAGACTGTTAACTTCTTACCTGCCTCTTCCTACTCTCCAGTGCCCTCATTTGTGGAATGTCTGTTCTCTGTTACGGTACCTGCTGGGGATGCTGACAGGACAAGCCTTAACAATAATCTACTGAGGGCCAGAATCTGAATTTGGGGGAATTAAATCCAAGAATTTCCCAGGCTTTACACAGTCCTAAGTCTACATCATTCATTGTTAAAAAAAAATAAAATGTGGACAAATTTTTCTGGTTTCATCAAGTACAAATATGTTTTGAATAATTAATTTTTACAAGGCAGTATGAAGTTAGAAAAAATACACATGAACACTTATCTCTTGTTTGTAACACATGAACTGAGAAATAAAGATTCATCATGAAGATAAATGTACTGAGAAAAGAATGTAATCGTGGAGAAAAGAATGTATTCTTTCTCACTTCCGTAACTTTTAGGAAAACAGCTCACGCACCTGAATAGACACAGCAAATTTCCTGAGCTTTCCAGGATATTGACATCTGATTGATTTTAAATTCTTGAGGTGATAAAATCATAATGGAGCAATTATACAAGACAATATTGAATTCAGATGTTTTTCGTAACTAATAGTAGCTATTTCTTTTTTGATTTGACCAATGCCACTGATTGACTCAATGACTATGCAGACTGAATGCGGTTTCTTTGTTAAGGAAAAATAATTCAAGTATCATAGTTACACTTCAGGGTGTTCTTTTTGTAGCTGTTGTTTTTTCAATTGGATGCAGCATTAAAAAAAGGCAGCAATGGTGCTTTTCTTTCTGTTATGTCTCAAATTTTACACATCTGCTTTCAGATGAGGTTTTTAAGTACCTCCTTTTTCTGCAAAGAAATTCACCTGTGTTTAAAAGGAAATACCACATCAAGACCTAACCATCTTCCAGGGATAGGATGGATGATTGTTAGCTTGGCATGACTCAGGACAGAAGGATATAAGTTCTTAAACACAGCAGCCTCAGAGAGAGAGAACACTTGGGATGAATCTTAAATGTCGCCCCAATCAAATTCCCTACCTAAATAGCACAAAGAGTACCTCCTGGTCAATAGAAACACACTTATATCAATTTAGCAGAATGCATTTAAAAAAAAAAAAAAACAACACTATTGAGTTCATGTTAATTGACGATTTCACTAAATAGAGAAGGCAGGATTCTTGTGAATTACCACAGGTATTTCTATCACCTGATAAGCCAAGAAGACTTAAAAGTCACTGAAGGCCAGTTCCAAGGAAACGATCTGCTGCATTGTAATGGCACAATAAAGACATCATGACACATTCAAGTCCAAGATACTGCTCTAATTTGTAATTACTGATTTATTTTAAGTTTACTTTGAAAACGTTGAGCCGGTTTCTAGACCACAGGAAAAATGACACGTTAATCAATGACTCCAGCCTTGCAAGAAACATCTCACGATCTTGCAGACAACTGCTTATATTCTTGCAACATGCTGGATGTTACTCACGCTCAAGCATTTCCAAATCTACTTTACAGCAGCAGGTGGTGTACATGCACAGAAATCAATAATATTGCACTGCTGCAAAATCAGATTAATAGTGAATCCATAAAACCCAGTGACAGAGTAACTTTTTCTCTCCTTCTTCATTAAATAACCATTTAAAAATTCCGCAGATTTTTTAGAAGAAAATACTAGATAGAATTTTAAACGAACCCATAATCTACGCTGTTTTCTTCACGTGTGCATGTTTGTTTTTCCTGGGAGGAAATAACACCTGTAGCAGTTGAGTCTGTTTGACTGGAGTTTGAACTTTATTTTCAGTGCAGAACACCAAACTGCCAACAAGAATGGCTAACTGCCTAGCATTTTCTCCTGCTGTTATTACTGCTTCTTAGTTATAGACAGGTACACAGACATGCGTCTTCCCAATCTACACCTGTGCAATAATCCAGCAAAAAAATTGGTCTGCACCTGATTTTTTATAGAATTTTTGGATAACTACACACCAGTAAGCAACTCAGGTAAAATTATAATATAGTGAAAGTAATTTTACTTTCAAAAAATACCCTTATGTACACCAGTGATTTTATTTTATTTTATTTTATTTTATTTTAAATTTGAAACATGCACTGAGATTTTCCAACAGAGCTCCAGATGCCTGTATGATATCTTGCTTTCCTTTTTTCAATTTTTGCTTATTTTAAATTAATTCACAGAGCCCTTGGAGCTGAATATCATTCGTTTGGTAATATCTGTTTTTCTAACCTGCTTGAGCAAAGCAGTTGGACCAAATGATCTCCAGAGGTCCCTTCCAACTGTAGACATTCTGTGATTTTATACTCTTGCTTTTCCAATTTAACAAGCAGTCCTATCACAGGACCATGTATAATTTACATTTTCGTAATGAAAAGGATAAACTATTGTATCTTTTGTTCTGATACTAGAAAGACAGCATATGGTTTTACAAGTTAGAGAACACTTTCCTTAGTTGAATATATTTCCCAAGTGTTCACTAATTTCAAGTGTCTGATACATTTTAATGAGCTACACATTTGGTTCAATAGACTTCATAAGCATATAGTAAAATTAACATCTTACTTCATATATGGTAAATAATAAAGCTGAATTCATTTTTGTGACTGAAATAAAAACATAAAAATAGATCTGAGTGATAATATTGGAAGAGACTAATTAGATTCATGTTTTGCTTTTGGTATGATACCTAAATTCAGAGTGAACCATATAGAGGATACTGCTGAACTCTTTTCTTCTAAGACTGACCTTTTGAAGCCCGTGTCTGTAAATTAGAAACTAATGGGAAACCCATTGCAAAAAAAATAATAATAATAATAATGCTGCAACATCTGAAGAGAAGCCTGTAAAGCTTAATATGTTATAAAACAAGTCTGCAGAATAAAAACCCCTTCTGGCTTTGAATTAAAATGCAAGTACTACAGCACAAGAGCAGTCACTTATCTGAGGTTGTAAGAACTACTCCCAGAAGCACTATGCAGGAAAAAAAGACCGCATACTGAATCACAGAGAATATGCAGTGTTGGCTTTGGAGACAACTGCTATCAAACTAACAAACATCAAGTGTCCATTATGGAAACAATCAACAGCAAAATTCCATTTTAAGAAGGCTAGTAAAATATTATTTATTGGAACTACCTTCCAATTTTCTTGGACTTTCTAGAACATGCATAGGCAGAAAGAATAGCTGATTCTGGTTGGTATATTAACATAAATTAGCTCACAATTATTCCTCTCATCTCATATATATCAATTGTGATGGCAATAATTATTTCATCAATTGATGATATTTTCTAACCTAGTTTTAGAAAGAGAAATTCTTCAAATAGTAATGCTAATTGTATGTAGAACAGAGCAGTACTATCACAGCAATGTGTTAAATACCACTAATTAATCACAGTCTCAATTCTGCAATCCACTTCATCCCACTTTAAAGCCCAAAGCTCAGGCTTATTTTACATGCAATTGTAGTCTCATAGATTCATAGTTTGTATTACTTTTCTTTGCACATATGGATTCATATCATCATCACACATTTTTAAATACAAAAACTAAAATCAATGAAGAATTGATATAATATTTGAACACCAGGCAATGGCAGCGTTTAAAACTAGAAACAAGTATAACATTGAAAACTGGCTAAAATCCTCAATTTTTGTTCAACTTTCTTTCCATTAATTGATCTCTGCAATCTGACACTTCAAACAACTTTTACTAATATATTTTTTACATTAATATGCAAGTAAACATAGGAATGAATACATATTAAAATACCACTTACTTTGGCAATACCAGAATCTGCACAACAAAAATGCAGAAGAATATGAGACAGGCGCAAGTCACGTAGTACTTAAATGCAGGCAGAGTGGTTGCTCTGTACTGGAAAAAGAAAGAGCAAATATTATGAACACAAATTTCAAAGCAGATAAAATATCATCCATCTGAAATCCCAGTTTTAAGATGCAGACATGCACATGCTGATTTCAGCAACAGTAAGTTTCCTGTTGTTCATAGATTATCATATCCACTTACATAAGGACAGGGATTATCAGGCATAGTAGTGAAGCCTTTCACTATTCAAAGGACAGAGTCGACAGCCATGAGAAATGGTTTGGTCTCGTTCCTCCTCAGAACAAGCCTATCCCAAATTCATCATAAAAAATTTAACTAAAAAGTACTGTCATCATAAAACTTTTAAGTAAAAAAGTAGATTATAAAAAAGTATATCATTAAGAATAGCTGACTATGCTTATACAATCTTTCTCAGTCATTAATTCCCCAAACTGTTTTTTGAGTTACTAGTAAATACTAAGTGGGCTGGAACAGTTATAAGAAACTGTTAATGTCATTTACACAGGAAACTCCCGAGTACATGAATCAACAAAGTGTAAACTGCTAACGATTTGTATAATTTTTTTTTCATATAGCAGAGCTAGCTATCATGCTGATATTTAGTGATGCTACATTATTACTTCAGTGAATATCTGTATTACAATGCCTTATCCGTATAAAATACCTTATCCATATAAAATGCCATATCCATTAAAATGCCATATTGACTGATAATAAAAAAAACTTGTTATTAGGAGAGTTGATTCCATCCACTTTGTCATTAGTAAAAAAAATACTATTTACAATTCTCTAATTAGTCTGTCCAGAAACACAAGAATTAAGCAGTGAAATATTTATCAGAAGAATTTTCTGTTGAGATTGATACATCAATTAGATTATATTATTAGATTGTATAGATAATAGACTGAAATCAATTAAGTGTTCAAAAGGAAATGACCTATGTATTGGGTCCATTGAAGTTACTTAGCATACCTGTATGGTAACTGTTGAGTCATGGCCTGAACCACTGATTGATCACCTAGGGAAAGGACCAGATCAGCCCTGGGAGCACAAGTGAAGGCAATTCACCTGTGCAACCAGAAGGGGTGGAGCCTAACTGACCTCTCAGACCTCATTTAAGGGCTGACTGCCACTGGGGAAGGATCTGTGACTGGAGATTCCTCCCTTGTGGAGTTTTTCCCTGCAAGCGTGGATCCTCAGAGACAGGTGAGGGTTCCTTTCCTGCTTGTCCTTTTTCTGTTCCACTCCTGCATTGCCTTTCCAGTGCACTAATCTTTCTGACTGTAACACTTTCAAAGTTTATTAAAAGGGTAAAGAGTTCCAAGATCTGATTTATTAAAAGAAATATGAAAAATTATTTCTCCATTGTTATGTTCTCAACATGCAAATATTGTAAAATAAAATGTGCATGAGCTGTGCTTTCTAATTGCTGTGTCTTTGTGTTTAGTGCCAAACTCTTCCTTTGAAACTGGTGCACTTAACTTTATATGAATATGCAGAAATTGAGTTTAGCACCCCAACAGCATTTTTTTTAATTCTGTGACAAATTGAAAGCAATTCTTCCTGCATACGTAACTGAGTTCTGAGGCCCCAATATCACTATGCTTGATGGGTATGCTTGCAGCAAGTTTTGTTGTTCCATCTGTTGAATGTTTGTTATTTCTCAATGGTCCTGTCCAACAATTTTGGACCTTGAGTTGCTGTTAAAATCTTAGAGAGTTCCAACACACTTGTAGATTCTTTTCAACGTTTTACATTTCTCCAGACATTTCCAAACAAAGCCAGGCAACTCACTCCTTAGGTTAAATAATTCTTTTGCTTTATTACCTTGCAGTACTTTCAGGCCCTGCAGGGTGTGGAAAGTTCCTGCTTAAATCAAAATCAGGCTTCCTACTGAGTTCTTTAAAGCCAAGATTGGACTAGTGAGTCATTAAGAGACAGAGAACAAAGACCTTAAAAAGCCAGACGTGAGAAGAACAATTAGTTCTTTGTCATACCATAACACTTACCAGTCTAAAAGATTAGGCTCTTACAGGGAGCATCCACACAGCCAAATAACTTGGTTGATTTTCTCCTGAATTCTGACTCCCTCATTGTTCAAACAGCATGTATAATGGTTTGCTCTCAAGTTCTATTTTAGAACTAATCAGTTAGTAACATCCACACTGAAATCTGTATGTGCTCCCACTCAGTGCACCCTCTAAACACTGTGGGTGAGACCACACCAGGTGTTGCTGCTTCTCTCTTATGCCACCTCTACACAGCCATAACAAGCTTTGAATTTTTTATCACCATAATGCATTGCCAAGGTCATACAACTTGCCTTTGGCAGCCTGCTAGAAGAACTTCATTCTGCTGAGTTGTGAGAGGAGGTGAAAATTATTTCAGATACTTTGAACTGAAGGTACATGCAAAAATGATTAATTACATCTTTGAGCATCAAGTGAGACCCAGATGACACTTTTACCTCTGTTGCGCAGCATAAACATAGCATGGTAATGCTTCCCTTACTACATTCTTATCAGGTTAACTCATTTATAAAGCCAATTGTAGTCTGATCTACCTCTTACTTTGCTGAAAGACACCGTAATTTCTCAGCTATCAGCTGTCCTATAGTTATTGAGGTGGGGAAAGAGACAACTCCCCAGTCTCATTGCTGAAACTCTGTCAGTATGTTGAAACATAATCAAGCCACAAGGCCATAAAACAACAAAAAGAAAACAGCTGACTTCCTGGGAAGAAACTTTCATTTTGATTTTTTTTTTTTTTTTTTTGCAAGGACTGTGAACAATAAAATTTACTTCATCTGCTCATACATCTCAAACATGTTTTATTAAGTATATTACTCATAAGAACATTTAGTGAATTGCATCCAATACAGATAGGTGTTTTTCTTAAATAACATTTACAGTATCACTTCCCTGGAATGACTGTGAGCATCAAGTGCTTATGAAGAAAACAAATGAACTGAAATTATTGCAGGACTATCAGGAATAGCGGTGTTTGATAAATGTCTTTCAAGCATGTAGGTAATTAATGTAGGAATCCTTTGGGTCAGCATCAGCAAATCAAGATTATCAAACCTCCTCTCATTTCTATTAGACTTTGAAAACTTCAAGAAATTCAGAATTGCTGAACATTATAAAAAATTCTCCTGCAAACAGAGAAGCAGTATTGGACAACATACTCAAAACATTTCTAATACAAATGTGGCAGAAAACGTTTAAGCACTTCTCACTGATGGGGAGGTGCTCTGTGTTATAAAGGTAAGTTATAGTGGCCTCGCTAAGGATAAGGTAGAGAAGGAATCAATCATGACTTTGCAGTGAAAATAACTTACTTCTTTTTCCAGAGTCTTATTATAGAAAAGAAGTGATATTCTTTGAATGTCTTCAGATTTAAGCCACTGCCTGAAAAAGAAAACATTATAAATGATACAAAAATAAAGTAGTCACATCTTTTTGTACTACTGAAATACAGCAAATTAAGAAAATAATTTAGAATTTATTGGGTTTTGGAACATATATGATGGATCACACTAAAATTAGAAGAGAATACTACAAATCCTTGATTTGTAATCATTTACAAATTTTGATTTCCATTGCTAATGTACTCTTGAAGCAGAAGTTCAGATGAGCTATTTTGCTGTGGATCACTGCTCAAGACAATCAGGGGAGAGATTTACATGATATAATTCTCACAATGACATTCCACTCATGTCCAAAATACTGTAATACTGCAGGGCACAGAAGAGAACGGTGCACAGAGATAAAAGCAAACCTTTCACAGATCACTGATATGACCTTCACAGAACAGTTTTAGGTTGGAAGGGACCTCTGGAGGACATCTAGTCCCATCTTCACAAGTTACCTTTTAAAAGTATAGTTTTATAGTATGTAAGAATGGCAGGCAAATTATATTCCTAGTCTAAAAGCAAATGTAAAAAACACTTAAAAAAAAGTGAACTGTTTTTGTCTTTAAGCAGCATCAGTCTTTGGACCATGAGCTGCTCCCAAAGGTCTAATCTGGTCTGTACACATTCGATCATACTAATGGCACTTAGAGCAAATGCTGCCTTGTACTTCCCACAACTAGCTCACATGTTCAAGAGCTCAGTAAAATTATACTGATCGTATCTCTTTTAAAGTAGTTACAGGAACTTCTAGGAAGCTTTAGTAACTCTGTATTTCTGCCCTGCAACTTCAGTTATTTTTTGGTAGAAGGTGGCTTTGAGGTCATAGCTCTCTCTTGTGTTGTTTTTGTCAAAAAAGGTCAATAACTGACTATGCCTGCCCTTTGAAAAATCTCAGTTTCACAAACACTCAACAGTGATTTCTCACTTCAGTAAAAAAAAAATAGTTTTCAGAATCTTTCACTTTCAGCAAACGTGTTCTACCCTTTCACATCCTTCTTCCAGACAGACTTCAAACACACCATTTTTTAATGCATGTCCGATTTCCATATCACCAGTGCTATGTTCATAGCAGGCACCAGAAATAAAAGCAAGAGACCTATCTATCCGTACTGACAAACTTTTTTTTTTTTTTTTCCATAGCAGAATCTGTAGAAACAGAAGAAAGAAGAAAAATGACATCTACCACAAAAAGGTGAGCAAGATTTAGAGAAAAGGTTTTGTGGGATTAAAAGCAAGTAAGCAGGCAAGGCATCACCCAGAAGACATGGAAAATAGGAGAGCCAACAGAAAGATTCAGCAGGTACTACTGAGCATTCTGAGTGCAGCACAAATAAGCAGAAGTGAAGAATAAGCTTAGGAGATAGTGCATAAAGTTAAGGATTTTTTTAGCAGAGTAATAAAGGCTGTGAAATCCTATCCTGCCTGCTGTCTGAATCCCTGGTGAGACTTCTGTCCCAAGTATCTACAGATATGTGGGGATATGCCACCTGCAAAGCCAACACATTCATGTTTGGATTCTTTTGCAGTTCAACGAGCAACAAAGACTTATATCCACAAGGGTGCATGGTTTTAAAGGCCTAATCTGGTAGGCAACATGTATACCATAGCTGCCAAAAAAAGGAAAAAAGAATGTATCTTTTAACATAGTCACCTACTTATCAAATAGCAAAATAATTTTAGTTTATCGCTCTCTGTGGGTATATATTTAGATTCTTATCCATCTACCACATATCCTATAAAAGTCCCCTAACCACCAAAGTGGCATAGCCAGGGCTAACCAACCCCTCCTGTGCAGAATGCACACCTAATTGCTGTGGTACATGGCTGAAAGAGAAAAACTTGGTGCTCCTTGCTCCTTCTTTTAAATCTGTATTTTTCTTTATCTAGAATAGTAATGAATAAGACGGTCCTAGCCTTCCACACGTGGCCTTGCAAGGAGCAATGCCAACTAAATCTACTGATCTCAATGGCCAAAAAGGCCAAGGCCCTGCTTCTTAGAGACCATGGCTTCATCTACATTCCAGAAGATGGAATTGAACCCAGAAGCCCTGAGTGACCCTCATGTGCATGTGGTGCTTGGCAGACTTGTGCAAAGATAGCTTAGTTTTGTGTCCTATATATCACATTTTTAATCTACGTTTTTTTTTGTTTTCAGAGTGATTAACATTTATACAGTTAAAATATTATTGAATTAACTTGCTTTTTGGGGAATGAACACTTCTCATTACTTGTTCTCAGATAACCAATCTAATAATTTATCTTAAGTATATATTCATCAAAGATCGAGGTAAAGAATCTAGTTTTGGAAGGCAACATCTGTGCTATCTGTGTAATATGTAAAATCATTCCTTACACGTATGTAGTTCCCTGTCTAATTCACAAAATGAATTGAAGCTTTTGCAGCAACTTTTGTTTTCTCTCCCTTATTACTAAATTTCTCTGAATGTATTCACTAATTAAGTTAGCCACAGATTTTCTGAGAATTTGGTAAGATAGATTCTCTAAGGTAAAAGACCTCTGGAGGTCATCCTGTACAACCCCCCTTCTCAAGCAGGGCCACTTAGAGCAGGTTTCCCAGGGAATAACCATAATTTCTCTTAATGTATATGTACAATTGTTGTGGATTAACGCAGCAGGCAGATAAGCACCACACAGTCATTCACCCACTCCTCCTTCCCAGTGGGATGAGAGAGTGAATAATAATAATAATTATTAAAAAAACAGAAACAAATTAGAACCCGTGGGTTGAGACAATAACTATTTACAGACAGAAGAGGAAAATAAGATGATAGTAACCACGACAACATAGTATATATTTACAAAACAAGTGATGCACAACACAATTGCTCACCAACTGCCATCTGATGTCCAGCCACTCTGTGGACAGCAGCAGCTGTCCTCTTGGCCAACTCCCCTCAGTTTTCTGTTTTTTTTTTTTGTTTGTTTGTTTGTTTTTGTTTTGTTTTTTTGTTTTTTTCATGTTATGTCATATGGAAAATCCTTTTGGCCATTTTAGGTCATCTGCCCTGGTTCTGTCCCCTTCCTGCTCCTTGTGCCCCTCAGCTCCCCTTACTAGCAAGACAGTACAAGAAGTTGAAATGTCCTTGACTCCGTACAGCACTGCTCAGTAACAACTAACACACTGATGGTTTATCAATATTGTTTCTCTCCCAAAGCCAAAACATGGCATCATACCAGACACTGTGAAGAAAAAACCACACCTCTGTCTCAGCTGAAACCAAGACAACAATATGTTTCTCTTTTGATATCAAACCATCATTTTTAGAGCTCACTTAGCTGAGGAAGTTTATCTGAAGAAACGTGAAAGCTGTCAAAATTTGTGTAGCTGTTTTAAGCAAGTCTGATATAATCAGAAGTCTTTGTCTATCAGATGACTCCTCTTTCTCTGTATTTTTGTATGATCTATAAATAATGACTACAAAATATTTTCCTAAAACCAAGTATCTTCTAACAGAACTATCAGAGGTTTAAAAAAAAAAAAAAGCATCAAAAGACAAACAAAACAAACATGATATATGAACATTTAATAATTAGGAGTAATACATTGCTAATTAAGATTCTGAGTAACAGAAATACAGAGAAAAACATGCAATTCATCACTATTGTTATCCACATTTTTCTAGAGTAATTCTCTTATTTCATCAGATAAATAAAAGAAACCCGAACACTTCTTTTGGTTGATTTTTCACTCAGTCTTATCTATTCACAAGCAGAGAACATCAGTTCTCCATTACTTCCTAGGACACAGAAGCAACACATGCATGTTGTCTCTCCCAGTCATTTCAACACACCATCAAGCATAGTCTAGACTAAGAATTCAACCAAGCAACTGAAAGAGGGAGACTTTAAACTGCAAGTTTAGGGCAAGCTTGTAATTCTGAGGAGATGTTTCTGTAACAGTTGTGAAGCATTAATTTTCACATCATTCTGATTCTTGAGTCGGTTATTTTTATGTCACATTTCTCTGCACTCAGATGACATAATTCAGTAGAATAACAGCTATGATTGTACAGTTAGAGAGACAAAAATTCCCTTGTTATGAAAATCATGGAAAGCCAAAACCTCTGCCATACCATGGTTCACAGGCAATGTCTTCCCCATGTAGTATGGTGCTGTTCATCCATCTTTACAACGTGCAGAGCTTTCTAGCCTGGTAGCAGTGCTACCTTTACTCATTCAGACCACTCTGTGAACATGGGAGGGAGAAATAGTACACTCTACCCGCTATTACAGGTTTGTGTCAAAGCTGAATCAAGTAGACAACAGAGGATATAAACATACTTTTGAGCGTTAATTCCATCAATGGCCTGAATCATCCTCTCATTCAGTTCCTCTTCAAATCTTCTTTTCTGAGATTTTGTTCTGAAATGAAAAATGTAATGAATTTAATTTCTTACATTGTTAATAAAGCTTAAATATAAGCATCTGTGTAATATCTGGTCAACATTTATGTTGCAATAACTTCTACAGGCTTCAGACACACTGAGCCTCCTAAGCACTTGACAAAAACAGTCTGCTCCACCTCTCCCTCTATCAATCAATCTATAAATAAATAAAAATTCAGGAGCACTTAAAAATAACACAAAACTTTTTTAAGAAAAAATAGTAGTTTCAAGTTGAGAAAAAGTCCTCCTTAGTGGCATAAATATGCACAAATTCGGAAAAGATTTGTTGCAACCATTTTTAAATATCCTTGTCAGGACTGTATGATGACCAACAGTGTGGTAGCGTATAACAAATGTTCCCTACAGAAAGCCTGCTTACTCTTCTTGCCTTGGAAATATTTTATTTTTAGTAAGAAGTACAAACATCAAGTCTGAAATGTGTTTTCAGCATGTGCCTTGCTCCTCTTTTTATAACTTAGAACAAAACTGCAATGAAAAAAAAAAAAAAAGGTCTTTTATTTTCACTGCATTCAGCGTGAACCCAGCAGAGGGTTTGCCTTTAATAACATTACTACAAACATCATCAGTTCTTTCAGCAGCTGTGCTCTCCTTACAGACATAATATTTCAAATACTGCTAGATTATAACTCTGCACCTTCAAAACGTAAAATTTAATGTTAACTTATTAACAATGTTTTATAAGAAGTAACCATTCAGATCTGAAATTTGAGTTCTAGCTTACCAGAATCTCAACCTACAAATTCAAAACTTTCAAAGGTACAACAGAACTTCTACATCAAGCTTTATGGGTTATTTCCCAATAAACGATAACTTGTTGCAGGATTCACATACATTGAGAAACCAATATTCATGTAATTTCAGTAACTTTGAACAACCCAACTGATTTCATGCCTAATCAATGTTGCAAAGATTGAGTAAGTAAGCGTTCACAGCTCATTTTTCACATATGGACCATTCTGCCTATGCGGAATAACCACACAGGAGGAGACATCATCTAATAACACTTAGTACTCCTGGCATATCCCTCAATATACCATGTAAGCGGGTAAGGTTGACTGCCACAAATGGAAGCCTACTCAGGCTTCAAAACTCACATTTTCATATTCTAATAAAATACTGATTTTCAGAGGGCTTATCATCATTTCAGCACTATCCTCAGGGAACAACCAACTTGCATATCAAAAATTTTAGCTATATACCTCAGCACAGGCTGGAGACTCTAGTAATCATTTCTAGAAACTGCTTCCAATAGCATGCTATCAACAAGCATGGCAACGTTTGTACCTGTTCATACATTTTGGAATGTATTTCTTACTACTATGCTGACTTACATTCTCTGGAGATACTGTCCAAACATACATGCTGGGTTTAAAAACCAGAGACTGTTTATTAATACAATGCATACATGGTCAAAACTTGTTCAACTTCAGAAATTTAGGAATACTTCATGTAATTGCACTGTTCCCCAGTAACCTCTATTTTGGTTGATGAGACATTTACCATGCAGGGAGATCAGAGAATCATAGAACCGTAGAATGGCCTGGGTTGAAAAGGACCACAATTATCACTTAGTTTCAACCCCCCTGCTATATGCAGGGTCGCCAACCACCAGACCAGGCTGCCCAGAGCCACATCCAGCCTGGCCTTGAATGCCTCCAGAGATGGGGCGTCCACAACCTCCTTGGGCAACCTGCTCAAGATGGGGAAGGAACAGACAGAATGACTTGTCTGCATAACCAAAGATAATAAAAATAGAAATTTTTCAATGGCTCTTTCCAACTTTTTTATGGTATTTGCAATGTTTCTTATAATTTTGAAATAAAGACATTATCTAAAGTCCTATCAGGCCATTAAAATAAAAATGAAACATTTCAACTTCCTGACAGTGTTAGACTTGTTTTTCAAAGAGTAGTCATTCTTTTCTTGATTTAAAATTCTGTTTTTTTTTTTTTTTTTAGAGAAAGTGACCTTTTCTCACTGTGTTGGCCTAGTCATTGAAACAACAAACAGGGGAATGAAAAAAATTGATGTGATTTTGCAAACATTTTGCATAGCAAAAGTACTACAGAAGGTCCACAAAATACTACTGCAAACACTATAAACTTTGAAACAATAACAAACAACGCAAATACAAAGCAATTAACAAAATATCCTTTTCAGTCCATATTATTAGCTGTTATAACACAATTTGCTAAAAACCCTTCCCAGCTTCTGTATTTTTCCCCACTCTTATCTCCTCTCAATTTTCCTGTACACCATTTTCTGCACACTGAAAGAACAAGCAAGATATTAGTAAAAGTAAATAGGTCACTGACATACTTATAGTAATTCTGAATAATGCTTATTTGTTAGAATGAAGTACATTCACAATTCTGCAAAATCTGTTTTCAAAGCTATTTTCCATCTGTGAGGCATCAGTTCAAAAAGTAATCTGGATAAGAAATTGTTCTCTCTTGAAAGTATGTCTTATACCTATGAAAATGCAAATGTATATATATATATATATATATATGGAATTTATGTGAATAATTCATTTTTTAAAATCAATTTACCTCTCTCTGCAACGCTGAAAATGATACTGCCCCATGGGAACATCCTAATGAAAGACAAAAGAAAATACCTCTTAACTATAATACACTTTGACAACATAATTAATGTGAATTCACTTTAAAATTAATGTTGAAAACAGAGTCAAGTAAGGAGAAAATTTTCCAATACAAATACTTTGAGCATTAGATTAAAACTTTTAAAAGAAAAATCCAGCCATTGGTGAAGATGGAATGAACCGGACACAAAGCGATCCATCATAATAAACAATAAATTACCAATATAACCACCAGAATTCAAAAATGTTTTTCTTTACTAGAAAGTTAGTGCTTCAAAGTAAGCATTACATATTACTGTTGTAATACAGCCCAAACTTCTGCCAGCTTCAGCAAAAAAATAAGTGTTTTTGAAAAAACAGACCTGAGTGGCCAAGTACAGGCCATAGACATTATTATTATTGATGAGGAATAGCAGCCATCACAACCACATTTATTTTGTGATTAATAGTGACAGTTGGGTACTTTCTGTAATGAACATGTCACAATCCACATTCTGATGCACTGTATTTATTGAACAAGATTGGTTAGGTAGCTCTCATATATAATGGAAACAGGAGTGAATGCTAATGTTCGCAACACTTAAAATTTATCTCTAAACTTGCACTTTTTAGAAGTAGAATAATGCAATATGCAAGATATAAACTGTCTGTGTCTTACTGACAGCAGTAAGATAGTGATGACAAAATTAAAAAGAAATATTTTCTGCTCAGTGTAAGAGATGTGACGTACAATAGCATTGTGATACTCAGGCCCTTAACTTCAGTTTACAGTTTGGTTAGTGCACCTTCAACAGGTTGATGTTACAGTACGCATTGATTTGGTTCCCAGAGATTTGGTTCTTAAAAGGTCCACTCCAGGTACCACAGGAATATTCTAACTTCATAGCATTTGTTCCACGTTTCGCCACATTCCAAATGCAATATGTTGCCAAATAATCATTAAATCTCAGGAAACGTCTCTGCATGAAAAGTATCTCTTCCTAAAGATATTGCAATCTGGCTTGACATTCAAAATCTGTTTCCACATTGTGAACAGCAGCCATTCTACATGCTGTGACTGTGGCACAAGCTCAGAGGGCAAAATCGTGCATTTTGCTAAGTATACTTGAGTTTCAGAGATGCACTAAAAGGAAGATACGGCTCTTCAGAGTCTAATCCAAAACTCATAACCCAATGGAAAAGCTTCTAGAAACTTCCTTGGGCTTTTGTCCAGTACAAATGCATGTACTTTCCTCCATCAGAAATAACCAGGTACTTAGCAGTGAGCACCTTTTTTCTTTCAAATACTGCTAAATTGTATGAAATGACATAAGTAGGCCCCTACTGTTGTGCTAATCTTGCCGTTTTCAGTGGTCATGCTGTCCCTGTGGTGCAAGTGTGCAAATGGCTTGGCTGCTCCCCAAGATTCCAGGTACCGGGTCATGCGGACAGAAGCTCTCATTTTGGCTCCATCAAGAGTATGTCGAGGTCTAATGTGGTGCTGAGGACTTCGCTTCTCTCCCTGGTTGACAGAGAATAAAAAGTGATATCACGCTCTGTGTCCATTACCTTCAGAAGCACTAATGCATCACCTGCTACCACTTATCTGCATGCTTAGGAACTTAAAAATGGAGAGAAGCTAAGAACCCGCAATTGATAATGATATTGCTGGGAAATATCAGAGACTTACTTCTGAAGAGCGGGAAAGACTGGCAATGCAAACATGCATTTGAAGAAATCAGTAATAGCTCTGATCAATATCTTATGGTAGTAAATTATTCAATAAACAGATTAGTGGTCCTGCTCAAAAATAACTAGGACTGGCCACAAAACAGAAGTACTACTAACCTTAGGATTGATTACAAAGTAAGTCTTAACATTATGCTCTTTCAGATATGGGTCCCTCACATCTCCATCCCCATCTTCCACTTTGTAAGCTCCATTCAAATGTGCCAAGGTGACTGAAGTGATGTGAACACGGCTGAAAGTATATTTTAAAAGAATGACAGAATCATGAACACTGATCAAAAGTATAACTGGAAGCTGATCAACCTCTTTTTTACTAGCTTTTTGAAATACTTTTGATGTGTTGCTTACTTCATTTGCAATCTCTGTAATCTCATTTTCAGAAGTTCTAATAGACCTAAATCTAATGGTTTCCATCCACAAAAAGACTCCTTATATTGTAGGAAATGCTATATATCCATTTCTTTAAAGACCATACTAAGAATAATTCAAGGCTTCTTCATGAGGTTTGATGACCAAGGACATGGTACCCACATATGTCTCCACATGAGAACAAAAAATCATGCATACAAAAGCTAACAGAGAAGCCTCTTACCCGGGGACCCCTCCAGCTTCCATGTGATTTGCCAGAGTGACATCATGCGACCACACATCGTACTGCCACTTCTGTAGCCCAATAACTCCACAAAGTACATTTCCAGAGTGCACTCCTACACGCATATTAATATCAACTCCAGTTGCATCTCTCACTTTCCTGTAGTTGAGAAGAAAACTTGTGTCAATATACATAACAAAGCCCTTGCTTTCTTTTAATTTGGCACACAAATTAACAGGAACAATGGTGATACTATCTATTTCTTTTTAGTATTGTCTCCATCTTTTCTGTGATAGGATAATTTTTTATATATTACCTTTTCTATTATCTGCATTTACAAATATCTGTACCAAACATTCATTCCAAAATCGGAAACTCTTTCCCTTATATCCATTTGAAATTATTTGGTAGGACTGAACTATATAGTGGACAAGTTACAGTAGAACCTAAGAAATGTTTTCCTAAAGGCAACCTCCGATTTGTTTTTTAATGCAGCAGCAATCTAATGAAGATTTTGGAGAGCTGGAATTACTGTTACACTAGCTTCTACCTGAAGACCCTAATATCTAGGGTAGGGACAGGCTTTACTCAGATTTGTCTTCCATCAGGTCCCAGTATATTTGGGTGCCTTCTTGCAAATGGTTCTCCAGCAAGAAGAGGGATGAAAAATGCAGTACCTCAGGTTTCTATACAAGCAGTGGCTCATAGAGTTTTTTACGGGTATGGGCTCAGTGTCATTCAGGCTATGAAGAATATAGGCTCAACAGTCTTCCACATGCTTGTTGAGTGCCCTACCCAATAGCTTGTTTCGCAGAAGGTGAAAGACCACCCTCACCAAGGATACTAGATGTAAAGCTTTGAACTTTCCAGTGATGTTAGACAGAGCTGAGGTATCTGTTCATCCCGAATCACAGAAGAGCCCTATACACAAGATACGTATTCATCTTTCCAGAAGAGGTACATCTGAGTCACAGGTGGGTGACTAAAGCCAAACAGCTAGAACATTTTCATCTGTCATATGGGTATCTAACTACATATTTAGTGAGCTACCTAACTAATTCATATGTCTGTAGATGCAGTTCTAAGAAATTGGAAGATCATATTACTCTAGCTTAATTGGATTTATGAATTTAAGCCCCAACTCATGCTGCCCAAATTGTAGCCAGTAAGGAACATGTACACACATCTATCCTGGGAGAATACTGTGTTGATGGAAGCAACAGCTATAGAATAATAAATCCAAATGGTTTCTGCATATGGGTCAGATTCAAAGTTCTAGCAACATCTTCAGTCTCAATGATAGCCATCAGCTCTATGCCTCTGGAATTACAGAATTAAACTAGCCTCTTTTATCTCTTTATTGAAAGGGGATGTAGAACTGAACGGTCTTATTTTGATGGGGCAAATGACACTTCTAATCACACAAGTGCTCTTTTGCTGGAAAATGAAAATAACAGGAAGACTCATGTTGGACATTAGAAAAAAAAAATTCTTCTCAGAAGGAGTGGTGAGGTATTGGAACATGCTGCCTAGAGAGGTGGTGAAGTCACCATCCCTGAAGGCGTTCAAGAAACACAGAGATGGGGCACTGAGGGATATGGCTTAGTGGACATGGTGGTTATGGGTTGACAGCTGTGCTAGATGATCTTAGTAGTCTTTCCAACATCAATGATTCTATGATTTTATGACATATTCTTTTAAACTGTGTTTTGAAATTACTGAAAAGCGAGAACATTTTTTTAAAAACCTCTTTAATCTCTAACAAGTTTTATTGATAACTCTTTTCACTTTGCCATTTTACTCAGCTCTCCTGTAGCTGACACGCTTGAAAATGGACTGCTAGTAAATAACCTTTTCAGGCAGTCTGCAAATGACAAACATGACTTTGCTCTGCACAAGCAATATGATGAAATACAAGCTTAGCACTCCAGATAAAACGTGTTTTACAAATCTGGTCTCCATGGAAGAGGAACGTTTATCCTCCAGGAGAGCTTTCCTAAAGGCTGCCCTGCCATATCCTGCAGAGCACATCACAAAGTCTGCAGTAAAATAAGCTCTCATGAATTAAGGAAGGGAACTTCCAAATTGGTACAACAGCCTCATCGAATACTTTCTTACACTTTCAGTCCTCTAAACTCATTTCACACTATCAAATCAAAGACAACCTTTGAGAATTTTCAACAGAGAATAATGTAAATTAGAGTCACCAGATAGAAAAGCGGATGGAGTACGACAGAAGGAAGTCAGCACATATGTTCAACATATTTTGTCCAAAATATATCATATTACACACTTCCAACAGCATGAGTACTACTATTACTACAACTTCTTGTTCTAGAGGCCACAGAAGTGGCTGCAGTACTTGACATAGTATTTTGAAAGCATCTCAAAACATAGGGTACTTACTGCCTATCTTAACAGTGATTCAATTAGCCTGTGATAATCCAGGAACCAGGTCCATAATCACTGTGGACTACAGCAATTAAGTTAGATCAGAATGTGCTATACAACTAAAATATAATTTTCTAGACTATAAACCTGAACTTACAAGGAGAACCTGATCATCTAGTGCTAGCAATGACCATGTCTGTGAGCAGCTTGAGAAGAACATCATTTTTTTAAAAAAAGTGAAATTATGAAGTGTGATGAACTGAAAGATTTCTCTCTGAGTTCAAGTATTGCTTTGTGATGTGGAAAATTATACTTCCAGTTCTTTGGGAAGGGCAGTTATGGCTTTGTACTGTTTTTCTATTTGCCTGCAACCTTCCACATTTTTTTCTTAAAAAGTAGAAAAGGAACATAAATTCCAAGTGAATGCTTTTAACACGCACCTATCACACAGTTCCTGGATCTTTTGAAATGCGAACCAAATAGCTCTCATTTTCACTTAAAGGTTGGGAAAAAGAGAAGGTAAGACACAGTAAAGATGTCAAACCAATGACTATGGTGTCAGAATTTAGGGACAGACTCTCTTTTAACTCTAGTGAAGGGATGTCAGCTTTAATTCCTAATATGCTAGAGAAGGATTTCATTATAATAATGCTGCTCTTTGTACCTAAAAAAAAAAAAGAGAGAAAACATCCAGTGAAAGCAACAGAGGGAACAATCCAATCTGCAGTTTTAATGCTAGCCAAGAAGAAGTACTGAAAGTGCCATAAAAATACATTTCTTTGGACACAGTGTAAGGTACAACCATAACTGAATGAAGAAAAATAATTTTAGAAAATGCAGCAACCTAATTTCTTTCCTTTACTGAGGCTATTTTCACAAAAGATCCCTAAAGCAAGGAGATGTACATCCTCGTTTAAAGAGATACCACACCTTTTCAGTGAAAAACTGAAAGAGAACAAAAAGACAACTTCAATTAACCAACAAACTCATTCAGAAATTCTACTGGACTGCATCACAAGACTAGGCAACTGAAAGAAAAAAAATCCTCTTGAGGCTATAAGCACAAACACAGAGGTTTGTGCAGTACATAAGGATCAGAAAAATCATTTTTGTAGGCCTGTTTAGTTAATCACTGAGACAACCCTGCTCAGTGTATCTTTCCACTTCATGATAAGGTGCAAACCACACGTATACATCATAACTTTTAAAACCAAAATCAAATTGGTACAAAAAACAAATCTAATAGGTGACTACCAAATACCCAGACCTCCACATGATATATATTTTTTCAAAGTAAAGGTCAACAAGATATACTACAATTTTCATCAAAGAAAACCACTTTCCAGTAGAAAAAATATTTTTGCCATGAATAAATTTGCTATAAGCAAGCACTTTCAGTATTCTAACTCCTAACAGATAAAAACTTCAGGTATGAATTATACACAATGAATTTTCTCAATTTGGTTTGAAAATAAAAGTGGAAGATTTTTTTATTGTCTTTTCCTCTCAAAAGGTTTTCTAAATAAGATAGCAGAATCAGACCCTTGCTTAACAAATTATCTGTAATACACGGATCTTAAGATTTTGGATTGGCAGATATAGGACCCTTCAGCATGATGTGCAGTCATCCAAAGTTTAGGTACCTTCATGCTGATATGTGTCCAACTTCAGTGGAAGAACTCATCAAAGGCAGGTAGCTTACATGAGAATTATTTCTGTGCTGCACTGAGTTGAGGTACCAGCCAGGAGAGGTACAGGGGAGTAAAGCTGTCCTCTTGCATAACGTCTCAGAAGTACCACTATCTTCAGAACTGCCTGTAATCTGTTCTCAATCTATTCCTCAGTAGAAAGCTAGGGTATTCCTCAAACATGTCTGGAGCTGTATCCTCAGATGACCTACAGTGGTGACCTAACAACTATAAACATTTTTCCTATTTCACAATCGCATCAAGCCTCCTGTAGTTACCTGAGTTGAAATTAGTTGCAATTGCTATTTCAAAAGAAATCACATTATGATTCTCACATACTTTGTTCCAAGACAGAACAAGTGCAACAATTATGGGAAAGAAGTAAGGGACAACTATAGGAACCCACAAATCCAAAGTACTGTTGAAAAGGGCAGAATTCTAAATGGTGTCTTAAAGCATTAACTGAATATATATACATATATATATATATGGAAAGCCTTCTCCTAAAAAAATTAATTACAGAAAAGTTGAAACTAAACCTAAACCTCACGTCTAGTAAGACATGCACATCTTATTGCTTGTATAACAAAATAGAAGGTATGCTTCTCAGCCCAAGGACCAGAAACTTGTTAGAGACATTTTTACCATGCATGTTCAATATCACTTTGCAGGCTAAGACCTTGAGGCATCTTAATAACATTTTTTTCTGTAGAGTGATAACCAATCCTGAACAGCACAATTCCAAACGTACAAACCAGGAGCTCAGGCCTTGAACAGGGCCATTTGACTAAAAGGTGGATGGCAGCATAATGACAGTAAAAAGCAGGGCTTCCCAAATAAGTGATGTTTATATTTACCACCTCATCATCACAGAATCACAGACTAGTTCAGGTCAGAAAGAACCTCTGGAGACTGTCTAGTCCAAACCCTGCTCAAAACAAGTCCAATTAGAGCAAGTTGGTTGGGGCTGTACCAGCAGGGTTTCAATTATTTTTCCAATAAAGGAATCTCCACAATCTCTCTGGGCAACCTGTTGCAATGCTCAGCAACCTGCAAATTAAATAAGTATTTTCAGAGGTTCAGGAGGAACCTCTTGTGTTCCATTTTGTGCCCACTGCCTCTTTTTCTGACACTGAGTGTCACTGAAAAAGCCTGATCTGTTTCCTTTATATACCTTCCCTTCAAGCCCTTACATGTTTTGATAACTTCCCCCTGAGCCTTCACTTCCGAAGGCTGAATAGTCTTAGCTCTCTCAGTCTCTTTTCATGAGAGATGCTTCAATTTCTTAATCATCTTTGTAGAGCAGTGACAGCATAGACTGGCATAACCCACCATTTTTCTTTGCTGAGGCCAAGATCAAGATTATCATGTCAGAACTTGTACTGAAACATGCCAACTATAGCAGGACTGAACATTCCAACCAGCAGCTACAGGTAGAGGGAGACAAAATTTTTATTGTTGAATACTGTTCATCTAATAAAACCACAACACTTACTTAATGGCTTCACACATGTCCAGTCCCATTTTCACACAATTCTTGGCGTGATTTTGAAGAGATATAGGTAGTCCAGAAACACAGTAATAGCAGTCACCTAGGATTTTAATTCTCATACATTCATTTTCCTGAAGAAAAAAGAAAAATAGATGATCGCTTTCAACTTGAATTACATAAACTGAGTGTTACTGCTAAAAAGACTGACTTAAATGATAATATCAAAACTATTCTGCTTAAGCCCGTTGTAATAGAGAAGGATTTGGCTTGCTAAAAAAGAAACACTGTCAGAGAATTCTGTAGTGCTGATTCCTCCATCTTTTATAGTCTTTAATGGATTAAACCAGAAAGAAAGTCCACTGCAAAACACACATTACACATTAGATTGAGGAACCGAGGTGAAGTATCATATACTATATACATATACTTAATTCATATAAACTGCTTTATTTAAAATATAAAATCAAATCATGAAATACCTTCTGAAACTAGCAATCATAATCTTATTTTTATCTTTTATACTCTCTTTAAGGCAATACAATGTTTTGGAGTTTTTTTTTTTAATAATCAGAGCTGGACATTAGTTTTCAAATTAATTTTAAAAAGTCTGTTTTAGCACAACAGCCAAATACAGCACCAAGTTTGATGTAATGTTTATATTCAAATCTTTTCTTGAGTAATCAAGAAGCTACGGTAAGTAATTAAAATTCCTTTGATCAATATTGTTTCCCTTGTTGTCCGGTCTCCTAAATGCTTTTCCAGAGAAAACTGATGCAAACATTTTTCTGTCTTGAGTTCTTTAATCTTTGTAATGGTCAAAATGCTATTTAAAGGGTTGTTTATCATCCATTAAGCTTTCTAGGGCTCCAGGAACTGTTTATATTGGCCCCATCAGAGAGAGCTTTCTTGGCTTTCACAGATTGTCTCACAGGAAGAAACACACACTAAGATCAGGACCAGATTTTCAATTCACATGCTTCAAGACTAATCAGCCTGTAAAAGCCTAAGAAATTCTTCTTCTCAAGTAAAGAAGAGCACTCAAGATGAAGAAATATTTAAAGATGACTTGGATTTAAATTAAGAATTGAATTAAGAATTAAACTGAGTATTAATTAACAGTAGCAGTCCAGTAGAAACTCACCTTTGCAATTTGATCAAACTTGCCAAACAGCTCATTCAGCATGTGCACCAGTTCCCCTGGTGAGCAGTCACTGGCCAGGCGAGTGAATCCCACAATATCAGCATACAAGATGCTACAACAGAAACAAACAGAAACTTCATTACAGTTTCCTTTTGCAGAATGTGAACTTATCAATAAACAGCAAAAGTTGAAAGTAGGCATTCAGGACGTGGCACTGTCATGCCTGTAATCAAAATGGCCACTGTTACATACAGCAATAACTATACCTGTATTTATAGGCATATCTGCATTTACCTTTATAAACATTACAACTGTAGGAGATACATACCTATATTTATCTTAATAGGTATTATCTTCTTATGTATGTCTATATTAATAGGCATTTATAGGCATTCTATATGTATATGTATTATGCTGCATTCAAAAATAAAAATCTTTTTCTGACTCACTAACTGACAATGTAATAATAGAAATAATATCAATAAGCAGGTTTGTTATCAGTATTGTTTAATAACTTTATCATTGTAGACTTTTTTTTGTCAAGATTTACTATCAGTAATTTACATCATGGAAATCTTGGTTCAGTTAATAGACTATTAAACTAAAGCTCAACTGTTAAAGTAGTCAAATCATACATAATGTTTCTGCTCACCAAGAAAAACCGATCAATTCATAGAAATGAAACAGTATTTTTGCTTACAACTGAAAAGGAACTTTCTCCGACATCCTGCAACATCTGCTTAAAAAATGTAGTTTCTGTGACTGTCATTCAATGACCTTGCTCAGTCAAAAAAACCACACACACAAAAAAACCAAACAAGTAAAAACATGTATAAATACAATGGAAAACTTGAAAGAAATGGTTAATTTTTTCATCTATCTCAGTGTGTTGCTTTTTTGTGTCTTCAGCAAAGAAGCCATCATTTTTTTTTTAACTTCTAGAAACTCATAATCAATAAGTAATTAGATTTGTCAGCTGAATATTTTATCTTTAGATATTATGTAAAGTATGTATATGATACAGCAGTTTCTATTTACATTATTTATAACCTGACAAATTGCTCTAGTTAGGAAAATTGCTATTTTGGAGTAATATAAGTCACAAACCACAATTTCAACTAAAATAAATAATGGCAGGATTTGGTACTTTAAGCTGAATAATTAAGACATTATGAGGAAAGCCTGTTTATGCTTTTACTAAGCATCCATCTTCTAAACAAACCTTCTTTGCATTATCACTTTGGCTGTTCTGGAACATGCAGCTGTCAGCATCTAATAAATTAAAATACGCTGGATACTGAACATTAAGTTGTTGAAAAATACATTAAAACAATCATTTTCTTAGTTACTCAATATTTTTTCCTCTTTTTAACATTGTAACAAATTTTATTCCAGTGCAATACCTTACATTGGTGTGCCGTTTGACATACAAGTTGTGGAAGTTGTTCGTATTTTCCAGCTGACCAGCCTTGGGACCTTGTAACCTCTGAATGATCTCTGCTTTCATTTCCATGGCAATGTGAGCAGGCAGTAAAGAAAGAAGGAGACGCTCCTAAAATTTAAAATGAAACATCCACAATTTCAAGAAGAACAAAATCAGCATGGAAGCAACACTGTGCAAGGCGTTGTTTATCGTGAAGATGCTGCAACAGTTCCATGAGGCTTGCATTTTCCTGATACAGCCTCCAAAATTAATTAGTTTGTTGAAGAACTTGACAGAGATATACACATTTACAAGTACTATCTATTTTTCTTAGGTGTACTTTTAATGCCTATTCATACTTCTAGCAAGTTTTAGACTAAAAAGATAAACTCAGACACAGAACATATAGAAAAAGCTTGACTTTTCTATACCAATACAAAATTATCTATTCTGATACATATTCTCCCCTTACTTTAATTTGGTATTTTCCAAACTGAAGTTTTGAGAAAATATTCTAAAGAATTTGAAAATATTCTAAAGCAAAAAAAAAATTAGCTATATGGAGGAAAAAAAAAAAAAAAGAAAGAAAAGAAACATTTTCTCCCAGTCTTTTCTTGGTATTACACTTAACGATCTTCTTCAGAAGCTCTGCTACCTCAGTACATTTTAATTTTGCCTGTTTTACCCATGACAGCTTTTCCTTGATTTTCTACTTCAGTTGCAAACTGAACTAACTAGAGAATAGACAGAACTCCGCAAAAATACAGATTCAGCTTTGATCATACCCCACCTCAAAACTGAATTTCCCATGGGAATTGTCTATCTTCTGGTAGGGCAGTGGGGAGAGGCTAAACTTGAAGAAGTACAAAAAACAGAATACTGAACAAATGTGGAGTGAGATGGCCCCTGTAAAAGCCCATGATGGAATTAGAGAGAAAAATAGCTGTGCCAGAAAAGAGGACAACCTCAAAATGTGCAAATTCTGCAGGTATTATTCATAGTGATGCATTCTCTGTGGTTCACAACATGTAATTTTGCAGTGTTTGAAGTCCTATCCAAGGGAACCAGAAGCAGTGTAACCATTAATTCACTCTGTCTCGGCTAATTATACTTGTTCAGGTCTAACGGCCTTGAGTAGATCACAGCATTAACAGTGCTATAGCCTCTCTGAAATTTACAGCTCACTTGGCTGTCTATCTCCATAACATGTAATGAAGACCCTCCATTTCCCACAGCATTTGCATAGTTGTGAGCACAACATCAGCATACAAAAGATCTATGGACCCAATCCTGCACATGCTTGGCAAAAAACCCTTCTATTTTAACGAATCAAGATAGAATCTTGCTTCGTTGCTAAGTAGTATTGAACCAATTCTTCCCTCCCCCCCCCACCCCTTTTAATAATTTTAACTTTGCTGAGTTCTAGAAGTAATCTTTATTCACATACACATGGAAAAATCTTTGTATACTAAGTCACGTCACACAAACTTTCACACAGAGGGTGGTGATGCACTGGAACAGGTTGCCCAAGGGGGTTGTGGATGCCCCACCCCTGGAAGCATTCAAGGCCAGGTGGGATGTGGCTCTGGGCAGCCTGGTCTAGTGGTTGGCAACCCTGCACATAGCAAGGAGGTTGAAATTCGATGATCTTTTCAACTCAGGCAATTTTATGATTCCATGAAAGAAGCTGAATCTCAATGACTTCAGAAGACAGTAGCTGGGCTGGTGAGCTAGCCAAAAACAAAATGGTTCAAGATGCACCGTCATCTCTTTTTTCTGCTAAAAGATCGTTAAGAAACCTCTTCTGATCTTGTAACCTCCGATGGCTATAAAAAGTACAGGAGAAGGGTCAAAACCAATTACTATTCAAACTGTATCACTGAATGTTGTGGACAGTGAAATTTCCGCAGAGTGGAACAGTGTGAAGAACACAGTCAATCAAGAACGCTGCTTATGATGGCCTTTTATTTGATAATACATTCTGTACTATTCTCTCAAAAATAAAATCAACACATTAACTGACATACCAGACAATGACTTTGAGAAAAAATGCCTATTTGAGTAGACAGAGAAGCCATTTTTGGAGTTGCAGTACGTGTAATTTTTAATGTAGGTCCAGATGAAGCACTTAAAAGCCTTCAGACTACAAATAACAGCAGTGCACACTTGTGCTGAAAGAGAAACTGCTGTTCTATCACAGTAGTGAAATTCTTCTCAAGAATGTCTTTCACTGAATTATTACCAATATAACTTTACAGCCAGTACATGTGTTTCATGCACGCAAGGCTATTTGACTATCAGTGTTCTCTAGGGCTCACCACTCATATCTCTTGTATCTGACAGCTTTGAGTTCTAGGATCATAAGACCAAGGACATAATCCACACTAAATTCAACATTTTAATACCTGTAAATACTGAAAGCATTAAATGCTACGATCTTTTCTGAGCACGTTCATCTGGATCCCACTACACAGCAAGCAACTAGTCATCATCCCTAGATTGTTTAACTGAGGTTTTTCAGTGATATCTGTCAAGCTGTGACTCCCAAATTCATATACACAAGTAGACTTCCTTTTTAGAATTGTCCCTGACTTACAAGATGATTTTGCCCATCATTCCCACCTACACATCACTTACCTAAAGCTTGATAAACTCTTGCTTGAATAAATCAGTGTATCTGTTAAAGATCACAGCTCTACATCAGTTTTTGCAAAGTAGCAATTAAATGTGCAGTACTTTGCACAATGGTGGTCATGCTGGTCTTATGCCATAAGCAAGAAAAAGTATACTCAAATGCTTGGAACAGAACATTTTCTTAAGTGCTTATTTCACAAATCAAACACTTTTTGGCCCAAGGCAACAGTGCTTTCTCTGCTCACTACTGTATGATTATATAAACTACTAATTTTGATTCATTCATTTGTACAGGACTTCATGGCTTTCAACTCCTCCTTTCACTTAAGTGTAAGTAACTTAAAGAACTTACAGATTTAAAGGCCAAAAAGTACACAGTTCTCCATCTACTCTGATATCCAGAATAACATAGACAACAGAACGTAATCATGGAGAAACTGAAGTACTCTGATAGGGCTCTCTTTCTCCCTCTCTCTCTCTCTGCATATACAGACTACATATATATTATGTATGTGTTTACACTGTATATAAATGATATATGTGTAGATCAAATAAGTAGTATAGGGACATTTTCATCCTATATATACCAACACAGAGATATTTTTATCTCTTATAGTGTCATTTGGGGCAGTGAATACAGCTTCACTTTTCTGTAGCCTAGATCACGTTATCGAATTGACGTAGCATATGTCACAAGGTAGGTCAGTAAGTCAGCAGTGAGAGTTCTAGAAGTAATCAGCCATCCAGCTTCACAACAAAGTTTACAAGTAAACAAGGATAAATGCAAATTTTTGGTTGCCCTTGAAATGTATCAAGAAATAATCTACAAGAAAGGAAGTCACTGATTCTTTATCACACAATGACAGATCTGCCATTTGGCTGATGAAGCTAAGGATCAACAGGATGCTTACTTGGCAAATTATGGTTCTGTCTTCTAACTTCCATGAAGTCTTTCCAATATACCTACTAGGATAAACACCTATAACACATTTCTTTATTAAAGCTGACTCAAACTCCTAACTGGAAAAGAAGATTAAGTTTCAACAAGTAGGAGATACTATTGCCTTAAATTCAGTCTATTAGTAACTTCCACCAGCCTTATCACCTTTGCACTGAGACCAATACATCACGTTTTACTTACATGCACTAAGGAAGGTATTTAATCTCAATTACAGAGATACCAAGAGATGTGGAATCCATCAATTCCTTAGCCATCTGTTCTACCGCTTGATTAGATGAACTTCTAAGAATTGTTTGAAACGTGTTCTGTATTTCTTATTTCTTAATCTTGTTCCCATTGCAGCTTTCTCAGATGAAAATTACATTTTTCTTATAAAGAAGCTAAACACTGATCAGATAACTTCATTTTCTTTTTGAACAAGTAAACAGACTTAGCCTCTTAAGTATCCTGCCACTATTTTCTACAGTTTCTTCTCTAAATCCTCTACAATCTTCACACATTTTCTGAAAGTTCATTTAACACAACTTTCATGCAGTGTTCCAGTACACAAATACATTAATGTACACAACCTGTTCTCCCACTCCCCTCAAGACATTTGTGACTTACACTACACAACTCTCTGCTGTAACACTGCTGGAGTTCCCTGTCTACTAAGGCTGCAAAATATTTTTCAAAGTTGCAACTTTCCAATTTTCTAGCTAAGACTTACACTCATTGCTTTAAGAATATTGACCATTCAGATAGCTACTTGACAAATAAAATTCTAAAGTATTCTGTATTACTGTTCTGACTAACAACCCAGAATTTGGCTTTTCTGCAACAATTACTGTCTGTGATTATTTCTGTATGTATCTCTTAGATAAGTAATAAAAAAATGCAGAATAGCATCAAGAATGAGAATTGGTTCTTGCAGGACACTACCCAAAAACCATTTCATTGAATCTCTCCACTGACAATTTCCAGTTACCCCATTCAAAACCCACTAGATTGTGATTCTTATGATGGATAGCAGTGGCAGGTTTTTTTTAATGAGCATGTTCAACACCTTTACATCAAACATCTTACTGAAATCTATTAATTTTGGAAAGTTATTTAAAACAATCCTTTATTTCTCATTGAAAACATTTTTATTTGACTTAATTTCCTGCTAAAATATATCCTCTCATTCATTTCAAATACAAAATCATCCTAGCAGTCTATTATTTCATATTGATTATTTTTATTCTTCCTATCTAGCTGCAGTCCATCTCTTTGTAAGGATAGGTTTTTTGTTGTTGTTTGAAAGCATTCAAAGAAAACAAACAAACTGTTCTCAGCCTTAAAAAAAGCAGGAAAGGATTATTTCCATATATCACAACCTCTGAAATACAGAAACAGTTTTTACGTTTCTAACTTCTACTTTTCCCGTCACTTGCCATTAATACAGACTTTAAGTCAAAGGTGACATTGCTTCTGATGACAGAATTATGAATATGAATCTATTCATTAACAGCCTCCTAAATGGCTCTGTGTTGCTAACAACATTCATCTATGTATTTTTTCCCCTCTAGTGAAAAAGGATTCTTTTTCAAATTCTTGAGCATGGCAACATAAAACTCTCTTTCTTCATGATCCTGTAGGGGACACTTCAGGGCTGATGACACCAGAAACTAGAAAATTAAACCCTGAAAACTTAAACACACGAGTTGAATGAGAGCATTGTCCCCTTGCTCCTCTTTACTTCACCTGCCAAGGATCACAAATTCCCACAAGGTTATTTTTACATAAGGAGAATGACAGGAGTCTGGGAGCTGAATGTCTTTGCTGCTCCAGCCAAAAGGAAGCGAGGCATGCAGGGTGTCAAGAGGACTGGGCCCTAACTGAGAGCCCATGGCTGGGTGAGCGTGGCAACCCTGGGGGGGGGGGGGGAGTGCTGAGGGGCCCGATCCCCAGGCCAGTCCATGGTGAAGGAACACGTCCATGAGGGAACCATGAACAGGTCCGGGCCTTAGAGCAGGGGAAGGCACATAGTGATCTACAGGAAGGTACTACACAGTGGTGACAAGGTCACCTCGTGAAGCCAGTTGCAGGTCAGGGGTTTGGCAGGGGCTGGAAGAAGAGGCACATAAACAGTGACAATGTACCCTGGGATCTTCTCCCCAGAGCCATTGTGAGAAACTGGCCCAGGGGCAGTGCAGGGAGGGCAGCCAGCTCTGACTTCCCAGCCAAGCCTCCAGAAGAGAGTGCAGAGAATAATATTTCAAAGGCAAAACACCTGCAGCAGGGCATATTCACTCAGCAAGAGCAGAACTCAATACAACCAACCAAGCCTTTTGTTAGGAAAAGGCATATTGATTTTCACGCTAAATGTGTACCATTCTGCACGCTCAATGAGTCCAGACCATTTGTTGCTGAATAGCTCTGTGTATAGACACAGAGATGTTGTTAACATCTCAGTTGGTCACTCCCATCTTCACATACCACTAAAGCTATCTGAAAGCACCACTTTTCTGCAACAGTTTCAGTGGATGGATCTGAAACCTCATTTAAATGCATAAGCTCACCACGTATTTGGCAAAGACAAATTCCTTCAAGGAACTCAAGGGATGCTTAATGTTTATGCATAAATTATCCTTTGCATATGCTGGCTGTCTATGACTAATTTTGCAAATGAGGATCACTACGTCTTCAGAATACATGCATATCTGCTGCTGCTTACTGTTCCAAGTCAGTAAACAGTAAAACAATAGAGTAAAAACAGAAAATAAGGACATTCATAGCCACAGCTGCTGAATTAATTGACATGATTTCAAGGTTAGGTTCAGTCTGATTCTGTTAAGTCTTGCTTTAAGGTCTATGAATCTCAAGGCTACTGCTGAATGGCCAGAAGGAGCATTCTGCAAATTGTGTTTGATAAGATTAACAGTCGTTACTATGTCAGTCTTAAACAATGGTGAAGTACTACAAAGCTGGCATAAGCACGATACAGAACACATACTGAGTCTAGCCTCACCTAAATTCACACATTTGCATTTCAGTAAGGAATACCGTATCTTATACGCATTCTCTGTGCAATCCAAGACACAAAAAGCCACTGAAAACTCAGAGCAAGAACGACCTTCATTTCTTTGTGCATATATATTAAGTATCTCTCATCATACACCCTCTAAAACTGATATGTTTGTAAGGAGGTACTTATATTAAATGAAGTATGCTCAGCTGCCAACAGCAATTTCATTTAGGTTATCAATCAAATGCCAAGAGAAGTGAAATGTCTTCTACAGACACCAGGCCAACCCACTGATGTGCAAGGCATTATATATTTGGCTCTTTCCTTATCAAGTCGCTTTCTTAATGTAGGAAGTACATACACTAAATATATATAGTTTCATTTTCTTAACCTAGCAGCCAAGCGGACTAGTCAAGAAAGAGCATGTGTCAGAAGCTGCACAGGTAGGTAAGTACAAGAGCCTACCACAGTAAGCTGGCATGCTCACATGGAAAAGTCATAGGCACAGAGGCTTACAGTGCAATAAGCCAAAGTAGCTGCTGAAGATTACTTTTTTACTCCATGAGGTTTATTAACACTGACAGGTCTGGAAGTCTTCAGCTAGGGACTTTAAGTGATACAGTGAAAAAATTTCTACAAATGGTTGTCAACAACATATTAGTACCAAATATCATTAACTGCTCATGTTTTCATTTACCTTTTTCAAATAAAATCACAACAGTTGAAATATTTAAGCTGTTTTGTTTCTTCCCCTTTTGTTTAGACGATTATGCACTAACTCTAAATACATTTTATTTAACATTTTGATGAAAAGATTTTTATGGATTTTTCATTAGAAATGAGAAAGTTCTCTCTTTACCTCTATTTGTATTTTTTCCAAATAATCTCTCAGATGTCAAAAAACATTCTAGAGTACTGCTTGTGAGATGTATATATGGCCAGTTCCCCAGAGCAGAGGTCTCCAGCTGCCCAGTTTACGGTCAAACCTGGCTGCTGAAAGCACCTAGTCCAAAGCAAAAGTATTTCTATAGCACATAAATAGCAGATTGATACCTGCAGAACAGTAACACAGTAAGACCTCTTCGGTCTTCTAGTTAGCATGAAATGGGTGATTTTCTCAGACTGCTCAAGAGAATGCTTTAACTGCCTGCTTGCAGAATACCAATTGCACATGGAAGACTGAACTTCTGTCTTCAGTGATATAACTATCCAATATTTATTGGATACTATACAGATACCACACATTTGTGTGATCAAACATTTATCACCACAGAAAAGGATGAAAACAAAGGATCAGTCACCCAACTATGCCTACTGTGGGCTCATAAATACACCAAAATGGGTCAGACAAGCAGTAAGAAACAGAGCCAGACAGCAATGAAAATGAACAACAACAAAAAAAAAAACCTCAGTATTTTCACTAGATTCATCAGAAGTAGAGGCAGGTAATAATAAGCCTATAGAATCACTTTTTTTTTTTTTTTTTTTAATGGAGGGAAAACGTAATTCCAGCAGTAATTATTTCAAGAAACATACGGCATTCAAATATAAATGAAAAGTAAGCCTACAGTAAAATCTGTTCTAGTGAAACAGGGATTATAAATTTCAGTGATGTAAGCAGTATATTTTAACACTTCTTACAGAGCAACAGTAAGCATCACTTCATTCAAGGCTCACTTCCTAACCTCCAAGAACAAAAAGCTGACTCACCCTAAGAAGAAATCAGAGAACAGTATACTCTGTTACTGCACTTATAAATCAGACCTTCTGTTACAACTGTCTAAAGAAAAGGCAACAATAATGATTACATCTGTAAGCTGGGAAATAAAGTTTCTATTTCATTTATTGACTTAATTTATATCCCATGTAAGTCTCCCAGCTGATCTTTTAGAATTGTATTTGCTACTCACTAAATAAAGTTTTAAATGAAAAACCATGTTCCCACTAGAAAATGAACATGAAAAAAAAGAAATCATTGTATTCTGATGAACTTTAGGTACATGATAAACATGCAACCTGTGGCCCGGCACAGATCGCCCTGCAGCCACCCCCCATGCCCCACTCCACCACAGCAGTGGCTCTTCCTGCCAAGTAGCCCAGCCCAGCCTAGTCCTGTGAGTGCACCCATCACTCAGCATCCTACCTGGGCTGAATCCAGGGCACGGGGCTCAGTGCAGTGCCAACTCAAGTGACAGCAAGTAAGTTTATGGATTTTGATATGTTGACTAAACGCAGTCTTGTGAATGGCAAGAAATACGCAGCTGCACTTACCATCTCAATAAGGGAATTTAATAATAGGTTTCAAGATTGCTGAAAAAATCATCCATTTCTTTTGCTTATTCGTGACTTCATATCAGTCAACAGAAATACATTACCTGCAAGTTTTCAAATGCAATGTGTAGAGTGGCAATCCAAAAAATGATCATGTCTCTTTACCAGACTTTTATAAGCCCTCTCTTATCAGAGAGAAATATCCCTCACTGCACAATTACTCCTTATTCCAGTCATCACTTCTGGCAGTATGTACATTTATGAACAACTCTTTTCAAGGATGAAACACTGAAGGAGTAAAATTAAATCAAAAATCTCTGACAAACACCTTCAGAGCTCAATAAGTATTGCAGCCACAGCCATGGAACCAGCCCAGTGAGTTAGTTTCACAAAAACAAGGTCACATATCCCACGAGTTTCACGGTTTTGTTCCTCTCTTTTTTATGTTTTAATTAAAAAAAAAAAAGAAAGAAAATAAAAATATGTTTTGTCACTTATACACATGATACACATGAACTACATTATATATTTTATAAGGGCTGCTCTGAAAGTAATGCTCTCTATTTTATCACGTTGGCCCACAACATCAGAGGCAGTTGGTGGTATGGCAGTAGAGGTTGAACTTTCCTGCCAATATTCTGTTACATTTTGTTGCTGTATGACAGAAGGCAGCAGAGGGACAGTCAGACAGAATGGTGTCTGATGTGGAAGTAAATGTGTGTCACCAAATTCCACCATGCAAAAATAATGGCACCCACCAACATTCACTGATGCTTGCTCAATGGTTATAGAGATCAAACAGTGGATGTGAGCACACTGAATTGGTGGGTGGTGTGACAATGGGTCACCTCAAGTGCAGACTGTTACAAGCATGGCATGCAGGTTCTTGTTCACTGCTGGTGAACACACATAGTTAGTGACAGTAGCCATAGCAAAACAGTGATCTGTAGCTGAGAATCTGCTCTACCAAATTATGTTATTGTGCTTCTTGTATTGGTTGTTGTTTCCACAAAAATAAATAGGAGGTATTACTTTCAGAGCAACCTTCTTAGATGTGGCCCTAGACAATTCCTCTTCATGCAATGTGGCCCAGGCAAGCCACAAAGTTGGACACACATGATAAACCATTCATGAGCACCGGTTATAAGGTGCTCACTCATTACAGAATTTAAATTCTGTAAGTTATATCAAGGGTTAAAGCTTTCAGGTTACCTTCATTTTATTTTCCAAAAAGCTCCAAGTGACATTTTCAGTATTAGTGCACGTATAATTCCCAAAGTGTTTTATACAGAAGTTTTAGGCATTCAAAGATTTAGAGGGAAAATTCAGACTTAATCCAAAGAAACACTGAGGTAGTAAATGCCTAACTTTCAAGTGCTTTGTCACCTAGGGAAAAGAGTTCCCTAAGAAGTCAGGCACTAAGACCGTGTCCAAAGCACAGAGAAAATCCAAATCCTGAAAATAAGACTGAAAAATTACAGCTGAGAGGCCTCACAAGTGAGAAACAAGCAGAAAGGAGCACTGCCTAAAATTCTACACTCAAAACTATGAGGTAATTAGCTCTGTGATGCAAGAAGGCATCTTTATTTGTTTGGGACACTATTGTGGGCAAAACAGTCTGGAGTCAGGGAATTGTAACTGAATTAATTTATTGCAAACAAAAACAAACCTCCCACTGATGATTAGGGTCAGGAAAAAAAAACATTTATGCAAAAAATACTTACATAAATATCTACCCTCCCTGTTTCCCATTCCCTATTTTCCTTATTCCTGTCGCAAGGTGACACTCAGTTCCGGAAGCTGAGGTGGTATCTGGAATGGTTTCTTTATGCCACTTCATGCTTAATCGCTTCTGCTGCTCTATACTGAATGGTTTCCGATGTCCTTGTCTTCAGGGTCTGTTCTCCAGCATGGACTTTCCATTGGAACAGGGTATAGGTGTCCCCTTTTGGCTGTGGAGGACCTGTGTTTAGAAAGCCCTCTTCCAAGAGACCTCTCTTAATGAGCCTGAGGTCATTTTGGAGGTGGATTCCGTAGAGCCTTTTCAAGTTTCTATGCTTAAAAACGAATTTATTTAGTGGTCACTAAAACTTACACTAGGTTACTTGTCTCTATGCCACTTCAGGTAAATTCCCTAAATCCTGAGTTCCTACACAAAGCCCACTGTATTCTCTTTCATGGCAAGCACAGCCCAGTCAAGATGGTCTCTGTGCATCCTTCAACACACAGAAAGTTTGGCCTCAGTCTGTTGTTCTGCAGAACTAAGTCCAGGCTTGTGCAAAACTAAAAGCCTCCAATGGGTCTAATTCTACTGAATTCCAGGTAATTATTGTTCATTCAAAATCCTGTTTTACATATGGATGCCATGGATTGTGTGTGAATACGAATTTAAAATAGAATAATTCAGTTGCAAGGGAACTTCAAAGACCATCTAGTCCAACTGCTATATATAACTCCTTGAGAGCAGCCCTCCAGAGAACGACTTGGGGATCCTGGTAGATGACAAGTTGGACATGGGCCAGCAGTGTGAGCTTGCCACCTGGAAGACCAACTGTGTTCTGGGCTGCATTAAAAGTGGAACTTGATGATCATTATTGTCCTTTTCAACCCAGGCCATTCTATGATTCTATATATGGACTTGTACACACATGTATATATACACACACACTGTACAAACAATACCAAAGCTGCAGTGATTGATTTAGGCAGCATTATTTCTAATGACAAACATGCCATTGATTAATTAAACCTATTCTATAATCAATACCTAAATAACTTCTAAACTTGAAAGAAATGGTTCGTGAATTCTTTACCAAGAAAGACTTTTTGATAACTTCCAGCACACACAATCAATATAGTCCATTTCTTCCTTTAATTTGATGAATCCTGAAACATTTAAAACATAGGTTAATATACATTACTCATCAGAAAAAAAAAAAAAAGTTGACCATTAGGATATTGTTGCTGTTCAGAAGGAACAGCAGAAGATAATTCTGAAAACAGAAGAAACCAGAAGGTAATTTTGAAGATGCATCCTTTTCCAAGAATAAATATTTGCCAAAATTATACCACGTAATTCACAAGATTGTACCTTATTACTGAGCACTGAAATTTCAACAATACAGGACACTTAATGCTGTGGAGGAACTTAATGCTACAGAGGAACCATAAATCCTGGAACGGGTGGCAGAACAAACATTTAATCTAAAATGCTTATTTTCATATTTGACTCCTGTTCTAGTCTTCTTAGTAAACTTTCATACTGCTCAAAACTTCCTTCTGTATGATATTAGCAAAGATTATAAAATGATGGTGTAACTCTTTTTCAACCTAGCATTGCTTTTCACACGACTTACAATCTTTTTTAAAAATGTCAAAAAAAAAAAAAGAAAGACTTCTCTGTTTTCAGCTACTTGTAGTTTGAAATACTATAAAATATACCCTTTGATTTTTATTACCACTGTTATTAACACTACTGTTATTCATAAGCCTAAAGAACCCAACCTCCTTTTCAGTCAGGCATTAGTGCATGTGCACTGCAACTAACTTCTGAAGAGTAGATCGTCAGCCAAGCATAAAGGTGACAGAATGATTTTCTAGAGACTCAGAAGGGACTTGAGGTTTTTCAGTGCTGGAAATGGTTGGAAGCTGCTGAACTGGAGGAAGGGCTTTCTAGCAGAAGGCTGAAGGAAAGCCTGCCTTGCAAGGATTCAATGAGAAGTTTACTTTCAAGTTTTGATATCTCTATTTCACCAGCAATTCTGATTTTCCTTTTTTTTTTTAAAAAAAAGTATCTGCTGTAAATAATTCCCTTCCTCCTCCCTCCTCCCCCCATTTTTATTTATTTTGAAACTGGCAACTGTTCTGCCTAAGAATTGACATGAGTCATGCACTGCCATATCCAGTGTGACTTAAAGTTTGACTAAACTCTCAATGATCCAAGGAAGGTTAAGCCCTTACAGCTACATGAGTCTTGTAAAGATTGCAGCCCACGCAATAAACAAGTTCTATAAATTACTTGGGGGGGAAAAAAGTTGTTTTATGTTCAGAAAAACCCTGAGAAGCTTTCACTGCCAGAGCTCATCCTTCAGTCTCTAACAACTGCTATTCAAATCATGACACAGCACATACACAAAGCAATTCTTATTTAACATTTAACAGATGAGGTCTGCATTTTATCTGGTTGGTGTGATCTCCAATATTTTCCTGTATCTTTTTTACTCATGAAGTCTCCAAGGAAGCCTGGGTCTCTGGACTGAGACTGGATGCTGAACTACTGACAGCTGCTTGCCATTGCTCCATCCTTCTTTGGTGAACCTACAGCTCTTCCAGCATGGCTACCTTTTGTGTATTTGGGACAGTTAAAGCCATTCATACTGGTCACCTCACATCTTACAGGACATGTTCAAAGTTGATTTTTCTCTCAAAACTAAGAGAAAGATGAAATTTTGATACTGACTGCTGCTAGCTTCAGCTAACTTTCATCATCTGTAAATTCGTATCTGCATTTTTAGATGTTTGTTTCTACTCTCTAATGAAAGCATGGCCCTGGCCCAGGAGGAACTGGAAGACCAGCAATAAATCATGTTACTTCAATATCATGTAGGAGGTTTGACTATGTTAGAAAAAAAAAAAAAAGAAAAATAGCAGTGCCAGCTAGTCAAATAGAAAATACATTAACCTGATGCATCTGTTTGTGAGTTTTTGTTGCTGTTAACGGTCAACAATGAATCACAGAATGGCTTGGCTTGGAAGGGACCTCAAACATCATCAATTTCCAGTCCCCTTGCCACAGGGAGAGTTGCCAAATCGCTAGATCAAGTACTAGATCAGATTGCCTAGGGGGGCTACACCAAAGGTTGGGGCTCAAGCTATACTGCATAATATAGTAGTAAGCACAGGTGCTATTTTCAAGCTAAAAACATTTTTATGAAGAAGGGAAAATGCCTGCCTTTGAATTTACAATAACAATTGTATCTACCCTCAGTATCTGTGTTACTCCATAAACATATCTGGCCTCTACGAAGCAAGAAACAAAACAGCAATTTTGAACCTCATGAATTCCAGAGAAATTACTCTTTCAGTATTCTTTTCATCTTTTAGAAATTTACATAAACTGCCATCTGCAAAATTGCACCTCAAGATTTATTTTATACACTAAAATCTAAAAATACATAAATCAAATTTATTTCTAGATTTATCTGTAGTAGCATAAAGCCTGCTGTAAAAGCAGACAGATCTCCATGCTGTGGTATACTGCACAGCACTGAAGTGCTTCTGTGAATAATCCTCACCACACTGGTGCTATGTGCTCCAACGGCAATTCTTTGTGCCTAGGACCTGTGCATATTTTATGGTTGATGAATAACTTTCTCATAAATCTTTAGTTTTTTGAGAAAATGCAGAAAACTATTACTTTAAAAATAATCTGAGCATAAACAAAAATTAAAGGAATTTAGAAGGATTTTTTTTTTAATAGTTAGATTTAAATTTTCTGAGAGGCAAACTGATCAACTTAAAATGTTTGATCATATGAAGACATTTGGCCTGTCCTCTACTTTCCTCAGGGTACTTTTGAGAGGGATCTTGCATTGCAGAAATGCAGATAGCCCATATCAAGCCCATCACGCTCACCCCCAGTGTCACTGAGGACTTAATAATTCTTAGTCTTTTCTCTACAAATGTTGTCTTGATTCTTCTTCCATGTATCACCCTCACCCAATTACACACTGTTTCTATCTTCTACTCCCACTCGTGTGTCCAAAACAGACATTGGGTTCCTAAGTTTGTAGACCCTTGGTCTACCACGGAACTCTTCTGGTCCTCCTGTCCAGCAGTATTTGGCACAACTCTTGGCAAGCTGCTCACGCAACAGCATTTCAGCTGTTTAACTCCTACATTTCTTCAGATCTCTCAGGAGAACTCACAGATACGAAGACTTATTACTGGTTATTTTATTTATTCTATTTATTCCTTGACCTCTTCTCAACTTTCACCTTGGGAGAAATGCTATAAAATGAGTCATAAACATGGGATACTTTTTTGTTTCACAACAAATGCAAAAGAATAAAAAAAGTAATCACTATCTTTATTATGTGGAATCATATGGCCTAAGTACTGAACATGCTTTTACTCTGGAAAAAAAAAAATAATTTCATTTCAGTACAGTTGAAAACATACTTCCTCATTCCTTCTAAGCATTGCTGCTAAACTAACATTGAAATATTTCCTTTCAAATATAATTTCATTTTCCCAGGAGATCAAAAATTAATTATTTCTTTAAAATGTTTACAGATTACACATTTCAAGAGAACTTCGAGTGTTCCTGCAGTCATTTAAAATTACTGTTATCAATCTGCATTCATAAAAACATGGATTACATGGAATGCTTTTCTCTGCCTTTTTTTGTTTTCTTTTTCCTCCTCTGTGCTTGACAGCACAAACCTGGTCTAGAACCAATAAATTAATACTTTACTTTCAAAGGTGGTGTTAAAGTAGCTTTCTTAGGTTTGATTATGAACATTTTAATACATTTACAAGGAGACAATGCAGGTAAGCTGCAGAACACAGCTTAGTCCCTTAAGACTTTTACTGTTTTTACATTTAAATACATATCAAAAAGCACCCAACATGACTTACAAACACGTCATTTAAGCATGATCAGAAGCACCTTTGTGAACTAGTGCCTAACTTCAAATGTCTGCAGTTTATTAAGTACTGAATATCAATTTGCAAGTTGAAAGCGTGAAGACAAAAGAATGCCTTAAAACTGTATTTTTTACACTTTTTAAAGTTGATACCAATAGCATGAAATCTAAACAAAATCAAAGTAGGTTAACTAAAACATACCATATCACTCTTACTTTCTGCTGTAATTCATTGCAACCATACTCTAAGATAGACCAATAAATCATTTTATTCCAAGGATCCAGTGCATTCAACAGTGGATGCTATGTAACTTTCAAATTCAAGTTATTCTATACCAGCGTCTACCTCCTTTGAAAAAAGCAATTAACCCCACACCACAGCTGCAGATTTCAAAGGCTAAAATAATACTTTCTGAATGAAGAAACTTACTAATTAAGTTTATACTACAGGCATAGGTATTGCCCCACATAGAGCCACGGGAAACAAGACAGATGGGAACTTGTGGCGATGGGGACAGAATGGCAAGGCTGAGCCAGTTTTACCAGAGACCGATGGGTACCGTTGGGCCATGGCAGCCCTTCCAGTTTGGGAATTTGCTCACCAGTGCATCTCTCATTGAAGAGTAAACAACCCCGCATCCGTGCTAACGCAGGCAGTGACTCAGAAGCAGCTGTCACAGCGCTCACTTTGCAGCTGATGCCTGAATGTTCCCAACACCACATCTACCTCACAAAATAAAAGCCTTTTCAGAGGGCAATGGAATAATTTGTTTAAATATGTGGGCTTTTCAGACTAAGAGAGTGAGTCATTCATTAAAGTTAGGCTAAGCACCTGATCAGCTCAAACACATATTTCCATGGAATGAAGCCCTTGCATCACATCATACTAGTAATTTTATTTTCCTTGCTTCCTTTAAAAAAAAATGCATCTTATTATCCTCCCATATTGCCAAGTTAAAATTCCAGCATCATTTCATATGAACAGCAGTACTGAGGAACTGCAAGTGATGAGCATTTCAGAAGTAACAACTTGTCAACAAAGGCTACATCTTCCAAAGCTACACTATTCACTGTTTCTTCTCCTCAAACAAATACATGTCCCATAGCAGGTAAATGGACAGCTGTGGTAATTTGGGGAAAATTTATGCAAGAAAGCTTCAGATACTGTGGCTGGAAAGAGAGGAATGCAGTTAATCATTTAAAAGAAGACAGAAGTCTATGGTTACACTCAATAAGAGATGCAAGTGCTTTGGCAAATGTTCTCTCTTCATAACTGGGAGCTATGGAGCTCCTCTCTAACTGCAGGAATTGCAAGATGTTAGACAGTGACTTAAGAAGAGATTCCAGAAGAGAAGGCTGAAAATTATTCCTACTGCTAAATTATTTGAAGAAAGGCTATGAGGACAAAAATGCCAGATAAGCTTGACAGAAGAAAGATGTAGAGATGAGTACCATTAGCTATTTGAGAGAACTCTTGTCAAGTACTTTCAAAGACCAAATAGTGGTCCCTCCTGCCCTTCTGCACACAAAGGTACGTTAATGTGATTATATCTGCAAAGTTCCACTGACTAAGATCAATGCACAATCAACTTGAAGCCTTCTGAAACAGTTTGAGAGATCTCCTATACACTTCTGGGAATAGAGTTACCATTGGGGCATCTAGTGATACCTGTAGAGGAAGAAAACCCTTTGATGCATGCTGTTATGATTTTAGCAGTGATGTCAGTGAAAAAGACCACATTTTAATTCAATTTTTGGTGTTGAAGGGATATTAGATCTCTTTCAGTCTCTGAAGGAAACTCAATCTGTTTTAAGTAGCGGACATGCTGGGGCCACTCCATCATCTCTCCCCATCTGTTTTAAGTTCTCTCTGTCTTCCAAAGCTCTCTGCAGCTCAAAGTTTATTTATTCTGCCTTATTGCCTAAGTAAGGCAATTGAAGTCCTTATCCAACATAGCGTTGGATTTTTCACTTTGTTTCTGAGACTCAGATCTCTTAACTCCTACTGGTAAAAAAAAAAAAAAAAAAACAAACAAAAAAAAAACAATGCTTTATCTGGAAGTCAGCATAAATCACTCCTACAACTAGCACAGGATTATCACATGGCTTCTGCATTTGTGTTGTAATCTGAAAAAGTCATTTACTTCCTCAGAACGGAGGGATGATCAAATTTCCTGCATATACACAAAACTGAAACCTTGGTAAAATGAAGAATTGTCAACAAGCATCCAGCTGACTTGAGAATTTCACAGATTCTACATACAACTGCATTTTAAGGCACTCCAAAACCACGCAGTTCTACTTAAACATAATCAGACCTTTCTGAGCTTCACTTTCTATATACACATCTGCATTCCAGATGTATTGCACATTCATTAAACAAAGGCATCACCATTTCCTTTTCTCTTATGTGCATCTTCACATTTATCAACCAATTTACCTTCAGCCCATCATACCTTTAAAATGCTAATGTATGCTATGCAACAGTATACGTATGCCTTTGACAGGCCAGATAATGATTTAATTGAACAAAAAAATAGAAAGAAATGGTGGTACAATTAGTTACGTGCATAAGTTATACTATATTTATGGCTTTGCACAGACTTGTAATGACTGTCTGTTGGCATTGCAGAGAATCTCTGCACAGAGCTTGTACAAAAGCATTAACAACAATAATTAATTGCATTTTATATGCAAAAAATAATGGAAAATCAGCTAACAGTAATATGTTATTCATATGCTAATGATTCTAAATTGGGTTAGGACATATCATTTGTTTCTCAAAATTACTGAAGATGCATACATTAATTTACAAAAAACTCCAGAAAATGCATTTGGGGAAGAAAAAGTAGCTCTACAGTTTACACAAAACTATGAAAATGGACAGTAAGTCTATCACAAGACACCCTCAAGAGAATCAATAACATTGAATTAGAAAAACAGATATTAACAGAGCAAAAGATTGTAATCTTTCACACACAAAAAATGTGAAAAAACAGAAGCTTTTGATTTTGTTGAAATTATCTTGTTAGTACAGTAAAATAGCAGACATCCTTGGATACATTTGCAGACTATCTGCATGTCACAATACCATTCGCAGGCACACCAACACTTCCATGTTCTATTTTTGTAACTGCTGTCACAAACATACTCGTTTTCCCTATGATACCAGAAAACAAGTGTTCAGTTTTAACATACAGTGACTATGTACATTTTAAAATAACCTGGAAGAGAATCTTGAAAGGAAAGAAGACTACCAGTAAATATACAAAGAAAATGGAGCTGTTATTTAAAAAATTCATTATTCATGGATAGATAGGTCCAGCAGCCTCTAAATTACAAAATACAGACGATGAGTTACTCTTTGGGAGTAAACCTATTTACTGCAATTGCATTTTTAAAGAGTGTTATCAGCATGGATCTCATTACAGCTGTACATAATCCCTGTAAGTACTAGGTTTACTTTTCTTTTTTCTTTTTTTTTTTTTTGCTGCTTTAATTATGAAATTAAATATAACCCCAGTTGTTGTTGCAACATATCAGTTCTGGGCTGCCCAAAGGGATTCCCTTAGATGTTTAAAAAGCATTACTGAATTCATTTGTGACTGACCAGAAGTGATACATAAAGCAAAGGGAATTTAACAAAGCCATATTATTCACAAATTTTCCCTCAGACCTCCCATATTCTGAATATCACAGTACTCAGTACAGCACAGAGTTGGGATGGAAAGCAAATATCAGTACCTACTCTAACAAGAGTATTTCTCTTGAAGGATCACATACTCTGCTGGGTAAAGGCAATTTTCCAAAACTACCACTCTCCACAAACATGGAAAACAGACAAAAGCATAAAACTTAACATGAGCCAGCAGTGTGCTCTTGCAGCTCGGAAAGCAAATGGTATCCTGGGCTCCATCATGAGAGGGGTGGCCAGCAGGGACAGGGAGGCGATTGTCCCTCTCTACTCTGTTCTTGTGAGGCCCCATCTGGAGTACTGTGTCCAGGTACGGAGAAAGAGCATAGTCAGAGGAGGAAGAGGTGAAGCAGATATTCACTGCAGCCCAAGGAGTGCCTTTGCTGGAACAGTGCATAGGCCTGAAGGCCTATGGAGAGCCCATAATGAAATAGAGGAAAACTGAGGAGGAAGGAGCAAGCAGAGACGAACAGCTCCAGACCACATCTCCATGGCCCCATGCCACCTGAGGGATGGAGAGGAGTCAGGAGCAAAGGAGAGAAGCTGAGCCTGGGAAAGCAGGGGCGAAAGATACTGTTTCAATGCTGGCTTTTTCGCTCTTCACTACCCAAAACTATGCTAGATGACAAAAGGTTAGTTTACTTTTTCCTGTGTTTAGCCTCTTTCGCCTGAACGGTAACTGGTAAGCAATCACCCTGTCTTTACCTCAACCCTTCAAAAGCTCAAACTTTCTCATTCCTTCTTTTCCTTATTTTTCTCCACCTGTTCCGCTCGAGCAAGAGAGAATAAGTGAGTGGCTGGGTGGGAGTTCGGCTGGGGGACAAGGCAAACCCACTACAGTATCACACAGTTCGCTAAATACTGCAGGAATCTTCCCTCTCAATGCAGCAAGAATACTTCTGCTTGTCAACCATCCTTAAAGCCTGAAACTTCATTCAGCCGTGTAAAGTCATCAATTGAGTGATTTTCCGCTATCTTCTAAAAGCAGAAAAATAAAAACTGCTGCACAGATTTGGTCCTGTCTTACTGCTTGAGCAGTCATTTGATGAGTGGAAGTGAGAAAGCTGATAATGGCTGAGTTTGAAAACTTCAATGGCAAGGGAGGAAACTTTGAAATAGACTAAACCCCGGATCACTGGATTCCTATTTGAGACTGATTTCATGGGGCATCAAATAAAACTACCCAGACAATGACTTAAACAAAACGAAATAATTTTTTTTAACACCATATGCCATTGAGCTGAAACAGTATGCCACAGGACTTCTGAACACCAGAAATTTACACTGCCTCAAAAAAAAAATAAAAAGAGTAGGCAAACTTACAGGTGGAAAACTTACCAAGCATTTTTAAATGCAACAACATCCATACTGGTTCATTAAGCAACTGACCACACATTTTCTTCTACTGAGACAGACTGTTGAAGAAGTATCATCATATACATGAGTGTATTTTCCACTTCACACACAAACTACTATCAAGCAAGAAAATATTGTGCTAGATGTAATTTCTTTTGTCTCAGAATACCTGTATTTGTACTTTTTATTTCTATCCATCTCTTTTAATCTGCTTTTTTTCTCCTCCCATCAACTCTTACTTCAAGGGATATTTAGAATCCTTTAAACAAATATTATTCTTGTACTAGGAGATTCTCACAGTGGTTTAAAAAAAAAATCCCTATATCATCTTTCTACCTTTTCAGCTTTCAAGATGTCTCCTAGATACTGTTTTATTCAGTTCCCTTACTTTAGCATAGTCCTTTTTTTTTTTTTTTTTTTTAAAGTTAATATTACTGTTGTGTTTTAGGGATCTTTTTTTGTTGTTGTTGCTCTTTTCTTTTAACCTTCCAGAGATGCTCACCTACAACACTCAGGATTAAGTGGAGATCTACATTTTAAAGTCCTCGTGAGATGGCTCTAATCAGATTAGTTAAAAAATAGCAAGGAACTTAATTTAAAAATTTGACCTTTGTAAGGTCTTACATCTGCATTCCTAATTCAGGACATACTGTAACACATAAGAGACCACACTCCACAATGACTTTTCCCCAGCCCATGTAAACGTAGCTAAAGTCTCCTTCCAGTGTTGTGTTTACCATAGTGAAAAATACTTCCACCTCCCTGAGAATAGCTAGGACTTGATTTTAGTATTTGTATTTTAGTGCTTTCAGAAAGTTTATCCTACTTTGCACTATCTAGAAAGTAGTAGCAGGCAGGCTGTTTTTCATTTTTGAGTTTTTTACTAAAGGGCTAGCTGTTAACGGCTATTTAGAAAATGGTAAGCGAAAGAAATACTTGGTAAGTATAGGAGATGCCCTGCTTTCTATAGAGTAAGAGAGGCATGAAAGAAAAATCCAATTTATTGGAAGAGACACGGAAGAAGGAAATTGAATGATATTTTACAGTATAGAATGCATTGAGGGCCTTTTAACAAGAATATCTGACAAAGACTATGGATGCCTCAAACGTCAACGACAGAGGAAAAGGAAAGATTCGTGATACAGTTATTTAGAGAACAGCTTTGAGAATTCAAAGTGATGAATCTGGGAAGAGTCAGCTGCAATTCTTGGCTTCACCAGATTTTGTTACTTCATAAGAAAAAGGAAATCCAAAGCAATGGATATAAATATCAGCGTGAGAGAAAGGCAACAGTTCATTAAAATACACTGTAGTCATGAATACACTGCTGGTAGGAGAAGACTTCTACACAGAAGACAAAGAAGACAGTTGCAACTGAAGCTTTATCTACAGTCAAGGAAGGCGTAAAAGATTACAAAATTGCTGAGACAACATACTTCCTTATAATTTCAGGGTACAAGATTTCAGGGATCTAGCTGGCTTCACAGTAATCAACTCGGATATGGGCATTGCAGCCAACTTGTCTTGGATCAGAGTAATGTCCTACACAGACAGGTAACGTGAATTAAAAATAGTTAAAACACTGAAGTATTTTAAATGATAGTATACATTTGAAATGATGCGCCATGGGTGATTTTCTCACTTCTAGAGTAAAAAAAGTTAAAATACAGCAGACTGATCAGATTTTAGCTGAAACGAGTAGAAAGAACTTGTCTTGGAATGAAAATCTTCTTTTTCATTACATGCTCATATAAGTACATTCTGAGGATATGAAAAATTCTTTGTAGGATGGAGCAGCAACAGACGAGTTAAATAGGGAAGTCAGTTCCAATCCAGCACTGGTGAAGAGCAGAACAGAATTAATTGCTTTATTCTTCCTGTCCTGCAAGAATTGGATTTTCAAACCAACTTATTGCAAAGGTGAAAGGGTAATAGCACATCATTTCAAGGTCTTCTGAAATGTCAAATTGAACTTAACAAAAAACATAGTGTTGCCAAAGCATTTTAACATTACAGAAAATCATCTGGATCAACTGGTAGAAGTATGAAAATACAAAATATCAGAGCTAGAAAATATAGTCTACAAGTCATAATAGAGAAAAACAAGCCTTGTTTGTTCCATTAGAGAAGTAACTGGCAGGAGAAGGGGCAATAATCCTCAAGTGCACAGAATGCTGTAATAACAAGGAAAGGAATGAAGCCTATTCACATCCTCTATGAAATGCACTAGCAATCCTAAAATGCATTATAGGATATTTAAGTTGGATGACTTGGAAAATACTCTCCACATAGTGGAGAAGGTGCAGAGGCTCCACATTTTCAAAAACTAGTTAGACAGATACCTGTAGTATGATACAAGGGTGCTTGCTCCTGCCACCCAAGGAGAAGCATTAAATAACCTCTTCAAATTTGAAACTTTTTTCCCTGCATTTTCAAAAGCATTCTGAGGTTAGATCAAAACCTTCCACTAAATTATATTTTGAAAACAGACCTAATAGGTCTGCTTCTGTTCAGGAAAATTGGTTGAGTATTTTTCATTATACACAAATCTCTAATTTTAAAGGGAGCAAATTAAGTTCACAAATGGGTTTGTACATAAGAGTTGAATGTAAAAGTGGTAAACCATTAAATCTATGCATTTTTGCTTTCTCTCTCGCTTTTCTTTTCACTCTTGCTTTATGATTTTTAATTTCCATCATCAGAAAATACATTAAAGTTGGAGGAGGCCAGAAAGAATTCATCAGTGGTTTTGATAAGGCTTTAGAAGGAAAGGCAGATTTCCACGAAACAAGGAAATCCTTGGAGTGGAAGTTCAGGAGGGTGTTTACTTTCTCTGCTACAGCATTTTTAAAAAGCCATTTTTTTATCATAATGTAAAATTGACTTTCAGTTATGATCATACAAAAAGCTTCAATTCAAACACAGTCTCCTAAAAAGCTCCTTTAGTACTGCATCTGCTACCAACCAGACTTAGAAAAAAGAACAACAGACATTCATTGATGATAAAGAGAATTGTTCACATTATAATTTAGATTTACATAAGCACACAATGTAGCACTGTTAATTAATGTTGTGGTTTAAAATTTAGCACAGTAGCACAGATTGAATGGGTTCCAATTCAGTTAGTTGGCAGATTTCAAAATGCAGCTTACTAAGAAAAACATTTACACTGAGTATTTTGAGTAGCATGTCCAAAATATCACAGGATATCTCATACTGGTTTCTATAAAGCTTTTGATCAGCTGGAAGAATAAATAAATTGAATGTTTCTATCAGCCAACTACTTGCCTCAATGTCCTTATTTCATGAGCATTGCTGTACAGAATTATGCTGTAGGTACCTCAGGTGCTTTGGCCTGTGTGTTTGACAGAAACCTTTCAGTCCAATCAGTAAGAGTTTTGGCATGCCTGCATCATTTGCCCTCTACCACCATACAAACAGAATTTATTCCTCTCAACCTGAACAATTCTTTACTTGAAAGAAAGAGACAAAATATGACAATACAAAACGTAGTTCTGAGAATCAGAAAAGCAGACAGATCATGAATATCTTTCAGGGAACTTCTCATTATTAGTTTATACTTGAGTAATCATCCACATGCACATTACACACAGGACTCTAAGCAATGTATTAAATATCAAAGGGCTGCTTGAAGACAAGCCTGGTGACCTAAGGGAAAATGCTGTTATAATCTCAGTGTCTGAGTACAAACTGCTAAAACTAATGAGCTCTCCAATGGATAGGAAAGGGTTTTCCTTTGTAAAGAAAAAAACAAAGAAATCTTTGAGAAATCACACAGCATGTAAAAAAACCCAGACATTTCCATATCTACTTTGCACTGAGGATGAACGTCACCTAGGAATTACAAGACATCAGGTAAAACTTTACTGTGTTCAGGTTTTAATTCTGCCCTGTAAAATCTAGTATAAATGGGGCTGATTACACTGATCTTCACCTTTTCTACACTTGTGTCTGAATCATAACAAAAAACAGTTTCATGAAGAGGTTGAGCAGGAAACCAGAAGCTACTGCTATAATGATTTTCCTATTACACTAATCAAAATCAAATTTAGATCTCACACAAATCAGATTTTTGTGCAATGAAAAATCCCAAATGAATCTGCTTAGAAAATATCCTGCAGAAAGATGGGAGGAGTTAAGTCTATCATATCTGCAAGTACAATCGTGAAATAACTGTAAATGAAGTTTTCCCGGCTAGACAGTGAACTTACGTTCTTAATTCTTGACGACATTTCTGGAATAAAATGCAGAGCAATTTCCTTAAGAACTACGGAAAAGCTAACAATTCAAGCCAAAAAAAGCACACTGCCACCCACAGAAACTGCATGGACTGAGATGTTTTTCACAAACACTAAGATTAAGCTACTTACGCTATTATGAGGATGTCTATAACACAACTGAGATGTACGGTAGGTTAAAAAAGAGAATAGATGAGGCCTCCAGGTCAACAAAAATCACTGTATAGTTACTCTACATACAATATCCTATAACGCCCACTTTAAGAGAAGAATGTTTTAACGTAGAGAGCTGAAAAAATGGCATAACAAGGAAGGTAAGGAGAAAGGGGTCCAGTTGGACTTAAATAATTTGTAGATAGAAATAAAATGACAATTTAAAAAAAATAGGCAATTAATTATGAGAATAATTAACAATTGAAAACTTTGATCTTGCTGCCAAAAGACGTTCTTCTTAAAAAGAATTACATTTTAGCTATTAATTTTAGTTCTCACAACGAGGCTGACAAAACCACAGGTGGCATGACAAAAAATTAGCATTTGCCTGTCAGCTGTGTAATTCATCACAATTATCAGGGTATCTATGAAAGTGTGGCAATTAGTACCTGTTTAAACCACACATTTCTCTTTAAATGAAAGCAAAGCAGTATGACTCACTGATTTTTCTGAAGATGTTACATGTTATAAATTACTGCAATCAACACATGGAGAAGCAGCTGAAATCTCATCCATTTCCCTGCAAAATAGTAAATGACCTTTTCTCTCTGTAAAGTCCTGAGGTAAGAACAAACATGACAAGCAGGAATGCACTGTCTCTGTTGAGAAGTGCAGGAGACACCTGAGTAAGATACTTGCTAAGCCATTCATTTCAAAATAATGAACATCATGAGTGTCTTTGTATAGATAACTAGACAGCCAATGACGATACCTCTCCCTCTTAACAATGTAACATACATTCCCTTTGGTGAAAGGCACACTTTATAATACTTTATAACATTGCAAGCCTTATTCGTACTCAAGGGATCTCACATAGGACCCACAAATCATTTAGCAGAGCAAAAATCTGAAAATGGTGCAAGACAAGTAGTCTTTTACAATAGTATTTCCCCTACAAATCCAGGTAATTCCTCTGACCCTTGGAAAAAAAACACTAAATGGGAAATATCCCATAGGCAATGGACATCTGGAGTTATTCTGAAAACTGAAAAGATTCAGGCAGAGGGCAAATCAACTACCCATCTGTCTCCAGGACTCAAGCTCAACAGGGATGATGTTCCTAAGCAACTTCTGAAGCAGTCAAGTAGAACAGGCAAAGAACTGAGTACCTCTTCAGCCCGGTCATCAAGCCTGTATGTAGCTATGGGAACACTAGCTTTGCCACTGTTTTGTTATAGTTTTTTTTGTTTGTTTGTTTGTTTGATCTACAAGTCATGGTCATGATGCAAAACTAAAGCACAGTAACTAACTTAGATAAAACATGACTGGAGCGTCTTATTTGTCATCCAATGCAACGCAAAACAAATGCAACCACTTTAATGCATTCCAGATACCTCACAGTACATTTTTTTTTTTGTCACAAATGACAGACACTTGTTCACTTGTTTAGTAATATTACATTGACATACTTCTTGTTACCAGATGCAGAACACACTAATCTTCAGCACCTCCCCTCCTAGCTAAATAACAGAAATCATAATGAAACAACCGTATTGAGATGTCTCCACTACAACTGAAGTGAATGAACAGTATAGTCACAATAAGCAGAGTAAATGCTAGGAATAAATTTACAGTGCATGTAGTGATGCTATTAATAGAGTTAGATTACTTAAAGAAGTGGAAAAATTCTTCTGGGTAATCCAGCAGCTATTCACAGTCACAATGAATGATGGTTAAAGACTCAGTTGTTCTATTACCACTACTGGGAGAATTCTAATTACGCTCTATGATTTCTTTACATGCATTTAAATGCACCTTTTTTGTTGTTGTTGTTTTTACCCCCCAGAGATACTCAGAAATCAAATGTTCTGGAAATTGGAAAGAACTTTGTTCTACTGTAGTCACCACCTGTACAGCAAACCAGTCCCTCAGAATACATTTAGAGAGCACAAGACTTTGCTGTAAAAAACTGAAAAACAGATGGTCTAGTCTCGTTTCACTGGGCTTTGTAAATATACCTCTGGTAAGAAAGCAGTGAAGCAGTGGCAAGCTGGAACTAAACCACAGTACCATTCTGAATACATCTTATTACCAGAATTTGGCCAGCCCAGACCAAATTCTTCAAACTTCTTATAAAAAGCAAAAACAAACAAACAAAAAACCTATTTCAAATAATTTTCCTGTTAGGAATCACACAGGTGTAGAAATCCTGGTAGAAGAGGCAGCAGAATATCACATCCCAACCTCAGCACAAAAAGCTAAACCCATTAGAATAAACAAAGAGTTTGAGCAAAAATACTGCAACTTTATTTCTCCAGCTCCTGAAATGTTGACATCTGAGTTCCAAAATAACTATCTTTAAAGTCCCAACAGCAATAAAATAAAAGAATAATTGCCATTTCAAAATAATTAAACTGTAGTACTGCTATGTACTTGCTCATTTTTCTGACAAACCTAATGAAGCAAAGGTGTATGTGATGCAATTATTTCTGAATTAAATAATTGCAAATTCTCTTCTGCATCATATTAAGGTTACAGAATATAGAAGCATACAATGGAAACTATTATATTGTTATTCTCCTTATCCCCACACTTCTACTAAATCAAGCTTCCTACTCTGTCGTACAATGCTAATGCTGAATTTCACATGATGTTTTACCTCTTTCACACACTGCACTAAACCATAATTGCCTTCATAAAGTCCATTAAATATGTTATAGGGGCCATAAATAGAAATAACAGTACTAAAGGGCTACTGAACAGCTCAGAAGGGGAACTAAGATGGAGAAAGCAGGACATCATCTTACTGACTAAAGTAGGTTTATAAATTCTCATGCATTTTGTCAAGAGTACCTGCAGGACAGATAGATAGCCTCATTGAGAACATAGTGGGGAGGGCAGCTGCAGCTCCAGGTCTGGGACATGAGGAGAAGGCGTCAGCAAGCTGGAGTAAAGTAACTGAGTAAAAAAGCAGATCCCTAATTGCAACAAAAAATTCAGTGGGAAGGGGATCCAAGCCACCAGTATTGATCTCATCCTGATGAAGAACTCGAAACATGGACATGTTTTGGCACCGTTGCTTTCTGCTCCAGTAACACCTGGAATCACTCACTTCAGGACCCCGAGGGAAATATTGTGTGACACCTGAAATCTTGTTTATGGGCAAATAAGAAATAAGTCTGTCCTATCAATCCAAACTCAGTACAAAGCACGCGGCCTGACACTAGCAATGGCAATAATGTATTGCTGGGTACTGCGTCCAGATGTGGAGTCCTCAGTACAGGAGAGACATAGACCTGTTGGAGTACATCCAGAAGAGGGCCACAAACATGATCCAAGGGATGGAATGCTTGTCCTATGAGGACAGGCTGAGAGAGCTGGGGATGGCCTTCAGAGGTCCCTTCCAACTCTAGGGATCGTTATTCTATGATAAAGCTGAGGGCAGTACCAGAGAAAGAGGAGATCCAGAAGGTTTTCCGTATAACAGTTTAAACTGTTTATACTTCTCTCCATCAATTAGACTGTGTTAATTAATGTGGACTGTGACCGTTACTATTATTTTAACTGAAATACAAGTAATTGTTTGTTGTATTTCTGTTAGATTAAGACATTACTTAGAACAGATTCTGAGCTATGTATTTACAATATGATCCCTTTAGCCTACAATAAGAGTTGAGACACAACAACTGCTCCAACTGAATCCTGAAGATCTCTCAGCACCCAGACCCACCACCTCCCTGGCCAACCTTTCCCCATGCTTAACTCTTCTCCTGAGGAGGAAATCCTTCCTTCCAGTCAGGATTTTCCCTGTTGCAAATGGTACCTGTAGCCTCTCATCTGTTCACTCTGTGCCCCTGAGAATAAACTGAGCCCATCTTCTCCATAAACTGCTTCAGGCAGAAGGCTACTGCTAGGTCCTCATCAAGCCTTTCCATCTGTAGCCAAGCATTCCCAGCTCCTCTGAGGTTCTCATCTTCTGTCACAGTCTCCAACTCCCTAATTAATCCTGTAGCCTATCCATTAATCCTGTATACCATAGCCATCTTCCACGTGGCTTGCCATACAGGAATTGGCACTTCCTCACAACAGCCTTTAATTCTGGTAATTAAAAGAAAGGGCTAGCACCTCACCTGTGTGTATGTGTACAAACAGACCTGGAGTAGAAAACGCATTCTAAGATTTAAAAGACCAAAGGTAATTTTTATTTCTCATTTTTCCCCCACTTACTAACCTTGAAGATGCACAAAGAGGGGAAAATCAAAAACAAAACAAAAGAAAAAAAAAACAAACAAGGAAGCCCTCAGAAGACCTATTCTATGTTCACAACAATTTTAATAGCTTACATTTTAAAATGCATTAATTGAACATTCAGGAATCCACATTTTATATATTAGCTCCAAATAACGTATTTAAAATACTTCTTTACTAACAGCCTCAGGTCTCAGAAATGTACGAGGTTTCTCTCATTTAGATTCATTTAAAAACAGTTTTGAAGTATTGCAGTGCTTGTAATGAATGGTATTGCTTCACCATGTTTCAGTGAAAAATTAAAATGCCATTCAATGTTTTAAAATCTCATTCATTTTCATCTGCTACTTGAGCGTTGTTTCTAAAACCATCATTATGCTGCCTCCTTTGTAAAGATAGCATTTTAGGGAACACGCTGAACACCAACCCCTTACAAACATATCTCTGCTGTTGTAAGAATTTCTTAGTCTATGTCTCATAATGCAAAGCACTAGAAGGTAGAGAAAAGAGCAATTATGTTAACTACTTGTCAGAGTTAAGATCTTGCACTCCGTGATAGTGAGTCATTACCCCTACAAACTGTCAGCCAGGCTGCATCAGTGAGACAAACAGTGTTATGAGAGGCTATTTTAAATATATATCTTGAAATAAGGTTGTAAATCTACAGAGGTCAGAATAGTTTCATAATTCTCTTTTATATACATTGAAAAGATAGAGAAGCTGTATAAGAAGCACCAAAGTAGGCATTTAAAATAGTGTCTTTTGCCACAGGAGTAAAACAAATCTCACAATACCAGCAAAACTAAAACCCACAGAAAACCCTACAAAAACTCAGTTCATAAAAAGGCATAGCTCACAATACACAAACATCTAAACATACACATGCGTAGGAGAACAAGCGTTATATAGGGTAAACCCAACCCAAGCCTAAGCAATGCACCTATGCAACAAATCATATGAAAGCGTAAAGGTCCTGAGGGCTCTGATTATCAGCCCTGACCAGTGTAACTTGGGCCTCCAGTCCTGCCTCTTACCCACAGGCCCAGGAGACCCATTTTAGCTCACCCATGGTTCTTCAGCCCCAGCCTGAGTCATGGTGTAGGAAATGGCTGTGGACCCTTGGTTGGCTTTCCAGTTTCACTTTAGACCTGCCTAGCTACTATTGGACCGAACCCTGATCTGTGGATCAACTTGCTTGGCCTCAGTCATGCCACATGACCACAAACTTGCCTGGACTCTTGCTCAACACTGGCTGCCACCATTGGGTGTGCCCAGCTTGTACTGTAGGATGAAGCCCTGGCTGGCGAGGCCTCTGCCCTGCGGTGAGATGTTATCACCCATGGCTTCCCATCCGTTAGGGTGCAGCTATACCTTAACAGAAATACAGAGCAGCATGGGTGCAATATTTCTAATTTACATCTGAATATATATATATGAGCACGCTCCTTTTTCAGCAGATACCACTGTGCACTTGTCTCCCCTGATAACACTGAATGCTGTGTTTCTCTTGAGTTCTTTGTGTAACTGTCAAGCAGTATCCTGATATACTTATCTATTGATACAATCAAAATGGTCTTCACAAAAAGGTTATTCAAAGGCAAAGAAAAGAAAACTGAAAAACAACAGCTACAGACAACATCTGTATGGTCCTACCCTCAAACAAAATAAGCAGAAATTCACAGAGTAATGTGGAATAAGTTGTTTGTCTTCTGAAAGCGATTACAAAAGACATGATGTCAGTGAGTGCAAATTTGATCCGTAGCCCTAAATATTTTGAATCCTACACTCTACGTTTGTGTGAAAGCAGCCTGTGTTGTTTCTCACTGAAGTAAATTAATATTGTGTGTGCATGTGAAAGAGATGTCAAATTAAGGGCTGCACTACAATCTTGCATGGGTTAATAAAGTCTTTGATCAAATTCAATGTTTTTTTAACATGCACCTGCTCCTACTATTTCAGGTACCTGACTCAATTCTCTAAAAACAGTCAGCAATATCGTTGACTTGCTACCTGAATACTAAGAATGGGAATGATCTTTTCTGTCTCTTAATAAAAACAATCTTAAAAAACAGAGACCAAAGTACAACCACTTCTAGACTAAAGTTTGCAGACACAGAAGTACATCACCCTGGAGAAGAGACTCCTTCTCAAATGAATCCTCATTTACCCCTATACATTTAAGTATCTGGCATTCGTAAATATAAAGGCAATGATCTTGTAATGAGATGAAAAGTGCAGCAATGACACCAGAACAGCAAGGTCCAGACTGCAGCAAATGAGGATTTGCTCAAACACAACAGCCAGGAGCAGAGAAATGAAGGAAAGAAGCTGCTTACCTTAAGAAGCCTCAGGTATGCAAGGATCTCCAGCAGGAAACCCTTACATCCAGTGCCTACCCTTAAATGAGGTCTGGGAAGGGGTGGATCCTGGCTCCACCCCTTCCGGTCACTCAGGTGCATACAGCTGAGCCCCCCTGGGTTGGCCCTGCCTTCCCCACCAGGTTCTCAATCACCGTTTCAAGCAGTGACCTAGCATTTTAGCTACACATCTACACCCCCTTGGATTTTTTTATTAGAAAAACAGTGACATGGGTTAAAATACATGTTATGGGGTTGAGGGAATAAATATTAAAGAAATACATGTAAGAAGATCAGATGATCTAGTGGTTCATGAGAGGTAAAAAAAAAAAATCATTAATATTTATTGAATACTTAACTTACTCCAGTTTAACGAGTCATTGACCTATCTATTAATAATGAAAATGCCCAAATCCAGACCTGCAATAGACTGTTTTAAAAGTGTGTAGATGCCTTAACTAATTTGATATGCTTTGTTAGTGAAAAACAATTGCTTCTGCTTTCCATCTTGCTGGATTCTAACATGCAAGAGATACACAACTCCTAGAAAGAACAAAGAGGAAGCGTCCAGCATAGAATTCCAGACATTTTACTTCTCTCTGTTGACAGACTCTCAACCATTTTTATGATACCTTCAGAAGTTCTAGGAAGCCAAAGTGATGTCTCTTCATAAAAGTTAGCAGCATCAAGTAAACAATACACATTTAAACAAACCACCAGCCAGCACTTTTACTCCATCAGTACTGACTTCTACAAGCACCATCCTTACCCTTTTGAGAGCACCAATTGATAGCGTGTCCACTAACACTCCATCCTGATTCCTACTGACACACCAATGCATTTCCTGTTCTTACAGGAAAATGCAATCAATAATGGAAGCCTAAATCTTTACAACTGTGCTCAGGAAGCTAAGAGTTCAGGTCTCTCCTGAGCAAGAGACTTTGATGCCTGCTATGAGTTGTACTGTTTGATTACGGCAGCTGAGCCTGGGCACAGAGGACAACATTAACCTTACTCTACTAAGTTGCTGTGAGTCTAGAAGCAATCACATCATCCTCATGTTTCTGGAGACTGTCCCATCAGAGTGGTACTGCTCCCAAACAAAGGGCATTAGCTGCCCTGCACTCTGCTTACAAGCAGTCTCTCTGGAACTCATTTGGAGATACTCTGACCAATATGCTCAACAGATGGCAAAATGTGTGTTGCATAGTATCAGTTATTAAGCCTAGTGTTTCATTGTACACATCGCATGGAGGCAGAGGTAGAAAATTATATGTTTACAAAACTTCTCATGCAATGGTACCTTATACAGATTTTGAATCTGATCAGTGCCTTTATTTACTGTGAAGTGTTCTCCTAAGGACTACCTTTAATGTCCTGCAGCATCTTCAGCCAGTATATGGCCCAAGCACACAGCAGAATAAGGCTAGTCCTCTGAACACATAACTTCTGTTAAAGTCACAGTATAGACAATTCATTAACCTTTTCTGCTTTACAAAATCTTCATGATGGATCTTAAAGGTAATTTAAAATGGCTGCAGATATTTATGAGATAGATATGACAGTTAAAGTCAGTTTGTTGGTAACGGCTCTCTTTTCTGACCCTTAACAGTTGATAGAAGTTCTAGTCTGGTGACCTTGTGAGCAAAATATACCCATCTTCTTTACTACTTGATGAACTAATTTGTATTTCAAATTTTCTTAAATGAAGCACCTATCTGTCAGGTTGATAGGCACAGTAAAGAACTTGCAAAGAGACAAAGAACTATATAAAGCAATCAGAGAAGCCTTTTATTCAGCTGCTACAGTAAATGACAGATAGTCTCATTATGCAATTCCCCTAGCTCCTCTTAACACACCTGACCCCTGGAACTATATCACATGATTCATCAGTATTGTAGTCTCAAAAACAGTGCAGTAATATCTTCTGGCAATGATTTTACCATACTGGTCTTGGGCGTGAAGAACTAACGATTCCCAAAGCATATATGTGCATAACACTGCTCATCCAATGAAAACAACAGCAAAGACATATAAAAACAGAATCAATATAGCATTTTTAACATTCCCTATACAAAATATTTTCATAAAACAAAGAGAAGAAAATATGTATTTGACAACACAAATAATTATAATGCCTTCTTAGATGCAAACTGCACAAAACCCTGTTCAAAAGATTTTGTATATTTCATGAAATAACTTTCAGTAGGCATTCCTCCACTGGCAAGCCAGATCATAGAGCACTGAGCAGGAAATAGCACAGTAACAGCAAAACAGATCAAACACAGGTATGACCTTACCTGTTGCCGCTTCTCAAATTCTAACTTGATCCGCGATTTGATGCAGTTGCACGTGTCCTGGTATGTCTGCTGCAGTGCCAGCTCCATGAGGTGTTTGTGGTATGCTCCAGCCAAGTTTCCACAGATGAAAATGATTACATTCGCCAATATCTAGGGAGGTTTAAAAAAAAAAAAAAAAAAAAAAAAAACACACAAAAAAGAGCAGTCAGGGAACTTATTCAAATAAATTAGCAGAATATAGTCCTAACCTGATCTGAAAGATCGCTGCAGTTACGTATTTTGCTTTTGTTTGATTCCTAGCAAGGGGTTCACCTTTTAAAAAGCCTTCACATTCAATGGCAAAGCAATTATACCATTTTCATTTAGTACAAAATAAGAACATAAGGAACATTTGGCAATTCTGTGAGGTATATTTTTAACAAAAAAGAAATTCAGTTCATGTTCTACTTCCACTGCTGAACACCAATTAGGTGGGATCTACTGCTGTAAAGTGACAGTTATGGCTCCTAGAAACACCAGCAGCAGCCAAGTGACTGCCATCCTCTTTTGGCAAGACAGTCTTTTGCAGTGCTATAGGATTAAGGAGTAAAAATACAGCATCAACAATCTGGCCTGCATTTTATCTCACCCTGAACCACTATAAGCGTTAGCTATAAACATCAACCTTGCTGAGGATTTACATAGTAAGACATGATATCTTTCTTCCAGAATATACTTCTAGCTGCCTTGTTTGCCTCAAACACAAAACTAAATTTATAGTTTACACTTGAACTTACAACATCAGATGCTCAGTGTGCACAACAACACATGAAAACAAGAATTGTTTTCTTTAAAGCGAGATAAAAGTAGTTTAAATGAAACCTTTATTTTGAATTGGATGGCGAAGAGATGACAGCGCACAGAAGAAAATTTGAACTCAAAACTGTTTTATGTTTGATATCAGTAATATCACAGCACTCTCAACAGATGTAGATTAGTGAACAAAAATTTACGTGAGAGATTGCAGTGGAGGGGAGGTCATGCAAACTGGCAGTCACAGCCACAGCCTCTCTGGGCAGCCTGTGCCAGTGCTCCATCGCTCACACACTCACACGGTACAGTAGTGCTACCCTCCAGTATTCTAGTTTGTGCACACTGCCTCGTGTCCAACCATGGGGCTCCACTGAAAAGAGCCTAGCTCTGTCCTTGTTGCACCTCCCCTTCAGGTATTCACCCCCACTGATACAAACCCCCCAGTTCTCTACTTCAGGCAACAGTCCCCAGCTCTTTCATGCTCTCATAGGATTGCTGCTTCAGTTCCTATTTTGGTATCTCTCTCCATTGGACTCTTTCCAGTATGCCCAGTTCTTTCTCATTCTGGGGGGATCAGAATGGGACAGAGTACTCCAGGTGCAGCATTACAAATCCATATGTACAGATCTGTGTTCAAAAACTGCATGTGCACTTACTAAATGTACCACCCAGATTCATAAAGCTATAGACTATTCAGTGCAAAACTTCAGGAGTATAACCAACTAAAACTAAAAAAAAAAAAAAAATACACTGAGATAGCTAGATGGAAGAGTAAATTATGAGTATCATCTTCGCAGCCATAGAAAAACAGATTACAGTTTTATAACTGAACCAGATGAAGTGAGAAAATAGATGGAAACAAGTGAGTGACAAGCAAGGAAGCTAATTAACCAGGCTTTTCAGATTCTCAGTGGGGTAATACAGCCCACGTGAAGCTCTGTGCATGCTTGCAGTACCTGAATTAGGCTGTTCAAAGCCTCTTGCCATACACACTGGAGATGTAACACGTAAGTGTGTAACTGAATATGTAATAGAAAATGTGTTGAGAACTACCTCGATTCTTGTGGCTAGGCAGAATTCATTCAGAAATGTATCACTAAGGCATTAAAACAAAAAACTCTTCCAAGAAATGGATGAAATGGTTTTTTGCTCAGAGCAACAGATATTTTGTCTGTGTTGCTTGAGCATATATTTCTGTTTCTGCCAGTAAGTTATTGAGTGAAACATAAAGTGGCTATAAAAGGTTTAATGGAAAATAAAAATACTTGCTGAGTACCTCCCTTCTCCTAAATCTTACTTTTTTTTTTTTTTTTTCCCCCTGAGCAGCAGTCCAGTTTCAGCATACGAGCTGGAGATGAGCACCACCTGAGGTTTGCAGTAAAGTCTCACATGCATGCTCCTGGAAGACACAAGTTCAAATTTTTTTGGACCAATGAAAACTTAACTAAGCTTACTGCTTCCGAGTAAAGTATTCTAATCAGTATGCAATCGTATGAAATATTCTTCCTGTTCTTCTGTCAGGCATCTGCTCTGAGAAGAAGATTCCATGCTCTGAATCATCCCTGGACCAAAGCACTTAGAATGAATTTCTAAGTTAAAGTAGCCTTGCCATTTCTCTGAGCTAAAACTCTAAAAATTCTTTTCTCTTCCTGTATATCCCTCCTTTCCTCCAGCAGATCCATGCTGAAAAAGAGATGCTGCGGCCCTTCTGGTAAGAAACTCTGCATTTTGTTATGAGAGCTCTGATCAACTGCGCAGATAAAACAATCATCAAAAGCCTTTATAAAAGAAATTAAAAGGCACCTGAATAGCCTACACAACGTGGTTAAGGCTCCTGTCAAGCTGAGCAAGACTGAGGTGAGGAGAAGATTGTAACACAACAGCAGAAAAAGTAGTGGATGACTTTTAACACACAAAGAGTTCATCTTCTTTATAAACACACTGTATGAAGGAAATCAAGAAACAAAACAACCCCCAGTAATATCCATGAACTACAGAAAGCTTGCACTCCATTTTCTAGATGGAAATACTGAGTCACACAGCAGTCCTACCATCTCTGAACATTCAGCAGAGAGGCAAGTCCACCTCTTGGGCTGCCTGGATCCCTTTAAATATATCTACTAACTGTACACACTGTGGCACTTCCTTCTTAATGCCTAAATACAATGTCTATAGAAGTTGATTTAAATATGAATTAAAAAAGCAAAGAAAAGACCAACAAGGTACCACCAAGAAGTGTCTTCATATACTCCAAGTACCAGCCTGCAACTCTAGTCACTCAAGGATGCCCGATCTACCATCCCTGATCTCTTGTCCTTCCTTGATCTACTAAGAACTGTACACGCTTACAGGCAACAGGGCACTTTCTGAATTGTATTTTTACATTCAAGCAGATGTATTTTTCAGTATCAGCGAATATAAAATGGTCTGATGTCTAGTGCTTAACTAAAAAAATAGATTATATTTAAAAGCAAATGAAGACAAAGTAAAGTAGCTATGACTAATTTCTCAAGAGAGTTGTAAAGTTAACTGAGTTATTTACGAAATGCAGTCTGTCATATAGATTACACTGTAATAGTACGACTTCCTTTTTCTACTGATGAAAGCTGCCTACAAATGCATGTGTATACAAAGAAGTACTACGCAATATAAAGAGTAGAGATTTAAATGGATGCTGAGGAATAGCCAAGGAAGGGTATAATTTATAATGTCTGCATGGAAATTAATGAGAGGCAAAGAATTATTGTATCACTGCACTTCTCTGGCTCTGCAAAGACAAATTGCCTCTGTCCCCATTGGATCTTTCTTTTGATGGACTGTGTGACAAAACAAGTGATGGATGGTGTGACAAAACAAGTTAAGAAACAAGCCTGCTCACTTGGTTTATTTAAGGTTTTAGATTCAGGCAAAATCCAGCTAGAAAGTACACTCTTTACAGTTGAAAGAAACTGAAAAGCAGCACTTAAAAAGGATATGTTTAGCCACAGAGTAAATTCTTAGTTTGCATGGCCACCACACAAAATGCCAAATACCATTATTTTAGTATATGTATCAGAAGGTTCTCCATTTATTGTATACAATATCCTGACTCAGGAAGATCTGGGAAGTAAAAATCATTTCTTTAATGACACTGACATGTTTTAATAATCTGAGGTGTTTAAATCCTCCAATGTTCATGAAAACCACTATAAAAACATGCCATGAATGAACTGAAGAACCAGTAAGCTTCAGTATCCTAAGATCCTTTGTCTATATCATGCAGAACCTCAAGTGCTTTTTTCAGGAGGATCAGTAAGAGTAAAAACAAATTGCAATTTTGCAAGAAACAGCTCATTAGAACAAAAAGCTAAGATTTACTTGAAACTAGAGAGTAAAAAAATTATTAATAATTACATTTTATTCCAGATACCAGCAAAATTCTCTATATTTTTCAACTGCCACCAAAAAAAATAGTAAAAGGCCCCTTTGTGGATGAGCAGAAAGACCTTTTACAAGATAGGAAGTTACAAACTTGTGACTACGTGGCACTGTCTAATTTGTTTGTGTAACCTGCTTCTTAGCTACTGCAATCAGAGCATTGTGGACATCAGCAAGATATTCATTTTCTGTAGTATCTCTGTTATTTGATGTGTTTTTCTTTTTATCATTATTATAGAACTGAGGTTTCTCGTTGCTCCAGGCTGCTTTGTGGAATGACTAGATTTACTTTGTTCAGTTCTGCACATATAGAGAACTGATCTATATGCCAGTGTATATGAAAAGAGATCATAAACTGTAAATTCCCAAATCAAAAAAAGCAAACAACAACAACAACAACAGCAAAAATACACAAAGAATCAGAGTTATGGTCCCTATAGAACACTTTGCTGTAATGCATCATCAATATAATTGACTGATTAATGACCTCATACCTTTAAAATATTAAAATATTTTTTGCTAGGCGGAAACTCATTTTCTTCACTCAGAAGGAGAAAGCCAGCCACTGCACTCCCCTTTCTGCCTCAATGAGGAAAGTTATTTTGTGGTTCCATATGCCTCATGGCTCATTTTATTTCTTTATGACTAAAACTGAACGCATTTGAACATGTGACTGATTGGGGGGAAAAAAAAATCTGCAAACCTACTCTGATGTATATTTAGGTAAAACTAAACATTTTGAAACCAGAATCTGTAAACAATTGCTATTTTCATCCAGAACAAAATGTTAAGTGTTATCCCAGAGAGTCCCATGTCTGGCTTTTAAACAGGCGCGGTCTTCTCCAAGAAATTCATCTCTTTCACTAGTTAATAAAAAACTGAAAATTGCCACACATGTATATGCCCTTACAGGACCAGTGCCAAGTTAGATGTGTAACAAAAGATTTCTCCTCCCTTTTCCACAACAGGACTATTATCATAATCTCCCGCCTGTACTATCTACCAGCCTTTATAAAATTTCTTTATTAAACACATCTCTCTAAACGTCTTCCATTCTGGTCAGTCTTGCAGAAATGATTCAATAGTTTCAAAAGCTGTCAGAGGAAGGATAGACTAATACGAAAGTGAACTGATAATTACTTAAGCCTCATTTCTGTAACAAATGGTGCTACAGATAATGTGTTACATTAGACAACATACTCACTGCAACAAGGCTTCTATCTTCTTTTTGTTTGGAGTACCCCAATTTCTATAGTTTTTGTTCACCTTTCTTATTTTTAGATGCACATAGACAGAATTGTGGTATTTTAACAGCCATTTCTGGTTCTATGATAGAAGTCAGTCTGAGGCAACTAACTTCAGTACAGTACATATATACAGGACTTATTATTATCATTATTATTTTCTTAAAAATGAGAATGCATGCTACGCAATTAAATTTCAATTGAAAAGTTATTCACATATTAACATGTTAAGAAAGAAAGTTATTTTATTAAGTGGGTCACAGAGGTAAGAAGATTTAGTAGCTGATGAAATAAACTAACTCAGCAAATTCAGGACTTTATATCTTGAAAACCACTTAGGGATTATTGAGTTATTTTCAATTATTTACAAACAATTCTCAGTTGTTACTGACAAAATTAAATACATAAAAATACAAAAGTTCAACTCTTCTTGCAATTAAAGCCATCCTGATTCTGTACTCAAGATTAGGAAAAAAAAAAGGGAGAAAAAATAATTATGTATATGCTACATATTTCCAGTTGTCAATATACAATGAAACTAAAATCAATGAAAGTTATTGTTACATAAAAAACCTACAATATCCTTCTATCCTACTGCAAACTGTTGGCAATTAATATATTTGTTTTAAACTAATTAACAGACAAAAGTAATTAAACTTTTTAAAATAGTATTTTATATGATCCCTAAAGGAAATTATGATTCATATAAGACTAGTGTTTTAGGCATTATTTTTCCCTCTCTCACTATTCATAATGAACTGGATAATATTTTTATAAGATACAGTCCTCAAGTACTTGCTGTGCTTGTCTTATGACTAAGGCAAATCTTTATCAACTTCATTTTTCTTTATTTGCAGCCTGTGCCTGGAAACAGTAGGAGTTCCCTATGTACTTTAGGAAGAATAATATGCAAAAGAATTTACATGGAGACGTATAGGTAAAACTGGGGAAAGAGATGAGCTACAGAAATGGATTAAAAACTTAATAATTAGTTTATATTATAAAGTAGACACTGAGAAGCCTTCATGCTGCTGCTTCCAATTCATTCCATTTGTATTTATCTTCACACAAAAGATAACATTTTCTCTACGTCATGTCTCAAAGCTGCAGAAATGTCATTAGTTATGTCAGATTTTCTCTTTCAAAGTCTTTGTATGAAGTACATTGGATATCCTGAATGAAAGTATTCTCTAAATTACATGGTGGGATATACTCTGACTAACATCTGAAAGATCAACACAGTACCTCACTTTCACAGCAGTATTAATGACAACCCCTGTAGAGCAGCATGTGGTTACACATTACAGATGCCTAAAATACCACACAGCATTATAAAGAACAGGCTGCTACTCTTAAAATAGCTGGGAGCAATCATTAAATAAATGCAGGTATTGCCCAGTGAAGAAACAAATTCCATGCTTCCACGCTTATTTGATTCTTTAAATCTACCATTCATCCCTCTCTTCTGTTTCCTATCTTTCAAAGACATATTTATCCAAGCAGTGATCTTTCCTCTTGGCTGCTCAGTTATCTGAAAATTCACGGGCAAGGGATTTTCAAATGTCTTGGAAATCCAAGTAGAGCTATCAATTAAATCAATCTCATTCACATTTGTTGATGCCTCCAAACAGCCTCAAATCTTCTTCAAGTGAAGACCTCCCTTCTTTCAAAATATAAATAATATACTTTCATCTAAACGCTCTTCAAACTCTTTTCTCAACTGCATATTTGGATACAAAAGCATTCTGCAACATCTTTTAAAATATTTCTGTATGGACTAAATGTTTCCATTTTGGCAGATTAACTTCAGTGAGGTAAACAGATTCCAAAATCGATGATAATGCAAGTCGTATCACATGGTATTGAGCAGAATGACTTCCTCTAGCAGTAAAAGCTGCCACAGGAACAGGTGAATTGAAATAGGCCTGTAAGCATTTTGTAGCTAAGCTACTGAGTATCCAACACAAATGCTAATGTAACTGTAATTCAATCTTAAATAGCTTATATATAGTTTATATAATAATTAAAGAAAAAAAAATCAGATTTCCATATCCTCACTTTTCAACATCCTCAAATACATTCACTGCTCATATTTTAATTTCCTCTTTCTTGGGATCAAAAATACTATCTAAAGGTTTTGCTTTGCAAAGCCTTCCATTCCAAGGAATGAATTTTAGAAATCAAATGGCTTTAATATTGTGAACACGAAGACAAAGTACACAAAACTGGTGACAATGTCATTTCCAGGGTAACCTTGTTTAAGATTACCTGCAGCACTGTCCTACCAGTAGGTTTTGCATTTAATGCATTTATTAAAGGTTCATTTACAGTTTGTATACTACTTTTCTAAGCATTTTACAAAAGAGAAGCTGTGTGACTATTACTGAAATTCATCACGACACTTTGCAAAAACTGACAGGCCTCCCTACATACGAAGAAAAGTTACCAGCAATATAAAGAAAAGATTACGATTTCCAGATGATTACAGTCATATTGTTGTTATATTTATTAATTTAAAACTTTGTTATAAATTTTACTGGAATAGTATTGGAACACTATTGATAAAGTAGAAAGAAGCACATGAAAATACAGTCTCTCTCTGTGAATTCAAATAGCAAAGAAATCGCTCTCTGCAGCTTCCTGAGGAGGGGAAGCAGAGGTAAGTGTTGGGTTCTTCTTCTTCAAACAGATGGCAGGATGGGAATGGTAAAAAGCTGTGCCTGGGGAGGGTCAGTCTGGGCGTTAGGGAAAATTTCTGTACTATGAGGGTGGTCAAACACTGGAACAGGCTTCCTAGAGCGGTGGTTGATGCTCCATGTCTCTCAGTGTTCAAGAGACAATTGGACAATGAACTTGGTCAGTAACATGCTTCAATTTTTGGTCAGCCCTGAAGAGATGCAGCAGCTAAACCTGAAGAAGATCCTTTCCAATTGGACTATTCTTTCCGTTATTTCCATGTAAACGTTGTTAACTTCAGCCATAGTTGCAAACACTGTTTCTATATCATTATATTAGACATTATAAATGCTACGTTTCTAAAAACAAGTTTGGGAAAAAAAAAAAAAAAAGCCTACTTCATCTTGAACATACTTCATGAAAGAACAGTTAATACTACTGTGAATAAAACCCCAAAATTCTAAGAAGCAAATAACATATAAAGTACTCATTTATGAATGATGGTTGTTTCACCTTAATCAAAACATCCTGATTAAAAAGCATTAGTCTATCAGTTTGGTAGAAGACGAGACAAAACATCATTTTAGCAAACAGTAAGCTGCTTTGCTACGTATGAAAAGACAAAAACATGTTAGTTGCACAGCCAGCAACTAATGAGCCCAACTGATAACTGTTAGGACACATTGCATTACTTATATTCTGTACGCTTGATATCCCTTATATCCTCTGTATGTTTAATGCCTGAACACAAAGCTGCAAGACCAAAACTCAGAGGTTAAGGCCTCATAAAACTTATTTATTCATTCAAGGACACAAAAATAAACAGTAAAAGAGTAATCATTTATCACACCCAGCATTAATGATAATTCTTCTTGAGCTGCATCACTTGCTCCAGTGCAAGCAATTCTCAATCCTATTATCACACCACTTAGTTCTCCTCTCATGTGTCCTTTGGGATGTCACAGAGAACATGTTGGGATATATGACATCTTGCCTGGGATGCAGTCATGGCCGTAGCTCAGTCAATCACTTCTGTTATGAGGTAAAATAGTGAGAGACATACAAAACACTCTTTTACAGAAGTTTCGAGACAATAACGAGAATAGCTTAGCCTGAATCACACTACTACCATGCTAGGTCCAAACTTAGAAGTGCTCTTACGTAGTTGGCAGCAGTCAACCAGTCAGACCACTGTACAAAAGAACTGCAAGAGCACACCTTGTATATGACACACAATGGTGGTACACTCCTTTCAACAGGGGTATACAAAAAAAAAAAAGAGTGTAGGGAGAAGAGCCATGAGGAATACTTTTCAGTCTGGAAAAAGGACACTGTTTTGGGAAATTTTCAAAGATTTCCACATTCCTGAATAGAGAACAGAAAATACAGGGATTACAGTGGCAACAGTAAACAGTCAAAACATCTAGAAGACATCTATGAAATAACTATACTCCTTGAAACATGTTGCTGAGGAAGCTGACATTTTTATTAACCCTAGGCCCTTTGGAAAAACTTATGGGAGAATAATTGGCCAAATTTTATAAAACACAAAGATGCAACCTCTCATTTTGGAATTGCTAGGAGTTGGGCAAGTAGAAAGAAAGGGATGTTAGACATGTTTTGGAGAGGGCTAGTAGCTACTAGCTGGATTCCAAGAACAGTTTAAACCACAGAATGTATGCAGGCAAATGACATTACTTGGTGTTTGTGATGGATACACAACTATTACATATCAGAAGAGAGGAAGCAAATATTGTACTTTTCAGATACTAAAAATAGTCAAAAATAGTTTGAAGAATAATAAGTTCTTTCACGCATTTAAAATACTCTAAGTTTTACTAGCACTTGTTCAACATTCTTAGCATTCTTCAACAAATGACTAAATGAATTGACATGAAAAAAAAGATGGGATTTTTTTTTAATGTTAAAATGCACAAAGAATCATACAAAGAATTCAGTATGAATTAAACTAATAAGAAATAAAAACAGTGTTAGAACAGCTCTCTAATACATTTAATGAATACATTTTAAAAGCAAATTAAAATTGATTCTAAATGCATCTCAAAAAGGATCTAGCTGATTTAATGAATTTTTCTTCAGCAGTCTATTTTTCCACAATTGCTTTGTATACTTTGCCTGCTATTTTACATTGCAGGCAGTATTAAACTGTTATTTAAATGATCCTCCATCAATCTTCCAACATTAATTTAATATTCAATCCAGAGCTCATTATAAGTAACATACTTATTGTTGGCTTGAAAATGCTTAATGGATGAATCCAGGCAACTACCAGTAGGGAATTCAAATAAAAAAATATATTTTTTACCAAAAAAAAAAAAAAAGAAAGAAAAATCACCTAAAAATCCAACATATCATCATTTCACATCATTAAAAATCAACTAAATATAAACCATAGTAGAGAAAGTTCATTAAAAGCTTCTATTATGGATGTAAAAAAAAAATCTTAGTTTCCAACAATGGCTAAAGACTAGTACCAGATAGATAATTAAGGACTGAAGTACAAATGGAATACAAAAATTAGTGCAACTACAGATATGTAAGTTTTTTAAAAGTTATAATTACAGAGAAATTACCTTACAGCAGAAGAAAATGTAAGAATTTTTAAAGTACAGAAATGATTTTATTCATAATAGTAGCTTCTGTATTACTCATACTCTGAAGAAACACTGAATGAACAAACTACTTTAAAGATCTTGCTGTAGGACCAGACAGTGTTCAGGGTGAAACATGATGCTGACCAAGGTGGTAACAGAAGCAAAAAGACTGTCATAGACACTTTTAAGAAAATGCATTACAGTTACAGATAAAGCTCTAAGCATAAATGTCTCCCAGAGTAATGGTCCATTTAACATAATCAAATTATTTTTACATTATCTGATAAGCATGCTTTAATAGCTGGATATTTCAAATATTATATTTGAGTATCATATGCTGCTTCCCATCAACCAAACTCTCTTTTCCACATGTCCCTTTTTATCCCCAATGAAATTCAGTGACCTTATGGTCATGACAGGAAAAGCTGAAAAAAATTAACCAAGCGCACAGCTGCCAACTATCTTACTCTTCGTCATGTGTCAGGTATAGATGTACAACAGCTAGAGACTGTGATCCAAGAAGGACCCCTGTGCTGTAGCAGAGGAATGACTCCCCACTGTTTTCTCATATGACCTCCAGGCAGTCTGCCTACATCCTAAGGCAGAGTGGATCTACAGGCAGCAGAAATTACAGGCTATACAAAGCAGTAATACATGAACTGCAGAGAAAAATACACAAAAGGGAAATTAGGTGGCAAATGACTAAGTTTCATATACTGCATTTTAGACTAGATATGTCTGCTATTACTGTTAAAAAAAACAAATACTCCATATTTGTCTCTAATCTAGCCTGTTCATGGTAGTTACAGGAACTTCTATCATATCATAGGAAATGTTTTCATAAACGAGGAAATTTAAATCACATTCAAATAGAGATATTTTGGAAACAAATTAACGTCATGTCTTTTAGCTCGCCTACGCTGTGCTCAGTTGCTAGTTTTTTCAAGTACTACTGCAGTAGAGGACTCTGAAACAGTCTGTGACGTTACCTGACACACGGTGAATCTGTTGTTAATTAAGGTCAGCATGACCTAGATCACAGCAGACATCTCCGAGCTGTAATTGTGACAGGAAAATCTGCTCACAAGATAGAATCAAGCTTCCTCTATGTTAAGGGAAAATAATCAATTTGGATTTTAAAGCAAGGTATAATGGTGCCAATGTAGATACAGAAAGGCTCTTTATAAGCTCCATGACATAAGAGTAGAAATAGATTTTTATTTTCTTCTCTTTGTGCTGTTTCAAAGGTTGTCAAAAGCAATCACCATCATTGCTTACTTTGTGGAGGGGGAAAGCCAGCAACCTTTATAAGAATTGTCAGGTTAGGAACATAATATTGATCTGAGCAACATTCAAAGGATGCTGCCCAAGATTATTTCCTACTCTTTTTCCTCTAGTTATCCATCATTTTTATGTAGCTTTATATTCAAAGACCCAGCAGACCAAAAGGCCCACTCAGCACCGCTACCTACAGAAATGATGTCCCACTCCAAAAACATTAGCTCCTGAAACCTCACAACTCATTGCAAGGCAAATGGGAAATTTATTTGCAAGATGTCTCACTACCTAACAATAAATTTCCTTTTATTGTGGAAATAAAAGCACAATACAATCTTAAGTGAACCCTCAGGCCCACAAATACCTTTAAAATTTGGTCCTAATTCATTTACATTGAAATATCCTATTTACACCTCAATCAAATTTGGCAGCCAGCAGCTCATGAGACTCTTCTCATCCTTTCTCCTTCTGCCAGTCACTTCCTCCTTCTTGAGTTTTTATGCATCTCATGGAATGGTCCCAACCAACTGGAGCCTATGCTTGCCTTGAAAAGGAAGTAAAGCTTCTTATCTCAAAATTAAGTCTATTGAGGTGTATCTAGCATGTCAGAGAAGACTGAGTCTCTCATAGGTGTTCTAAGACCCAGTCCTGTCCTGCTCAATGACTGCAAGCCACTTTGTGTCACTAACAGAGCAAGACTGGCTTTCCAGGCATCTTCTGTGGGAGCTGCCTGCTTTCACAGCTGTGGCAAAAAGGCTACTCTAACCATTCTGTTTCTCTTAAACCATTTGTAACGGTGGTCATTCAAAGTTAAGATGCTCAAGAGGCAGCCTGGGCAACCAGATCTTACAGTCTTTTAAACCAGATGTATGATAACTAAGATCTATGGTGGCTCACAAGAACTACCATGGGTCCACAGTAGGCCAAGATTCAGAGCGAAGACATTGTTATAGAGAAAATGAAAGCTTGATTCAGTTAAGCTATATAAGCCTACAATACATAGGACCAGGTGAACCTCAAAGCTCCTCCTGGCTTTTTAATCCTTACAGTAACTTCTGCTTCTGTCTGATCAGCCCACTGAGGCATTTTCTGGCCCTAGATAAATAAAAGTTATAATGATTTCCAGGCTCATACTGATGATAAAGTGCACCTCCTATCCCAGGTGAAAATTAATTAAATTCCCCATAGTGCAGAAGAAAACAATAGACAAAATCACAATAAAGAAACCCATTAAGTTGCATCAATTTTTAGAAGTCTTTAAGAAAACAGTATGAATTATATGAACCATATGAAAGTACTTTAAAATGACACACTATTTCATGATATTCATTAAATTCATTATAAGTATACAAGAGTACGGCTAAATGTAAGGCTTTCTTTTCCTCTTCCAGATCTGACTTCTTTCTCAAAACCTGTATTTTCACACAAATACAGCATGTTGCAAAAGACATTATATAGCATGTCTAAGGTCAAACTGGATGAAGACAAATATTAAAATCAGCATCTCACCAATGAAGAGATGAAAGAAATGGAGGCACTGAGCAGAAAAATGACACTTCAAAAATGATACTTCAAGAGACAAAGACAGAGATGCGGGTCAGCTCTTCTGAATAACAAAGAACTGTACCTTGGCACTGATTAGCCCTTATCACTGCTCTACTCTTAGAAAACATGAAGTTGAGAATAGTTATGCAACTGAATGCAGCTTTGGATTTGTTTACTTTATCCAGGTCAGCAAACTTCTTATAAAAGCTTTTGCTGAATGTCTTTTAATTTGATTCTCTTTAACTACAAGGAAAAGGAAAAACAAAGCAAACCAAAGCAGTGGAACAGGTAAATCTGGCTGCCAAAATAGAATATTAATCATATTTGCTGTTCGCTTTTCAAACTAACTGAAGCATAGTTATGTAAATGTATGTGTGCAGGAGAATTATCAGCTTGTGGAGGATTAATTAAAAATATCTGGGTTTTTTAATAAGAAGTAATTATTTTTCCACATTAGGGCTTAGCACTGTCCCTTACCTTTGCTATCCTTTATCCTTCACCCCTCAACCCAAAATAGTATGAATGTCAATATAAGGAAAATAAGTATCAATACCTTTAATACATGCATACATTGTTTCTCGTTGAAGACAATCCTGCCTCTCCCAGTAATCAGGCTTTCAGAATGAACTTTGCTTCATCGCATTGTCTGTGTTTTAATTTATGAATAATTGAACCTGATAGTCTCATGGAAAAGTACAGCCTTTAAAAAACATATTGTAAGGAAAGAAGACTTCCATACACAGTCACGTGATATTCAAATGTCCTTAACTCTAGTTGGACTCAACGAACTACAATGGAAGATATTTACATAGGAACTTAACTTAGACAGACTAATACCCAGAAGACCTTGTTAGCCACAGCAGAAACACAACAGTGCAGTATGGAAGCATTATTCTCAACATACAGTTCAGAGCCTTTGACTTGCTTCTCAAATTCCACATTTAGGACGAGGGAAAAATACAAGTATTTACCTATACATGAAATTTTACACACACATTTATACATATGCAAACACTGTCAAGACCTTATATAATGGAAAATGGCATTAAAGTTAAAATGATTAACTCCACACAATATATCATGATCTGTACCTGAAAAACAGTGAAATACCTGGGTCCTAAAATTTGAACTGATCTTCAAGTCTGACTTTAAAGGAACATGTCTGAGGTTCAAGTTATACATGCTCCAGTTCTTACATCTACACATTCAATGCTTGATAAAGGAAGGGTCTAACATATAAAATGTAGTACCCCTTTGAGACACTGCTCATCATTCCTAGCGTTTTGTGAACTGAGCTTATTAGGATGAGGCAAAAACATACATAGTGCATTCTGAGAATTCTTTCATCAGCAGCTACACAATTACCACCCCTTCTTTTGCCACCCAGTTAATGAGCCAGTAACTGCATTATCATTCAGATGCACTGCCATTTTTCCGTTTTTGAATTCATGACCATTTATTTTTGGCAGTTATTTTCTCTTAAAAAAACAAACAAAAAATACAGTTGTCTTAGGATGATCAGAAATACTAAGTTATTTCACCTAGTCTTCACCTGCTTCTGAGTATGGATTTTGATTTCCCAGATCTCAAGTAATATGGGTACATATATATATATATGCACATACACATACAAATCACTGAATCATCTAGGTTAGAAAAGACCTTCAAGATCATCCAGTCCAACTATCAATTTGGCCTACCAAGCTCCATTGCCAAACCATGTCCCTTAGGGCCATGTCCACACCTCTTAAATACCCCCAGGAACGGGAACTCCACCTCTTTCCTGGGCAGCCTGTTCCAATGCTTGATCATCTTCTCCGTGAAGAAAATCTTCCCAATATTCAAGCTAAACTTACCCAGGCATAACTTGAAGCCATTTCCTTGTGTCCTGTCACTTGTCAGCTGAGACCAACCTCTCAATACAACCTCCTTTTAGGTAACTGTAGAGTGCAATGAAGTCTCCCCTCAGCCCCCGTAGCTCCAGACTAAACAAGCCAATTCCTCAACTGCTCTTTATAAGTCTTGTTTTCTAGTCCCTCTTCCTGCTTCATTGCTTTTCTCTGCATATGCTCAAGCAACTCAATAATCTTACAACGAGGAGCCCAAAACTGAACACAAAATTAGAGGTGCAGACTCACCAGGACCACAGATGAAGGGACAATCACTTACCTAGTCCGGCTGGCCAGACTGTATTCGATGCAGGTCAGGATGGCACTGGTCACCTAGGCACACTGTTGGCTCATATTCAGCTGGCTGTTAACCAGCACCCCAAGGTCTTTTTCTGTTAGGCAGCTTTCCAGCCACTCTCTCCCAAGCCTATACCAGGTTTCCATGATGAAAGTAAAAGACTCAGCTCTTACTCTTCTTGAATGTCACACAATTGGAATTGGCCCAACAATCTAGCCTAACCAGATCCCTCTGCAAAGCCTTCCTGTCCTCAAACAGATCCAACAGTCTAGCGCAACTTGGTAAAGGCTCTGAACTTACTGAAGGTACACTAAAGCTGCTCATACAGATCCCTGACAAAAGTGTGAAGCAAAATTTGCACTGGTACTAAGCCCTGAGGAATGCCACTTGTAACCAACTGGACTGAAATCCATTGCTATGACTTTTTGAATCCAGCCATTCAGCCAGCTCTTTATCCAGAGAACTATGCACCTATTGAAGCCATGATCATCCAGGAGGAAGAATTTTGTGCAAAACAGTGTCAAACACTTTACTAACACTTTACTAAAATCCACAGCCTTTTCCTCGTCTACTAAGCCAGTCATCTTGCCATAGGAGATAAGGTTAGTCAGGCAGGACGTGCCCTTTATAAACCCAAGCTGGCTCCATCTGGTCACTTGATTGCTCTACATGCGCCAAGTGATGACATTCATGACGACTGGCTCTGTAACCTTCCCTGTTACTGAGGTCAGAATGACAGGCCTGTAATTCCCTGGATTCTCCTTCTTGATGAGTGGAATCACATTCCAATCAACTGAGACCTCCCCAGTTAGCCAGGAAAATAAACAAAAGATTCACCTTCCCAACCCTTAAAGTGGATTTGCTCAAACTAAAGTCAAAACAAAAAAAGAAACTCTGTGCCTCCACAAAAATAAAAGCAATAGCGTTGTGGACACAACCCTAACTGCTCAGGTTTCCCTGTAATGCAGTATAATCACAGTCACTCTTTTCTTCAGAATGACTATGTTAATAAAAACAGACTTCAACATTTTAATTTCTGACATTAAAAAAACAAACACATAGCTTGCTCTGAAAAGTAATGCCTCCTGTTTATTTCCACAGAAACTACAATAGATACGAAGAACACAGTAACACTATATTTGACAGAGCAAATTCTCAGCTAAAAAAGCACTATTTTCCAACACAGTCACTGCTGTTAGCTACTCATTGTCACCAGTAATGAAGAAGAGCCTGCATGCTGTGCTTGTAACAATCTGCACCAGTGGAGGTGACCCAATGTCACTGCCGCCACTGCTGAAATGCACCACTCAACACCTCACTGTGCTCATATCCACTCTTTGGTCTTCATAAATGTTCAGCAAGTGTTGATGAATGTCAATGGGTGTCATTACTTCTGCACAGAGGAATTCAAGGACACACCTTTCCTTCATACGCACTTCCATGTCAGATGCCATTGTGTCAGACTGCCCCTCTGCTGCCATCTGTCTCACAGCAACAAAATGCAATGGAATGTTGGTGGGAAGATTCAACATCTACCACCATACACCAACATTCACCTCTGACACTATGGGCCAACATCATAAAAATAGGAGGTGTTACTTTTGGAGGAGCTCTCATATATTTATTGCTCTTACTTTGTTTAAGTTGATGTATAACAATTCTTTTGAGCTTCCTTAAAGAAGGTGTTTTTTTTTGTTTGTTTGTTTGTTTTTGTAAAACATCCACACTCTTCATTTTAAAATTGCATGGGTCCTCCTCAGGACAGATTTTTCATTTCCTTAGCAGTAACACTTCAAATAATTTGCACTCGTGTGGAGGATTAGGGTCATCATTCTTTCTTCTTTTTCTTTTTTTCCTCCCCTCTTTATTCAGAGTCATCAGAATTTACAATAACCTACTTCCTTACCAAATAAGCATGCCATGAAGTAATAATGGATTTTCTGTCTTACTCTGCTTTCATATTGCATAAATGAAAACCCCTTTCAGATCAGAGAAAGGTAACAAGGAAGATCAAAGGTATAGAACGACTTTAAATAAGGAAAGAGAACTAAATTACAGTCCTTCAGCCTGGAAAGAGATGATAGGTCTGACAGAGACTCAAAGTTACAGGTGGCCTGGAGACAGTGAGCAAACATCAGCTGTTCAGTCTGCTCCAGTCTAAGAGTTACTCAAATGAAATGGAAGGTCTGAAGCAAAGCAAAACATGGTTCTTACAGTGCAGTTAAGCTGTTGAATTCTGTTACAGGAAGCCTTAAGTAAAATGTAGCATACTGAAGGACAAAAAAAAAAAAAAAAAATCCCCAAATTAAAACTTTGAAAAATAAACAAAAAAGTCCCTCTAGATCTGAAGCAGAGGCAAGAAACAGGTTTGTGAGAAAGTCAAAAATTAAGTAAAACCTTATTAAAAACCATGGTGGGAGAGAAAGAAGAAATAAATAATGGGAGAAAGCTTTCAGCAACTTAAAAACATAAAATTAAGAAAACTATAATAGAATCATAAACTTCTGACTTTTGCTATTTTATAACTGGGATGAAATAAAGGTGCCATTTTCAGGGCTATCAGCATGAAGGCTAGCCATCACAGCTTTTAAGAAGGGAGAATTAATTTCATTTTCCATAACATGGAAGAAGCCAACATAACTGCATGCATTTCAACTATGAAAGAGCATTGTAGATACACAGGAGCATCACCCTGAAGCAGGGAGGTGTGCAGGTAAGCAATCGTGAGTTTTCTGTTTCCTGCTTCACCTAATCAGTCCACAGCTCCCTAAGGTGCCCTGTTATGCCTCACATCAAATCACCCAAGTTGTTTTTAACACCAGTGAGAGTCTGGACACTGCTATCATCCTAGTACTGTTGTCATAGACTAAGTGAAAATTTAGTCATCGACTGAGTATAATTTTAAAATGAGAACGGAAGGAACTGTGCCAATCACCTCAGGGACAGAAGCAGCATTCATTATTGTAGATCCCTTTCCAAAAGCTTTATTAGTTCAACCTGTGCCTCAAAAAAAAAACTGTAATGACCTCTCTGGTTTGACACTAACACTCCAGGCTCACCTCTGCTCTTCACATTTCTTTCACTGTCCATGAAGAGGAAAAAGAAAACAAAACAAAACAAAAACAAACAAACAAAAAAAACCTCAACAGCCACCTGAGTATGGCACACCACATGGGTGGGGATGGGTCTCCAGTTGGACTAGATGATCTTAGAGGTCCTTTTCAACCTCAATGTTTCTATGAATCTGATTAGCACCAAAGAGTAGGATCTCTTTAGGGATTTCTGCAGGTGTAAACAGACCACAACAAACTTCAGTCCACAGCCTCTCTAATCAAAGAAACAATTGCATGCAGTATTCATGAGGAAGTATATGATTTTGTTTACACAGCACACGTAATTGTACTGATTTATTTAGGCAGAAAAGAGTTCTGTGACCTGGTTTTCTTAGGAATGGCCAAGAGAGAGTGCAAGACATCTAAAATACTGTTTTATTAAGAGAATAACGTTAAATCTTCATCAAAATCATAAAGAAAACTATTTCCCATGCAAAAGCCATAATGTTATTTTAAAACAGAAGGAATGCTATTTAAGAATATAGGGCTCTGGTGTATGCGAGAGGTTTCTGAGTGCAGCATTCCTCCATCTTGGTTCCTCCATTCCTTTGTGCAGCTCAGTTCTGTACCAGTGATTCAAATGCAGAGCTGGACTTACCAGAGGCTCTGCTGAGGAAAAGGTGTTGCAAAGTGGAATTTTTATTTGCAGTCTAACTCAACAGATTAGTTTGTTGACAAAGCTCAGGACTGTCAATGTAAGTAGGTCCAGTGAGGATTCAGAACATGTTTACAAAGGAACAAGCAGAGATTGCTGCCTGTTCTCCCTGATTCTGGCAAGGCCAGCCCTGATCACATACAGCCTGGAGAATTCAGTTGGGAATACTTTTAGATACTGCAGCTCCAGAGAAGCTGAAGTGATGGAACAAAGAGAAAAAAACTGGATAGTGATGAAGGAGACTGTGCATAGAGCATAAACAAAAGACTACAAAGTGACAGTTAATACCAATAACAGTAGAGAAGGAATTATCTCTGTCTTCAGAGGTCACCCAGTGCAGCATCAGTAAACTGAACTAAGGTGAGAAAGTTAACCAAAACCTAAGGAAAACATGCACTGTCTAAACTGCTGGCTAGAGAACAGAAGGTATCATCACTGAAGACTGATCAGCAAATGAAGCAAAATCTTAGAGCAAACAGTGACAGGCTACAAAGCAGTACTATCAAAAGTGCCTTATTATCTACTCATTTGTTTTTCAGCACTCCAGTATTCTTGCTTATTAGCTTTAACGCTTTTGTCACCATTTTTGCACAGATAATTTCTCTCTTTCTTCTTGTTCCTCTTGTCCTTTTTGCTGCTTGTTCATTTTTTACATCGTGACCATTTCTACCCTTTGAAGACTTTCAAAGCGTTTTCTATGCTTATTTTACTAAAAAGAAGACAGAAAAAAAATCAAACACAGGTCCTAAGGGTATTAACCAAACTGAGTGGATCTGATGCTATGAAATTAAACGTAAGTGAGCAGATCTAAATAGCACGTTAGCACAGAAACAAAATGCCAACAAAATGTCCAACTAAGCTCAGAGGACTCTGTCACTACAGCAACAGCCTCTCATGGAGTCACACTGGAAATGCATCACCTCCTTTCTCTGTTCTTGCCCCCAGGCCACCACAAGTTGGCAGCAGCAGTCAGACAACCTGAGGGCATTTCTTCTTGTCATCATGAGCTATTCATTCCACAGGCCAAATTTTAATGATGATTCTTTCCACATGCTAAACAGCATATGAGCATCCAGAATGTCTCTCTCAGAAAGAGAGTATGCATGCAAAAGACAACCACAGCCAGAACTCCAAAGCCATCTGCAAAATCCCAGAAGACCCCTGGCAGAAGCTGAGGTCTCACCACCTACATACTAGAGGAAACAGGATTTCTGCATACCTCACGTTTGCATTTAAATTGTGAAGCTCCCTCATGCAACAAAATCTGGCAAATAATTCTGGTAAATACAACCGCCAAGTCCGGATGTCAGTCCTAAATGAATGTTGCTGAGATAGAACCATTGCTGAACGAACATCATGTAAGGACAGGTAATATTCAAAACAAAGAAGATTAGTCAAAGGGAATCTTCAATATTTTTTTAAGTAGACATAACTTTCCTTTTTATTTCTTCTGAGTAAACTTCAATTTTAACTTCTGACAAACAACAGCATTTCTATGTCAAGGTATCCTAAACCTCTCTACAACTTCATCTACCCACTTCCATGCAGACTGGATGAGATTATTTCCCACAGCTAAAAACACATCAGATGAGCCTTTAAGTTCTTCTTTTCACATACTTTTCTTCTTCTAAAGTGACAGATACTAGCAACAACTGTAGGGAGGATAGGATGCACAACTTTTGCATGCATGAAAGCCTTTCTACTTACAGGTTCAGCAGAACCAATTATTTTTGCTTAAGATCTAAGGAGAATGTTTTCTCCAGGTCAAATTGGATTGCATGTGTGAAGGCACTTGCCTTCTGCAGCACTGAGAACAAACATCAGCTGGGATCATTTAGAGTGATTTAGTTCAGATGTTTCTTGTCCAGCTGAGACCATAATTACAAGCCAGTAATTACTGGCCATCTTCCAGCCTATCTTAGTTTTGTTCATCTATAAGCTCTTTAATCTTCTGGATATGCACACTGTTTGGAGGTCAATAATTCTAATTTTCTCTTAAAACAGCATAGAGTGGTGTGGATTAACTGTGCTACTCTATATCCAACATCCAGTGATACTGGAGTTGGTCTAAGGTTTAAATGCAGCTCTGCAAACACAGCTCTCTGTTTCCAGGGACAAACTGGACTCAAAAGCAGCAGTGATGCTTTCATACAGTCAGAATTCACAAAGCTTGAGGACCTGAACTAGCTCAGTGCAGAGCCCACTTATTTACTTCAAGCCTGTGTTCTCAAGGGTGGTGAGGCACTGGCACAGGCTGCCCAGAGAAGCTGTAGATGCCCCATCCCTGGAGGTGGGCAAGGCCAGTCTTGATGGGCTCCTTGGCAGTGTCTGATCTAGTGGTTGGCAACCCTGCCTATGGCAAAACTAGATGATTTTTGAGATCCCTTCCAACCCATGCCATTCTATGATTCGTGTAGTTCCTGAGCTGATAGACTGCTACTCACTTATGAGAAAATGCTTTCTTAAAGTGACAGGAAATAACTAAAATTAAAACAGCAAATACATTAATGAACATAACGATATGTCTGAAAAAAACAGACCACACTGTTTATGTTCCAATTCTATCAAGGTTAAAATATAGAATAAAAGCAGTAACTGTGAAGGAGTGAAACAACAGCTATAGCTAATAATGTCTCATCCAGAAACCAAGAACTGAGTCCATATGGGTGACATTTGCAGCAAGTGTGTAGGATTGTTGTGGTTTAACCCAGCAGGAGGACGAGCACTACACAGTTGTTTGCTCATTCCCAACCCCCCCCCTTCCCAGTGGGATAGGAGAGAGAATCAAAAGGGAAAGAAAAAAAAACCAACAAAGTAGAACTCATGGTTTGAGATGAAGCTATTTACTAAAATAGAGAAAAGGAAAAGGATAATAATTATGATATATATATATATGAATGTATATAATGACTGATGCACAAGCAATTGCTCACCACCGACCTATGCCCAGTTAGCCCCCCGAGCAGCAGAAGAGAGCAAGATGAACTCCCATCCCCTTCAAAATTCTTTCCACATGATGTCATATAGTATGGAATATCCCTTTGGCCAGTTTAAGTCAGCTGTCCTGGTTCTGTACACTCTCAGCCCTTCGTTAGTGTGAGCTGATGAACAGGAACAACCTGGGCTCTGTACAGCACTGCTTAGCAATAACTATAAGCATTGGTGTGTTGTCAACATTGTTTTTTTCCTAGAATAAAAACATAGCATCATACCAGACACTCTGAAGAAAACAATTCTGTCCCAGCTGAAACTGTGACAAGGAAAAAGTCTTCAGTAGTCTGAGAACTTGTCTAAACTGACAGCAGATACATATAATTTAACATATATAACTAGCGAGTAGCTATTACTGGGACAGACATGAATCATTAAGCTGATCTATACAGAACAAATGCTGATGCCATTCACACAGTAATAGGTGTAACCGAAGAAGGGGAAAGAAAGTACTCTGTAAGAAGCAATGATCACTCCCTGGAAGAAGTAAGAATTACTTTAAGGTTATTAGGTTATGCCCTCCAGTTGTGTCTCTTCTGGTAGACAAACCAAGGCTGGAACACAGTCTTGTGCGCTATGACCACTATGGCTGTGCAGCTGCCATCTTGCACAGTTTTCTTTTGGGCTAATCACCACTTTCCCAGAGCCATGACATTCCTTAGGGGAAAGAACATGTCGGGAATTATTTGGAGAAAGTTGAGACCTGGCCATGCAGTTTTGGGAAGGAAGAAGGTTTTTAAGACTTAAGAGTTAAAACTCCTAAGAAAATAAAAAACAGTTTGCGTTAGTCTGTTTGCCTCTTTCTTCTGCTTGTTTTTTTTTTTTTGTTTTGTTTTGTTTTTTGTTTGTTTATTTTTGAGCATTAACTGACTACATTACTTTTCCCACAGTGCCTACAAGATTGTACTTGGAGGCTGTAGTTAATTAAAAGTCAGGTATTTCTGTAGCCAGAGCTTTTCTGAAACAGATTGAGGATTAAAATATGGTAAAATTAGGGAGAGGGAAGTGAGGAATTGCATAAGTGGACATTTGCAAGAATGTATAGAAGTGCAAGTTCTTGGAAGGTGACTGCAAGAGGAAGGAATTCTCCTGCCTAGCCATCAGCTGAGAACCAAGGTGCAGGGGAGCAGAGAGCAGATAAGACCATATCTATTCCAGATATCTCCAGACAAGTTGAGGACTGAACCATGCAACTTCAGGAAGTCAGTCATTTGGGGAAAATGGTATGCCAGCTGAATTCTTAATCACCAAACTCACAGCACGAGGTGTCTGTGCTCCTGATCCCGCCTGCTTTATTTTGCACTGAAACTTGATGACATGATGGGGAAGCGTATCCACATTTTGACAGTGAAAGACATTTTTCTACTCCTGAATTCTTGAAAACAATGTATAAGGATAGATAACAAGCCTATGACTATATAAAATGAGGAGGCATCATGTCTACAGTGAGTATCTCACTCAGAATTTTATGCTTCAGCTGCTGTAAGAAGTCATTCACTTAAAATTGGACGCAGAATACCAAGCCATAAAAGTATGACAACTGAAAAAGCTAGACAATGTCCATGAAAATGGAAGAAAATAGCAAACCTAACAATAACTTAATTAAAGGAATTAACAATTCCTCACTCTTGAAAAATTAACTAGATGGACACTGCAACAGTATTAGGAATGCATAGTTTTATCTTTTCACTTTTAAGCTATTTATGTTAATATCATTATTAAAACAATATAGCACACAACTTCCTTTCAAAATGTATTCAGTATAATGAGAATGTAGTTGCTGCCATAGCACTGTAATGCAAGATAGGAAAGTATGGCTGGTACATCACACTGCTTTCTGTTCCAGTCTAGAAGTACTGGAATTTCCAATCATCACCAGCTTACATTTACAGAAGTGTAACAGCCTCAAGAGCGAGTCTTCCAACACAGACATTTCACAATGTAGTTGAGATAGTGAAGGACTGGGGGCTTCTCGATCAAATAAGTTTATATATTGGAAAATTAAATCTGCTAAAACAAAATTGTAACATTTAGAATGAGAAGTACCGCAGGTCTCCTTGTCACAGCCTTTTGGAGGATGTTCACATTTTCCATGTTAATGCTTAAATACTATGAAAGGTATTTTATATATGTATATATATATAATATATATAAATACTATACATTCTCCTACGTATATATACTCTATCTAAACTGTGCAGACTGTCTTGAAGAAGTGAAATCCAGAGTGTATCTGCAGACTGTAAAAATGAATTAAAAAACATAGCAGCTGGCATTTCTATACCTGTCCAGATTTAAGCAGAGAATCAAGGGCAAAGAAGTGTGCAACCATAAAAATATGCCTACTGTATCCTACCATGCAGGGCACAGCATTCCCCTCTGGAACAGGTTGGCAGCTGCTGCAGAACTCGGTGAGCCACAGCATTGCTGGGGTGGGGAGAGAGAAGGGAAAAAAGCGCAAGGGATGGGACAGCAGTAGCTGCTGCTACAAAAAATAAAAATAAAATAAAATAAAAATAAAAATAAATAATAAAAAAATACAGCCTTCCTCCTTCAGTAGCAGTTGCTGTTTTCTGCCTCTCCTGCAGCAATAACAGCAACTCAGTTTGTGTAATTGCAGTACAAGGCGAGAGGTGAGCTGCATTATCTTCTTGAACAGCCATTCTCCTTCAAAAAGTGGCATTCCAGGTAGAAGTATACTATAAGATAAATGCAACCCACAGCCTTTATCCATTTAGACTACTAAAATTCCTGTGTGCTTTATGCTTTCACTGTGTAGCTTCAGCCTCACAGGTTACATAATAATCCACGTACTTATAGACACTATCTTTCTCTCTAGCCTTTCCTTCTATAAACATGTTGTCTTGTATCTGCATGATAGCATAAACCAGCTTTCTATTACTTAGAGCAGTACATTTTCTTCTTTTTTATCCAGTCAGTACTGATACTTTGCATTTAGTATTTTGCCATCGTGCCACTTATGCTACAGAAAACATTTGATCTAAATATCAACACCTGTTACAGATGTTCAATTAACAGAAGAGTTTAAATCAATGGTTTAAACAAAACATATAGGCCTGTATAGAGCACGCTGCTTAGACCAATGCATATTACATATTACATACATGCCATATTAGAGTTTCCCACATTTGAAAATGTGGTCCACTGCCTGGTATCAGCACTTTTATCTATTTCTAGGAGCTGATGAGATATAAAAGCATAAGTACTATTAACAGTGAAAAAAAGTGCTATTAATGCTGAAAAAGCTAACTAGATCAAAGTAAATATTTGTAATTTAGATAAAGAATGGTTCTTTCAGAGATTTCACGTATGAATTGCAAAGCACCTGTTAAACATCAGCTTGTGAATCTTGCTAGAAATAATCATGTAATTATGCTTAAGTGATAAAAATCTGTGTACACACACACACAGGAGCAGAAACTGACAACAGCAGGGAAGCCTTAGCAACACCACCAGGCCCACCCCAGGCACCCTCCTACCACAAGAGCACAGAGGCACAAAGACAGGTAAGAGCCCAAATTAAGGGCTCAGAGGATGGGATACCCTGCCCAGGTCCATCCCAGCACCATCCCAGGGCAGCCTCAGTCCCAGCGTCCAGGTGGAACACTCATCACCACAAGTCATGGAGAGCAACTCTCCAGAGCAACTTTCTAAGAGAGGTCGATGCCAGGGGTTTGGGACACATTAGGGGATGCAGGGTAAGGCAAGACTTATTATAGGATGGTTAGGGGAGGAGCCAAAGGCAGAGGAGGGGAAGCACTGTGGTGATTTGGGGAGGAACAAGTCTGGAAAAACAAAGGGCTAAGGAGATTAAAGGGGTCAGTTGTGTGTAAGCAGGCTGCTGGTCTATACATTTGCCTGGCCATGCCTTGGGCCTGGTCAGCACAGTCTGTCCTGTCTGCAGATTAAACTCAGTTTCTTCTTCTTTTCCTGAGCGAAGCATTCCCTGTTATACATGCAAGTGTGTGTACACAGGTCTGGGGTCAGGCCATGGGCACTAGGCCCCCTGGCAGCTACTAAAGTCAAGTGTGCAAGTTCACGTGTGAACACCAGCGCACACCAAACCAAAGCCAGCTTGGTGATGTGGCCTGGAAGCTGAGAAGGGAGACATATCCTTAAGGGAGAGACTACACTACAGAGGGGCTAGGGGAGTCCTGGCTGACTGGAATAGGGCTGCAGATTCGAGGGCACCTGTATCCAGGTGCCAACCACTGGGGAGACTGAGTTAGGGTTAGGACAGCTGCTATGAGTCTGAGCTCAGCTGCTGGGTGGGGGCACATGTGGCATCTGTACGTAGTTGTGTTCTCATTAGTGGACGTCCACAGTGCATGGCCAAAGAGAGGAGAGGGATGAGGCTGCCAGTGCTATTTCGTCTGTCTACTGGAGTCATCCTACACACCACAATAACTAACTGCAGGACAGGGGAAGCAGAGGGATGCTGTGAGCAGCAGTAGGTCCTTGCAACAGGTGCAGCAGCACATGATCTAAACACGATAGCAAACAATTAAAGAACACCAAATCTGGTGATGCATGAGGAAAGAAGATCTAAACAATTATAGCCCTGCTAGGCTCAAGTGTTATATCAGACTTCTGAACAATTTTTGAAGGAAAAAATAATGAAAAGCGTGACAGTTAAAAGAAAACAGAATAAAGTACAGCAGAATTTTGTGCAAGAAAGATCGTATCAGATAACCACTTTCCCTTGAAAAAGCACATGATTCTTCCATACAGATCTAATTTTTAAAGATGTAGAGGAAATGTGACACAGTGGAAAACCACTGGTAACTTCAGAAGAGATAGAGAGAAGATACAGAACACAAGCCAAAAGGATTGCACTGCTCTGTGTTCCTGGGACAGGACTGCATAAGTCACAACAGTCTCAGGAGTCAGAGAGAGGCAGCTATAACAGCATGGCTTTTTGAGGTACCTAATAAAAGCTTGCAGAGGCTGCAAACTGATAAGCCAATCACTAGGACCCCAACAGCAGACTGTTGAGTAGCCAAAAGGAGGAAGACCTGCCATGTGCTATCAAAACTGCCTGCCTCACTTTGAGTACCCACAAGAGTTAATCTACCAATGCTTTCAATGAACAGGTGGGGTACCATTCCAGCCTGCAGAATCAGGGTTCAAAAGGATGCTCCTGGGCCACCAACCCCTCTGTTCAAGAACAAGGATGTTGCTGGGAACTGGGAGCAAAAAAGCTTTCTATTCAAATAGGTGGGAATGATTTGCCTAATTGCTAAATTAAAAAATCAATGCCCATGGCCTATTCAGGAAAATAAAAAATAAAAATAAAACAAAAAACCTCTCCCCATACAAAATGAAACAATAGGTAGGAAAAAACAGGAAATGCAGCTTTATTTTTGAAGATTACCATCACCAATTTCTTAGTCACTATAAATCTTGAAATACAAAAAAAGCTCATGAATCAGAAGTCAAACAGAAAATATCCCTAAGAGTTCTAGTTAGCATGCACATACCAGCAGATCACTTAAGTATATGGTAGCGGCTTCACCTTTATCTATCCTTAGCATATAGGATATAATTCACCTTGAAATAGGAGACTTCAAACCATCTGATGGTGAATGCACAAGAGCTTGTGTATATGGCCCTTGCACTTCCCAATTCAAATGTTCTCTAAATTAAAATAATTTTCATTTAGCATTTGTTTTTGTCTGCCAGGACCAAACACCACGTTAGAATTTATCGAGGAGAAAGGAACTGGAAACAGAAGTTAAAATCAAACACTACTTAAATAGAATTTATTACAATTTATTTCTTTTTGCTATATGCTTTCTTGAACATTGCCTAAAACAACTTGTGTGTGTATATGTGTGTATATATATATATATATATATATATATACATGCTGACACAGTTACATATTTGTCCCTTTAGAAGGGACCACATCTTCAACGCTGCCAGGAGCAGCCCCCCTCCAAAAAAAAAAAAAATCCAAAAAGTCAGGAGCACTAGTTTAAAGAAAAAACATGAGTGACATTTTGTAGTGAGTCAGCCAAAGTTTGGAAAACACCTACATTTAGCTAGAAAAAAAGGATTCCAAACCAATAAATTCTTTTGTTGAGAGAGTAAAAACAACAACCTTCTGGCACATTTAACGTTACTGGTTAGCTTATTTTTAACAAGTTAAAAACAAAAGGCCTTTATGCCTTTATTGATAGTATCAACCCATTGTGAGATCATAACGGCTGAGTAGTTGATAATAAAGCAGGAAAACCACAGCTATTTGATCAGAATCTGCTCTGGTTTTGGGAGAAATAGGTTATGTGTTTATGGTAAGGGACAGCAGTGGAATACTTCTCATTCCAGCAATAACTGAAAAGGATGCTGACCGCTGAAGTCTACTGAGCCAAATGCCTTAACAGCATAAATGGAGATGTGTTCTGCAGTGGTCCTGACCACAAGGCTGCCAGGAGCAGACAGAAAACCCACATTATGGCTTCTCTGTATAGTAGTTGGATGTTTGTGTGAAAAGAGGGAAAGTCCAGGATTCCAGACCATGTGCCTAGATAGGGTTAGGATTAATATTGTCAATAGAAAAAAAAAAAACAAAAAAAAACATAGATACACAGTTGCTTTTTTTATAAGGTGAAGCTGGCATACCAGACTCTTTTTTCCTCCTTGCTGTCACAGAACCCATTCCTGTGCATTCAGCTCTGCACAGAGCTGCAAGCAGAGGGTGGCTGGGGATTTCATAGCATAGCCCATGTCTCTGTGTTGAGCACCGGCACACACTAACCCCTTTGTGGGCTCAGCCCCCATCAGCATTTGACACCACTGTGGCTGCTCCTGGAGTGTTCCTTATTGCTAACATCCACGTTGCAAGGAAGATATTAATGAAACATGGGGAAGGACTCAGAAAAGAGCTATGAAAGTGATGAAGGGCTGAGCTAGTATAAAAGCAGGCAACTGATTAAGGTTGCCTAAAATGAATATTTTACTGATAAAAAGGTTATGAGGTGAATTCATGATAGTCTAGAAGTACCCTCATGAGAGATAAAGAAATTGGATACTACTGGTTCTGCAAGTCTAGAAGATGAAAGCTAAATAAAAAGGCCAGACAAATTCCTACTAGGAAAGAGGAAGAAGATTTTAACGCTAACTTTCAGCAACAATGGAAAAAAAAGTCAAGACTTGTAAAAGAAGGTCTCCGTCATTGCAAATTTTTACAACAGGGATGAACCCCCCTCCCCAGAAAACACACACAGGTCATGTAACAAGAAGAGAGAGTTCAATTCTTTACATCAGCAGTAACTTTTTACCTCTGACCATAACCAACACTTGATAATCTAAGCATACTAAGCCCTTCAGTTTTATTGAAGCCAATTTTGGGTGTAAAACTTGACAAAAGACAACAAAAGGAGTGGCAAAATCAGTAAGATAGGGTCTGCCTAAACTCAGCATAAACACATACTTCTTTCTGAACACCCATTTTCCTCTGCTGATGGACTAAAGGTATGCATGACTTCCAAAATGCTAGAGGTTAGCAGCAAGAGTGATTGGAAGATGCTGAAAAAATCAAAGAAAAGTCCAGCAGGGGGCTACCAGATGGAAGAGAAAGCAAGGAGAATTCACCATATGAAAAAGACTGAAATAACTTCTTCAGCCTAGAGAACAGGAAACTAAAGAGAAAATTAATCAGTCTTCCAGTATACAGAAAGTAGTTTTAAAGGAGATGCACATACTCTTTACAGAAGGATACGTGCTATATATACACATTATGTATGCTAAATCTGTTGTTTACCCACCAGAAGATCTGTTATACTACTAGTTTTCTGCTTTTTAAGCACATACCAGCTCCCTCTCTACAGAAAAAACAAAAATTCCTGCCAGAAAGAAAAAATGCCACAGTCACTGCATGTATATTTTTTTCTATTTTGCTGAGATGGACCAGTAGCCCTGGAATCAAAATAATATATTTCTGTCAAAGCTCAGTGCAGCTCCCTAACCATGGATTTACTGAGCTCAGCCCTGAGTGTGCTTTTCTAAGCTTTCAAATGTCAGCGTACTGCCAGTTCCTCATCTTGGGGCTTTAGTGACTGAGCTCTGTGAAGCAACTTCATTTCAGGCCTCAACAACATCCTTTTTTGTCAGAAAAAAAAAGATTCAACATTACCAGCCTTTTAAATAACTATACCTCACTTCAGTTTTTTATTAATTACATACATTTATCCTATATCAACTTGAGGCATATCATTAGCCAACATTATTTCTCTTTTTACTATAATCAGTATCGGTAATCCAATTGTTTCTTTTGTATTTATTCATTTCAAATAAAAGAACACAATGCATTTTTCCTGCTATACACAGTATAAACAGTCATCTAAATGTGTACAGAGGGCACAGTGAGCTGTGATAATGGCGTTCAGTCCCTTCCATGACCGAGTCCAACATCCATGACAGCTCAGTGCACTCAGCTCTTTCATCAGCTGCCAAAGCACAGAGAATATCTAATGGATTTTGCAAAGAGGGAATAGAAAATTAATAATATCCTTGAAATTAAATACCCTTAACAAATCTACAAACTGCTCAAAGATCCCACTCTTTCTGAAAGAAACTGGAGGCTACAGAAGGGCTCAAAGACGCAACAGAGTTCATAATTTATTTCTTTTGATTCTAGAGATATTCTGTCTCTAAAACATAACATCTTCTGAAAGCCTAGTTTTAGCTGCACCTAATTTTAATGGTCAGAAAAAATAAATGAATTTCACAAACAGCATCTCTAAACTAAAACGTTTTTAGGGAAAGAGTAGTACGCACATTAATATATTTTGATACCCTGAATAAAACCCATAAGTCAACACGAAACCAAGAATAAAAATCTCCTCAGCTTATTCAAATACAATCAACAATAACCATATCAATGAATTATTAAATTATATTTTGACTACAGATGACTGTGGTTCTTGCTTAGCATACAGCACAATTCAGCAAGCTCAGCAACAACTAACAGCTAACATAAATTAAGCGAAGAAATGCAAAGCCACATATCTCACCATTTGAATATTTCTACAGCGAACATCTACTGTTTATCGGACTTCAACTGCAATACTCCAGATAACATAAGTCTGCAGCCATGTCTGGAAATAAAATATACTTTCCTGAACTGCTAATTAAAAGGCAATTTACTTTTGTCAAATCAGTGTAATATTGGTTATGTTTTGAGGCACATTTTTCAAACAAAGATGACATAACTTGAACGGCAAGTCGAAACTACTTGTTTCATACTTCATGTTGCTTGGAAGAAATAAGACAATGCCTTCCTTCCTTGTTCTTCTGATAAACTTATAAAAATGTATTTACTTTTAAGCTTTGTTGCAATTTTGATGCAAAAGTTAAAAGAATTTTGCTTCCCTAAGATGAATACAAAAATAGAAACAAGCATGTACACGCTTTTCAAAATGAAATTTACTTTTTTACATTTTACTCTTTTTTACAGATCTCTAACAAGGATACCCAGGTTCATCACAGTACCACGATAAAAAATGTAATATTTCATCATTTGAAAGATATTCTCCAGAACAGAGAGGAAAAACAACTCCCAGTATTTGGATTATTTTTTTAATCATTCCTCCGTGACATGTTCTCTAGCAAAATGATCAGAGTTGAGTTACAAGCCAAAACCCAACTGCAAATACAGGTGCATTCTCTAAATGTCACGATATCTGCAGCCAGTCTGCCCTCTTTAATCAGCGAGCCTGGCCAGGAGGAGGCTGTAAAATTCCAATAAAAGGCTGAGAAATACAGAAGGAGGACAAGCCCTACATTGGACTTCAAGAGGGCAACCTCTTTCCAACAAACCCAGTTGAGGCTACTCTAAGGAGAAATGTTTTTTTTTTGTTTTGTTTTGGTTTGTTTTTTTGAGTCAAAAACAACAGTGCTACCTGGAAAAAAATCTTTTTTTAAGCGTACAAGTGAGGCTTTGATGACATGAGGAGAGAAGGAATGTGTTTTATGTAGATGTATGGCAATGCACCTACCAGAGTACGGCTGTATCACAGAATTTTTTATTATTAATGACAATTTTAAGAGTGGTAAACGCTGTGTGTGTGGCTGTAGATTCTACCACTTAAGGATGTGTTTCAGCAAGACATAACTTCACTAACAGCTTCAGGATTAGAAAGTGGTTAGCTATGAATTGAGTCTGTGGCAATTCAGAAATGGAGAAGCACCATTTGGGAAACTCATGGTCTCATTTACTAGGATATTAAGTATGCAATTAATCATTAATTTCACAAAGCACCTACCTGCCAAACCAAGTGCTCCTTTATAACAGCTGTACCTGATAGACAGACGCTCAGCACAATCGTATGAGATGCAGAGGTCAAGACGCTGGCAACTATAGCGTCCCTCATGTTGAAGGGCAGCATGGTATACACCACAAAAATAATGAACAAGAAAAATGATACCTGTGCAAGACAGCAAGACAAAAAAGAAGAAGCATGTCAAATTCACTCTGGAATAACATTCATAAAGTAACATTTAATTTTAAACTCTCTCCACAATAAAGATATACATTGTTTGGTTTTGTTAGCTTTTTTTGTGTTTTTTTTTTTTTTTTTTTTTAATACAAGAAAGTTTCTGTTAACCACTAAGGAAAGTTGATTTTGGAGAACTAATTTAAGAAAACGTTGGGGAAACTGCGTTATATTTGATTTTAAAAGTGCAGTTTCAAGATTCAACTTCATGATTAAAGAAATTCACAGCATTCTAATGTTTCAAAATTGACTTTAAGTTTATTTTTTCAAGGTTTTATTGTATTAACCACCCTGTTTACAGTTAAGAACGTAGTTCTCCTGTGCTTAGTGGCTTCTGATTAAAAGCTGCATTTCAAAACAATTACTTTGCCAAATCATTCCACAGGGTCTAAGGAATTGTAAGGCAGAAAGATTTTGTTCATCTTGATGCACTAAAACATCAAAATTTAATACACAGTATTGGATAGGTTATATAAAGTTTTATAAGATTATACCGAAGTCCCCAATTTAGACAAGCATTTTGTGTATCTACACAATGTAAGTCAAATGCCATTAAAACACTACATATATTTGGACATGGAAAGTAACTTCAGACAATCACAGCCCATAATCAAAATCTACTGATAGCTTCTTGGAAAAGGATACTAGTATCCACACTAATTTTGTGGAACTAATTCTTCATATGCATATCCCAGACTATACCAACAAAAGGTACTCCTACATTACAGATGCAAAAGATTATGTATTTGATGGTACACATACGTTCCAAACTCCATCACATATTTGAGAAAGCATAACTGGATTTGAGAGAAAGATTTTGCATACTTAAGTAGGCATTTCTGGAAATGTACCAGCCTGTGTGTTATGTCCCTAAGTAAGCCTTTCCATTCGTTTTAGCTGACTTATCAGCCTATTCATCATCTACCATCTACAACTGCAGTGTTCAACTCAGACAGTTCCCAAGTAGCTATTAGCTATAATAATTCGCTGCTTATTTCTCTCATTGTCAGTTTGTTTCCTTCACACTTGCATGTGATGACTCCATAACCAAAACCGAACCCTAATACATGTGTACCTGCAAGAATGTGGAGGCATCTTCTCCATCATGGAGAAGGAAGTGGATGGAGAAGGAATTCTACTTCTATTCTCCTCTCATCTTCCTCTAATTCCTCCATTAGGATTAATCCAGCTCCTTCCTGATCACCTTTTAGTGCTGCCCAATCATCCCTTATGCTCAAGTCTCATTGCTTTGTACTACCATTGTATTCTTCTCATGGTCTTATTGTTTTGTTTTTTTCCATTGGCATCTTCTGCAGCCCATGTTTGTACCTCACTGCTTTCCTGCCCAACCTACACTGTATCCAGATGTAAACATGTAAATTTTTCCTGGCATACCCTGAAAGTACAAAAACATATTATCACCACATCTAGGAAGTACAGAAAAAGACCAATCCAACAGAAGCCCAAGCTCTTCAGCAATCACATAGAAGTAGACACAAACAGGGACAGAGCCAAAACGTTCAGGGCACAAAACAAAACAGAACCAGGAGGGAAAGGAAAATAAAGCAAAACAAAACAAAACAAAAAAACTTTGTTACTGTACTCTTTCAATCTATCAGCTGATAGTATAAGGAAAAAGAAGAACAGAAGCACTTGATATCTCTTCAGTTCTCTCTGAAAGCTTTAACTGTGATCAGATGTTAATAAAACTAACCGTAAGGAAAAGGTTTTAAAAACTTCTAAGTAAGAGGAGGATTATGTAAGTACGGTGTTTTCAAATTACCCTGGCCTGGTAAAAATCAGCTGTGATACTGAAAAACTAACTTCGTCATCTCAAAACTTGGGAAAGATGTAGAATGTTTTGTCAGGCTGGAAGAGGGAAATGCCTTTGAAAGGCTGGGAAAAAAATGGAGTTAAGAAGTGGTTGGTTTAGATTCAATTGCTGGTGCAATAACAGACCAAATAACAATAAAAAAACTCATAAGCAAGTATATTAAGAGTTAAGAAAAACATATTTAAAAGCAAATGTGATTTTGTTGAAAATAAATCATGTTAAAGCAATCTCATTTTCTTCTATGTCATGATAAAAGATATCAGCACTGAGGAGGAAGTTGAATGAGTTAGGTGGTAAGAATGAAAGTGAAAGGCCTTGTAATATAGACATAACATGACCAGAGGCTAAATACTAGCAAGGCATGTAATACCAGCTGTCTCAGACACATCTCCTGTTAAAAAAAATCTGGTTTAAGAAGAACCCTGAGCCCTTGTTCTGGCGGAAATATTTTGAATACCTCCACATCCCAGGGACTTTGAAAACAAGGTTTCATTGTTCCCAAGTTTAGACCTAGGGGCAGAAGTCATCTGCATATTTGTGAAAATTTTGTTATTAGAAAATGAAAAGTTATCTTTCTCTAATCGGATTGGTTTCCAAAACAACAGGACCTGAATGTTTTATATATTTGAATATGGCTCGACTATATAGCCAGACTACACAAGCCGTCCGACTCATGAGGTATATGCCAGGTACTAAAACTCATCAGTGAATCTAAGGTAAAATACAATGTTGTTGCAATTTAACATAAAACAGACTACAAAGCACAGAAAAAAAAAAAAAAAAAAGTGATACATTGCAATATTTTTCATGATATGCAGCTGTACCTAAGAACATCAGCTCCACTTTTGCAATACTGTATCATTTCTGTAAGTTAACTCCACTTCTTTCCTTGGTTAAAATAAAAGCAGAATTTTTACTTTCCACTACTACAAACAGAGAGACTTTACGGAAGTTTCAACTCCCCCTTAACACCATGCATTCACAGAATCATAAAACTATAGAATCACAGAATCATAAAGTCATAGAATGGCTTGAGTTGGAAGGGATCTTAAAGATCACTTAGCTCCACTGCCACTGCCGTGGGCAGGGCTGCCACCCACCAGCTCAGGCTGCCCAGAGCCCCATCCAACCTGGCATTGAGTGCCTTCAGAGATGAAGCACCCATAGCTTCTCTGGGCAGCTGTGCCAGCGCCTCACCACCCTCTAACTAAAGAACTTCCTCAAAACTTCTAATCTAAACTCCTCTCTTTTCGTTTGAAACTGTTTCCCCCTTGTCCTCTCCTTATCTGCCTGTGTAAAAAGTTGGTCTCCCTCCTGTTTATAAGCTCCCGTTAGGCACAGGGAGGTAGCAATGACGGCTCCCCAAATCCTTCTCTTCTCCAGGCTGAACAAGCCTAGCTCCCCCAGCCTTTCCTCCCTAAGAGAGGTGCTCAAGCACCCTGGATCCTCTGCAACAGTCCTACATTGTTGCTGTGGCCTGGACGAAGCACTCCAGGTGGAGCCTCACAAGGGCAGAGCGGAGGGGGACAATCACCTTTCTTTGGACGCAGCCCAGGATACTGGCAGCCTACAGGGATACAAGTGCACACTTCTGGTTCACACCAAGGCTTTTCTTCCACTGAGACACCCCAGCCCTTTACAGCAGGGCTGCTCTTCTCCGTATCTGTACACATCTGGGATTGTCCCAACTCAAATGCAACAGCTTGCACTTTATATCTTTGAATCTCACCTAGATTCATGTGGGTTCCTTTTAAAAGCTTGTCCAGGCAGGTTCCCTTGAATGGCATCCAACCCTTCTGTTGAATCAACTGCACTACTCAGCTTGGTGTCATCAGTGAACTTCCTGAGAGTGTACTCAATCCCAGTGTCTATTTCACTGATAAAGATGTTGAAGATCACTGGTCCCAAGACAGACCCCTGAAGAATACCACTCATCATCAGCCTCCACCTGGACACGGAGCTGCTGACCACAACCCTCTAGCTGTTACCTTCCAACCAATTATTTATCCACTGTACAGTCCACCCTTCAAATCCATATCTCTCCAATTTGAATAAGTATGTGATGCATGACCATAAAAAAGGCCTTGCAGCAGTCCAGGCGGATGACCTCAGTTGCTCTTTCACTTCAAATGTTCAGTTACTCAGCATCAAATAGGCTGAGCTGGATGAGAATCATGTTAAAGAACAACTGAAAACAAATTGATCTGCCAATTCTTATATTGGCTTATAGATAAACACCAGATGCTTAATGCGCATCGGAAAATAGCCAACACACAGTTTTGGAACTTGGGTCTGAGAAGATACAAGAGGTATCAGTCATCTTTGGATTGCTAAGACAGAATCTCTCATCTAAAATGCTCATATCCACAGTTCTTGATTCTCGTCAACATTCCTGTTCTCTATTTCCAGCAATGGTTTAATGATTCAAGAAGTTGAGAGCTCTGTTAAGCACCAAAGTTCCTTTTTGATTTCACCATGGCACAAAAGTATTCTCCCCAGGTACCATGAAATATAGTGTCTTTACCTTTCATCTTTAGAACACACATAAGTAATATGTAAAGCTTGGGAACACTCAATGTATTTCAAAAGTCACTACGTATAAGCTTGATATTATAGAAGATGATACTCAAAGACTTCTGTGTAGGGTGGTTCTTCAGGTAGAAAGACTTGGGATTTCAGGACTGAGTCATAGAATGTACATCAGCCTTTGACCTTTTTCATGATCTTTTTCTAAGAATTGACAAAATATATAAATATTATATAAATATTAACACAAAATGATGCCAAGCTCTGAAGAATTTGACTGTCCCACTGAAAGAGTGAACAGAACGGAATAGTTCAGTTGGAAGAGACCTTCAGAGATCAAGTCCAACAGCCTGACCATTTCAGGGCCAATCAAAAGCTGTCACTGCTAATAGGTGTCACTGCATGTCTACACTTGGCATGAGTACCCATCAGTAAATGCAGTATTAATTTACAGTGCACTATTTTTGACACTATTAAAAGCAAACTGTTCCACCAAAGCATGCCATAACCACAAAGCCTGCAGCTGCTTTGAAATTGTGCTGGAAGCAATATTTGATGTGAGTCATCACTGCCACTAACTAGTCAAAACATGCCTTTTTGTCCTGATCTGAACTTGGATTGCTTTAGTAATTTGATTCTCAGGCTTTTCTGACAAGCTTATCATTTTCCATACCCTGGAGATGAGTGTTTGGGCACTGATGTTACACATCAGGGCACACAACATTCACTTTTGGTAAATGTCTTGCAGGGAAGCCTGTGGTTTTCCAGCTTTGACTGAGAGGTATCCAGGACTTCTGCCCATGATTCTTGGCTGTCAGAGCTCATCCAGACTTGAGTGTGTTTGCTGCTCTGGGCATCTCTTCTCTCAGAAGTGCCAGATTTTCATCAATTATGTAAGTGGATGTTCTTTTCCATGGCAATCTAAAGGATGATGAGCTGCCATAATTTGGCTGTCTACATGGGTTTGCAATGGACAATTTTTCTGCAGGTTTTATGCAGTTACTTTCAGATGGAGAGTGAAACTTCCAATACAGATTGCTGCAGTGATGTGATTTGAGTGAATGTATACCAATAGGCCCGATGACAGTGCAGTGTGGGATATCACCAGTGATCATGATCACTCACAGCAATTCATTCTTGATATAGGTCACGGCATAAAATTATAGCTATGCATTTCTACACATAGCAAATTGAATGATTTTCACTGCACAGTGGTTCTTTAAAAAAAAAAAAAAATCAAACCCAATCTGAATGTTTTTAACTATGGCTATTTTGTCACAGCATCTCCAGACATCTGCCAGCCACTTCAGGCTCTGAACCATACCAATAACTGTGACCTAGGAAAACTGGCATGAAGTAGATAATACTTAGTGACTCACAGATATGACTGTTGGATAGATCCCTAGTTTGGACTCCAATGCCATATACTGTAGAGTGTCTGAAGCCCATGGAACAACCCACTGGTGTTGATATTTGCTTTTCTGAGTGACGTTGCCTTAGCCCAGACGGGTATTTGGAGTTGAAAGTTTAACATATTTTCCTCTCTAAGCTGTGCTTCCTTGCAAATATGGCAACATGGGAGTAGTTGATTTTTTCACTGAGAACTACTGTATCACAAATATACTAACCACTCATTTTATACAAGCTATGTTCCAAGTATGACTCGCTATTTCCACAGCCAGAAAGCATTCATAACATTGTGTTAACGGGTTAATCATAACTTGTTTGGCATATGGAAGAATTACTCAATGTTATTCAGAACAATTTCCCCTTGAGGAGTATGATATCTCAGTGCTGACATATGCACATAAATCTAAGTGCACTGTTTCACTCTGAACTATAGAAAAGCGCTGCTCTGGACACACAGCATTAATAGGGCAATAGTTAATGAAATATCTCTATTTCATGACAGCCTCTTATAAACATGTAATGACAGAAAAACTTTTAGGAAAATTGCACTACCTTTTCACAGTATATTCAAGAAAGACTCTGATCCCATAATTAAACAGTCAGACTACAAATATTCACACTAAGTGGGCTAACACACTGTATGATTGCTTTCAGGCATTAATTGTGTAAATGGAGTATCAACAGGTAATTAAAGAATTTTCTCTTGGAAAGAATAACACTTGGATTTTGGCTACTGATTTCAAAGGCTGTCTATGCATATACTAGTACAAAGGAAGACACCCTAGTTTTTCTAAACAAATAACTAAGTTTCATAACATAATTGACAGGACCTACTAATCTTACAAATTTTCTGCAATTACTATGTTCATGATTTAATACAGTGTATGTATTAAGGTGTCAGAATGGTGTTTATAAAAACTACAGACCGTATGCAAAAACTTCATGTAGGGAGAGTAACTGATGCAAATACATAAAAGGTTTTTGCCACTCCACATGTTTTGAATTCCAGAAGTCAAACCCTCTGACTTGGACTTCAAAAAGCCAGGCGACATTCAAAGAACAAACATGCTCCCCACTTAAAAAAATTCCTTGAGTGCTAAAATCATCTTCTATGCTGAATGACCTCTGAAAAGTCTTAAAATATGAAAGCATTAGATAAGATAAAGGTGGGCCTGTTATTCACTGAGCCCTGCAATAGTGGAACAAAAGGGCATTCAGTGATACTACAGAAATGATTTAAAACAGATGAAAAGAAAGTACATCTTTACGTACCAGACCATGAACTTCTTGAACTTACCACCACAGGAGGTCATAGTGTACCAGCAGGTTCAAAAGAGATTAAACAAATTCCTGGACTACTTGTCCATAAGCCAATAATAAAAAAAACAGGGCAGAGATGTACCCTCTGACATTTCTAGCACAACTGTGGATGCTGGGGAAGTATGAAAGGAACAGACCACAGGAAGTGATCAAGTTTGTGTGCTGTCTTTTAATAGCAGCTCCTCTTGACATCCCTGGGGACAGAATACAGAGGTAGACAGACAATGGCTCTGAACCTACAGGAATTTTATTTATGTTCTCGTGCTTAGAATCAAAGGTACTTTATTTAAAAGAAAAAAAAAAAAGAAAGGAAATAAAAGAAAAAAAGAAAAAGAAGCATTTATGGCACAATATCTTCCTTGACTTTAGAATAAAGTAAGATATCAGAACAAAAATTGAAAGTCCAGCCAATTTATGAACAGAAATCATTGTAGATTTAGCAGATAGAAAGGAGCTGTGAGAGGAAATATCAATTTTCAGCAGCAACAGGATATAAGATACAAGAAACTAGATTTTAGTTTATATAAAAACTATGTTTTTTTGTGTGTTGGGTACATCACAAACCTTGAGAATAAAAATCAAGAACAAAAAATGCTGCTGTAATGTACTTCACAAAATTATGTTCACAATAAACTCTTACTTCACTAATTTTAACCAAATATCAACTTTTACTTCTTAATGACTGTCACAGCGGTAGTAAACAACCCTGTAAATCATCACTTGTTCTTGTTCATGAGAAGCTTTCAAACTAATAATTCATTTCTTTTGTGTAGAAATCTGGGTTTAAATGGCATCAGGAAGCAAGCATTCATTACAGCCTCTGCCAAAAAATTAGCCACAAGCATCAGCAAAAGAGGATGGAACAGAAACAGGTTGACTGACGGAAAATGAATACTCCAACATAAAATAACTGCACAATAAGGGATGTATGAATGTGCTGATTACATACTATCTGGTGCTCTCCATGCCTCGGAATCTTTTCTTTCATTGAATGGGACTGCTAAATGACATACAAAATTTGGAATGGGTCATCCAAAGACCATCAGTAGTGACCCAATGCTCTATAACAATGTTTGGTCCATCCTCCTATAGGAAAAGGGGACTTCATGACTTAGCAACCATCATCTCCACACACCTTGAGATTATTCATGAACACATAAGTAGGAAAGTGGAAAAAAAAAAAAGTGCCTCACTCTATAACCTCCTTTTGACATTTTCTTCCTCATTTTACTTCTCCTCTTTCTGCTGCATCTCACTGGTCTTGTTTCAAGCATGGAAGAGTCTAATTAGTCAAGAAGACAGATTTATCCTGTTACAATTCTGGTAGGACCCTGTCAGCAAAAAGACTACTCCACAAAACTCTGCGTAGCCCAACAATGGCATGTGTATTCAGGATCGGATGACAACAAGCTATGCCTTTGCTTTTTCAGTGATACAACAGTTGAATAGCACCAGAGAAAAAGAATACATCCTTCCTCGATGCTATGCTTCCCTTTTGAGCTTTGTCTATAAATATCAAGAGCAGAAACCTACAACAGCAGTAGCAATTCCTTTAACCCTGGCTAAGTCAAAGCTGCATCTCTTTCAGAAGAATGCTACATAATAGCACAGAATTCTGAAGTAAACTATAGTAACTGGATTTCTAAAGGGGAAAAATCAAGAGAGATCCAGGGAATTATGTAGTATGAAGTTCTAGATAAGTTCTTCTTGGAACTACAGTTTTAAATTATTGTTTCTCTCCCATCAATTAATTGCAATGCTTAAAATTACAAAGCATAGTTTCACTGTAGCATTTGTAGCATTGTTATTCAATAATCATTTTTTCCCCATGTTCCCATTCCAGTCCTGTTTTTCTGCCAAAAGTGTTTACTTCTAGTTTCCATTAATGAAATAGGTAGGTTTTTTTCTAGATATGGTTAACTAAAACACAACCTACGTGAAGTCTAAAACTTGGTAGCTACCAAAACAGGCAGAAAACAATCCAGCAAAAAACATAGCAAATTCTGAAGGCTGGGGACTGACAGACAAATTCAAACTGAGAAACAAACAAGGACACTTCTAAAAGCAAAGGAAATTAACCACTGGAACAGCAAAAACAATGCTGCAGTGGATTTCTCATCATTAGGAACTCAAAAAGTGTTCTAAAGTGCCTCAAAGCTTCTATTGCGGCTATTAGATTAGAAATGAATGCAAACAAGTCTATGTTGTAACAAGGGTCAAACAAAATTGGCAGATGTAACGCCTGACTGAAAACTGGGAATAAGTATATGCATTAGAAATACAGTAGCAAATAAATCAGAAAGACTTTGAAGACTGAGACTGTTATAAATTTAAAAAAATGCAAACAATTATATTAAATAGCATTTCTGAAGAAAAAATAGAATACATTCTTTGAAAATGGGGAGGAGAGAGAGAATTTAGGGGTTTCTCAGTAAAGGTACTCCAGCAGAACAGCACTTTCAAGAACACTCAATGCTCACTTCACACGAGAGCACATCAGGAGGTATCTTTAAGAGGCAGCTTCCAAGTCACAGCTGAATCAGAGCCTGGCAGCACTCTCATCCCAGGCACCTGTAAAAGCTCATCCTTGCTCAGAACAACAGAATGAATCTTCTCACTTTAGATCATTCCCCAGACTTCCCTGAAGTCATGTTTTCCCAAATGCCTACATATTAGGTTATTCCAAATCCCTTCTGCATAAAGATACATATCTTTGTGGATGCATTCATCAATGTGGGCAGCGGGGACATGAATGCTTCACACTCGGAAGGGACTCTCTGGGTTCCTCTACTTCTCCTAGCCCTTCTTTCCCAATATACCAGCAGACCTACAATCCCCTCAATCCCTCATGTTGAATCTGTCTATACAAAAGGTGTCTTTAGAGTAAAGATCAGAGACACTAGATGGTTAGACAGCATTCAAGAACAACCTATTTGAGATTTCACAGAATCACAGAACCAGAGGTTGGACAGGATCTCCAGAGGTCATCAGGTCTATCACTCTGATCAATCAGGGCCACCTAGAGCAGATTGTCCAGGACAGTGCCCAGTCAGGTTTTGGAAATCTCCAAGGAGGGAGATTCACAACCCCTCTGGGCAATCTGTTCCACTATTAGACCACCAGGCCTCCAGTAAAAAAGTGTATTCCAACATTCAGATGCAGTTGTGTGTGTCTTAATTTATGCCTACTGCCTCTTCCCCTGTCAGCGGGCACTACTGAGAAAAGCATGTCTCATTTCCTCACTCATCCACATCAGGTATTCAGACACATAGATAACATTTCACCTGAGCTTTCTCTTCCTCAAGCTGAACAGTCACGGCTCTCTCAGCCTCTGCTCACATGAAGGATGCTCCAGATGCTTAACTGTTTTTATGAGTCTTCACTGGACTCGCAACAGCCAGTTCCCATCTTCCTTGTACTAAGAAGGCCAGGACTGGACACAGCATTCCAGATTTGGCCTAACCAGTGATGAGCAGTAGAAAGATAACCCCCCTCAAACTGCTGACAATGCTCTTCCTAATGTAGGCCAGGACATGAACACATACAATCCAAACATCCTAAGGAGGTCTTGACAGGTATGTGCTAGTGTCACATATTACAACCATCAAAGTGGCCTAAACAACACAGTGGGCAGCCCTGAAAGTTGTCTGTGGTAAGTGGTTATCAGAGAACCCATAAAGATCAATGCTTGAAAGCGAAGAAGGGAAAAGGGGGTCACAGTGAGAAGCAAAAAATGTACAGCAGCTCAGCACTGTAGTAACTGTAGCTCTGCATGCTGAACTGCACAAGATGTTTCAGAGAGCAAAATGTAGTCCAAAACTTTGCAGGGAAAAAGGGTGTTTCTCTTCCTGACCTTATCTACTACCAAGCAGGAATGTGCAGATGATAATGGAGAAGAATACTCTCTCCCTCTGGAGAGCAGAATTCCTCCTTTTCTTGAGTCACACAAAAGACCACTAGGTGGTCAGCAAAGGGCAGCACACCTGGCGAGCTGACATTTTATGTGGTGACTGTCCTAACAGTGAGCAAATAACCAGAAGAAGGAAAAAGGGTAATGAGTGGAGCATATCTGTTAGAAAAACAATAGAATAGTAAGGAGCCTGGACAAATGAAGCTTTGATTTCTTTTGTGCAGATCAACAGTGCACAGATCAATAACATCATTTACCAGCTCAAGACAGAATGTGCTGCAAAGGAAAGATGAAGCAAATAGAAATGGCTGAGCAGTGTGACTCCACTTACAGAAACCTGATAACTGGCTGATTTTTGCAGACCATGCTTTTCCCCAGGCATATATTTTTGGGCAGACTACAGAAGAAACACAAGAAAGTGCCAAGCAAAAGAACCTCCCAATGACTGCCATGAAATATTGTGACTGTGTACAGAATTGTGACATCCTGTGTGCAGGATGTCAGAAAAATGGAGAAAACTATGGTAAGATAATGCAAATGTTTGAGGAAGAAAAACCCACAAAAACATAACATTTAATTGTTTTGACAATCAAATGGGTTCTACAGCACTTACTAAAAACTATACATTACCCCCTGTCACACCTCCCTTTCACAAAGGTTTTCAGATCTACCACTACTGTGACTGTTGTGCAGTGACTTTGATACCTCAGTGTCGCTCAGAACTTTTTACTTGCAACCCTGAAACCTGTCTTCTGCTAGCAGCTCTGCAACTTTCTACCCAAACTATCAGGTCAAAGACTTCCAGAGCCTCCACAGCAATATTTTTCCTTGTTCTTATTCAGTTGCTTTCATGCAATTATACCCCTAGCAAATTCAAACCCAACATTGCCAGGGTGGATTCTCATGGGAAAGGGTTGCCAATGGTATGAATATCACTTCTTTTTTCCCCTCTTTTTCTCTCTTTGGTTGTGGGTTTGGCTAATACAGTATCATGCAGCATCTTCCTGACATAAGTATGGTCCAGGCATGACTAGTAGCATCATACACAGGTACAGCAACCCTGGAGTTTAAGCAGGTCCCACAGAAAACCACAGAGTCACCACAGGAAAATTATTAGTGGGAGAACCACATGCTGCACTAGAGAGGATGCACGGGAAAGGATGCTCATCTGAGGGCTTCCCAGATGGCCATTGGTGAAAGTTTATCCTTTCTCTTTTCTGCCTCTCTTTTATTTTGTTTCTGTTCTCCTCAGAATTAACTTTTCACATATTTAACCTGTCCATCACTATTAATACATTCATCATTCCAAACTTCTCGCACTGCCTGCATGTGTGCTGTTCAGGGTCGAACCCCTTTCCTAGACCAGGTTTTTTCTCAGTGAGACCAAATTCAAATCCTGTCATAATGTATTTGAGGTTGTTCTCCAGAGCTTTTTTTTTTTTTTTTTTGGTGTGTGTGTGTGTGTGTGAATTTCTTTAAAAACTTCAAGTATAGCAATGCGGAAACCAATTAAAAAATTGTAGTACAGATTATGTCTTGGTGCTGAGAACTTCTATGATGGATTTCCCATGCACTTTATTACAGAACTGAAAAACATAATCTTGGTCATTTCAGTGCATAAGTTTTCACTGATATTACTTTATTATAGCAGTTGTAATGATAATTTCATATAAAATTTAAAGCAATTTTGAAAGAGATTACCATTGGAGAATATATTTAGCCTGAATGAACTCAATAATAACTTTGAATATAAATACAGATTGCCTCAATTTTAAACTTAATTAATTTTGTAAAGTATTAACTAATTTGAAGAATAGTGTAGGCCCAGATGCTCAAGGACTATTGATGTGAATTCATGTTAAACTCTTGACTGTGGTTATCTTCTAGTTGCTAACTAGAACTAACTAATGCTACTTAGCTGTCGGATTAGCTAAATGATTAGCAAGATGAATATAGAGAAAAAAAATATTGCAGTCTCTTAACAAGAATGAAGTTTCATGTATCACTATGTTGTAAATGTTAAAATAGTTAACAACTAATTTACATATTATTTTGCACAAGGTTTCAGCCTTCACTTGCTGAAAGGACTGTGATATTTTGTTTCACACCTTCCTTTTCACACCTTTCACACCACATACTTTTGTCCTCAAAAGTTTTCAGTGGAACAATTTTATGAAAGTTTGGACCCCCAGAGGAAACAGCAGCGTACTCCACATTACAGAAACATGGTCTGAATTTTTCTATAAAGTTTCCTTGAATTAGAACAGTATCTTTTTTGAGTGAAATGTGTCTAAGTGTATACCACACACATCACAGAAAAACTTAGGCGAGTTACACAATTAAATGTTTGGTACCACACTTTGTTTCTGTACCTAATAGAATCATAAAGTAACTTAGGTTGAAAGGGACCTCTGGAAGTCATCCCATCCAGCACTGCGGCTGGTTAGATAGACAAGCTTCATATAATGGGCACAGATCTTGATTCATCATTTACCAAAATTGCATATACGCTTACACAATGAGTTAATTAATGGAAAAGCATCAAAAAGTTGAATTGTTCCTTTTTTTCTCATAGAAATTTTGTAGGTAAACAAAACAAGGCAATGAGAAGAATACTTTTTTTTCCCCATGTACCCAATGCCACATCACTATCAAAGCCACACCCCCAGTACCAATCAAGCACCTGATCTTAGTAGATATCTAACTGTAACAAAATAAGTTTCAAAATTAGAAGTGTCAAAAAGTGCTAAAAAGAAATGATCATGTTCCACCTAAACTATATATAGTCTAACAAGTTAATGGAACCACACCATTTTTTTCCACGAAATAGCAATTGGAAAACACAAGCAAGAATTTCTAGATATTGTTGGGTGAGATGATGAAAAAGATGTGAAATATAAATGAGTTCTTCTCAGTTAAGACAACTATACAGGTTGCAGCAGTGCTTCTTTCCTTATCTTTTGTTACCGGATGGTTGGTATGCACCGTAGAAGATGAAAACACAAACAAAGAGATCAACAGTTCTGACTAAATGCTATCTCCTGACGAATGTTTGTGGATCAGACCTAGACAACCATGGCAATCATGCATGTCTTGTAGAAGAATACAGGCATAAGATGATATTTCAATATATTTCTGAGACCAGTCAACTACAAATGAATACACTATACATAACCCAAAGTAATTGCTGACTTTGGATGAAAAAAATTATTGTATACACTTCAGAAATAGGCCTCCTCTGCAGTGAAGTTGGACTTCACTCCATCATGATGACAGTAAGTGAAAAAAATCTACCAGTCAATTCCAAGGCCCAAGCATTTTAATAAGTCAAATTCACACGTGGCTACTGTGCCAGTAAAAACTATGCCAATACTTATAAGTAACTTACCTCATTCCTTCTCTCTGAATGGATTTGGCTTTCTTGACCAATATTACTAAAGAATCTCACAATACCTGGCAAAAGGGAAGCTTCAGACTGGGAGAAACATCTCCTGCTTTCCTTCAAGTTTTTTTGAGACGGAAAAGGGTATAATTTTGTTCCTATCAGTTAGTATGCCAGTTGTCTCCCATTACTGCAGTGGTAAATTAGAAGTCAGTCAGAGCAAGATGACTATCTCTGTGCCTAACCTAAACCAATCTGCCACAGATATTAATTCCAATTAAATGGTGGGATAAAGGAAGACAGACAAGCTACAGCTGTAATACAATGTCAGATTCAAAGAATGAAAACACTAAGCATGCATCACAAACACTATCCTGACTGACAAAGCAGAGTGTTTAACCTCACAGCAGGTTGTTAGTTTGTAGGTTAACAAATTAATAGAGCACAGGGCCATTCCACAGCCATCAGGTGGGAACTGCTTTATCTATGCAACCATGGGGACAAGGATGATAACGCAAATCTGAACAAAACTGTAGACCAGACTAGGTATAAAGGAAACATACGTGTCCAGATAAGATTTCTGTTCCATGAATAAAAATGTTGAATTTGGATAAGAAAACCTTTACTATGCATAAGAACATGACACCTAGCCACATGATTAAGATGAATCCCACAGAAAAATGGAGAGAATGAGAGAAGCTTTGGAGTTGATACAAGGATAAATAAACATAAGTGTAATTTTCCTTTACTTATTGTATTATATCTCAAAAACATTTAAAAATACTTTCTTATTTTATAAACGAAGTGCTCCAAAAGTAATGCCTCCTATTTATTTCCATGGAAATAACAACAGTTACAAAGCACTATTTTTCAGCACAGTCATCAGTATTAGCTATGCATTTTCACCAGCAATGAAGAGCCTACACACCACACTATTAAAATCTGCATCATTGGAGGTGACCCTGTCGCTGTTACCTCTACTGAAATGAAAAGGCCACTCACGGCCTCACTGTGTTCACATCAACTGTCTGGTCTCCATAAACGTTCAGCAAGTGTTAATGAATGTCAATGGGTGCCATTTCTTCATGGAGGAATTCAGTTCCACATCTTTGTTTCATTCACTCTCCCATGTCAGACACCATTTTGCCAGACTGCTCCTCTGCTGTCATCTGTCACACAGCAACAAAATGTAGTAGAATGTTGGTGGAAAGGTTCAGCCTCTACTGCCATACCAGAAACACCTGCCTCTGATGCTGTGGGCCAACATAATAAAATAGAAGGCATTATTTTGGAGCAGCTCTCATACAATTATTTTAACCTGTATTAATTTAAAACTGATTGGTAGGTAAACTGAAAACACCATCCCTGTCAAAGCAATAATCCTTAACAATGAGATACTGAAGCACTCTACCAAGGTGCTCAGCACTCTGTACAAACTCCAGGGAATACATATATTAAGCCAGGTCAGCTGCCTGGAAAGTGGGAGAGCAGAGATTTCTAATGAAGAGATGCATCCTCACAATGAGCACAAAGCAATGGCTTCTGAAAGACATAAGCAATGGCTTTACCTCCAAGAGTCTTCTAACAAGTTCAGAGCAACTACAAAGACAATTCAGTTTACTTCCTCTATTTGTATTTCACTTCTGTTTTTCCCACTCATGCTAAGGATGTCAATGAAAGCATTACAGCTGCACCAAAATGCCAAGCAGGTGACACAGAACAGCTAATTCTACTGCACATGATGTTCCAACCAGTTGATAATAAATAACATTAACTCCAGATTATATACATGCTACATGATTACAAGTCACAGGTTTGATTTTCCTTGCTCTTGGAATAAGCCCATTTATAAGATAACACTATCATAGCATCTCAAAGAAATAGTCAGCACTTACTAAGAAAAGAAAGCAGAAGGAAAATCAGGTATCACAAGGCGTCAGCATTGCCATACTCACTCTTCTAAACATTCATAAAAGGACTTCTGAGCTCCCATTACCACATCTAATTATACGTATCTTACAGACGCTGTAATTATTTCCCTGATATGACTTGAGAAATCTGAAATAGAACTCTGCAGCTCTAAGTTGCAATTTTATACACTATGAGGTAATAATGGGCAAATCTCATCATTACTCTGCCTCCAGTCCACCTCTGTAAGTGGCTTTTTTTCCTAATGGAATAGTTTAGTGAAAGCTTTAGCTACAAATGGAAAGAAGAATGAATTAAAGATGACAGGATTAAAACACAAAAACAGAAAAGTGGTGCTTTCAGTGGCACCTCTTACAGGCACTGCTTTTCTAAAGAACAGCTCCCACAAGAGACAAATAAGTACATTTGCAAGACTAGCAATATTTGTCATCACTGCGTTGAAGCTGAGTAAAAAGGTAATTTATGTATCCTCTCATCTATTTCTAGGTGAAATTATCATTATTCCAATTATAATTTCCTTTTTAACACAGAGATTACAATTTTTATTCTGGAACATTTTTAGTTTTTATGAAAGCCATGCAAATGCTTTTCTTCTAAAATGGAGCATTTGCATTTACATCTTCGTAAAAGAGAGTATGTTCTCTACAATACACACAAATTCTTGCAGTAAGGAAAAGCCTCGTGGCACCAAAGTCTTGCAGTACAATGTCTGATAATACTCCTACAAAGTGTGCAAGGATTTTCCCTCAGACTTCCTGGAGATTCATAGCCTAAATTAATGCTAAATTTGCAGATTCCTTTCACTCCTGTTAATGGTACTGGAATATGTTACTGTTCCCTGCTGTCATATAAAATTTATAGAAAATACATACTTGTTTCTCAGTCACTTCTTTTTAAATCTTAGCTGTGTGAGAGAGGTTTGGTTTTTTTTTCTGTAAACATAAAACCTATGCCCTCCTGAGCCAGTGTATCTCTATCAAGAAAAAGTAACTTGGCTCATCATAGCACGCATCCCACAGAAAGAGATAAGAAAAGGCACTTTTCCTCTGTTACTGCCACACTAGAATTAAATGGGATGAGGACTAGAGGGAATGGAATGAAGAGGTGCCAGGGGAGGTTCAGGTTGGATCTTAGGAAAAATTTCTTCTCTGAAAGAGTGGTCAGGCACTGGAACAGGCTGCCCAGGGAGGTGGTGGAGTCACTGTCCCCGGAGGTGTTCAAGGAATGTTTAGATGCTGTTCTAAAGGACATGGTTTAGTGAGGAAATACTGGTGATAGGTAGATGGTTGGACTGGATCTTTGAGGTGTTTTCCAACCTGAATTATTCTATTAATCTATGACTAGGAAATACTGAGAAGACAGTATTTCCACCATTGTGCATGAAAGAGAAAATCTCTCACGCTCTTTGAAACTCTTTAGTGAAATGTTTTACCTTCTTGACTTATCCCAAAATAAGTCAGCCATTTTGTGTACTCTACATGCCACTGTTCATGATACAATAATGCTTTTTGTTCCATAATTTTGTTGTACGCAAACAGCAAAACAGAAAATCTTGACAGAGAAGGAAAAAGTACATTCCTAATTCTGTTTTTACTACATAGAATTGTAGAATCCTTAGAGCTGGAAAGGAAACTCTGAAGGCCATCTAGTCTAACTCCCCTGCAATGAATAGGGACACCACAGCTAGATAAGGTTGCCCAGGGTCCTACCCAGCCTCACCCTGAAAGTCTCCAGGGACAGGACATCAACCACAGCACTAGACAACCTGTTCCAGTTCCTCACCACCCACACTGTAAAAGATTTTTTCCCCTTGTTCTATCACCACAGAACCTGCTAAAGAGTCTGTCCTCTTATTTCCTATAGCTCCCCTTCAGATACCGAAAGGCTGCTATTGGGTCTCTTCATAGCCTCCTCTTCTCCAGGCTGAACAACCGCAGCTCCCTCAGGCTGTTCTTGTAGGAGAGGGTTTCCATTTCATAGGTCATTTTTGTGGCCCTCCTCTGGATACACTCCAACAGGTCTACATCTCTCCCGTACTGAGAAATCCACATCTGGACAGAGTAATCCAGATGAGGCCTCACCAGCGCAGAGCAGAGGGGGCAGGATCACTTGCTGGCTACACTTCCTTTGATGCAGCCCAGGATACGGTTGGCCTTCTGGTCTGCAAAGGCACAGTACTGGCTGTCCAGCTTCTCATCCACCAACAGCCCCAGGTCTTTTTCAGCAGAGCTGCGCTCAATCCTTTCATCCCCCAGCTTGCATTGGTAGTGAGGGTTGCCTCGAATCAGGTGTAGGATCTTGCATTTGGATTTGTTGAACCTTGTGAGTTTCACTTGGGCCCACTGCTCAAGCCTGTCTAGATCTCTCTGGACAGCATCTCATCCCTCTTGTGTGTCAACCACACTCCTCAGCTTGTTGTCATCAACAAACTTACAGAGAGTGCTCTTGATCCCACTGTCATTGTCATCAAAAAAGGCACTAAAGAGTATCAGCCCCAGCACCAATCCTTGGGGGACAACACTGATCACCAATCTCCATCCAGACATTGAGCCACTGACCACCACTCTCTTGACTCGATCCTGCAGTCAGTTCTTCATCCAACAAATAGTCCACCCATCAAATCCATACCTCTCCAATTTGGAGAGAAGGACATTGTGGGGGGGTGCTGTGTCAAAAGTCTTACTGGAGCTGAAATAAATGACATCAGTGGCTTTTCCCTTGTCCACTGACACAGTTACACCATCATAGAAGGCCACTAGGTTGGTCAAGCAGGATTTGCCCTTCTTACCCATTTACCTGATTACATTTAGTTGATATCAGGGGAGAAATTTTTTGATATATAGCTAGAATGAGTCCAGAATCAAGCTTGGTAAATTTGGAACAGATTAGGATTTGTGCAGTCAAAATTTTCATGATTTTTTATTTTTTTTCTATTGTATTGACTTTACATATTTTAGTATGCTCATTTAATTCATTCAGTAGCTGGGCAAGAGATAAAAAAGCTCTTGAAGAAACGATAAAGTGATGTTGAAGTTAAGAGGAGGCGCAACCCCCCTTCCCCCCCCCCCCCAACCAAACTTCAGAATGCAAATGAGTAGAGGTCAAAACATTTAAGTTCAAATGCTGTCAGTTGAGGGAGAATAAAATGTATAAGTGATGCAATTTGTACATTTAAAATCAATGAGAATTCACAGTATGAATTAGCTAAAGCATGATTTTGGCAATAATGCTTCTATTCTGTAATACATTGTGGTGTCTTTCCTTAAATCCACTTATCTTTGTTCTAAATTCTTTTCTTTAGAGCCACAGATTTATTCATACATTCAGAATTAGGAGGAAATGAAACAGCACAGCAGTTTCTGCAGAACCAAACATTTTGCACCCATTTTATCTTCTCCCTTCCCTTGTCACACTTTTTCGATTTAGAAACACTTATTGATCCAAACATTCAAATGTTACCTCAACAAAAGAATCAGCAACGAGAGCAATACAATTTATAACGTGAAGCCTGAAAAGCAGCCCAAAGAGCTGTAAAGGCTTTCACAACTTCACCTTCACCTAGGCAAACTTCACCTCTCAGTTAAGTAATAACATTCAGTGATTTCATCCAAATATAAATATCCCATGTTTTTAAGAAAAATATCTTAAAGATATCTGACAGACTTCTGCATATATGATCACATTAAACAGAGAAGAACAGATAGGTTTTGTAGCTCCTATACAGCGACCTAAAGTGGGTTATCCATACCTAACATCAGAGTTTCAAGGTTGAAACACATTCGACCTTGCTAGGGCTAGAAGCAGGTTTTGAGTGGTAATCAAAAACCACGAGTCTTCCTTTTCAAATGGTAATAAATAACTATTTTTAGCCTGAGTATGTTATTCCATATAGGCAGAAAGTCTCTCTGCATTTTCAATGTAAGAATGAGGAGGAATACGATATTCACTGTAAAAATGCTACTCGCTATTCCCAAGTGCGTACTAATGTCACACACACACACACACACACACACACACACACAAAATGAGAAGAACAACTAAACTCAAACCTCCTTCCTCCAAAAAAATATCTAGACTAAATACAGTGTTGACTTTGGAAATGCCTGTGGTAACTGGTATTCACTAGCAGCCATGCTACTGACTTCAGGTGGAAATATCTAGATGTAACAGAAACAAGTCGGACAATAAGCCACTGAAGCAGCCAGATATTCTTTTTAGAGTGCTGTCCTTCCTTCATGATGGTATATCTTTGCTTTTTCCACACACTGTTTGATAGGGGTTTGGGGTGCATTTTTTTGTTTTGATTTACTGGCAGCAGCACAAAACTGGATGCTAGAAACAGTTAACACTGCCTCAAAAACAAAGGGAAAAATCAAGAAGGTGAAGTAGTTTGCATAAAAGGGAAGAAGAAAGCTGATAACCAGGAAATAACTGCAGTGTTACCAGACTACCTCACGGTCAATGTAAAGAGAAATGCACTTGCTTTTAATGGCCACAGGCAGGACCTGAAATACCTATGTTTATAAGCAATTCCTTTCATCTTTTTGCTGCAGTGAAAATGGTCTTGATTATCCCTCAGGGGGTCCACAGACAGGCAAGTCACAGTCTCTTGGGAAGGGCTCCCATTCGGGATGGAGCTAGGATGTCCTTCCAGGAAGACACTTCCAGACAGATGCCTCATTAACAGCCTTTCCCTACTCATAAAACCAAGTCTTCTGATTTCATTTAGACACAATTGTACTCACTTACAAATAATTTCATGTAAAAATACATATTTACAAAAGTCTGTAGCTTTGCCAATACTCAAACTAAGTAAGGTAAAAGTTCTCAAGTGCTTTCCTGCACAAACCTAACAGAATTATGCAGCTGTTGATACTAGACAGAAGAACTGCCATGCAAAGCACGCCTACATTTTAAAACATGCTGCAACACAGACACCTGTGCATACACTAGTGAAATGGGAAAGGAATATAAACAGGACAAAAATCCCTTCTGTAAGGCCGAAAAATGAAAACACTACATATTCAAAGCACTACTTAATTGAAATCAAAGAGTAAATCAGTGGTATCTTGGAGCATTTGTTTTCCCATTTTTCAGTATTGCAGAAAAGCATACAAATGGACAAGGTCTGTGCTGGCAGAAGTCTGCTCCTCTGAGTTCCATGAAGGGTGCTGGGCTGCTCCTGTGCTTGGTTCTCATTCATAATAAAAAGCTCCTCCTGCTGGAAGGTGCAAGCTACTCTCTCCTGGATGAATAATTTCATATCCAAAACACCACAATACAAATTTTACAAATAAATACATATAACCAGTTCACCAGTTATACAGAAAGATTCTTGCTAGACCAAGCAAACCATAACTAAGCATGTATTCCTCAGTGGCAAAGCCACAATTCTCACTCATTTAGCTCGACAATTATAGCAAGTACCCACACTAATGCTGTAGAAACAAACTTAAACACAGACTTTGACTTTTTGTGGTGAAATACTCCATCAAGGTGACCTTGTCTGTCCAGAAACTCACCATTAACCACTAAAACAAACAAGAGTCAGACTGACTTCCATGCTTTCTTTTCAATTCTAATAAATAAGGAAATGAAAGTCCAAATAAAAATTCTATTGTTTACAAAACAAAGCTTGCTTACATTAAAAATAGTTTGCTTACATTACGTTTGATTATATTACTAATAACCAAAGAAAATAATTTAACACTTTTTATATGCTCGATTTCTAATGGCATTGTTCCTTTAAAAGCTTCCCTTGGAGAAGTAAAAATCTGTTGTTTTAAGCACTTCTCTTAGACAACGAAGCAGATCCACTGACCTTAGAAATAAAACACTTTGCACCTCCTGATGTGTCATTAATTCCATCCTCTGGGTAGGTTATGGAAAAATAGTAATTAATGTCCTGCCAGAAAACAGTCTCACAGTCAAGGCCGTTCCCTTAGCTACCAGCTAGGTTTTTTGCCTTTTATTAAACGTGTAATTCAGTGGTCACAATTTTTAATGAGGATAGCAAACAGATTTTTTTATATTCATGCCCAACTCTAAATCCAACCCCCCCATCTCTACTCAATAAGGCTTCGAATTATTATCTTGAAATGTTAGCCTATATGGCTAACAAAGCCCCCAAATATCGATTCTGCTTTTAATAAAAGGATTCTTACTTTCATTTTCCTCAGTGAAATCTCTTTTTTTTTTTTTACAAGACCTTTCATACTGTCAAAGATTTTCACTTCCATTGACAAATTTTCACTTTAATGTTTGAAACCTCAAAGAGAAATTTGTTTTTCTCTCTGAAGAATTATGTATAGCAGTAATATTAGAAAGACATTTGCAATTCTCCAGGAACAGTGATACAGCCCTTCAGAATTCCTTCTCTTACACCTTCCTCGGTGCTCTTCTCAGCTTTTTCTTTAACTATTTGTTTTTAGATGTGTGCAACAAGGATAAATGAAGACATTCCTCTCAGAGCGCCAGGTTATTTGGCACAATTTCAAGTTCACACAGAGAAATGCCACATCACAATAAGATAGTTACCAGCAGCACACAATATGGTTTATTCTTATTTTACTATTTATTCCTACTTTCTTTAGAAATGTTTCACAGTAATTTACTCCTTCAAAGGCTTATATAAGACAGGTCCTTGGCTTTGAATTTGCTGTTTTTACTGCTAAGGCAATTCCTAACATCTTTTTCTCCTTCTTGTCTTTCTCTTCTTAGAGAACATTTAGCACACTTACCAGTTGTTCTCAGACAAAAAGCAGAACTGTGACAACAAGACACTGCAATAGTACTTCCAGCCTTCTTTATCTTATCTCTGACATAGTTTCCTGTTCAAAAAACCTGCCAAGCCTAAATACTACAGAAGCTTTGTTGAAAGCTGGGGTTAAAACTGTGCAGAAAAAAAGGCCCGCATATAAATAGGAAGACTTGGTGTTGAGAGAGAAAAAGAGCCTTGAAGTGAGAACAGAAATGGAGAAAGAAGGGAAGCAGAAGGGTCCTGAGGATCACTATCTTGACTCCTTCAACATGATTCTCACCATTCCTCAGGGTAAATCAGAGCAGCAGCTCCCCAAACACTGCCAGCTCAGGCTTACATTCAAGCAACAGCAACATAAAAATCACCTCTCTGAGCTTTCAGTTCTGTTTCATGGTACGTTTCCATCCTAAAGCACATAAGGAAAGCTAGTGGACAACCTCCCAGAGATGGCCATTTTGGGGAAATAGTCTTACGAGGACAGTAAGAATTTTACAGCGCCTCTGGGTACTTGAAAATATGCACAGTGACCAGTGGGGAGAAAAGGATCTTCTGAAAGATCTGATTCCTTTCCTTATTTACCCTACCTCAGTGAATACTTGCACTACTGGAATGAGAACAGCTGCCTGCTGCCACCGATGAAGAATCAAGTTGTGTGAGGCTGGAGACATGCTCTCTTGATCAATATCAAGGTATTCCAGTAACTCATGAGGCACATGTTAATGAAATGTTACTGTAATTTGCAGCAAAGAATAGTACTAATGCAATGCAAAATTCTATTGATGCTTCATTTTTGGACTGCTTTCTTCCACATATAATTTCTGAGAATCAGGAACTAAGATGCAGCCTTTGGAGCTATTCATTCTGTCAGCAAGCTCCCTGATTTGCCAAGAGCAAATTCAATCTGATGCAAACATTCCTCTTACTTCCACTCCTGAGACAACGTCTTACCCACAACTTAAGGCAACCAAGAAAAAATATTTATTCATTTACTTGTGGAAGACAAATCACAAATTACTGCATAGTGCGGTTTAATGTGCTGCATGTCACCACTTTCTATTTTTGTTTCCTTGCTTTATGTTTTGTAATATTTTAAGGAACACTGGAATGGGAATAAAAATTCAGTGGCATAGTGTGTTTGCTAGTTCACCCAACTAAATTTCTTGTGGCAGGACAATTGTACTAGTATCCTTAGTAAGTCCATCTTTTGGAGAATGAATGGATTTAGAGAATGAAGTCTGATTTAGAATTAAAAATTGTCCCAGTTTTTTGTGATTTGTTTACTGGTTTTTTGTTTATTTTTCTCATGAACAGACTAAGCTTTTTTTGTGTGTGTGTGTATCCTGTTCACTTCCCAAACTGCCCTTTCCTGAGCAAGTTAGTGAACTCTACTGTTATTTTCCCCTCTACTTTGCCCTTGTAAGGTCCCAGCTGGAGTGCTCTATCCAGACCTAGGGTACCCAGCACAAGAAAGACAGCTGTTGGAGCAGGTCCAGAGGAGGGCCACAAAGATAATCAGAGGGCTGGAACACCTCTCCTAGGAGGAAAGGTTGAGGGAGTTGGGCTCCAGGGAGACCTTACTGCATCCTTCAAGTACTTGAGGGGAGCTTACAAGTAGGAGAGGAACTGACTTTTTACAAATTCTAGTGATAGGACAAGGCAGGATGGCTTTAAAATGGAGTACTCAGAGGGTGGTGAGGCAGTGGTATAGGCTGCCAGTAGAGGCTATGGATGCCCCATCCCTGAAGGCACTTGGCAGCTCTGTCTTTCCACACACATCTAGAATTTCTTACAAAGGGTTATTAGAAAGAATGATGAGCCACCAGGTCTTGTCCAACCACCATTCACCAAGATCCACACTTGGAGATCAGGTCTACAAGGTATACCATAGCATAAATCAGACACAGACCATCAGGCCTAAGCCAAGTAAAGGCTGGCTTGCTACCTGTCTTTCTTCCTGAGATTCCTTCTCAATTTAAAACAGCAAAAACAACAGAAACCATTTAAGTAAATGTTGCAATGTGGCAACAGCCAGTCATTTGTAGAAAATAGGAAGAGTATCCGCAAATGAGCTTTGAACAATCTGACAGAGGTAATACTGCTAAGATTCCTATAGATTCAACCTGTTGTCAGAATCAATCTCTGACTTCTCAAAGATGAGACTAAAGAATATATAAAATGATTTGAACATAGGAGGACTCAGGAGACCACCCAGGAGCAGAAGAGTTTGAGGAAACATACAGGGAGAGATGATGGCTCATCTCTGAGGCAGATGATCAAACATACATCCCACTTGCTGTCAGCTGTACCGTATCAGTGGGCCAAGAAAAACTTCAGAGCAGAAGTGTATAGAAAAAAAAAAAAAAAAGAACATACCAAAAACCTTTCAACCACCAGCAAGCATAACAGAATAAGCATCAGAAACAGAAACCTCTAACCCATTCAGGACTCTGAAGAACTTATTTTGGAGCAAAAACAGCAGCCAAAATTTCAAAAACATTTAAGATGTTATAATGCATAGACACATAAGATGTACTGAATGCTTAAGCAATGGTGATTTTTCACCCAGTAATTAAGAGTTATAGAGAACAGGGAGTATTACAAGAAACATTATTTTTGAGCTCCCTGCAGACTACACAGAAAATATCACATCAAGTTGCCTAGGCTTAATCATATGAAACCACCTACTTAAATTCTCATCAACAGTAAGAGCATCAGTTATGAACCAACCTTCCTCTCATATATGCATGACAGCTGTCCACTGAGAGTACCAATTTATTCCACCCAAACCTTGAAAAAAAAAATCTATATCCACCAAAAGCAATAAAAACTTTACTTACAAAACAGTTCAAGCAGTGTTAACCCTAAGATCAATACAGTGCTGACATGCGCTGTACTTCTGTTTCCCTTCCATTAGGAACGTCAGTTGTGATAACAACACTCCTCATAGGACTGATGCCAAACAGCAATCACTTTTCAACATTGACAAAAACAGGTAACAAAAATCTGTTATGTACATCATGCAAGCATTCTTCTACGCAACAGAAAGACCAATGCTTTACCTGATGCACACTTATACAATCAGAGAACAAAAGAACTGTTTTCCTTTAAGTAAACCATATCAACTTGAGATGATTTTAATAGAAGGAAAGGACATGGTTTCTTTTACTGATTATGCTAGCCTGCAAAGGAATCGATAAACTATTAAATATATACTCATACAAAATTTCAAGAGGTTATTCTTTTTCAAAATAATATTTTGCAATATGACAACTTCTTTAAAATGAGAAGCCTCACTCATTTATAGGTTTTCCTAGGAGAATGGGAAGATTCGGTGCTTTGCAGAAGGCACCCAGACATCTTTACTGCATGGTCAACATCTTTATAAGTACGGATTGGTTCACAAAGCTGTTACTCACCTACATGCAACTGCACAAACTCACTCCCAACTGTGAAACATCCCCTAGCAACTTCAGGAGCAGTTTACACATATGAAAACAACACTGAAATGATATTAAAAAGTAAAAAAAACATACCACACTTCAGCCCCATTTGTGTTTTTGTGAGAAGAGTTCTGCTCGTCTTTATTTATACTTTATATGAGCACTTAAAATCTCTGCTGCTTACCCATACAATTGAATAAGCTGAGAAAATGGTAATATTTGTCCAGAAGAAAAGAAAAGCATGTGCGTAACACTTCTGCAAACTGAGAGTATAAGAGTTTTGGTGAAAAACTAGCAATTAGCAGTCACTCAGGTAGAAATATAATTATGTAACTGATTTATTCATAATGGGTTTTATAATAGTTTTCTCATCACTCCTGGTTGTTTTTCTCCACCCTCGGAGTCCTCTAGATTTAAATCAATATATACTAGCAATAGAGTCAGTCTTATCCAGGAACATACTGGGCACTAACACAGTTTTCTTTGTTTATTTTGCTGTCTGGAGTACAGCTGCCCATAGTGAATGAAAAGATGCCTGTCTCTCATAAATGGCTGCTGTTAGCCTAACTTCTTTCATCGACTCTATTTCCACGACTAATGGCTTTCATTTCTAGTACAACATCTTTCAGTATGGTATTCACTCAATAAAGCCACAGCACTATATCAGTCTAAGCACACTCGGTGTTTGGTCTTCAGTGCTCATGAAATGTGAATTTAAATACAAGATAAAATGTCTCCTTCAACATCTATCCTATTTTACACTGGTATTTTGTTACAGAGGAATTCAGTCCTCAGTGGTTTGGAGGATTTTACAAAAAGGCGTACATAAATTAAGGCAAAGCAATGGCCCGTGTCATTTCTCCAAACAATTCAAGTTTCCGAACGCACAAAATCCTTCTGGAAGTGCCTGGGAACAGCTCTATTTTAAGGCTGGCATTCTGAAACTGGCTTTGAATGATACATACAGTGCCATTCTCTTCTAAAAGCTGATGTTTAAAATCAGTCAGAAATTTCAGACAGAATAATTGTTTAGCCTTCAGACTTCTTGGCACAGCGTTTCCAGCTTTCGCTTGTTTCCTCTGTGCACTTTTTAAAATGAAATGTGGCTCTCAAAGAAATCATTCCCTGGCAGTCCTGTTTTCCATAACTGACCGGTGCCTGCAATAAAATGTCACCCATCCTGCTAAGATTGGGATCTCAAATGTATTATTTATAACCAAGGGTATGTACCATTTATACAAACATAACTGGGCTATACAAGGGAACTGCCACAGAGAACAAGCCTTGGAAACAGTAAAAGAAGAAACCAAGTACACCTTGTCCTCATTCAATGTCATATTTTTTGCTTGCTTTTCCCTAAAACAAAGACATATTTGCATTAATTTGCTAACATCTCAGGACTCATTTGTGCTGATCTGCAGTCTACATATGACCTAGGACTTGGAATCAATTCTGTGATGTCAGCACACGGTTTTATTCAAAAACTGTCCAACAAAAAGGTCTCTCTGCCATGAGAGGTCTCTAATAGCCACAGGGTAACTGCAATAGCAAAGCAGTTCTGACCCTGCTTCAAGCAACAGTGACTATGATAAGAAGAACCAGGCATTTTTCCTCACCTCTGATGAGAAGGCGGAAAAATGAAATTTCCCAGGAAAGCAGAGTGAGAAGCTTGGGCATTTCCAAGAAATTTGGCATTAGTCAGAGGATATCTTTGATTCTTTCTGACTACTCTTCCAATTCAGAATCTACCTGGACATTATATATCTATGTAGATGTTTACATATTTTGAATCTGAAAAAAATGCAGTTGCACCTGACAAGGCCTGTGAAGGATATAGATAAGATGAAGAGAGGATTTGATGCAACATGCTCATAGTGGCAAAAGTAGCGGCAAACACCACTAGGGAATATGGGAAAAGTAATATCCCACATCACTTTAAATGACAGACACATACTTATGAGCACACAGTGGAAAATTCTGTGTTACACAGTGTTTGGCTACCTTACAGCTTGTTATTTCAGAATTAATAAAAGCTCAGATTGGTTTATTCTTCCAAATAGGTACCATGTAATCTGTTTTTTTCAGTGGCATAGAAGAAAAGCTAGGAGCATTTCCCTAAAGAGACTGTGGCTGTGAAATTAAAGCATGAGCGTTTGCTCTTAATTTTTCATCTGTTAAACTCCCTGCAAATTGAGAACCAGAGCTTGCAACCAACAGACAGCACAGAAACACTCCCCAGACAGTGCAGGTTCCTAGAGCCGCTGCTGCTGGTGCCAGACAAAGGGCTCAGGCATGAGTGCTCTAAAAAGCCTGATGTAGAGCTTTAGAAACGTTGTTCTATAAATTACAAATATACACTCAAACTGGCACCTTGAACATCTGCTGCTTTCCTCCTGCACAGAACACCACCAGTTCTGTGGCAATTCAGCCAGCCTTATGCAAGGCAGCACAAAGCACTTTATTATTAGCAAGACTTTTCACAAAGTATTATTTCCTCTATGTGGGCAAATTCAAGTAACCAAAAGATATCTGAGATATTATTTTAGTCTCCATTACACTGATATTACAGTAGTGTAACTATTAGGATGCTTTCAGATTGATTCCTGATGTGTTATTTTGCTGATTACTCCTGGATCAGATTTAGATTTGCTCAGTGACGAAAATGTGAACTCAGAAGTACTCAAATGAACATTTAGAATGGCTATAACCACGGATCGTGGGTGGAGGAAGATCTGAATATGCTCCCGCTTCATCCCATTTATCCTGCAGTGCTGGTTTGTCTCTTTGAAGTGCTGGTATGGGGGAAGAAACTGCGTTACCCAAATACCATTTACATAATCAGTTTTTCCACATTTGAAGACAACATTTCTCCATGTGGTACTTTAATTTGCTCTTTGTAATCACATACCTGTGACAATAAATGTAAAATATATGTTTATTTTCTCCATCTTCTACTTCAAAAAAAAAGTTACCTCTACAAAGGAAGTATTACTTTCATAGAGCTGGGAAAAAAAACCAAAAACCCGTACACTGACTGGAAACTCATTATTTTGCTTCTATTATGCATCTCCTCCCTGTCCTTGAGAGGGAAGAAATCTCTACGATTTACATTTCTGAAGCTTCAGTCAAGTACAGACAGCTAGATAAATATAAATAACCCATCTATGATGGACTCGATGACTCCTGTGTGTCCCTTACAACTCAGGATATTCTATGATTCTACAGTTCTATCATTCTAAGTTCTAGGGACCACATGACACAGAAATACACGCATGTTCATTGCAATTTTTGATACAACTGAAAACAGATGATGTATCTACATAAAGTTCATACCCATAAAGTAAACTTGGAGTTAATGCTCTCATGCTTCTGATTAGAGTAATGGCACAGGTTTGTGTTCTGTATGTCACTCCATGTATGCAGTAACCTATTTTTTTGTTACCACCACTGTCAAACATCACATGAAGGTAATTGAACAAACGTCCAAGTATTTTCACATTGCATAAGCAATTGGATATCTTGCATTCACCAAGATCATACTAGAAATATTTATTCATGTCGTTCTTTATGGTGTTAATGTTCTACATGAATCTCATCAGGAAACCCTTTACTTCAAAAAAAAAAACCTGAGCAGAAATGCCTTTATAAATTCACCAATAGCCCAACTATCTCCACTGGCGGTGAGAACTGATCAGTTCTGGTAATGCATACGGAGAGACAGAGAAGACAGCTCCTGAAACGCCTGCTCTTCTTGCAGTGTAATATATGTATTTAGGCTGCGTATCTGCTATTTAAGATTTCCTCTGATTCAGCAAAAAGTACCCAATTCTGAGGCCCAGATAATAATTCAAGTACCTCTAGGATAAAACACACTCTTCCTTTTCTCACTGCACTGGTGGCATGGAAGTTCACATTCTGTGACCTACAAAACACATGGATTATAGCTGCCATCTGAACAACCAGCTGCAAAGAAAGCCTTTCTGTTCCACAGTTTATATATCTTGCAATTTTTAAAACTGTGCCGCAGGTGAGAAATCATACTTTTGAGAGACCTTGTCCAAATCGGAACGCTCAAATTTCTTTCTTATCTGCATTACTTAATTTCAGCCCATACCGTGAACACACCTGATGCAAATGCAAAGGCCTGATAAGTTGGAAGATCTGTCTAAGATCAGTTGATCAGGCAAACAGCAGCAGCAGCAAAGGTTGTGCGACAACACTGCAGGTCCCTCAATCCTTCCTCAGCTCCAGCAGCACTCCACAGTTGCTCCCTCCTCTTGGTTTTGCACAGCCCTTCTTACTTTGGAATTGGTTATAGTAAACATGACATGTGTTCTCCCAAATCACTGCCTGGCAATGATGCCTGGACTCCACAGCATTGCCTTGATCCACTTCGAAGTGGTCCTGCTAGGTTTTATGTCTCTATAGAACTGCAGTGAAAAAGGGAGTGACTGAAACACTGCTGTGACAAGTGGTGGAATTAATTTCACAAGGACTCCCTGGAAAAGTCTGAGAGATACCCATTCCTAACGGCTGTTACTGCACAGATATGATCCAAAGAGCTATTTTCAGTCCTTCCACCAAAATCACAGCAGCTGTTACAAGTAGCTGAAATGACTCTCCCAAGATTATCTGCATAGACAAAACGGCAGTTTTTAGCCAGCAAAGCTGCATCTTTTACAGAAATACACAGAAGATGCTAGATAAAGTCTCCATGTAAATATATCTATACTATTCTACATTGTCTCAAAAAAGTACGCTATATCTCAAGGGAGGATGAAGACATCTTATTAAACTATATTTTCTGCAAGTGGTAAATCAATTCTTTCACCAAAACATCAGTGGGAAGCTAAGACACTAGGTACAGAACTTGAGTTCTTGGCTTCAGAAAGCAAGGCTTTTATATGCTCCTTCTTGTTTTTTAAAGGACTGAAAAAAGAATTAAAATCGCAGTGTAGCATAATATATTTGGCCAAACAGTATGTCTTGGAAATTCAGTGTAATCGCAGCCTAACAACTATTACTGCTGATATATTTAATAACTTGTCATCTTTCTATTCATCCAAAAGAAATTTCTTGCAGGCTTCTACACAGTTCTGAATGAAGTTGCTAACAGCTGGTATCTACTTTACACCTGAAATGTAAATGAGTTATTTTTGTCTTTTGGGGGACTAGGAAAGAAGAGAGTGCTCTTCAGTCCTGCTGTTAAAAATAACTTTCCCCTTGTCACACACAATATCCCCTTTAATGATCCCTGCTAGGTATTACTTACATGATGACCTATTAAACAAATGGGGACATGATGCACCCTGCATGCTTCAAAATTCAAGGAAAGGCAGATATTTAAAACAAAAATAAGCACATACAACACAAGACCACGTACTGCATTACATCCAAAAATACCACACTAAGATTCAGTAAATTAAGAAAAAAAAAAAAAAGACAAAATAGGGATGTGAAATGCAGCACAGAGAGGCTTCAAAATGCCATTCCCAACCGCTTGGAAGGGGTTCAGCTCCAGGCAAAAATCTCCTCAGCTTCAGATACTCTCAGCTTCAGATACTGCTGACTGCTGGAGCTGTTCCAGCAGGTCCCTCAGCTGTTCTCCCTTCCCTGAGAGGAAGCTGAGCAGCCATCACCTCCTGAGGGCAAAGAGGCTAGATCACATGTCACCTTCGCCTGTCTCCGTGTAAATATATCTTCCGATAATCATGATAAAATGCTTACCCGGGTACAATGGATTAATGATTGCTACACATTCACTCCCAGTTGAGCTCTCCTCCGGTAGTTTGACACCATTAAAATTATGTAAATGTCAAAGTGGGCAACAGCAATACATCACCCGAGAATTTTTAACTGTAGAAATCTAATTACAATCTTCGTAGTGCTGTTACCTCACTGCAAGAGGTTTGAATTGTTACAAAGAAGCACTCATGAACAACCCTCCAGGAGGCTTCACGGCATCTGTTAAGCAGTTTTCTGGACTAGAGGAGGAAAAAAGTCTATTTTGGGGAGATTCCACTCTGGATTCATAGGTGGAAAGAATCCCTGTCCCACACCATTCTTGCTCCATTTCTGGGGGGTCTGCAGACTGAGGTGTGTAGAAATAGGCAGTCATTTCAGCTATAATGATACCTAATGCAATGCAGTGCAACAATGCAGTAGAATTCACTAACTCAAGTACCAGAGGCTGCATCACTGTGCTAGGCACAATACTACAGTGGGATTTACTGTGCTGACAAGGTCCACCATCACTGATTCCCAGAGCTCCTGGACCAGGCAGAGCTGTCAACCACAACATTCCCAGACAGCAAGGTGGGAAAGAAGTACTCACAAATCAGTGGAGCTTGTCTTAAAATTGCCTAAATGTTTCTGATAAGCACTATCCAACAAGTTTCCATTTAAATTCCACAGTAATTTGAAAGTCAGAAGGAATCACCTCACACCTTTAGAAGCAATAAACACATTTAAATGCATGTTGAATAGACATGCCATGCCCCACTGCTTTTCCTGCCCTCAAGAGTCCTGTCCAAAATGATTTGATACATAACGTGCATCCCAGATATTTAAATCATATCACAGCAGAACTTATGGCTATGCCTCTTTGAAAATCTACCTGTTGGAGAAGGCATGGGTAATTAAAACTTCTTTCTAAAGACTGTTAATCTACAGTGGTATTCCGCAAGCAGTGGAATACCACAACACAGTAGGGTGAGAAATTATGGGAAATTACAGTAGTATTGATGCTTGAAATGACAGAGCTGCAGCAAAAACCAAGGATGAGAAGCCTAAAAAAGTCAGGGACAGAGAGAAGGTCCAGGAGAATGACAGAACCTCGACCTTGGGATTTCTGCCTACGATGAGTTAAAAAGGAATTACGGAAGGAAAAGGAGAAATCGCTTAGGGAAAACTGGGGATAATTCAGGAGATTTCTTGGAACAGAACTGGCTGGGTACAGAAGTTTAGGTGTGTTGACGGAGTGAGAGATCATAGATTTCAAGGAAGGAACTGGGTCAAGAACTCAGTGGCAGAGGACATTACTAGATCACAAGGCCTCAGGATTCCACAGAGCAACTCTGCCTGCCCAGGAACCAGTTCTATTGTGGCTTCTCACCCCACCACAGCAGCAAGTCAGCCTCGTGCACTGCTTTGATTTGGAGACAGGACAGGATGTATAGGACTGTCACCTCCACAAGGGCTGTCCCACTCCTAACTCTTGGCATCAGTTGTGAATCATTTATACCCCTAAAGATTAAAGTTCCATAAAATTGATTCAACACAAAAAAAATAATCCAATATCTCTAGTCAGAAAAAAAAATGACAAAAGGAAAAAATAGTTTGAGAATTGAAAAACTGGATCTTCAAATGGTAATTTACTTAACAGTTTACTTAACAATAAGAAGAAACCTAACTTGAGCAGTATTTTTAAATGAATAGACACTGCTATGACTCTTTCCTGTGAAGCTGCAATGTAGGCGATAACATCTTTTGAAGCATCTCAAGGTTAAGGAGTTACTAGAAGGAATGAGGGGAAACTTTTTGCTGTAAAAAAAAAAAAAAGATTCTAAAATTGTTACAAGCTTTTTCATGTTACATGAGTTCATCAACTGACCTTGCCTAAGAAGAATGACTTCCTCATATATATTCTGCATTAAAATTAATCTATTCAAAATATGCACACTCCTTCCTCTTACTAGATTTATTTTTTCTCCAAACACTCGAGGAGTCATAATATTATTATCAGTGTACCAAGTGTTAAATTATATATAAAAATATGTAAGATACATTTCAGTATGTAAAGCGTGATATATATATATATAAGAAGTAATTTCCCTAGCTGCAAGAAACCTTACTATAGCAGCATGACAATGAGCCAGCAGCCTAGAACGCACAGTACTGTTGACCTTCCATACTTCAGAATTATTCCACAGAAGGTGAGCTTTTTAGAGCTCCTGGATTATTTGTTCATACTTGTTCACCATCTCATCTCTACTCATTGCCACTAAAAACACAAATAACAAGAGCTGAAAGTCTACTTCTTGCTCAAGCAAAAGGCTCACTGTTCCTTGTCTAATCAACTGAGTATTTTATTTACCATCAGGTTACACTAACTTATCCTTAAATGCCGACTGTATTTCTTATACAGTTTTAATTCAATCCCTCTTTACTTCTTCACCTTTTTCTTCAGTGCATCTTCTTCCATACTACAGCCAAGGAACTAACAGCAAATACAACATTTCTCCAGCATCACGGAGCTCAGTCCAAGGATGCCAAATGGCAGCTACTTGCCCATGGGCAAAGGCTTCATCTCATGGAAACAACAGACACAGCAGTAGTGGGCTTGTGTTCTGACTTCAGTCCTCTAGCACTATAACAGAGACTGTAGCCATCTCAAATAAAGGGATACACCTGGCATGGTAGTCTCCTTCTACTTTGGTAAGATAGGTTAAAATAAACAATGTAATACAATTGCAAAGATACTGAAAACTGAAGTCTGACATTTTACTAAAAAAGAAATCTCATTTTATTTATATATCCCTACCACAGATGGATGGTCAGCATGGTAAATAAAGAATATAAACCTTACAACACTACAGGAGATAAAGTCATTTTGTTCTGCAATCCATGCTTCCTACTGTTAATCTAATAATTAATTACAAAAACAGTACACTATTTGTGCATCTGGAAAGATTTTCCATTTCTAGCAGACTTCAGTGTCTACTACACACCTCCACAGTATTGTAAAATGCAGCTTGCAGGATGCTCACGCAGCTTCAGAACAGCAGTGCTTTCTGAAACTTCATTCTAAGTAATTAAGGAGAGGTGAAAAGAAAGGGAAATGAAAGGTAATCAGTAGAGATACTTTTGCTAGCCTCTCTGGAGAAAGATACCCTGTTACAGGCTGAGGGACCTGGGGCTCTTCAGCATGGAGAAGAGAAAGCTCTGGGGGGACCTTACAGCAGCCTTCCAGTTCCTGAACGGGGCCTACAGGAAAGCTGGGAAAGGACTTTTTCTAAGGCCATATAGCCACAGGATGAGGGGAAATGGTTTGAAACTGGAAGAGGGTGGATTTAGACTAGGTATCAGGAAGAAATTCTTCACTGTGAGGATGGTGAGACCCTGGAACAGGTTGCCCAGTGAGGTTGTGGATGTCCCCTCCCTGGAAGCATTCAAGGCTGGGCTGGATGGGGCTGTGAGCAACCTGGCCTAGAGGGAGGTGTCCCTGCCTGTAGCAGGGGGTTTGGAACTAAGTGATCTTAAAGGTCCCTTCCAATGCAAACCATTCTATGATTCTATAATAACCATCTGCCTACATCACAAATGAGGATGAAACATGTTACTACTATGATCTAGAACAAAATAGGTGGTATTATGGAAATAAATACAAGCTACAAGCAATACAACAATACAAATTAATGGTATGTGGACACCATACTTTCCTCCCCTTTTCAAAACTTTGTCATTTGGTAGACCTGGCTGTTTGGACATGACAAAGTCTCCACATCATACCTGATAAGTTTCCAGACACTGAGTAACGCAGGCTCCTACTAGAAAGGGGAAAAAAAACAGCATCCAGATGCATCTAAGAAAAATTGCAATCTCGTCTATGTGAAATAGATATGAAACATCATATTATACTTGTTTATATATGTATGAAAGTAACGTGCACAGGAGCTGTCGTTAGATAATGTATACAGCCAAAATGAGTAATAACAGCCTTTTTTTTTTTTTTTTTTTTAAGCAGAACTGCAGTGTGGTCAAGGGGAATTTGACAGACCTACAACTGAACCCTTGGCAATTTGAACTTGCAACACTATCGTTGCCACTAATGACACCTAAAAATATTGGTACATACATAAACTCATCCATATTGAAGGAGACAAAACGTTGTTATGAAAACTACAAGGCAATGAAAAATGATGAAGTACTAAAAAAAGGCAATCCTCATTAATAAATGGGAGAGATGATAAGTACAATGCTAAATACGAGAAAGATATAAAAATAAGCAAATTTATAAAGGGAAGTGCAGAAAAATGAATGCAGAGGAATTGCAATATAAGCAAAGCATGGTTAAAATACTCAGTGCACACTCACGCTGCAAATATGCAGTAGATAAATAACTAGTAGATCACAGAAAATCTGAAATTGAGTTATTATAAAAAGGAAGAAGTGTAGGAAGCACCACTGAGGAAAGAGTGCAGATTACAAAATGCAAATTACTTTGCAACAGCACAGGAGAACATGAGACATGCAGATTGTAGTACTAAGTCATCACTCCAACTGCAATCTTAAATATGATTCTTGTGAAAAAAAAAAAAGGTATCTTCAAATCATTTGAATGTTATATATGAAAGAACACTTAAGAAGGCATTCACGTCTGTCCATTTGAGTAAGAATAATGTCCAGAAAGTAAAGCATACAAAATAATGCATTGAAAACACAACATATAAAATTAAGTATGAAAAGATTTTTTTATATATATATTTATGTATATAACTAAGATCAAAATGGATGTATAAGAAGCAAATAAGAATAACGCAATCTAGACTGCAACACAATGAATACGCAGACAAGTTTGAAACTGTTCACATTGACCGGGTCAATATGCCCCACACGAGGAAGTGCTCAAAGCCAGGCTGGATGGGATTTTGAGCAAACTGGTCTAGCGGGATGTGTCCCTGCCCAATACAGCGAGGTTGGAACTATATGGTCTTTGGGTCTCTTCCATCCCCAAATCAGTAAATTAACACGAATAATCTCTTGAAAGCAGACCTAAGTCTTCTTGTTCCCCCAAAATTTACAATATATAATTCATATAGTTTAAATTTTAGCTAGATTGTAACTCTCTAAAAAATAAACTTATGTATATTCAGAATAATAAAATAGTATTTTATGAAAATATATACTTGTGTAGTTAAGATTTTTAAAAATGTTATTCGTACAGATTTTATAATTTGTTATTCATATGAATACATAAAACATACGCAAATATAGATGAACTTGAGATGCAAACATACATCTCCTACAACTCATATTGAGTCAGCCTTACTGAAACAGAAGTATTTTTTTTTCTAACGTCTCCTGCTCCTAGAAAATTCAACCGTGTTTAGAGGGTTTAACCACCCTGATGAATCAATTGTAAACGCTACCAGAAGACTTAAGATTTCTTCTGCACAAAACCTTTCTGACATCAATTAGAATTAAGTGTTAAAGCCACAACATTACTTCAGTTCTAAGATCAAATTTTTAAGCAAAGAGCTCAGACCAAAAGACTCAAGCAGTGTCATGCCAAAAAAATCCAACCCTGAAAGTCAGGCAAACTGCAAACTTTCTAAGTAGAAAACAATTTCAATTGAAGGAAAAGGCTTATATGGCTACCCTAAAGTATGCTTAGCTAAGAAATTGCGGGTAACTTCTTCAAAGATTCTCAGATAGTTCCATCATACAAGTATTTGTTAATTACTATGTACTATAAAATTATTAAAATGTTTGTTTTCTAATGCTAAATCAATTACTAAGCAAATAAGAACCCTTATGAATGGGTTGAATTATTAATTTCTATTTGTCATTTGTTTTTTTGACATCAGCAACATCAGAGCAAAATGATATTTGAAATTCCAATTACTTATTTTCAGAATTCTAAGAATCATTAATGGATTTATTGATAAGCATAATCTCCCATCATGGAGGGGGAAGCGTGTCACAATCTACTTTGCCTATTTATCTGAGATGTAAGTTTTTATTATACTTTTATGGAGCTACACTAATACTTTCCTTAGCAAAATCGATCCACATGACTTGCACAGAAAACATCACAACACATATAAAACTATGCAATAATTTGTTGAAATCTGCAATCAGTTCAGCCTTCATACTTAATTTTATTATTTGAGATGGAAAAATCACTACAGGAAATGGAGTAGAGAAAAATAAACTAGTAGAAAGCCAAGGATTTCAAAGGTTCTTCTTATAAAGATGTAGCAGACATCCAGCCTCTTCGTGTTCATATTACATCAAACCTCAGTCATATGATCTAAAATAACTGCCTGAGCAGAAATACAGCTAGATTATTATACTCTGATGTTGGTTTTGGGGTTTTTTTGTTTGTTTGTTTGTTTTTGTTTGTTTGTTTTGTTTGTTTTTAAGACTACTGTTTCCTTCTCTGGAAGGATAAAAAACATTTAAATAATAAAAAGCCATGAACTTTTATAACTTAGAAAATCTCTCTCTTCAGTTTTGATACACACTTTAGATGCAAAGTAAATCTCCATTTAGACTAGTTCAGTAGACCCCAGGATGTAAGTAATGTGTAAGCATAAGGGAGTAGAAGGATGCTCCTGGATCACTGAAGTCCATTCCCCTGTTAGCAAATACACCAAATGACTCTTAAATAAGGGCAGCATTCCACTACAAAACCAATTCATTATTTTAGTCCTTGCTATTCTGCCTGGAAAGCCACTCCACAACCCCAGTGCCCTAGTGGCATTATCTGTAGATGTATCATCTGTATGATCTGTAGATGGCAGTCACATCACTCCCAGTGTTCTTCTGTTCTCCTCCTCTATAGCTGTCAAACTTCCCTCGCAAAAATGGGCTCTCTCCCTTCTCCTGATGATCTCACTTGCTGCATTTGTTCCAGCTTCATTTCATCCTTTTGAATGCAGCTGACCAGAAAAACGCAGAGTCATCAAGGCACCAGTGAAACCTCACCTGATCTGGATCCCTTGTCATTGTAACTGATTCTGTTACCCCAGTGATACAGTGACCATTTCATGCACCTCATCTTCATTCTGCTTTTCCTGCTCATTTTCTACTGATGACCTCTCGGCCTGCAGTTGAATTTTCTGCTGTTAGTTCCCAAATGCAGGCCCACCTAGTACTTCGTATTATTAAATTTAATCTAGATGCTATTACTTCAGTCTTCAAGGTCATGCTGTTCTTGCCCTGTAACATCCCACTCTTGTAGTACTAGGACTCTTAACTGTGCCATCAACAATCTTCATTATAGCAGAAACATTCTGTTGCCCCAAAACTGGTAGAAAGCACTAATAAAGGCAATCATTCCCCAGAGAGCTCCCCAAGAAATTGAACCAGCAATCTTCCTCAGGCCTGATGCTCTCTGAAGTCACCCCAGCTGCCACCTCCCTTTGCCTATATTTACAATTACTTTAATAACTCCCATCTCCTCCAATTTTGCTTCTTCTTTTCCATTTGGCACCACAACAGATGTTTCACTTTAAAAAAAAAAAGAAAAAAGAAAGAAAGAAAGACCAGCTTTTCCTACTTAAAATAAATCAGTTTTCTTTCCCTGAACAGCTATCAGAACACATCACCATCACATACCAAAGGTTAACAATGGCACATTAGCTATGCTAACAGGGTCTTCAAAGGCTCTACACACTATTTTGCTATATTAATCTACTACATTACTGATTTTAATGACAAGCTGGCAGGTCTCTAGTAGCTCAGCTTTTTCCTGTCTTATATACAGATATAGTCACACTAGAATTTGATAAATGCATTAAAATACCTTTATATTTAGCCTGTAACTTCATATGTCTTTTAAAAAACAAAAAAAAAAAGAATATTAAGATAAAAATCATCTGCTCTTCTCCTTCATCTAACATGACCACAAAAAAATTGCTTGTATTTGTGAATTCTGGGTTTCTTTGTTTTCTCCCACACCTGTTCCTAGAGCATAGTATCAACTGCTACCCAGTACTTTGCCCTTTTAAACAAGTGACCTGGTTTTCCTTATGTCCTTCACCAGGTGACTATTCACACTGCAGGGTACTGAACCACGCTCCTTCAGGATTCAGTTCCTTGCACAGGATACTCATTCCTGATAGTCTGATTCTCCTTGAACTTGAAAAAATAAGTCTCCTCCATACTTCAGATCCTGAGACCTCTGCAAGGTTTGCAATAATTCATCCACGCTTTCCTGTGCTGCAGGAACTTCCCTGGCATGCGTCCTGATCTCCTTCTCAAACATCTAACTGTTCTGGCACCACTTAACTGCACATTTTAATAGTAATTTACATCAGGGCTAACTTCAGACAATGCAAGTCCCAAGCGAGATGTGGAAATGAGAACCTGGACAATAATGTACAAAATCCCTTATTTTCCATGAACCCATCCAGCTTGCCACAGACACAGCTGTCTTCTGAGAGCTCAGACCTCCCACACGCTCCTCTCCAGTTCTGCACCCTTGCCTTTGCTCACCTCCAAACACAACTCTAAGTCCTCAGAAATGCAGAACCCATGTTGCCTCAGGACCCCCCAGGCGAACTGCAGCCCCTTGGCTTAATACAGGAGCTAATTATCACAACTGCCCACAGAAGATCTGCTGTGCAGGCCTCTATCCTTCAGAACAGAACAGACTTATGTGCTCAGATGCCAAGAAAGTATATATATAAAAAAATGAGAATAATAAAGAATAATACTGAAAATCTGGCCTAGACTTCGTACATGAGTGTTGCTCCAAGGCTGGAATTCAACCACTCTACAACTACTCCTCCTGTACAACAACATTCCATAACAATAATTCCTGTGAGGAAAGGATGAGGACATTGGACTGTCCAGCCTAGAGAAGAGTAGACTGAGTGGCGGCCTCATTGCTGCTTGAGAAGGGAAAGCAGAGAAGTGTGCCGGGCTCTGCTCCTGGTCACCAATACTAGGACGTGTTGGAATGGTGCACATCTGAGCTGGGGAGCATGAGGCTGGAAATTAGGAAAAAATTTGTTATCATGATGGGGGGGGTCAAACACTGGAACAGGCTTCCAGTGGTGGCTGGTGCCCCATGTCCATTTAAGAGACCTTTGGACAATGCCCTCGTTTGTATGCTTTAACTTTTGCTGAGCCCTGATGTGGTCAGGCCACTGAACTAGATGATCTCTGTAGGCCCCTTCCAACTGAACTGTTCTAGTCTATTCACACATTAAAACAAAGAAGTTATTTAGATTCAGCTCAAAAACTAGCATTAGAATAAAGTAGCCAAACATATTCTAAACACAGGGCTACATGGATAATTTTTTTTGTAAATCAGAAGTGTCAATTCCCGCTTGAAGTAATTTGAAGTAATTTCTGTGCTGTAACTGAATATAGACAAGGAGGATCACATCTGGTGCCTGGGCTGTGCAAACGCATTTATAACTAGAGTTGAATACCAAAATCCAGCAATGATAGAATTCATTAGACCAGTATAATGCTGTGTAATTACCCTTTTTTTTTTTTTTTTTTAAATCATCCGCTGTGTGCCTGAAGAGCTCTTCTTACCCCTTGATATATTTACACACATCCTGTATAAAAGGCTGAGGAAGCATTACATGTGTTAGAGGATGACATGGAATGGAAAGGCAACTGTTGTACATTAACTGTAGTCAGTGAATCAAGAGGAAACAAAACTAAATTCATTCCCTGGCATATAATTTACAGATGGATACTGGGTTTATGGTTGTTAGTAAGTTGAATCCTTCTGTCAGTAAGGAAAAGTCCTAATATGACAAAATCACCTTCCTCCACCAGCACTGCTTCCTCAGCTTACCCAACGTGTGTTTTCGGCTTTCCACCAAACACATCATCCACTGATTTTGGCACAGATCTTTCTAAACATCTTCCCTGGGTATCTCCTCACAGAAGCCAGCCCCATCCATTATCACTCACACCTAAGATTTGGAAAGACCTGCCAGCAGACAGCTGCTGTCTCTCAGGCATTACTTCACTTCCCTTGCTTTGTTTTTTTTCCTACCCATCACAGGGAGGTGCCCTGTGCCTCCTGCCAGACCTCTCATACAGACATCCTCTCGTCTCAGACAGTCCAGCCTTCCTCCATTGGGCTGTAAGTCAGTCTCATGCATATAGGCCCTATCAAAACATCTCAGTTCCCTGAGCCACCACGGCAATGAGAGAGAGCTGCCACACTTCTGTAGTGACAGTTTGTCAGATAAGAAGGGCATTTGCTACCACTACCCTAATTTTTCCATGGAGAGCTTTTCACGTAGGTGGTGCTCTCCATCTCCTTTCCAATGCACCCAGCTTGTCTTCACCATCCATAAGTAGGAGGGGAGCTGGGACTAACTGAGGAGTTAGGCTATCTGGAAAGATTAATAATGCAAACAATCCTGCAGTTTGTCTCCTCTGGTGGATGGGTTTGATGATGACCGTGCAGCTGAATGCCAGCTCCAGCCTTTGGCTAAGGCTCAGCAGGCAATTACAGGGCCAGCACAGGGCTTGCAGACAGTCCTGAGGGACGAAGCAAGAGCCTGCAGCCGCCTGCACCCCGTTCTCAACACAGCTAGATCCACACACCCAATAATGGCTTTCTCTCCAAAGCTGTAGCTGTGGCTGAACAAGAGATGAGGAAATGCAGACAGATAAAAGCGGTCTGCAGGGACAACAAAAGCAAGCTGAAACCAATTATGATTTGCACTTATTTCATACCAGCCCACAGGACTAACACAAAAAACACCGGCACTGACCAGCCCGCTTCATTTTCAATTCTCCATTTTTCATGGAAGTTATTTGAGCTATGTGCCTGCAGGCGCAGAGGGAGCTGCTCCACATTAAATATATATTGAATTCATAACAAAAATACTCTCTCTGAAGTGGTGTTTTTATTGTAAACAAAAGCTGCAAAAGTTCACACCTGAGGTTCCAACTACAGAATAAACTGGCATTTAGCACGGAAAAACAGCCAAAAGGAATATTAAAATCATCAAGCCACAACCTGAAGGATGCAGAGTCGTCTTTCAAAGGGAAAAGGTTTGTATACAAGTGAAAGAAAAACACATTCTTTCTATAAACTATGGTATGCAGTAAATTTATCTTTCAGCTGTTTACCAGTACAATTAAGAAATTCCATCTTTTTTACAAGCTCAGGACTTGGAAGACATGAAAGATGTGCTGGAAAGATTATTTTTAATCCCTGCTAGACAAACTTAGCTTGTAGTTTGAAAAAAATGAAAGTGAAGTACCTTGGTGCATGAACTGCTTTTTTTTTAATTAGTATTTTGATCATTTTCCAATTAGTTATTGTGACAAGAATATATCTGAAACAGTACTGATTTAAATTTTATATCAATTTCTTTTCTCTCACAAGAAGCATAGAAGAACAAGAAAAAGACCCTAATAAATGAAGCAAAACGTGTTTTAAATTCACAAAATGTACACCTTTAAGAAAGAATCTGTCAGTCATCTTTGAGGAAGGATTTTTTCAGATTTGCTTTCATGTGTAATTATAGGGGAGAACTTCTATTATTGACCTATGTGTATTCCTGATGCAGAGCAATCAAAACACCAACACTATAGGACTGCACAGCAGTACTACTGGCTGCTTTTTTTCCAACAAACGTGGGATTAGCCTCCTCTGTATGATGTCAAGCTCTCAGAAAGATTTCCATATTTCTGTAGTTTACTTTTAACTGACAGCAGGTAGAAGTGTACCTACAGCAATCACCAAAACAGCACTGCCATTCCAAGGAAAAAAAGAAAAAGTATTCCGAGGCAGCAACTTCTCGAAGTGGTTAAGGGCTGCTGCACCCCAGCCCCTCTCCTGCCAGATGACAAGCACACCAGCTTGTTCCAGTTAAGCCAGATATGGGCAATGGGGTCAGTGCTGTTTGGAAGAGCCCTGTCTGCTAGGTGAGACAGCTGCTGCTTTGGGCAGATCAACTAACGCTGCTTGCTTTCAAATATCCTCCTCCCAAGAACCTCTTGCACACCAACCAAGGAGCAGATTAAAACATCTGATTTTCTGCATCCTGGCAAGCTGCTCAAGGACCATGTTTTTCCCAAGAGCTCTGCAGCCCTTCCTGCTGTGGATGGTTGACCCAGTCACCATGATGTTATGGAAATGCCTACAGTTCCCTAAGAAAGAAGCACAGCAGGACAAACCACCTTAGCAGACTAAAGAAAACAAAAGGACTGCAATAGCAGAATCCATTTTAGATATTTTTCACACCACATGCTTTTGAAAATCGTTATCATGTCTTTCAAATAATAAGATTAAACTCCATAGAATCTGCAATAAAAAGATAATATGGCTAAGTACATATTTGTATCTAAGCTTGAAAGCTTGATACATTCTAGCATGACATCTCACAGCTGGCAATAAATAAATCAACAGTTAAGACCAAGTGAAATACCTAGCCTTGATATCACAAAGATACAGGGACACCCATGGTGAAATAGGTATCTAGAAAAAAATATTACATATTCTGCTTTGCTTTTTATCACTTTCAAGGGTGGCCTGGTTTGATAGTTCCAAATACTTACTGAGGAAAAAAAAAAGAAAGGAAGGAACAACAGAAAAGCAGATTCATGGATAATTAATCTCTGAAACTTCCAACAAAATGGCAATACAGAAGTCAGTCATGGAGGTGAAGGCTCCAAAACTAATATTATCAACATACATCAGCAATTTAAATCATTTGAATCAAGGATGTTATAGGAACTAGTTGCATACTTAAAGTTCAATATTTGCATAAGTCTTTGCAAGTTCCAAATAGAAAATCAGAGAAATTGATTCAAGATAAAGACCTAGAAGGCACCACAGACAGAATATTGCAATTTAGATTTTATACTGAACTTGCACTCTACACAGAATTTTCAGGGGACACATTTGTATATTTAAGGGGTTTTTCCATCCTGTAAGGAGATTTGAAGTGATTATTACTTCAACTGCATTCCCATATTGAGAGAACGCCGGAAAGGAAAAGAATATAGCAGAAATCCAAAGAATCTATCAGGTACAGCTTTGGATATCACATATCATTTATTAATATTTCAAAAATGCTGCAATTAAGAGGCAACTACTCTTTGCTTTGTCTTCTTTACAATTTTTTTCTAAGGAAATGGTAATTCCCTGTTTCTGTACTTAAGTATTTCCTCAGATACGTGAGGAAGTTATCAATCATTTTTCTTCAAACACTGCTACAAAACACCTTGGAGACCACTGAGCAGAAAGCTCTCACACTTTAAGCTGAAGACAGCACCAGCAGATTTGAACAAAACTTGCACTTCCAACATGCTAATTGGTCACTGGAATCAAATGTTCACTACAGAAGGAAGTTGGGGACTGAAATCAAATGTTTGTTTTCCAAAGAAGCATAAAATATAAAAGCAAAACCCTTAAGTATATACATTTTTTTATACCTGATGAAACAGATGCGGGAAATCTTAGCACAAAAACACTTGGTCACAAAAACTTTTCATGAGATGTCCCACAGAAGTTAATGTTGACACTTTTGCTGAGTATGGATCTTGGAAATCCAGCCAGTAGAAATAAAATTAATAATAATAACAGTCTTACCTGGTCCCAGGGACAGATGATTCCTCCGAAACACATGAAGAGATATCCCATGGCAACAAGACATACCCAGACCACCAGTGAAAATATACGGAGCAGCTTCTTAAAGACAGGCTCTAAGCAGACAAGGATAAATATAGCAAAAAAAATTGCTAGGGCTGTTGGAACAGTTATTAAAAATGCCACATGGTCTTCCATTTCCTGGAAACAAAAGAAAATGAAAAGAAAGTTAAAAACTGATATACTTAAAGGTCAGACAAGAATAAGATACTCTTAAATGATGGTGCACTGATATTTCAGAAAGACATGGGAATATGAATCAAATGTCAAGCGATGTGAATCAAAACAGGATTTCTGTCAATGTAAGAAGCTATAATTTGGATTAACTTCATAAATAACCATTAACCACCCTAATACTTCTTTTGTTAAATTGAGATATATATTAGTTGAAGTAGATTGAGAAAACTAACTCACACAGAGGTAATGCAGTAAACGTGAAGGACTAAGTGAATTGAAAGGCAAGGCAAATCCAATCTGCAGAAAGTGGCACAACCTTTTCTGCTCCTGAATTCACAACATCTCAGCAGTCAGTATGGTTTGCAAGTTAATTTGAAGCATCTCCACTGAAGAATGCAGCTGTCTAAAAACCTCCCAAATGGACTTATGTCATCCCTAGGTCCATTATAGTCTAATTTTTTTGACAGCGATATCTACCAGGTATTATCTACCTTGTTTCTATTTGAAGCATTCAGCTGGATGGATGGGTTACAGATTACATGCACCTTTTTTTTTCCTAGCAAGTGCTTACTTTGAAATGAGCAGGCAATATGCAAAGTAATGGCTGGAACGTACCTCAGAAAGAGATTCAGAATAAAGCAAAATTAAATTTATTTACAGAACCTGTATAAAAGTTACTACAATAACATGTTTAACTCATCTAGTGATAGAAGCATTAAAAAAATATTTATTACTCTATTTGTTCAAAAGTATCCGTGATTGAAGTACAACAACACTATATCAAAGGTTGGTTGTACAACCGTCCTTCATTCAGGCAGCTGTTAGGAGTTCTAGCAGCAATTGGTAGCAAAAAAGGATTGCAAAAGCTGGCCCCCAATGTTACTGTTGCAGCAGGATAATATTCTCCAAAAGTCACACTGCCTGCAGAAATGCTTCACCTCCACTTCTGCCGTTGATGAAATCATGGGGACAATCTGAAATCGCCTATTTGATCATTCTACAACACTGAAGCAGTTATTCTCCCCTAGTTTTGTAATGGCATTCTTAGTGTCTGATACTTTTTGCCCACCGGTAGCTTGTCAGCTTAAATACTTAACATTTTACTTTTTGTGGGTTTTTTTTTTTTTTTCTTTCTTACTCATACAAAACTTCCTACAGGTAGTGCAAATAAATAAATAAATAAATAAGAAACCCGTTTCAGCATTTGTTTATTTTTCTTCCTCGTAAAAGACAAACTACACAACCCGGCATCTATCATCATTCTTTCATGCCATTCCCCTGCTGTTCGTGATCTTATTGTGCACGCTCTGCACACTTCCATGTTTGTCAACTGCCTCCAGCGTGCTCACCCGCTGCCACGAGTGTGCCCACGCCTCCGGTCAGCACCACACCAGGCAGGAGCCACGAGCTCAGGCATACGCATAACCAAAGCTCAAGCAGCAGACTCTGGACTTTGACAGGACAAGAGGGGAGTTGATCGACTTTCCGCCAAGCTCATTAGCTGATACACCATATGGCTCACGCCATTAGCCATCAGCCATATGGCTCTTAGAGCAGAGTGGCAAACTCCCTGGCTGCTGGAAACCAGTGGAAACACAGCTATGAAATCCTACCTCTGATCAGGCAGGGCAGGCTGAGGGTTCCTGTACCTCAGCTATCACAACAAAGCCAAAGAGGACAGTAGCACTTCTCAGAACTAACACTTGCCTTCCTCACCTTTAAAACAATATATTTAAGTTACCTTTTCTTCTTCTCTTTACAACTCCATAATAAATGGGGTTTTGTTCATTCCCACCCCTGAAGCTTGTTTCAGTGAATGTCATGACCAATTTCAGCCCAGACTGCATGAAAAACAGTTAAACTGTTTCGCTTCTGCACTTCCAGGTGGGGTTGCAAAACTCCTGTTACATACTGAGAAGTGAGACCCCTCCCCTGAGACAGGACATCACTTCTTTCCTCCCCTGATGGGTGGGATATGACGGCACTGTCCTGCAGCCATGAAGAGGAACCCATACGATCCCAAAGAAAGCCAAGATTCAGGAAACACGGACTTAAATGATGTCAAATTTGATAACATCAAATTAATAACACGATAACAATCAATTAATGAACTACCATGAATTTGACAATATGCTTCTCCATTTCAGTCATAGATGGGTACGTACTGCTTTCTAGGATGATCTCACTTTATAACGAGTGAATAATATTCAGCTTGCAGTTTACAGCACATGTATACCTACACAGTTACATATTTACATATATATATATATATATTCTATCATTAGATCAGTCTATCAAAATTTTGTTCCAAGTTACAAGCTAAACAGCCAAAAAAAATCTTTTTTAAGTGTAAACCGACCTCAACACTTAGATGAGCCATTTTCAATGCTAAATGTAGAATCTATTCCTACTTTCCTCTCTTCTTTGATTGCCTATTGCAAAGTTTTGAAGTTTTGGTTTGGTTTAAATATACGCAGTAAAAAAAATAAAAATAAAAAATAGATCCCAGTATATCAGTTCCTCATTCCATGTATATGAAAGCAGCCTCCCTGGCTCCAGTGGGACTTCACCCAGCTGAGCCGACTACAAAGCCACAGCGTCTAGAAGCCCAAGGTGCTTACATCTCACCATACATACACCTTTTATCTAAAGTAAAAAATAAATTTAATAGAGTAGGGTAAGCTGTAGGCAATTGAAGTAGATATATCATGAGAAAATAATTACTGCAACCTTACTCTGTTCCAGAAAGCCTCAACACATACAGGAGACTTCTTCCAATACTGCCTGTAAAATACGTGCTAGTTTTAGGCCAACACAGGCAGGCTGCCTGACGTGGGATTTTGTTCTCAAAATTACTTTCAGAAGTATTTTTCTATTACTCTAAAGAATTGAAATATTCAAAAGAGGGGGACATTCAGAGCTTGGAACTTCTCAATCAGTATTTGCAACCATCAGTGTGTTTAGCAAGTTACAAGATGACATCAGGTACAAGGACAATTCCCAATAATTAAATGTTCTGTTTCCATAACTATTTCCCAAGGATGGAAAAAGAACCCACATAAAACACTTTCCTTCTTTTTTATTGCTACTCACAGAAATTAAAATACACCAGAGGTAATGGAATTAAACTACCAGCATGACACTTTCAAACATAACAGCTAGGCCTACAATACATGGATCTTGCATGACAGCTCTATCTTCCTGAGTGTTTGCTATCTTGCTGCCTTTTAATCACTGAAGAAATTAAAAAGTCTACTGTTAGAAATTGTTCTAACCCCCGTAAATGCATAAGTACGTAATACTGTTATCATCTCTAAAATCTGAAGAATCACTTTCACTAATCTTTCCAAAAACTACAACCTTCTCTCATCCCCCATCCTGCTCCTTCCCCTTCCACGTAACGGTGTGCCTCCTGTTTAATTTTAAACAGCAGAGCTGCTGTAGAGCAATTCATTCTTTCATATAAGTCACACAACTAGATAAAGCACCCTATAAAAATGAACAAACAAGCATTTACAGTAACAGTCTCAACATAAAATCTCCTCCCATCATCTCTCTCATTCTTTTGGCACTTTTTTCTTTATTCTTGTCACCTAATGGAATTTGACACCAGTGTACATACAGCAGACCCCTGCCGAGATCTGAAATACCACATGCTGAGTTAGAATTAATTCAAATCGTTTACTATTCTAAATCATTACCAAAATCACTTTTTACTGAGATCACTGAAATACTTCTGAATGAAAATATATATTTTTTAAAAAGTGAGCAGTGTTCTTCAAACACTGAAACTATACAAGATTTCATACAACTACTGTAAAAAGTGTTGAGCGTTTGAAAAATCAATTGGCCTGAAGGACTATGAGCTCACCCACCTCCTTAACAAAGTAGGACATATTCATTTAAGCAGGCTGACTGAAGGAATCTGTTCGGTTACCTCTGTAGCAAAAATTGGCCACATTTTCCTGTGAAATCTTTTCCAAGTCCTGTGAGAATGAGAACTACAATGATTTTCAGAAGATGTCATCACCTTTCTCTTCATAGAAGTACACAGCATTTCAGTTCTCTAACACCTCAAGAAATAGTTCTCTCCAAAGATAAAGATACAAAAATCTTCTGGGTGCTTGTAACTTTTATCCTGTATTTTTATATCTTAGTGAACTTGCTTACAGCTGACTGCAGTGTGTCATATGCTAGGCAGCTGGAAAAATCCCCATTTTACTGGGAGATGTTGCTGCTCCCAGCCAAGAAGCTGTACAGCTTTGTCTAGAATCTCATCATTTAGGACAACTGAATAGTTTCAACTGACCACCTCAGAAATGTTTTCCATCAGTTTCATCACTATGAGACCATCTTCACTCCAGAAACGATGATTTGCCTTTAAGGCCAGATGCCATTTTCAAGCCTGCGTGGTATTTTCTGGGTCCACGACTAAGAAAAACTTCTCTGCCTTTCACATCTACTTTTATCTTTCAAAGCTTTGCTCGTGCTTCTTTCTTATTTTCCTGGTGAGAAGCTTTCTCATGTGCCTTTATATTTTAGTTGATTAATCTTTTCTTGAGCTTTCTGCAGCATGATCATGGGCATTAGCAATAAATTAATTGAACTGTACTTTTTAATCAAACTGTCCTGACTTTTATGTTGACGAAGTGCTTGATTTTCACCAAGAGATTTCTCCCTCTGATTCAACTTTCCCTCTTTGGCTTGGTAGATCAATGATAACAACATCAGGCTCAACATCCAGTTTCTTCACGGAGATTATTGTCTTGAGAAATTCACTTCCCTATTAATGAGTCAGAACCACAGTCTGCACCTGCTGTTAGCAGACAGTGATATCTGACTACTCGCCTGCCAGCAATCAGACCAGCAATCTGCACATCACGTGCATAGTGAAATTTAGATTGTCATTACAGCTTCCAAGCTGCTGCACACATATATGTAACCTACAAGAAATAGTTCTGGATTCATGGCCAGCTCCTAGATCATCTTCTATTTGCCAGTATATTGGGACATTATCACTATAGCAACACTTCATTTCAGATCCTTCAGCTGACACTTTGATCACCTTGAACTTCCTCAATTCTTCACCTTGAATTTCCTCAAACTTCCAAACAGTGAACAATGTGTACTATAAAATCCCCCCACATGAGAAGCTCGGCATTTTGCACCAATGCAACAATACTGGTGAAATGAACAGCAACTATTCTTTGTCTTTACACCATCTGTCCCACTTAGCACAAGGACAATAACAGTGACAATGAAATGACCAACCACTCAAGTCCTGGGAATCACCAGGGAAACCCCTGTGATCACCTATCTTATCGACTACAGTATCAAGCACTTTTGGCCAGTGGGCTCCCAGTGAGTTTAGCCACATAGGGTTGCTGTTCACCTTCTCCCTTGCTCAGCACAAAGCAGCTGAACCCAAATTTTTCCTAGTTTGCCCAATAGGAATGAGGGAAGCTCACCTACTTCAGTGTTGTATCAATGATGATCAGAAACACAAAATCTAAAATACCAGAGAACACAGGCTTCTCTGCTTAACACAAAAACATCAGACCTCACAGGGGGTTTGGATGCGATCTCTGGAGGTACTGAGGAACGTACAAAGGCTATGGTCTGTGCCAATAACACTAACATAAGGAAGGCTAGGAGAAAAGTTTTAAAGGCGAAATACTGGTCGCTAGTGGAGAAACAGGACTGCAGCGGCTCTCTCATCGGTGTTCCTAAACCAGAATAGGTTGACAAGCCTAGGTTCAATAAGCAGCTAAGAAAATTAATTTAAAAGGCAATGTGATGAAATCAAGGAATCTTCAGGTACATGGAAGGAGCTCTTGGGAGGTAGCTAAATCTAACCTAAACCAGGAAAGAATGAGTTTGCTGGCACTTCAAAGGTCATAGGAAATCATTCAAACTGAAGAGGTTACAAGGACATAGTACATTACAAAAAGTTTCTTCTCCAAAAGAGTGGTCAGGCACTGGAATGGGCTGCTCAGGGAGGTGGCTGAGTCACCGTCCCTGGAGGTGTTCAAGAAACATTTAGATGTTGTACTGAGGAACACAGTTTAGTGGGGAAATACTGGTGGTAGGTGGGACAATTTGATCTTGGAGGTCTTTTCCAACCTTGGTGATTCTATGATTCTACATGATTTAAGAGAAGCAATAATGTCATGGAGACCTGTAATTCCCAGCTACAGAGGACAGAAGTTTATTAAACTTATACAGGAAAGAAATTGCAAAAAAAGCCATAACAGACAGATTCTCTTTTTAAAGTTTGCTGAGAAATGAAACAGCCATGTGAAAGTATACACATTCCTGTATAAGCACTAAAAGATTAAGAAAGACATGGAAGAAATAAAATGCCTGTCGTTAAATGGCATTATTTACACAACAGTCCTACTGAAAACTTGGTGGAAAAAAGACCTTCAGTAGAATATTGCTACTCCAGATAGAAAGTGTAAAGAAAAGACAGAAAGTCATATTTCAACAGGGACTAAAGAAAGCTAAAATACAATTAATAATCTAGGAGAATCAATAAATAGGATTAAGCCCCTATGAATCAAAACACTAAGCTGAACAGCAAAGGTTTATTGAAATATATCACCTAGAAGACTAATATCCAATCAGGATGGAAACTATATGAGATTTTATGAAATAGAGAGGTAAAGAGAGGCTGCCAAGTAAGAAAACACAACAGGTAATGGGATATTTCAGTGACTCTCAGCTAGACTGGCTAAGGATTACATCAGCAAACAGAAGCTAAGACTGTTGTTTAGGTCTAGCTCATGGAAGAGGTGGAAAAACAAACAACCATAACAACAAAACATTCACAAAAAGAAAGAGAAAAAACTCATCTGATCTCAAGAAGTAGGAAGAGCCTGGGTCATAAAATGTTACTGTTGAGAAGCTGCCTTGTAACAGTGAAGAAGTGAAGAACAAACAAAATCCAAACACAAAAACTAAAAGGCAGAGCTAGAAGTTTACAGATTAAAATCTTCATAGATGGCTATAAACATCAGCTGCTTAGACCAAAAGCTAATCAGTTCCCCAAATTGACTTGAGAAAGATCAAAACAAAGCCAGAAACTCAATAATATAGGCCAATAAAAGAATCTGAGATGCCATTTTTCAGAGGGTAAAAATAAGTAGCGAGTTCATTTTAAATCTTAAGCAGGAGCAGGAAGCCTGCTAAAAAGACACAAGCAAACAGATGATCCAGGTCTTAAAAAGAATGGAGAGATCAAACTGTAGCAGGACTTTAAAAAAAAAAAGAAAAAAAAAATCTGTGTGCACCATGGGGTTGTTCTCATAGCAGAATGCATCACACATCAAAGGGTCTGTCTCAAATGAAAGCATAAGCGTTGAGTTTTACAGGCAAAAAAAAAAAAAAAAGCACAGAATAAAAAAAATCAGAGGAAGGAGATAGGGTTCTGTAGAAAGGGCCAACTGGATTTATGGAAGAAAGAGCTGAAACTGTACAAACGTACCCTTCACCCAAAAGTGTCCAAGTATAATTCTGTACTTGATAATAGGCTCTTGGTTGACTATTAACATTTTGAAACTGAGATATTTGGCAGTTATAATAGGACATGAAAACATCATTTCTGTGCTCATGAGCAGTTAAAAAGCAACCCAAACCCCAGAAGGTTAGTAGAAGAATAAACAAGTGAGAACATGCTAATGCTACCTCAGTGCACCATGAATACTGCCAGCAGTTCTGGTCCTCCCACTGCCACCACTCCAAAATGAATACAAAAAAAAAACTAAAAAGAGAAGTTTGCGAGGGTCAAAGCTGCAGCACAGTGGACAGATGTTGGAATGATGTTTGCTCTCCATTTATCTTTTCTCTGCATGGAACAAATACAGCTGTCCATTGAAACAGTTGTTATGATTTTTAAAGGTGGTGTCCATCCAGACCAACAAGGAGTTTCAACCACTTGAATAACCTACACATAAATACATAGAGAACGTCACAAGCCTAAGGTCTCTCCTACATGGATTGGAATACAGGACAGACACCTATCACAATCAGAAACATCATTATCAGAAGCAGAGCCTGGTACTTATGTATTTTATACAGATAAATATGTCCTGCACAAACCCCACGCACCCAGGGTTTGGTAGGCAGCTTTTCCTATTATTTCTTTTCAATTCTCTCTTATCCCATTGGCAGTTTTCTCTCCCTTTAGTTTCCACTGATTCGTAATCTCTCATCCTGTTAACTACAACATGAGCAATCTGTCGGTGCTAACAACTTTTTATTTAATAAGCTGGGCTTCAGAGGGCCTCCAGGGGGACAGGGAACTTGAACTGGACCACCTTGCACCACCTCAGTCTTCCATCAGGCCAGGGATAATCAAAAGCTGCTTTCCATCCTAACACATTTACTAGCCTGCGAAAAACAAGACACAATTACTGGTGGCTGCAGCCTGCGCTTATAAACTGTCCTACACAATGACTCTGGCAAGCACAGAAGATAAGCCACATCCCAGAGAGCAATGACAGTTAATTATGTTTTACTCCCTCAAGTGTACCTTGCAGAAGACAGTTGAGGCAATAAGTAGCAAAGTGAGTAAAAGTTTGTATTTTGATGAAAGCAATTATTTCAGGCTCCAGGGCTAATTGGTGCCTATGCACATCAATCAGGCTATTTTTAAAGTAAGTGTAGTGATCAACGTATCTTCCTTGCATGCTTTATTTCTGCACGTATTGATTCCGAATTCATCTCCATAAATGTGGTTTAATAACTTAGTTTCTTTAGATCTTTTGAGATGTTCTCAAAATCCTTACTGCCTTTATTATCAAAACAAACTTAAAGGAACTCTCCAATGCATGCTATTATTTATGCAAAATCCAAAAATGTGGCCAGGTGAAGGTGAATGTTTAAAAAAAAATTATGTTTTACAGTGAAATTTATTCAAAATGTAACAGAGTTGAAAGAGTTACATTGGCTAAATTTTATGGGTAGCACATTACTTCACAGGACTCAAAGACATGCTTCCCAGCTTAACTCTACTGTAGCACATATGGTAAGTGAAGTTATGCCCTTCCTCACATCCTTGTAGACCCATGGAACCTGGAAATACTGGCATACTAGTTCACTCCTCTGAGCTACTCAGTAATGACTGCTGTATTTGGATAGTCGCTGTCAAACTGAAGCTAAAGGGTAGCCTGCCCTCCCCACTTTAGTCCCAGATTGGTAGCTTGAGAATCTGGCCATAATCAAGAACAAACGCCCAGACTGGAATTGTTTAAAAGTAAGGATCACAGAATTTCAACCAGGGAGCATGAGAGTTTCAACACAGGAGAAAACAGTGCGCATTTTAAAGGTCTGTTTAATAAAGAAAAAGGTAGGCTTAGGCTTATTTCTCTGCTGGGTCTTTTAAAAACACATTTTGCAAGAATATTCCAGAGCTTTTACATATCAGCATTAAAAGGTCACATGAAAAATAGTTTTAATATTGAGAAATCACAACTGTCATTGTGTAATTACATTTCAAGCTTTTCCAAAGGTTGGGCAATTACTTCCTAAACACAGCTATTTTTATGACAGAAAAAGTTCTTAAAGTTTACTCCCCTAAGGACATATTCCACTCTCTCAAATGCCTGTCAGTCAAACCCTGAGCGTTGAACCAGAAGCCATTGCTCCAGCACTTCAGAGCACATCTTCTGGATCAAACAAACCTCAGAACTAGGACCACGGATGGTGGAAGGAGCAGATGCCGAGACGGCAGATCTGAGGGCTGCTTCCTCTGCTTCTCTCAAAGGCCTGCTTAGAACATGCTCTCACCAGAAACAGTGTATATATTATGTAAAGATCACTAAGAACAAGAGTTCTGGTTAGAGAAAGAGACTAAGTAAATGTTTTGATCCAGGTTGGAGAAAGAGGCAACTGGGAGGGTAAGCATAGACGCTGCCTCACGCACCTCCACACAGACAGTTCAGTGGTTCTTGGCCCTTCAGCACAGCTGAAGCAAGGTTCAGTGTCTGGGTACCACTTATTTAAAAAACAGAAATAAAACATCTGGAGCAGAAAATGTGTAGAGCTGTTCTTTTTAGGAGGCTCAAAAGAGAATTACCCAAGAAAAAGAGAAGGTGAGGGAAAGGGGAATAGAACTCAGCTGTTGCACTGATTTCAGGGTCCAGAACCCTAAAAAACAGAAGTTTCATCAATTGACAGATTCTCCTATTAGCATATCAATATGGCTTGAGCTGACTCAGTTCTTAGTAAAATATATAGAAGCCACTATGTCAGCAACTGGGATAACCACCAGGTTATTGCTGGGAACTAAGGCACCAGATGAAAGATTAAGGGTGCTCAGCTGCAGTTGTTCCCATGCCCAGCCACTCCAGAGATTCACAGGCCACTTCTACCTGTATTAAAAGTCCATGCTGCCATCAGCTTGGAGTGACGTTCCATGCAATCTGGATGAGTCCAGTGACTGTTATCATTATAACAAGTACTCTCATTCACAGCAGAAACATTGCAACTGGGATGTCTAGCCAATTTCTCTAAGAGACTTCATGAAGGCTCAACCTAAGAAACTGATTTACCTTTTTGATGACAGTTTTAAGACTCCTGTAAATGAGTCAGATAGCTTCATCCATGACAAGGAACTTGAAACCAATTTTTAAAATTTTAAGCAAGATAACCAGAAGGATATTCACTGGTTCATGGCAAATCCACCATGAAATTGCCACAGATGATTTGTGAATCAACACACCTGGCTCAATGCTGATAAAGACAGCAGAAAATCACGGCCCATCCACCACCTATCTAATTCCCATTGCACCTCAGTAAACAGCAGCTGTAGTCAGTTTATCTGTTGTCACTTGTGTCAGCTGCACTAATGATTAGGAGTTGTGGATCCATGGCTTGAGTCACAGCCGGTGACCTAAATCAGCTTTCCATTGATAGAGTATCCACAAAGCTTTCACCTGGTAAACTTACAGCTCAAGGTTCACTGTGGTGCCAGTGTAGCCACACCCATATTTTTACCCAGCTCTTACTCAGCATTCAGGTTATTCAACATGAAGGATGACACAAAGCTAGGTGAAGAGAAGTTGCCACAGGCACCTCATTATCTGGATGGCTGGTTAGGGACTGGCAAATGAGACAAGCTGTTAGCAGCATTAAAAGCAACCACAGATGTACTAGGAGTGTCATTAATAAATCAAACAAGAGCCCAGGCTGATATAGTTACTGAGGAACTAAACCAGACACAAGGCAAGGTAAATCTTGACTCAGACAGGAAGAAGCAACCAACCTTTATGGGCCTGATTCAAGAGGTAATACTGGCTACAAAAGTCACACAGAGATATTATTGCAGAAAACAACTGGCAGGGAGGGCAAATCATGAGACTGTATCAGACAGCCAGCAGCGATACCTGGAAAAATATACTGTGATTTCATGGTGCCTAAAGATAAGAAGAAAAAACCCGAAACATGGGATTCCCTCACAGAACAGTTCAATATATAGCAGACTTTCAGGCAGAACTATAAGCTCACAGCTGCAATTATCAAAAGAGAAGACATTATAAATAAACTCTTTTTTGCTTTGAATTCTTCTTCATCTTGATAGGGGCATTAATCTGTCAGAACAAGCTTAAGACAAGACAACATACCTTGTGGGCACAACAAGCATGCAAACAGCCCCCCTCTTCAGCTTGATCCTCAACTCATGAGGATTCTGCTCCTTCATTACCTTTGCTGTGCCTTAGTTTTCTTTTTTGTAGGAATGGATATGCTGGAGTTTGAAAACAGCATAGCAGATGCTTTGGCTCACTTTTAGTCTGCAAGGATTCCAAGGAACACTTTTGAAGGCTTGAGTATGCTTGGATTTGGGGAAGACAGTTGCTGCTCTTGAACCAAATGTGCTATAAATTATACAGGGCAGATCCTAAAAGATTTCCTGAAATCTGCATTACGATTGAACATACAACACAGCTGTATTACTCTATACAATTAGTTACAACAGAGCACTTCATTAACACGGATATAACATCACCACAGCACCGCTGTGATGACTTGCTGGTGTGGATGAATGAACTTTTAGATCCAAAGTACTGACAAGGACATTACCAGAATCATGCAGCAAATGCCCACCTGCAGACACCCCATCACTTGAGACACTGATGAGAATGAACATGTCCCTCCTTTCTGCTATTTTAAGCTGTGTTTTCCACATGGACTTGAAGACTTTTTCCCCTCTATTTTAGGATGAGATTCTGATCACGGCAATCTGGAAGAGTTCTAGGTTCAGCTGATTGGTCAGTTTTTGCCAGAAGTACAAAGACTTCTTTTAGACGGAGTTAGACTCATCAGAGGAAGGGAGGATTTGTTGTCATTCTAATCACAGGCCCAAAAAAATGGCACTCTCCTAAGATGCTTACAGGACTCTTCTGACCCTCTTCTTTCTGTGCAAGTGACTTGGAAGCCAGGTAATAACTCCAACTCAGAGACAACAATTAGGCAGCTAACAATAAGTGACTTCATAGTGCTTGAGTTGAGGGAATACATCCCAATACTGCATTGTGGAAGGACTCTTCACTCAGCACATGCTCTACTTGACCACTGATACCTTCCAGCTCCATAGCACATCAACAGCCACATGTTAAGAACTTCACAGGGTCACCTGTAGCAGCAAGAATTCTGAAGGCAGATAAGGTTACAAACCTACTGGTAATACAATATAACCCTGCACATCAGGCTTGCAGTGTTTCAGCAAAGACCACTGACCAGACTGAAAGAAATGCATCTCTTGCAGTAGATTGGTGTCCCTTGAATTTTGGGAAAAGGGAAAGAAAAGTCTTGACAGACTTGAGTCTCATTTCACTTAAACCACATGGTCCTTAGCAGTGCTAAGTGATTCAAAGGACTGCTTTTATTGAAGCCTGTATCTGCAGCACAGTGCAGTCTTTATGTCTAGAAAATATATAATACATAGATGAAATACATATGTGAAAGGTACAGCATTCTAAAAAATTGAACAATTTGGGCATCAACCCTGTTTTCAGTCAGAGTTTTGTTTAACTGTATAAGAAACAAAACATCACAACAACAGATATTTCAGGTATGCAGACATTTTACATTAGGTATTTTAAAAAATATTAGTCAGTTTAATCTTTTTCCTATAAATTGCAGGTATCATAAATATGTTTTGACCAGAGACGTGGCTGTTCCAGATACAACTAAAAATGGTGAGATGTTTTTAGTACTAAAATAGGTGAGGGAGGAAAATAACAAGTTTGCCCTACACATTATATTATTAAAAGAGCAAGACAATAACCAGACAGAAAATGAACCTGACATCTGGCATTTCTAAGCACTGGAAGGCATTCACAGATTTGGGAAAATAATTTACTCTCTATCGATTAAAGCAGCTAAACATGGAAGCCTGATTTCATTTTGCCAGTTCTCCATTCACGCCAGGTACTACCAAGAAATACTGAGGATACTTTGACACAGGAAACTCAAAGGCTGATTCTATCCTTACAAAGCTCCACGCTTTGAATGGTCATCTTACAGGTAGACTCTGGGAGTCTCGTATCGAGTGTTTGAAGAGATAGAGCACTGAATCCCAAAGGTCAAAATCACATTATTTTCCTGAAACAAACAAAACCAAAAGTCTCCCAAGAAACCGGTCTCAGTGACAACAGCAGTACGCTGCCTGAAAGAAAAGTAATCTGATTTCCAGGCACACTTTGTAAGTAATCTTGTTTGCTGTAATTTTGCAACAGCTTTCATAAATTTTTCATCTGAAATAGGGAAGACTACAGCTGGTATTCTGGCAGGTTGAAAGAACTGAGTAAGTGGAATGCACCCCGGTGTGGTTGGCTCTGTTTGGGAGCAGTTAAGCAGACATTGTTTTCCCCTCAAAAAAGACAAAGTCGGATCTCACTGAGATCTATTTTAACAACTGAATTAAAAATTAAGTGGAAAGAAAACCTCTCGCTTCCATTGGGTTCATCTTCTCATAAGAAAGGCTAGAACAGAAGAACAGTTCATCTTGCATGTATATCCATTTTTTCCTAACAACGTCCGATCCCACATTTTGCATCCTAAGCTGAGCTTTGAAATAAAAGTGAGAAATATGAATCAAGTGTTGCCGTGAGTCACTTTGGAATTTTGTTTCCACAACAGGCTTAAGTAATTTTCAGTAAAATCTCCACTGCTATGTACAAAATGCAAAGGAAACAACTGTTGAGAAAGATTTCCTTTAACTTCAAATGCACGGCACAGACCTTCACAGAACTATCCCTATTCACTTCCACTGTGCCTCCTTTACAGAAGTAAATATTCTGTCAAAGCAATCACATACATACGTTCAAGATGTGCAAAATAAAGACAAGGATAACAGCATTGGCTCTCCTAGCTCAGATACTAATAACTGCTTGACACTTGCATATTATCAGGCAGAAAAACTCAACCAAGCTTCCACAGCTGTACAAAAAGAGCGTTCTTCAGCCACACACAGGAGAAACAGAAGTAAAGCCTTTAGAAATATTTTCAATCCCAAATGTAACTACAGCTTGACTATAATAAAAGGCTTTTAGGTGAACATCTGGGCAGGCCTCCAAGGGATTTTGCCCAACATCCTGCGGCTGAAAGTCGGCACAGACAAGCTCTCTCTGCGCCTGAAGTCGCTCTCATCCGCTGACTGGAAACTTTAAGGACGAACCCCACCTCTCTCTCCACTCACCCTCTCAGCCGTGAGCCACAGGAAGATAAAGGCTCAGGAAAAAGGTTCTAAAAGCATTTATTTTTTTTTTTTTTCCTTTTCCGGTATGTCTGGAATTCCACATGCAGTCTGAACTATAAAATTCACTCTTTCTGTAGCACAGCGCGTGGCAAGATGCAGTCAGCTCTTTGTTTTGTTTCCCTAACTTTCAGTTAGTCCTCTGAACCACCGTCGTGCTAGTGTTGTTACTATGAATGACTTACTTTGAGAAACAGGATTACGAAAAAAAGCAGGTGCAACTTGTGACAACAAGCTGCAGGTCGTGCCATGACTGAAAGAGATGAAATTCAGTGCTAAGAACTGTCAAACCCAAATCGTGCTGCCTTGACTGGAGGTAGCACTGCGTACCTCTCACACCTGCCCATGCCTCAGCCTGGATGCGCTTCTACTGCCATCCTTGGTCCCTCTAGCCCCGATGGATAAGTCCCCAGGTCAACTCACTTTAATTAAACGCTGTTTAATTTGCATTTGGGTACACAGAGCTCCACAGCTGAAACAGCTAAGAATTAAGCAACCGAATTAGGAGCCATCTATTATTACTGGCTTCACCTGAGCTGTTTCGCACCTGTTCTGCACTTAGTAGGACTAGCACTTACAAAAGAAAGCACTGAAAACATTAAGACAAATACCTGGAGGAAATAAGTCGGCAATTAACTAAGTGTAGCAAGTCCTGCAATCACTTCCTGAGGGTTTCAAGATAAAAGTTTGGTCACAACAAGCAGGAAAGCTGGGTTCTCTGTCTGTTCAAGCAGCGTTATGTGCAATGCCTCTAGGAGAGCCAGCAGGCTATACCTGACCTACTTGTCCTCGCCCCTACAGACCGTTAGCTGTATCCAATAAACATCAAGCTCCCCTGAAGACCGAATACCTAAACAGGAATAACAACAAACAAAACCCGAGACCCCTCAAATCTCCGCTCGCTACTTCCGAAGCCTACAGCCGTGCAAGCAGCCCCTAATCACTACCGGCAGCAAAACTCCGTGAGGAGCAAGAATGTTACTGCCCTCTGCAGCCTCTCCCTCGCGCTCGGCACAAGGGCAGAGCGGCCCGGCTTGCAGGGCGAGATCCGCGATGCCGGCTGTCAGCGGCTCCGCGACGCGGCTCCTTAACGGGGCCGGGAGCCCTCAGCCGCCGCGCGGGGGGCACCGCGCAGAGCCAACTTCGCCTCCCCAAGCAGCGAAGGCTGCGAGCCCCGAAGGCTCCCTCGGGAAAATGGGTCAAACGCTGGAGAACTGTATTACTGTAAGGGGGGGGCATTAAGAAAAGAACGGCCAGCTGCCTACTTGCCGTCCAAATGTATTTTGCCGTATTTTGGGGAGAGAATTTAAGCCCCGCCAGCAAAAGCAGAAAGTCAGCTGGCCGCTCTGCCAGCTGGAAGGAAGCAGAGCCAGCGAATTAAGCGAATTAAACTCGGAGCGCCCGCCGCTCCCTCCGGCTCCCTTCGCCTCCAGCCCCTCCCGCGCGCAGCGGGCACCCAACTTTGCCCGGGGGGTCCCCGCCGCCGCCGCCAACTTCACCCAGCAGCGGCTCCGCGCTCCGTCCCGTCCCCGGCACATCCCTTACCAGTCCGGAGGCGAAGAAGACGGCGAGCAGGGCCAGGCAGGCGCCCATCACGATGAGGAGTAGGAAGACGATGAGCGGGTGCTGCTGGCTCATGCAATAGTAGGACTCGTAGAGCCAGTCCCGGGAGCGGGACTGCTCGCCGCCCGCCCCGCAGCCGCCCGCCTGCTCTGCCCGCTCCAGCAGGTAACGGCGTCTCCTCCTGCCCATCATCGCTTCTCGCCACATCGGAGGCGCCGGGCAGAGCCCGCGCAACTCCCTCAGCGCCGCCGCTGCTGCAGGCAGCCGGGGAGGGGAACGGGGCGCGCTCCCGCGCGGGAGGCGGAGAGGAGGAGCCGCGGCGGCATGGTGCGGCGGGAGGGAGGGCGGCCGCAGCCCCGCGCTGCCGGCCCGGGGCTGGGCGACGCCGGGAAGCGCCTCCCCGCGCCCATGCCGCGCCCGCTGCTCCGAGCGTGGGGCGCTGCCCCCGTGTCCCCCTCAGCGCGACAAGAGGTGCCCGGGGAAAGCTCTGTGGTGCGGTTCCTACCGGCCGAGGTCTGTTCCACGAGATCCCTTTCCACACGGATGAATCTCTGGTTTAAAGCCGTACCTCGATTTTTTGTCAAAATTCGATATTGGAGCAACAAAACACGTTTTCCCTGCCTTTAAGCGTGGCCTCTTGCCTTATTCTGAAGGACTTGGTTACTCCTAACGAAGTAAGCACTCAGAACAAATTGCGGTATCATCACCAAAGTTTCATGTCCATCATGAGCAGCGTTTACCAGCTAAAGTTTTGCGCTCAAACAGAAGCAGTTCTCTTTCCCCAACCCACTGAACACCCGTATCTACAGCACAAATCATCACAGCAGCTTCAGTTCAAAGGGACCTCAAAGCCCATCCAGCCTCAAACCCTGCTTTGGGCAGGGCTGCCACCCAGCAGTTCAGCTGCCCATGGCCCTATCCAACCTGGCCTTGAGCACCTCCAGGGATGGGGCACCACAGCTTCTCTGGGCAGCTGTGCCAGGGCCTCACTGCCCTCTGAGTGAGAAATTTCCCCAGCATCTAATCTAAATCTCCCCTCTTTTAGTTTAAAACCTCCCACAGGATGCAGGCCTGCCTCAGCTCAACAGCGAGAGGGAGATGCCGCTGTGACAGGGGCATTACTGGGCCCCAGTGCCACAAAGGTGGCTGCTGGTGACCGGAGTAAAAGCCAGCAGCAAGAGGGACATGGAGTGATATAATACAACTAAAAGTGTAAAACTGGGGCTATTATCAGTGGTCATAGATGAAAGATTTAGAGCTAACCATGGCTGACCACAAGCCAGATAGAAGAAAAGGCAGGTAGCTAGTATGGTATGGACTGAAATTTCCCCATTAAGACCTGATGCTGCCTTCCCCCTCTACCATGTTCACATCTTCATGTGGAAGAAGTGATATATCAAGTAGCTTTGTAAGAAAACAGAGAAATCTATACTGTATATAGCTCTTAAACCCTGTCAAGACACTTACACTTCCTAGATTCCTGGGGTTTGAAGACAGGATAAGGTCTGACTTTCTTTGTCCCATTCCCTCCAGCTGCTGGAAGGAAGGAGAATGAAAGTTGAGGAGCTCTTCTCCTGAGATGCACGACTGGGCATCAGGCACAGTTGAGGAAGAAGTGGAAAGAAGTTCCAACTGCGCCCACTGTGCTGGGAAAGAGAGGGGGAACAATTCTCAAGAGCAGCAGTGATAAGATTGAAAGATGAACATAAATTTATGTGGGGAGAACATTCTGGCAGAATTAATTGCCGGGAAGGAGTTAGTAGAGGTGGGTGTGAGAATTTTTGCAACATGAAAAAGCTTTACTTGCAGTCACTTCAGAAATTGTGGAGTTGGCCACCCTCACTGTCACATACACACATCTAGTGGGATAAGCAAAAGGAGGTTAAAAAATATGTATCAAAAGACAAACTAAAATCACAACATAAATCTTTTAAAAGCAGATCACAATATTTGGGATTTGAAGGCTTCTGAGTGTCAATCTCTCAAGGGTGGGAAGACCAATGTCACACGTACTTATTTTAAATATAAGAATAATTACATGATTTTGCACAGACTCACAAAAGTGTAAAAAATCAGAGTGGGAAAAATAAAATGTTTTCTCTTTTCCATGTGAACAACAGCCATCTCCAGAAAAGTATTTGAGGCTTATACAATATGCTCATGCAAATGACAGTACTGCTTGTCTTTCTTCCTCAAGTTGATTCTGCTCAAATAGCTTTCCTCTACTTTCCACCTCTCTGAACTTGAACAGAAAAAGCCTTTCCAAGGAGTTTATGATGATGATTATGTCATTTGCTTGATTTGGTGTGGGTTTTTTGTTTGTTTGGTTTGGTTTTGGGTTTTTTTTTTTTAGTAATATCTCATGCCTGTAACAACTAATTTCTCATTATATTAGTCTCATGCAATTTCTCAGGAAATAAAATTATAATTCCACAGCAAAAAACTTAATTAACCCAAAGGTTTCCTAGTGGTATCTTGTGCCTTTTCAGAAAAATGAGTTCAGCATAAATCTGTCTCAGATTTTGAAAGACTCGACATCAGGTGCTTCAACAGCTGCACTAGAGGAAGCACTGAGTTACTTTGCATTTGACTTCATCTTCTCTTCCACCTGATGGACCCACTCACCAACTTTCCCTCCCTACACTTGAAACCGGCAACTTTCAATTCATTCTTCAAACTCCAGCTGGGATCACACACATTAATATCTAAAACTCCTAATAATCCTTAGAGCATGTCCGTAGCTAAAGAAAAGGGTTCTTTGTACAAATACCATGTTGTTATGTAATTAAAGACTGCAGCATTCTATACATCAGCAGTGTAATTAAAAATGTCATAGTACCTAAATCCACAAAGAAATTGACCTTCTAATTTGAATGTTCTACTTTTTAAATTACATATTATCTTTTCTATTTCAGGTTGCATTTAATTAAATGAACATCATTACAGTCAAATGATAATTCTGACATTGTTGAAGTTGAAATGCCATATGTTTTTGAGACCAATTTCCCTAGGTAGCCTACAGTCTGCATGCTTACCAGGCTCTAACTGAAAGTGGATGTGCCTCAGGGAAAAGGAAGGTGCAGTGAATTTAAAAGTCCATGGTTAAAGAGCAAATGACTTTCAGAAAATAGCTGAAGTGCTATATTGCACTGTATTCCCCCTTATTTCTCCAAATGGGTAAAATAACAAAGCTAGTACATAGCATTGTCAAAAATTATCTACTGTGTATTCTTGGGACTCCAACAACATTGAAGATTTTGCTGTTTGAGCATCTGGTGTCTATGTATCCACTGTATCCATCTGTAAAAGCAGAGCAACACAGGACAAAATCTTGAGGGCCGCAGCTGCTTGTCTAAGCAAACACATGCTAGAGGCAGTACTCTTTGCAGCAGTAGATTATCCTAGAGAACTTCCATCCAGACCATCTCCAGAACTCCCTTCCAGCCCCAACTACTCTGTGACTGTGATAGCGCAACTTGTTACCAGTGTCAAGGGATCTGTGACAGGTCTTAGGGAGAGAGCAAATAGGAACACGAGATACAGGAGACACTCCTGTTGCCTGCATATCTCCCTTTGCCACCAGGGCTCAATTAAAACTTTATAAGCCTGCATCACCCCCATCCTTCATTTTCCCACCCCTACTTTGTTCTCCTACATGGGACACTGGACTACCTTACAAGAGGCCCTGCCAACAGGATGACACATGGCATTTGGCCAGCCTATGCTTCCACAAGTTGTCTGTGGCAGCATGGCCAAAGACAGGTCAACAAGCCTTGCTTCACCCCTAGGAACACCAGCTCTTGAGCCATCCCTGCTATGACAGCAATGACAATTGTGCCTCAATACATCTGGCTTGTCCACAGCTCTAGGCTTAAACTTGATGCAAGGAGTCTGGCTTTCCTTATGACCTTGAAACTCATAGGCTGAGGAACATCAAATCAGCATTGGACAACTACCTGACAACATTAACTTCTCCATCAAGGGTACACAATTTTTTCTCACTGGTTAATATTGAAGACTGCTATTTTTTACTGGATTTTTCTTCTCAATTGATTTTATTGAGTTTGGTTATTAGGACTTTCTCTCCATAGCATTATAACAGCAGCTGTGTTATATTCCTCAAAATACGATGTCAAAATTTGCTACGGAAATATATTTGATTTCACACATCTGGAACCTGGTGAAATTCACTTTTTATAAAGATAAATAATAGTTTGAGTTGTTCAACGTTGTTATGAATCACAGTCTGGCTGATCTGTAATTCCTTGTCTTCTTTTAGTTTTCTTCTTCCTCCTCTTCACATCTGGTATCTAACTTTGGTCCTCACTCATTCTCCATACACTTTTAAGAATAATGTCTAATAAGGTCTGGAGTTACCAAAGAAACTTCTTGAGATCTAAATGATCAGAAGATACCACAGTAGTCTCTGATCTTCCCCATTTCATTACAGATAGTACTTACATTGGTCATCTAGCCATAGATAATCTTTTTAGTCAAGATTGGAGCAAAAAATAGATTAGTATTTTATATGTTTTAGTATCAGCTGTCAGATGAATAGTGGGTCAGCTAACTCCACAATGTATTTCAAGAAGAAGGGGGTGAATATAAAATTATTCATAAGCAGATTCTAGTTGTATCTCTTGTAACTTGCCCCTTCTTATTTTGATCATGCTGGTTTTTATACTCACAGTTACAATTCGACTTGTTTTACAAATTATGAACTATGTCATCCCTTCCCACTTTCAAGACACTGACCTCCCATTATGTTTCCTAATATTTCCTTCATATTGGAACAGTTTGCATTTGAACACTTGTGCAAACTTAGCAGTGTTCTTTAGGAAGCCATCTACTTGACGAAATAACATTCTGCTTTCAGGTAGGAGATCTAGGGAAGGAGGAAGCAAGGAATAACACTCTTGAGAAATTTAAAATGGCTCAAGTAGCTTACAAAATTCCAGCTGGATAAATTCAAAATCAATACTATAGGTAGTAAGAAAAGACCTGTTTAATATACAATAACAGTCCAAACACTCTAGAAGCATTAGAATGCATAAAGAATAGGGTGATGAGTAATTCAGAAAATACAATAATGCCTTTTATTGATCAGTTGTACAGCTTCATCTTGAGCTATGTTACTCTACATACCTCATAAAGAATACTGCAGAACTAGAGACAGATTCTTCAGAACACAAGTAATCCAAGACACAGAAGAGTTTCCTCTACTTAGAAAGTATTTAGGACTGTAGTCCACAGAGATGAAGCACATTAGAGGGAACACAGTAACTGCACATAACATGCATCATGAATACTTCAGAAAGACTGCTTAGAATCTTACATTTTATCTTGAAAAAAAATTATAAAATTGCAATAAACTGAATGAAATTCATAATTACTAAGTGAGATGTTCTTTCACACAGACTCTAGCTAATCTGCAAGCACCGTCACAAGAGGCTTTTAGGAACAAGAATTTAACAGGGTGATGAAATGGATTTGTTTTTAAATGGTTGTCAAAATACGTCTGATAACTACCAGTAACAACATATGTTGTGAGAAATATTGATCCTATTGTTTCATGACTAATGTCAATGAAAGGCAGTAGACACAGAGATGAGACAAAAACATGAAAGGCAGATTATATATAAACAGTGGGTTTTCTACATCTTTCACTAGATCATAATATGGCTTTTGGAGAGGTAAGCTTTTTGTTTTTGTTTTTTTAAGAAGTAGAATATTAGACTAGATGGTTCTTTAATGTCATTCTTTTGCTACAGCAAAGAGTGCATCTAAAGGAAATCTGTAACTATCCAGCCCTTCAAAAGTTATTGCAATAATCAAATCTGTCCAATACATGATTTTTACTAACCTATTCAGGTTACTCTGGTTAACCCTCACTACTGGACAAAAACATATAAATCTAAAGATAAAATAATTGGTTAGAGTAAATAAATACGTGTAACTGCAGTCATATCTAAGAACTTCATGTTCATATTTATCTAAATATCTGCTTTTGGAAACTTCTGTCATGGTTTAGTTTTTTCCCCTCAGTAGCTGTCACAGTTATTTTAAAGGAAGTTACCAGGAACTGCAAATGACTGTGGAAATTAATCTTTCAAAAGTCAAGATATGATCTCAATTCTGAAAATACTTAGAAATAAGCAAAAGCATGTACATGCTACTTTCAAGACTTCTGTGAGACTTTAATAAGTCAGAATTAGTTGATGAAATAAGATTCCGAATAGCTAGGATTTTTCATAAATGAAACATTTCCTATTGCTATTTTTCTAGTATTCTTGGCTTCAAGAAAGTCAGTCTGGACACAGGTTTTTATAATTATCCAGCTATGTATTTGATGATCATCAGTTACTATTTTGCTTGAACTGAGGACAGAATACTCCAAGGAAATGTTATCAATAAGTTAGTATTTAGATTTGTTTTGGCTTGAACTGACTTAAAACTACAGAAAAGTTGAACATTCCTCTAGATTAGGACCTCAGGTAAGTTTTGTCCATCGTTTACCTGTTTGCCAGATCTATACTGGCAAACAAAGAAGTACTGCTGCTCCTGCAGTGGTCCTGAATTTCACGTTTTCATTCTCCTATGGCACATCTTCAGCACATTTTGATGAATGCTACATGTTCCATTCAGAGCTGGATTTGGTGTTGCTTCCTCTCAAACAGACCTCTGCTGAAATACTCAGTGACCTTAATAGAATGTGTTCTACAAAGCGGGTTTCCTGACTCATGTGAAGCAGTAAGTGGTAATGGTTTCTGTTACATACTTGATAAGAATGCCCAGCTGACAGCAGAAAGTTGTAAGAATTGGTAATGATCCAGGATTCCATTTTGGAGAATTCTGCCAAGAGCAAAGGTTCCCAAGATTTTGGATCAAGTGTTGCTTCTGAACCAAGGCAAGAGGGACTGAACCACCACCAAGGACAAGAGATCTCTCTGGTCATGAAATCCAGTGATTCCGGATGAATGACAGACAGGGGTGTTGGAGCTCGGAGCCTGGAATGGTTTTGTGGAGGGAGACTGGGTGTGTGAGCTGAGTCAGGTCCTGGCTCTGCGTCATACTTTAAACATAGAGACTGTGGATTGAAAGCATACCTTAATCCTATGGCAGCTACAGCTAAGGGAAGGAGAGCTGCAGAGCAAATGTAGCTGGCAAACCCAGCCCAACCCTTCCCCTTGTTAGTGAGGCCTACCTGACATTTGGAAATGCTCCTCTAGAGAATGTGAGAATTATCTAATTTATTTTTAGAGAAAAGGCATTGATATTAAAAAATAAATCCAACTGCAGAAGTTTTCTTCAAATCTACCAATTGATAGAAATTCAAGCACTGCTGATGCATTTTTTGAACAGAAGATTATAGACAACTTCTACATCAACATTTCAGATATATATTTAAGGACCACCTCATCACAAAGAGTCCTAATGTAAATGTTTCCATTTTTTGTGAGTAGGGTCTACTAGAGCAGGTTGCTCAGAACTATGTCCACTTGAATTTTGAGCACATCCAAAGAAGAAGACTCCACAATTATTCTGGACATTCTGTAAGTGGTCAGTCATCCTGACAGTAAAACTTTTCCTGAAAAGAATTTGCTACCTTATATTTTGTTCCCGTTGCTGCTTTCCCCTTCACTGAGCAGCACCAAGAAGTCTGTCTCCATCTTCTCTGCTCCCTGCACCAATCAGGTATGTATACACATTGTTAAGATCTTCCCTTAATCTTCTGGAGGCCAAAAAACCCCAGCCTTCTCAATCTTTCCTCGTATGAAAGATCCTCCACTAACTTAATCAACTTTGTGCCCTCATGTTGGACTTGCTCCAGTATGTCCATGTCCCTGTAGTGCTAAATAGTCCTCAAATGTAGACTACGTTCAGATGAGATCTCATCAGCGCTGAGTAGAGGGCAAGAATAATCTCTCCGAGCTTGCTGGCAACACTCTCTGGCCAGCTTTGCCACAAGACACACTGATGCTATGTTCAACTTGTCCACCAGGACCTGCTTTTCTACCAGTTTATTTTCCAGCCAGCCAGCCACCAGCATGTACTGGTGTACGGGATTAAGTCCTTCCTAGATCCAGGGCCCTGTATGTCTCTGCTAAACTTAATGAAATTCATGATCCTATGATCCATGAGCCATGACTGTCTGAATTGCAGCATGACCCTATCAGCCACTCTTCCATTTCTGTATCATCCACAAATCAACTCCATCCCTCATCTAGGTCATTAGTGAAGAGACTGAACAGTGCTAATCCCAGTGCCAGCTGCTGGGGTACACTGATAGTGTTTGGCTGCCAGCAAGGCTTTGTGCTACTGATCACAGCCTTCTGAGCCTGGCAAGTCATTCTGTTTTCAAAACACCTCTGCTTTACTTAGCCCATACTTCATCAGCTTGCCTAAGAGGAAGTTTTGTGAGACACCATCAAAAACCTCCCTAAAGTCAAGAGAAACAGCATTCACTACACTCTGTTCATCCACTAAAATGCTTGTTTCACAGTAGAAGGCTGTCAGGTTGGTCAAGTACTTTACCTTCATAAAACCACACTGACTAACTCCAATCAGTATGAATGATGAAAGATTGCCTTCCTCCAGTCCTCCAGCACCTTTCTTTCTCACCGTGATCTTTCAGAGATTATTGAAAGTGGCCTTAAACCCAGTTGTACCGATGTTTTCCAAGCGGATTGAAGTGCTGTGCGTAAGCCTGGACCAGATGATTGGATATAACTGAGAACAAAATAAAATAATATCTGATAGACAAACAATCACTGAAGAATTAAAGATAGAAAAAAAATCAATATTAGTGTTTTGTTGCATATTTGATTTCTTGATATTTTTGATGGCACTGTAAATAGGATCAAGGAAGAATCAAGGATCCTTCCTACAACCTATCACTTCTAATTGTGCATCATAGTTAAAACAAGACTAAAATCTCTTAGTAGTAGATATCAGGAAACAAACAATATGTTCTTAAATCCTGTTGGATCTTCAAATGTATCCTAAATGATTATATCATTATGGTAGCATTAGAAAAAAACTGGTTTACAAATCCAAATATTTCCAATCTATTCTCAATTTGGTTGGGTTTGTTTTTTTTTTCTTTTGTTTGTTTCTTTATTTTTGAGCCATAAGGATGTATGCTTAGTAAATACCACTTCCATTTTACCTCAACTAGTTAGGAAAAAATCCCAGATTTCTTTGGGATTGCTAGAAAAGAAAAATAATGCAATAATAGACATTATTTCCTATTTGTACAAAGTCAAAACATTTTCCATGGGGTTTTATGCAAACACTTAGCATAACAGCGTGCTTTGCTATTCCTTGTCAGTATCCAGTACATAAATGGCAAAAAAATACCTGTTGCATGCACTAAATTGCTTTCTTAAAAAGCATGTGTGTAAATATTAGTGATCAGTTGGTAACTGAATATGCTGTGGTGCATATTCTGATCCAGTATGGCTCTTGATTATTCAGGTGGATGATTCTTGCTTTAATAGCCATTTATAAATTACATGACTGTATTAAACACTTTCTATAGTATATTTAAATACAGTGCCACAGAAAGCATCCATTAAATGAATCTTCTGCTTTAAAAAGAGAACAAATTTGATCATGAATTTTCTACCAGTGCTGTGATCTCCTGCCTCTCAGATGCATAATTATTGGTCATATGAGTTATTTACATCGTTACTGAGAAACCATCCATGCTAGCTTGAAACAACCACATAATGAATTGCTCATAGTCATGCTAATTACATGAACATTGGATTATTGTGCTCACATTATTGCTTACTACAGTAAATTATATGTAATAATTATCACAACATTAATCTAATAGAATATTTGTGCAGTACCTCACGTTCACTTTTAAGGTAGAACCAAAGACTACTGAACCAAGAAACTGCATACTCCTGTGCATAAGGTAATTGAAAATAATACACAGAGGGAGTAAAAGAAAAGAAAACAAAAAAAATACCCATCAGCATCTAGCCATTATGTTACTGTGTATATTCGTGCATCCTCATCCCACATTTTCATTATTTGACATATTTCTCATCTCAAAAAAAAACAAACAAAAAAACAAAACAAAAAAAACCCCATGAAGTAAAAAAGCACTGAGCGTGAAAAGGTATGGAAAAGAGTGATGATGGAGGAAAGATTTAAAGGAGCAGGACTCTATTCAAAAGAGGACATTTCTTTCAATTCTGATTGAGACTTATGAAATATGAGAACTACACAGGCAGCAAATAGAAAATGGCCATTATTTTTTGCAGTGCAAAAACTAACAGACATAAGAGACAGCTGATAAACTATCATACAGCAAGCTTAAAGCAATAATACTTCTTTTCAGAATAAAAAAAAAATATCCACAACATAATTAAATTGTGGTGTTCACTGCTAGTCACTGTTATGGAAACCAAGTATAAATGCATTAAAATTGGACTAGAAAAAAAATCAAAGAATTAGTTAATTAAGGGCTATTAAACACAATAATCAGGAAATAAAAGCTATTTCAGGAAGATCCAAGCATGTTGGTCTGTGGAAACTAAGTAGTTACACCAGAAGGAGTACAATTCTATACATGCTCTGTTCTTATGTGCCTTCTGTAACCTTACATACCAAGCCCTATCATAGGCAGAAATATTTGCAAGACAGAGTGGACAATTTTATGATTCTTTATACTTGCAGGAAAGAGAAAAATCTTAATCATAATTGTAGCATGTCCTATTACTCTTGTGTTATTCCAGTATTTTACTGTCAATGATTTTCATTATGAGCTCCTACTGTTATATGGAGTTAAATTAATTTCCCATTAAGGTCTCTGGGGAAAAACAAACAAACAAACAAACAAAAAACAAAAAACAAAAACACGTTCTTATGATCCTGAAAAAGTAAAGTCTTTGTGACACCAATCATATGTTTTCCACTAGCAATTCATTTATTATTAGAACATCTGTAAGTGTCTGATTATCCAACAGTGGAGTGTTCAGACTGGTAATACACTGATCATTTATTATTGATTCAAGACAACGTAGTGTCTAAAATTCAGAGGTGGCTAAAGGTAACCAAAGGAACTACATAAATGTGTTATGGAAATACTTTAAGGATACAAAATCCAGACAGGTCTACATCAAGTACTAATTGAAAATATATGTGAGTCTTTGGAAAGGAAGTTGAACTTATAGAGGAAGCCACTACTACTTTTAAAGATAGGGTAGAGAGAGCCACAGAAGTGAGAAATAGGTAGACCCAGCATCAGTCTCATGCTGAGCAGCAAAGTCAAAAAAAGGGCAATAGTCTGATAAAGGAATACAACAGAATGATTACATGACTTGGTGGAGAGTACTCAAAGACAGCCGTGACAGCAGTGTAGAAGTATTTTGGAAAGTTATCAATTTATAGAGAAAAGAGTAAGAATTATAAGGTAATCTAATACAGAACATAATTAGAAATTGTTGTGTTACAAATGATATACAATTATAAAACAATTAAGAGGGTACTTCAGAGAGCTCCTTCATAGTGAAGTAGATAAAAAGCAGAAACAAAAACTGGCCATTTTCTAGACACCTGAGACATTTAGGATAGAGTAACATTTTTAAGTGTAAGATTAAGTACAAGTATGAATTTCAAAATGTAATCATAATTCCCAGGAGCAAAGCATGAAGTGTTCATAATTGCCACGTGGAAGTACTAATAGCAGGAGAAAAAATGTAACACAAGTTCATAAACTGATTATATTGTTCTGTATATTTGAAAATATCCAAAGTAATGAAGACTGAAAACATGCCTGATTAAGAAAGGAAGGAAGGAACAAGTGAATGATCAGAGAAAGAGAGAAAGAAAGAGAGAAAGAAAGAAGAACAATTACAAAAGAAGAAGAAGAAAAACTAGGAAAAAAACTTTTGCAATGATTCCTGACTGTGAAATACGGTGTTTCTTTTTGGATTATAGTTGTAAATTTTAAGTAGAAGAGAAACAACGTAGTTTTCCAGATCTGTGAAAAGTTGATCCGTTTTAAATTAAACATGTTCCATTCATTGATTGCTTGGGAAAAATAATCCATAAAACCTACACAAGTATTTTGATTAAGAAAGGTCATGGTAATGCGTTATGAGGTTGTAGGGAGATAAGTACTCGTTTTGCCTGCTATCAATACCTAATTAAGCTAGGGAACTGTTTTTCTGCCATTGCCAATGAAGTAGCTGTGCAAGTGTCCCTTTCCTTAACAGGGCTGGGAGGAAATGATGAATCATTTTTTTTCATCAGTCTAATGATCTTTGACACTGTAGAAAGAGAGAGGGTGTGGTATAACCTAATGTTTAAAGAAAATCAGCGCTTGAAGATATTATACTTCCATAGACCCTCTTTGATCTAAACCTCACTGATGTTATTAAACTAATAGGATTTAGGAGGGATAACTGAAAATCCTTTCAGGAAAACATGCTTTGCCTACTACATCAGTTCTCAGGTCTGAATCAAAAGCTGCAGAATGTACACTATACACAGACTGCAAAAAATGGCCTGAGTTTAAATGAGTTATATCTTTATATTGTACATAAGTAAGACATGGAACTCTACTGAAGGAGACTGGGTTCAGACGAGAGCTTCACAAGGTTGTGGGATGATGAGGTGAATCTGTTGGTGTCAAATAGGCTCAGAAACAACCATAACTTCAGAAGGCTCTTGAACAATCCTTTTCATAGCTAGAAGTTACTGAAGGCTGAAGGAAGGGTTAAAAGAAGCATCAAGATATTTTATTGAATTTTTATCTACTTAATATGTACTCTTATAGCCTTGCCAGTATGGTACTTTAGGTTGTTTTTTAGTGTAGGTGCAAAAACTTATGTGAAAATATTTTGTTCTGGGGTCAGATGATTGTCCAGGTTTTCTCAGCTGTAACAGCAAAACTGCTCAGCTGCCAGGCGTGTGCTGCCTGTCCTGTAGACAAAAGATTATTTTCTCCATTACGTTACCTGAGTTATCTTAGTTTTTGTGTAGCTTTGAGAAACTGTGTAGTTCTTTTGCTCACGGAGAAAACATGGCAATAAGATGTAGCAAACCTAAGTAACTGTAGTATAACTAAGTCTGGTGAAATGGCTGAAAAGTAACTCAAAGCAAATCTAAGTCTAAGAATGAGCCTTCAACGCTGTATTCCTCTTTCCAGTGCCAATGCACAGCTTGCCGTAACAATTCACTGGAAGGATATTACTAATGACCTTTAATAGAATTAAGAGATTTGGATTATAAATGGTAGGGTTGTTATAACCAGCTTAAAAATAAGTGGCTGCTGTATTTGATTAGGCTGTGACAGCATTAGATTACCAGTAAATGCTGGGCTTGGATCCTTGCAAGCAGCATGGTCTCTTGGTTCCCTGTCAAGACCTTCTGTGGGTAATACTAAGCATTGGCTATGGGACACTGTTAGAGGAAGGTAACTGGAATTTATTACAAGGAGAAGCTTTGAGAGAAATGTCTCTACAATGTATGCTAACTCATCCCCTAAATCCATTTCAGAGCTTTCTCATCTCAGACAGCAGGAATCTGCATACATTGTAACACTCCTGATATTATAATTTGAGTTTCTGGAGTGTTTCAGAGATCTTGGAGGACATCCATTAAGGCTGGTAATAGATAATAGATATCTTGTCAACAAACAGATCTAGTACTTCAGTTTAAGTTCTCACCTACCCTGTGTTCTGATTCAAAGGCTCAGTTTGATTGCTTCCACTGTATTAAAGCAGAAATTAAATATAGTAGCATATATGCATCACTGGAAAGTGAGCTACAAAACCATTCCCTCTGTTTTTTTCATTTCTGCAAGAGAATTTTCAATTAGTTAACTAGTGAAGCAAAATAAAAACAGAGAGATAAAGAACAGCCCTTATTTAATGATGGTGAACCTGTCCAGAAGCAGACTTTGAAGCTGACCAGATGACTTCTTGCCAGTTAAGAAGAGACTGTGTCATCCAAGAAAATTTTAGATTAGATATCCCTTTCAGACAATTTCTATACTGAAATGACATAAAAACAGTTGTGACACAATAAAAATGGTCTTTTTTTTTCTCTAAAAAAAGGAAGATATCCGTAACAATGATGAAAAAGCACAAAAAATATTAGTGTTAGCACTACGCCAGCCAGATTTACATGTGAAAAACCAGTTAAAGGCAAAACAACTTAAATTACACAATTGTTCCTAGAAGCTCTGATTTAGAAATAAGGTCACTCTTTTATTATTATTGAGTCAGTTCCCGAGGCTGTCTAAATACTGATAGCTCCGATTGAAATAAGTCCCACAATCCTCCAAGGGGCTGAACAACAACTTCACGCAGACTATTTCTGCAGGTACACTCAGCGTTCTTAGGGGTATGATTTATAAAACCCACTGAATCAAAAGAAAGGTGATTCTACTTTGGCTTATTCATTCAGCTATATGGATTTCAATAAAAATAAAATAAAATAAAATTCTTTTGTATTAACACTACAAATTAACTTGAGTATATTCTATATTATGCATCATTCGATTTATAAACGCTCACAGCATTCCTTGGCAAACAGTTTCACTTCTATGAATTCCTACAAAATACCAGAACATTTTACATGCACAGATGATACATAAGGCTATTCTGGTGACTAGCTGAGAATATGGTCTTGATGATCACAGCCATTCATTACAGACTGAAAATATGGAATTTCCAATGGCAAAGGCAGAGTCTGAGAATTTTCCAACAAGTGGGATGATAGTGTAAAAGAGAACTGCAGAAAAAGTACATTTGTGAGATGCAAATGCAATGCAAATCAGAGGAATACAGAAATTGAATTGTAAGAAGTAACTGAATCTATTCTGTTTATGTCAAATTCTTTAAATAGCTTAATTAAAAATTCAGGAAATTTCTAGGGGTAAAGACACCACAGCTTTATAGGTGGAAAACCAGAAACATGGTGTGAATAATACAATCACTGTTGAAGGAATCATCTGTATCAGTTCTTTGCCAACACTCTCACTCTTTGCTTTCCCTTCCTCTCCTTCTGATCTAAAGAACATTAACAATACAGACCATAGAGGAATTGCATTATCTCACACCCCCTGCTCCCTTCCGCTAACTCCCAAAAGCACTGAAAGTATTTATTACACTATTACATAGCTGATGTTCTAACAGAATGTTTACTAACTACCTATTATTTTAATGAGCTCTTAAGTGAGACTGGAACCTGTGGAAATGTCAAAGAATTTGCTCTGATTAATATTGCATGCTTTCTGAAGTTGCAAACAAAGTTGAAGAATAAGTAGCAGAGAAACTGCAAATAAAAGAACGATTAATAAATGATACGTTGCCAATAGATTAAAAAAAAATAAAATAAAACAGGACTTCCTATAACACAGAGAGCCTCTTTACTGTCAGAGGAAATTATGCATGAGAAGGAAGGAACTACAATAAGCATTACTGAGTTTGAAGGTCTTCAAACCTTTGTATGTTCACAGTGAGTGCTGGCTTCACATGAAAGCAAATTAAAAAAAAAGTATGTGATGTCTTCAATCTGAGAATAAAACTGATTTCAGTTTACCAGGGTACATGGTGATTTAGACCAGAGGATCTCACTCAGATTTAACATTTATCCTGACTGAAATCCCACTTGGTCAAATATATTCTTCTGATAATACAGTCAGTCCTAATATAAAATATTCACTGCCACTTTGGTCCAAGATAGAATTTTCCTCTTCCCGCATCTATAAATAATTGCTTTGCTTTGTTTTATTGCTGAAAATATTGCTTCACTTTGCTAAAGCAGAGGATATGATTATCATAACATTGTTACTGTTAATATAAACAAGGCAATAGCATTAATGTAATCACAAAGTTGAAAAATCAAGTGCCGAAAATGCCAGAGCAAAAGCTGAAAGCTTTAGCCATGCCTCAGATTACATCTGTATTCTCAAGAAACAGTAAAATATAATTAAATAATGTGGAATATCTTACGTAGAGTAACAAACCCATACATTTTCCATCAATGTGCAGGCTATACAGACTAATGTGATCTACAATGCATACCATATTTATGCAAAGTTGGGCATGGGCATGATAGGAAAGGAGATGTTAAGCCAAAATTTAAGAAAACCTTATATTTGGAGCTTGTATTCTGTCCAAAAAAGTGAGTAGGATGTATTATGTGAATGGATTGCTGCTAACTTGGAACAGAGAAAAATGTAGCTGTAGGTTGGTGCCAAATAATTACATAAGTTGAAGGCAAGCAACAAAATTGTGCAAAGTATCAAGAAAAATAAAATAAATTTTAGTATCAAAATACACAGCAGCGTGAATTACAGGTTGTGTCATACAGTCAGCTGGACTGTGATAAAGCATACAACTTGATGCTTTTCCACTAGCATGCTGGCAGAAACAGTAAAATAATTATGCCACAAAGGCAGATTGACAAGTGTTGAGAGTTGCATATTACATGGAACATAGATGGTGCAAAGTCTGTTTTCCTGGAGTCTTGATATGGCTGCTACTTATTGGGAAAGGCAGTAAGCTTGAGTATTCCTGGGATCAGTACAGCTCATCTCAGGGAACAAAAACCCACATTTTTCAGAAGAACATTCATGATGGTTGTGGTTAACAGCCTTAGCTGGAGCCCGAGACAAAGTGGTGCAATTCTGGATTTGTTATAGATTTGTGGAATTGTATCATTTCAGGGAAGTAATTTCTTAGCTTCCCAAAACTGTCATGAAAATTTATAGATTTGTTTACCACTGGAGTACATTACATTTACTGATGGTGCTGTTGCTAAGAGTGGTGCAGAAAGCACTACTTTTATAATGTTTAAACTGTCTCAATAAAAGTTACACTCACCTTCTTGGTCTGGCATACATAAAAAATAAACAACGTGTTATGATGAACTGTGCAGAGTTGGGTGTAAGCACAAGAACAGACATCCAGCAGTGCCAGGTGTCAGTCATAGTTGCCTATTCATGGAAGGATGGAACTGGTTTCTCATTCTTGGGTCAGTATATTTCTGCTATTTCTATAATTTTGCTTTAATGCTGTACTCATCTTGCCAAATATTCATTGTACTCTCTTTTCACACCTGTCTCTACACCACATGCGTAACAACCCCAACTCAAGTCTCCTAAAGTGGTACCATTTCCTCACAGGATTTCTTTCATGCATTTAATCGCACGCATATAAGTTAACAATAAAGTTAACCATCTCTGCTCCCAGTTTGCTCAGTTTTAATTTGTTTTCACTTATTTTTGTTGTTCTGGCTTTGATATCCATATTAGAAACATTTTATGCTCTTAGAAAATGCACTTTTCCCCTAGGAAGATAAAGTAAAATAAAAAGAAGAAATAATATGGGGACAGATTAAACAGATGAGTAAAACAGGCATAAAGGCATAAAGACCAAGGCATGAGATGTTGCATAAGAAAAATAACAATAAGACCTGTCATGAGAAATGATTTTTTGACTTTCTGAAAAATTGTGTAACCAAAACTTAAGATCTACTGAGTATGAGGGGTTTCTGTGGTGCACCCTGTGGAGAGACTTAATGGTTAGGTATAATTTTTTCCAAGGTCAATTGCAATCACTAATAGAGAGGGAATATCTGGATAGAACAGATGTTTTCAAATCAACTAGACCCGATTTAATTTCATCCTTGGCACCGGCTAGTGATATCTAATTTCTGCCCATGTCAGAGTAACAGCCTCTTGAGAAAGAAGATGTATGTAACAAAGTTTTTAATACTGTTTCACATGATATTCTCATAGCAAACTAGGGAAACAGTCCACAGATTAAAATATCTGTGTGAGTGCAGAATTGCTACAGATTAGAAACTCAAAAGAATAGCCAAAAGAATAGCTATTTCTGACTCAACATCTGAATGAATGATCTAGAAAGGTGCTGTGCAAGTCTGTCCTAAATCTGGTTCTGTATTGTTTTTTCATGAACACCCCGGGGTTGAGAACTGTTTTTCTTTAAATCTGTAAGGGAGATTAAGCTGGGAGGATAGTCAGGTGTATGTGAACTAAAAATAAAACTTAAGAAACTGGAGATGTGTTACAGAAAAAGTAGGATTCTGCTGAGCAGGGAGAAGCAAAGGCTGCAATGTGTAGGTAGAAGCAATCCACTTCATATACAAAACAAAAACGGCTATTTGCTATAGACCTAAAAGGATGAAGGCTGTAAAGGCTTGTTGCAGAATAGGAATCGTGCATGATATGTTCACTCAAAAAGCTACACATCCAGCTGGATTTTATGAGCAGAATTACAACATGTAAACCATATTCAGTGATTCTACTACTCCATTCAGCACTGGTAGGCTAGCTACCAGTGTATGATATTCAATGTCAGGTGCTGCTGTTTAGGGAGGAACCAGACCAGATTAAATGCAAGGTATAAAAGAAAAATGAGAGTGAGCAAAAGGCTGAAAAAACATATCAGGGTGATTCAAGTGGGGAAGAAGAGGGAAAAAAAAATAAAAAGAATGGAATAATTGGATAATATGATGAACTGGAAGAGAAGTAGCAGACTCAGGTTTAACAAGGAAGATTTTAGGGACTCTGGGATTTTTTTTTTTGTGTGTGGGGAAAAGTTCTCACATCTCCGCCACTGAAACAAGTTAGAGAGCAGATGGCAGGATATGCACAATGATAAATTATCCTATCTTGGACCATGGGATGGACTAGCTGACCTCTTGAGGCTTCTCTTCAGTGCTACCATGATTGCTGCAGTGATGTGACCATGAAGTTCAGACAACTGCAAGTTCCATACCAAATAACTGGTTCTAATACTTGAGATCTTTCAAGCAACCCTGAAATATGCAGTAAATTGGAAACAAAATTCATTGTGAAAAGCCTGATTCTATGTCGTGCTGTTTTTTCATAAGCTACTGCCTACTAGTACTGTCATATGTAGACTTTAAATACATTTCACCAGGTGGTGCTGTTACACATAACCTTCCAAAGCCTTCCCCTACCACCTGAGCACGTGGCAGCCTTGGAAAACATCTGTGGGTTGTATAGAGCTGCCCGTAGAGGCAGAATTGCTTTTAACAATCACCCTCTGGTACAAAAGTAAGAGTCCTGGGAAGAAGAATTGACTAGAAGGTTGGTTGGCAGGCTCAATTTCAGACTGCATGGATGATACGTATTTGTGTATGTGTATGCATATGAGAATGTATATATTTTATAAATGTACCTGATTTATTGATTCTTCCTCCTTCAATGCCCTGGATATGTGTAAATGGTGTTCACACATGAATGGTGTATATTCAGCTGCAATACATAAGCATATGATCTCTGTTAATATATTTATTGAGAAAACTACAATTAAGATGAATTCATTTAGGGACTATTTTCATTCTACGGGATAATAAAACAGGTCCTCTGTAGTTCATGGATAGCAAAGTGCATCGTGCAGCGCTGACAGATTTTGTAATTTTCAACATCCCCAAAAGCTTACAAAATGGAGAAAATGAAATCAAGTCATTTATGGAATCAGAAGGAAAATATACGCCAGAACCTGAAGACAAAAAATCATTTAAAGATTTAGCATTTTTGGTAGATTTGGCAGCTCATTTAAATGAGTTAAACATGTGTCTTCAAGGTGAAAATCAACTTATCTGTTCTATGCTTCATATCATAACAACATTCAAAATGAAACTTAAATTAAGGCAAGTTCAAGTTATGGCAAATGATTTTATACACTTAAGTACGTATGCTAAACATAGTCCTGTGAAAAGTGAAAAATATGCCATTTTGATCCACAAATTTAAGAACAGGTTTCAAGATTGGACAAAAAAATAAATCAATTTTATGGTATATTTGTGACTGTCTTCAGTCAGCATAAATATGTTACCTGCAAATTTTCAAATGGTATGTATGGAGTTGCAATCAGATATTCAACTCAAAGAAATGTTCACATCTCTTTACCAGACTTTTATAAGCCCTCTCTTACCATAGAAAAATACTCCTCACTTCATGACCACACCTTATTCATGTCATCACTTTTTGGCAGTACGTACATTTGTGAACAACTGTTCTCAAGGGTGAAGCACAGAAAGAGTAAAAGTAAATCAAAAATTTCTGATGAGCACCTTGAGAACTCACTAGGAATTGCAACCACTTCCACCTAGCCAGACACTGATGCATTACTTTTGCAAAAACAATGTCAAATATCCCAGTAGTTGATGTTTTTGTTGCCTTCTTATTTTATGTTTAATGGAAAAATTTTTAAAATATATAAGCTTTGCTACTTACAGACATTAACTATATTATATATTTTATATGTGGCCCATGTCAATTCCTCTTCACTCAATGCAGCCCAGGTCAGCCAAAAGATTGGACACCCATGTCTTAGAAGAATCTGGCTATTCTTCTCTATCTCCTTATTAGACACTTTAACTTGTTGAAGACTCTCTGAATAGCAGCCCCATCTTTCTGTGTATAGATCACAACATTCAATTTGGTATTATTCATTAAACTTCTGAAGGTGCATTCTGTTCCATCGGATTATTAGCAAAGACTATATGTATTATTTCCATATCAACCATTAAGGGATGCTTGTACTGCAGACTCTTTGAATCTTAAGGGTTACTCAGAACCATTTAACCCATGTCACAGTCCACTCTTTCAGTACATGCCTAATCAAATTACTTACAAGAATATTATGTGAGATTGTGCTGAACATTTTTTCAAAATCAAGCTAAAAGTCACGTACTACTAATCCACACCTACAGAGCCCAGTGTTGTCAGGACTCGGCCACGGCAAATCTATGCTGACTTTTTTCTATTCCCTTCTTGTTGTATGTGGGTCTGAGTCTGGGTCTGGACATTTCTTCTAAGAATATTTGCTATATGATCTTTGGGGTGCAGAACTTAGGCTGACAGGTCTGTTGTTATCTAGACTTTCCTTTTTCCTGAAGATGAATGTGATATTTGTCTTTTTCTCCCTTGCTTGCCATACACTTCCAGGGATGATACAGCCCAGCCTTGCAATGACTTTGAACCTCAGCAGTCTCAAGTGAAGTTCATCTGATACCATAGATTTATACATGCCCAACTAACCTGAGTACTTCCTAACTTTCTTCTGGTACAATGGGTAATCATAGAATCATAGAATCACAGGATCTTTTGAGCTGGAAGGGACTCTTAAGGGCCATCAAGTCCACCTCCCCTGCAATGAACAGGGACATTTACAGCACATCAGGTTGCTCAGAGCCCTGTCCAGCCCAACTTTGAATGTCCAGGGATGGAGCACCCACCACCTCAGGCAACCTGTTCCAGTGCTTCACTATCCTTACTGTAAAAATAATAGAGTCATTTAGGTCAGAAAAGATCTTTAAAATCACCAAGTCTAACCATTCACCTAACACTAACAAGTCCATCACTAAACCATGTCTCTAAGGTGACATTCCTGCTGGGTACCCTATCCTCACCTCTGACTGCCATTGAGTTATTTTTGGAGACTGAGATCATGCAGTAGGTCCTTCCTCATTCTGATCTTCCTGTGCATTAGAATAGTCTGTTCTTCTTTGAAGAGGATATCTTTAAAGATAACTAGTTATCTCGGTATCCTTTTCCCTTCAGGGCATTTTTCAATGGCATTTTGACAAACGAATCACTGAACAAGGTAAAACCCATCTCATGAAGACAGTCGTTCTGATCTTGCTGTTTTCTTTACACATTTTTTCTCAGGGTTTTTTATACTAAAATTTCTTTATCACTGTAGACAAACCTTCACCTTTCACCCCTCTGGCAAATTCTTTTGTTTGTTTGTGAACAACAAAGCATCATTCTTAGTTGGTTCATTGATCACCAAAGGTAGATGTACATTCTAACTTTTTTCTAGGTAGAATCTGGGTGTTTTTTTCTTTGCTTTGTTAGTGTATTGAAAACATATTAATCTTTATATTACAGACAGAAATTAGACAGGTCAATAATTATTCATTCTGTTTCTCTGTTAAAGGATTAAATAAAAAGAATTGCAGGATAATAGAACAGTTCAAATTGGAGGGGACCTCAAAAGATCAGCTTCTGCAAAGCAGCTCAAAGCAGAGCCAGCTATGAATTTAGACTCATTTTTCTGAGGGTTTTATCCTGTCTGGCACAAGAATGGATGCTACACACAACTTCCTCAGGTGATCAGATCCACTGCTAAAATGTCCCCAGAGTGAATAAACCTTATAAGACTTATTCAGTCTGAACTTCTCTTGCTTTAACTTAGGCTGTTGTTTCTCATCCTCTTAACACTGCAAATAGCCTATCTCCACCTTATGGGTACCAACTGATACCCAAGCAACTTCTTCTCCAGGCTGAATGAGTTACATCCCCTCAGCATCTACTCATATGACGTGTTCTTCTAGGACTAGAATGAATGAGCTCTTCTCACTTATCATTCAGGGAACTTTTAGAAGCTATTTAGAGGTTGGAAATTCCACTTAGATAACAGACCACATGGGGTTCAAGTATTGCACTGATGAATGAGCAAGACAATATGGGAAACTAAGCTTGTGCATTCTCTTTTTAGGAAAGAATGGGAAAAAATTGATCAGAGTATGCTAGCAAGATTTTCAGAGATAAAGTCCTAAGACTATTAGGGAAGATGAACTCATAGAACGCTATATTTCTGAAAGCTTTGTGTCTCTTACCAGTTTAAACTGTGTGAACATGTTTCTTAATTTTTTGATTATACAAGGTTGGGTTTTAAAAGGCATTAATTGTGCTATGGATATTATCTCAGTGCAGCTAAAATACCCACTCAGAAGTAACTGCATCCTGCTAATACTTCACTTATTTGTTAAATTCTGAGTAGCTTTAGCAATTCCAGCTCTTTACAATTAGGCTGTAGGATAAATTTAGTATATTATTCATATATATTCATTGTGATAGTTCATCTCCATCCCACTCCCCCATCTAAATTAATACACATAGTGGCATTAGAATTTTCAGATGTTTTTATCACCTTATGAAAATGTTGTCCTATTCTATTGGATACAAAGAAATCAGAATGATGTATATCACACTAAATGCCCATGATTTAGGTCATGACTGCAATCACTGAAGAATACAAAATGATTAATTTTTTTTTTCATAACGTTCCTTAAGTGGGATAATAATAAAGCAGATTTTTGTGCCATACTTTCGCACAAGGATAAATTTCACAGATTTGTTCATTTTTGTGAGCTGTGTAACTAAGGACTGACTTCTAAACTGTCTTCAGACACTTTTAGAAGCACAAGAAAGGAATGGAACTCTTTTCCTGTGTGATTGTGGATTTTTTTTCTAATTTTTTTACTGCTGTGAACTGTTCCATTGTTTCTGAGAGAACTTGGTCACATATTACAATCTGACTCTTGTTTGAACTCTTGTATTTTTACATCTAAATATGCATATAAAAATAAATATTTGGGAAAATGCAACAATTCATGTTTTTACTCACAAGCAGTGTAGGCTGGAAGAAGCCAACTAGGTAGTGCAAGCTGTCAAAGAGGTTTCACAAAATCAATAGTTTGAATGTGTTAAGGACCAGCTGATGGAGAGAAGAGGAAGAATATGTCTGCACAGAAAAATAGATCCTAAATCTAAGAAATGAAACAAAGCATCTGTTGGAATGGTGTTGGTTTTGGAATAGAGAGAGCCTAACAGTGGTTCTGTACAGATCAGAAGATATAAATTTGTACATTATCCAGACCCAGGAAAACCTAATTGAAATGCGCCTGAAGTTTCTGGACAATCTCACATTATTTAAAATAACAAGTAGTTTCTTATGATGGTCAACATCACCAGAAGAATCTAGATCTGTTCATGTGGGTTTTGTTTTTGCTTGTTAGTTGTGGTGATTCTTTGTTTGTTGCTTTTTGTTGTTGGTGGTTGGTTGGTTTTTGGCAGGTTTTAACTTGTTTATTTTGATAGACATTTGATGTTTTTACAAATGTTAAGATAGCCTAGAGAATTGACAGACTGATGTTTGGTTTATAAGACCCCTAAGAAAGTTGCTCAAAAATTGTTACTGCTTTTAGTAGGCTTGCTTCAGTAGATTACTGCTAACCGGAATGAAAGAATTCACAACCTAGCCCTGAGGTTAAACGTCACAGAATAGAAACGGTATATGCTAACTATTAACTCAATTTCAAAGATTTGAGGAAGGTGAATGCATTCTAAAAATATATAGCTCTTTACACAGAGACTTGTGTTAAGTACAACACAGATCTAGAGTTGTAAAATGAAAACCTAACATCAAAGGCAATTGTCCATTATGGTAATTCCCAATTGGTTTACAGCTGACTTTGCCATAAGAACCAGATCCAGCAATAAACATGTGGAAATAATTATCCAGTTGAATAATTGGGAAAAATTTGCAGGCTTCCAGGTAGGTGAATCTTGCCCTAAAAAACGCATTGCCTTTAATGTGCTGTACTACTTTTACTACTATACTGTGCATGAAAGACAATCGTGTCAAATTCTGACATCTGTTATTCCTTGACTTCTTTTGATCCAAGTTAGGGCAGCAGCTTCTAGGATCCTGACACACCATCACATTGCTTCTTTCCACTTTCAGGGTTGGTTCAAGGTAGATATGGCACTTTTCTTGGGGAGGAAACTGCAATTGAAATTCATTCTATTGGTTACACTACCTCCCCCAAGGGCAGTTTTTAAAAGAGGAACAGATATTGTCCATGCTTGAGAGAGCATTTCTTCTGAAGTCTGTAATTATTTAGTGTCTGCTCAGCTTATAATTGATCTTTTTAACAAGTGCTGCTTTGTTAATGCTTAAAAATAATGCTTTTTTATATAACTAAAGTCTCTTTTCAGAAATAGTATTGTTTATCACTTTCTGGTAAATCTGTATATTTTTTTAGTTCTTAAAGCACTGACCAATTCAGATTTCCCCAAATAAACTCCTTAAAGTACTTAAGCAAAATCAAGAACTGCTTTCTGCTTTTTTAAAAAATGAGGCTACAGACCTGCAAACATGTATCTTTTTATTTACTCGTATGAGCAATTTCACTTAATCTATCAGAATTATTCACAGCAATGACATTAAACATGAATGGATCTCTAGATACATGATGTATCTCTAGACATCATCTGGTTCTATTTTCTACGGTTTCTTTCCAGTCTCTGATTTTCAGTATTGTCATTTGCTAGCTTGGCCATCTGGGAAGTGTCTAAAGGAAACAAATCTTTCTTGTTGAGAGGCTGCATCTGAAAGTAAAACTACATCATTGCTTTAAAATAATAGTAATAATAATTTAAAAAAGGGTCAACAAAGACATTTAGATATTACAATATTTATCTTCAATTAGCAAAACTTTTAGTTAACCATAATTAACTCAAGTCTGAAACACTATTCTTCACTGTTTCTTCTACAAAATAAAAGACTTTCTTTTTTTCTTTTTTTTTCCCTTAGTTCTAGAAACTGAAATAGTGTAGAGAACAAATATGCTGGGATTTTAGGTATAAAACTACAGTTTTTCATGATATTAAGGGCCTTTTTCTTTTATGACATACTGTTCAAAGACAAAGGATGAAAGAATGTCATGTCCCATGTCCTACATGTACCCTATTGTACTGAGAGCATGGGATACTGGACATGTAAATCTCATTGCAATTCGACTTTGAGCATGTAGAAGTGGGTATTATAAACAAATTGCTTTTCATTGTAATGGAGTAAGAATGCAATTTGGTTGTTTGTATAAAGGCTTTGATGTGCTTTTGCCTAAGTGGCTCTGTCCAGTCTTGAGCATTATTAAAAGCTGTTTATTCCAGCGAGGCCAGGATCACAATTTCTAAAACTACCCACACAGCAAAAGAATCAATAATGGAATTATTCATGCTAGTATGGTCCAATCAACTGCCCACTGCCCTTGATAACAACCTGCTTAGGAGTTTTGGTTTGAGAATTCAGGGGGATCATGGGAAATGCTTGAGGACACACAGGGACCAAGGTTGTAGATGCCTAATTAAAGATGAACTTGCTCAAGCATTTCATATTCTGAGGACACCCCTAAGGCACATCCATGCATGCATTAAGGAGGGCAAGTCAGCCTCAGTGTGTGTCCTGACACTCCTGCCATATCACTGGCTCCTGATGGAAAATCTAGTAGGAAAAGCTAACCGAGACAAGTTTCTCTATAGTTTCTCTCCTTGCAACACTGTTTCACCTATTTGATGATGGCTGCTAATTTCCTCTTGAGCATCCCTTTCTGTAAGGTAGGATATCCAAATTTGTTCAGCCTTTTCTGATTACATGCACTATACTTTACTTTCTTTCCATTTTTATCATCTGAACTTCCATCAATTTCCTTTTATCTTTCTTGAAATTGTGGCTTTTCTGATAGAACACAGTGCTCCAGTGGTACCTTACTTTGTACTATACAGAAGAGTAACTTCATAGGATTATACCTCCTACTTTGGTGTTTATTTCTTTTCACACTGTCTTGACACTGTTGTGTCAAGTTGTTTCATCATCCTCTGTAACTCTGCCATAACAGGGGTTTGTTGTTCTGCATAACTGCCAGAGAGTCACTTTCACTGATACCATACTTTCTTTATGCCATGGTTTATTATTATATGTGATTACTTTTCAGTTGCTTCTGTTGATTAACATTTTTTCACACTTTTTACAAAGTCATTTTGTATTTTTTTCCTTTCAGAAGTTTAACTGAAGTCAAAGTATGCAAAGTCTGTATCATTTCCACTATCCACATAGAATACAAAGTAATGGACTTCTGCAAAGGAGATTCTGATTAGATATTCAGAAAAAATCTCATCTGCTGAGAACAGCAGAAGAGTGGGATAATGTGGGTGTTAAATCTTCATCAGTAAAAGTCTTTCAGACCAGGATCGACAGGCATCTGGTGGGAATAACGTAACTACTAGTATAGACACACTTTATTCCAGTATTGGAATAGCTGAGGTTTCTTCCAGTGATTCTCTGCATGGAAGACAGCAACAGTTCTCTCTAAAGACAGAAGGCTGCAGAACAGTTCTCCCTCAGAGCTAGTGGAAGAAGTCTCGATTAAAGAACAAAAGCTACATTTTAATCACATTTCTATATGTGGGTCCTTCAAAACTAGCTCCTTGATCCTAGCGAACCCTTAGGTTCAAGTGTTTGGAAATAAACATATAAAGTAGACAGAAGCTATCGATTGAATTGCTTTGGAGCAAAATTTCTATATAAAGGCAGAACATAAAAAACATCTTTCGTTAAGGATGATATGTTTTTTCCACAAGACATGTTCTTAAGAATTTTTTAATATATATATAGTTAAAGCCATTTAAATGAGATTCAGAAGTTTCATCACCCTTCTGGAGAAATGTAGTACGTACCTCCGTGTGTGTGCATTCTCTCTCAGAGTTCTTCTTTGCATCTTAGTTTGGAGTTGAGCAGAAGTGGCAAAAAGTTTCATGGCTTTCATAGCCATATTCTCTGAGGAACAAGAGTAAAATAAACTTAACACTTAGCATGATAACTACCATGCAGCAACTAAGATGTGGGTCAAATTCAGCAGGGCAGTGGAAGGAACCGGCAGTCTGTCCTCAACAGTTGGTAACTCTTCAGGTGCTGAACCTCATTCTTATTCTCTAATTTCCGCAAAAATAGCCTTGGGCTTTTGCAAACAATAATTCATAACCTGGGAACCTAATTTAAGCAAAGTTTCCCCAGTGGTCCAGAAGTCAATCTCTATTTCACAGTCACTCATTTCTCTCTAGGAAGAAGAGATTATTTTATAAGGTTAGTTCTTGTAACAGTGTGAAATGTGTAGGCAAGCAAAATTGTCTTAAGTGTAGCAGCAAGCAACAAAATATTAACAATGTTTTAGCCAGTTTGGCCATAATATAATGGCAACTAAAATAATTTTAATTACTTAAATTGTTGAATATTTTTGAAATTGTTGAAATTATTGTAAATATCTTTGGTGGTTTTTTTTTTCATTTGTTTTGTTTGTTTTGTCTGTTTTGTTGTTGTTGTTGTTTTTCCTGGGATCTCATATGTACAGGGATCCTTCCCTATAAACTCTGAAGCAATGAAGACAAACCAAAGGCTAAGGAATACTGTTTGCAAATTTATAAAATTCTGAGAAAATATGCTTGTTTAAAAAATACAGCTTTTTCTAGAAACTGACATAAGCAAAGTAAAATACAATACTGTAGTCTGAAATAGTAGGTACAAAATGTGACCTTTTACATCTTACCAATTCTATCTAAAAATTGTTTTCTGTTGCTTAAAAAGAACTGATTGCCAAACATATGATTGAGATCAGCCAGAACAACCGCATGCAGTGTTGCTATAGAAGAGCCCAACTATGAGGCTGTAATACCACAATGGAAACAGATCAACACACGGAGGAGAGCAAATTTCTAAAATAAAGCTAATAGTTTTGAAATCAGGCTCTTCTCAGGTTGTTGGAAATCTCAGTGCAATTGCCCTAGCTGTGTTTCAATCCTCAGGCCATTTTCCTAACAGAAGTGTAATGCCATTAAATAACATATGCACATTTATATAAGTAATTCAGAATACAATCCAGGAATGCTTATTTTACTTTTGAAGCTAAACTCTAAACAACTTAAAATGCTGATCTTTCAGGTTGCAGTTAGTATTTATTTATAAGCTGTGTCCTGAAAGCCACTTTTCCCAGTGTAATGAAGGAACTGATGCTGTGCCTACAAGCTACTGCAGAAAGTCCCAGGGACCTCTGGAAAGCTGAACCGAACAAATAAATAGCTGTATATGTTAGCAACAACAAGAAGTCACACCCGTCTTCCCAGACTGCTGCCCTACCAACATTCTGCTTATGAAAGTGCTGCTAGTGCTCACTGCTCATAACAAATGCAGGGGCAGACAGTCTCACAGAATCTCAGCTCAGCTGTTACGCCGCATGTGAGCACTTAGCTTAAAAACAAGGAAATAAAATAACCACAAGGAGATCTACCAAAAGTCCACTGGTGCACAATGACATATCTGACACAATCAAACAGTCTCCAGTAAGCAAAACTACTTTGCAGCAGAACAGTGCGTGCTGAGTAAAATAGGGTTGGGAGGTACAAGAAATGTAGTAAGACAGAGTTAAGAAATAATGTATGTAGGTCAGTCTGAAAGTAATACCTCTTACTTATTTCAATGGAAATTACAACAGAAACAAAAAGAACAATAACACTGTTTAATAGAGAGAATTCTCAGTCACAAAACACTATTTTTCAGTGCAGCCATCACTGTTAACTATGCATTTTCACCAGCAATGAACAAGTGCCTGTATGCTGTGCTCATAAAAATCTGCATGGCTGTCTGGAACATGGCTCATCTTTCACGTCACTGTGGCCACTGCTGAAACACACCACCAACCACCTCACTGTGCTCACATCCACTGTTTGATCTCCAGATGCATTCAGCAAGCATCAATGAATATCAGTGGGTGCCATTTTTCTGCATGGAGAAATTCAGTGACACAATTTTGCTCCATCCGTACTGTCATGTCAGACACCATTCTGTCAGACTGCCCCTCTGCTGCCATCTGCCACACAGTGACAAAACATAACGGAGTATTGGTTGGAAGGTTCAGCCTCTACTGCCATACCACCAACATCCGCCTGTGGCATCATGGGCCAACATCATAAAATAGGAGGCATTACTTTCAGACCAGCCCTCGTAATAGGGAAAGCACATATTAGAAAACACAGATTGATCTCAAGAACTTAGCATGGGAGACGCTGAGTAACTTATCTGCTTATTCTTGCCACCTATTTGAAAAGTCATCAGATACAATACCAGTATAGGCTCACCAGACCAGTGACCATAAGGAACCCTTATAGAAAGGATATCGAGCCACTAGAAATCACACCATCATTTCAAGACAGAGAACTGCTGATGACCTTAACTGCAGCCAGATGCAGATGGCGAAGTACACAGAGATTGGTTAGATGCTTCTTCCAAGACTGCTTTTTAACTTGGAAATAGATATTGAATAGGCTTGTGTGTTTGCACACCACATCCTTCTTTCTGCATTGTCTGTTCCTGCTCCAAAGCACTTGTGCAAAATACAGAAATCGTAGCAGAAAAATTTTGACTTAGGATAGCCAAGCCATTTCACAGACAAGGAAGAACAACCAGTTCCACAACAAAAGACAAAATGTCTGGGTGCTATAGCAGAACAGACATTGGCTATTAGAAACTACTATGTTCTGCCCATTAGAGAAAGTCTTTTCATATCAAAGCACAGAGCAGACTGGAAATCCCTGACATGTCAAAGACAGAAAAGCTATCATCTAGCTAACTGCACAGAATGAGAAAAGATCTCCTGTCTAACCTCACTATAAATAACTTCCTTTTATTTTCACCTCTCTTTTCTTCAAAAAAACTTGAGACATTTACAGCTATAATGTTTACTTTGATGAATGCAGAAATCAAAGCACTCTGGAGGCTATGAATAACTTTTATTTTTATCTTACTGTACTGAAAAATGATTTTATCTATATCATAGCAGGGTAATCCTCTCAGAAAAGTGCAGTTATTCCACAAATTTGGTCACTACAGAGACCTTATTTCTGAGATTTAGCAAGAATTTTCCATCAGAAACTGTACTTGCCTAGTGAGGAGCTGGTGTCACTGATATCCCTAAGGGAGACCTGAGATCCCATGGATCATACTCCTTGCTCAAAGCCCATATGTTCCAAGAAGCTGTTTGAGTAACCCACAATTCAGCCAATACAATCTTTAATTGATCTGTGCTGTATTGCTGGAAAAAAAAAAATGCAAACATCAATGTTCAGGCACTGTGGATATGAGATCTCCACATTTTGTTGCGGGATAACATAAGCAATGCTGTCACATATAGAGATAGAAGTCTACATTAGGAAGAAAATAGCTATCTATTATTCTGAGATTCCTATTTGCTTGTAGATTCCTTGGTGGTTTGTTTTTCAGCTTTAGCTGGCTAGTATATTTTTTCTGGACATGTGTTCACTTCCAAACTTATTTTCAAATTTCATTGAAGAATCTTAGCAGCAAAGGTTGATGGAACTATTTTCAATCTATTCATCTCACCGATTTTTACAGGAAAATGTAATTTTTACCAGTAGTATGAATATTCATTATCTAGCCAGGATGAATTAAGCAATTGCAAAACACTGATAAATTAATACATTCAAGTAAAAGGAAGTATTACTTTCAGGCAAAAAGAATTTGCCTTAGATGAAACAGGCATAAGATACTGGAAGCAGCATGGGCTTCCTCCATCATTAAAAGAAGTTATTTAAGCCTTTAAATTGAGGAGGTGAAATCATTGTACTGGCTTGGCAACAGTTAAATATGAAACCTCATAGGACAAATAGATTAGGTAATTCTGAACAAATAGAGACAGTCTAATAAGTGAATTGTATGCAGCAGCATGAAGGAGTTGCTTTAATGGATTTTGGAAGAGGTTTTATTTAGGGAAGCGAATGATGAAGATGTACTTGAACTATGAAGATGTATTTATTGCTTTGTCCAGGTAGCTGTGGATGAAATAAGTACAGATAATCTGTATCTATCCTATAGTGAAGAGAGTATATAAGATAGAGCAGATATTTTTCTCATCAACAATCGATTCTTCTCTATTAGGAGAAAATAAGAAATTCGGAAAAAACATACTTTTTTTCAAAAAATATGCAAATTTCCAAGAAGTGCATAAACTGAAGTAAATTAAAAGTTGCAGAAATGCTGCAAATATTAAATACCAAAATACTACACAGAGTTATGCTATACTTCCTCTCAAATGACAAAAAACAAACAAACAAAAAAAAAACATACAGAAAAAAAAAAAAGGAGTGGAAAAATCTTTAAAAGAGAGGTTCTTCTTATCTCTTATACAGAGATTAAATGAATATGGTAATACCATCAAACACAAATTAAAGACTTTTTCTAATTAACTACATTTCGTTGGGAAATGGCATGATGGTATATTACTGATTTTTAATAGAAACATAGAACCATTAATGTTGGAAGGACCACTGAGATCATCTAGTCCAACCATCAACCCATTGTTGTGAGCTCTCCAGACCACGTCATTTTGTGCCTCATCTGCCCTTCTCTTAAATACATTCAGGGACCATGACTCCAGCAACTCCCTGGGCAACCTGTTTCAATACCTCACCTCTCTTTCTGAGAAGAAATTTGTCCTTTTATCCAACTTGAAGATCCCCGGTGCAACTTAACACCATTATCTCCTACCCTATTCCTGTTACCCAGGAGAAGAGGCGAACTCCCACCTTCCCACAACCTCCTTTCAGGTCATTGTAGAGAGGAATGAGGTCTCCCCTGAGCCCCCTCATTTCTCTCTGTGAATTTCATGTAACTGGAAGTTTTTTAAAAAGAAAAAGCATGTATCTGTTTTCTGCAAAGACTCTAAATATCTAATGGGTGATAGCCAAGTGGGTGGGGCCAGACTCTTTTCACCAGTGCCCAAAGGCAGAACAAGGGTCAATAGTTAAAAACTGGAACACAGGAAATTCCAAACAAACACAAGGAAAAACTTCTTTTCTTTGGGGGTGTGCACCCTGCCCCGAGAGGTTGTGGAGTCTCCTTCCCTGGAGATATTCAAAACCCTCCAGAACACTTTCCTCTCTCCACTCTAGAGAACCTGCTTTAGCAGGGTAGGTAGACTAAATGTCTTCAGAGGCCTCTTCCAACTTGACTGATTGTTCTGGTTTTGCTTGCTCAGCATTTTCAAGATGTTGGTATTCCATTGAGTTACCAAAGACCGCTGTTTAAATGATCATTTTTTAACTTCTCTTTTGTTCTAAATAAATACACTTAGCTTCACATGTATCATAGTAGCAAAACTTCCGTAGATAAACAGCACAGTCTAATTCTTAACAGACCTCAGTTTGCAATTAGCAAACTGGTCATATGAAGCAGAGATGCACCGTTCCTTCTTTCAGAAAGCTTTGATTCTTGTATTGCTTCCTGTTTCCTATAGAACTAACTTTGAACAAACTCAAGTATAGAGCAGCGAATGTGTTCCCTTTCCTACCACAGGACTCCAAAATAACAAGAGTGAAACACCACATGTTAGATGAACCAGAGCAGGAAAAGCACATTGTCTGAAATATGTGAGACAGGAGGTGGCTGAAGTGGTGCTAGTCTGACATGGCCATTTCCATACCTTTGTTGCTGCTGGTTTGGACAGACTCATACTCTTCCCTAAGCTCTAAACAGATGAAAACTGAAGAAAGTCAATAACAAAATGCACTTGGATGATCTCACCCAACTAAACAGAGCAGTTTCCCATTGTTTCCACAGAGAACATGTGCTATCCATTTCCCAAATATTACTAACATTTTGTGGAATAATACTGAAACCATGGGAAACTGTAGCTGCTGAAACCATCTCCAACAGACTGTTTATGTGATGTACGGACAGCTGCAAGACTGGGGCTTTTTTAAAGTGACTGTCTCAAAAAAAGAAAAAAAAAAAAAAAAAGCTGTGAGGCAAACATGAAAAAGGAATAGGAATGGAAAGTGGTAAAGACTGAGGGGAAAAAAAAGTGTATGAGCCCTGAACCTGTCACAGCTACAGACACTATTGCTACTTATCTGTAGCAATAAGCAGCCTACATGAGTTACACACTCCCAATTCCTGGCACTCTGGGATACCTTTGGAGGAGATTAAGGCAATCCTGGCTCAGGACAATCTCCAACAGGCTTTCCTCACTGTTTTTAGAGATCCTAGTGGTTTTTAAACCTCTATTTAAAGATACATAATGCACAGGTCAAGTGCTAGCAAATAAACACTGTTGTCATAACCTAAAACTTACCTGTCCCGTTGGAGATGAATTTTCTTCTTGAAACATGAAATGGTATCTGATAAAATGCATACAAGGTCTTTACTAACTTGATTTTTGTATTTTGTGCTCAAAAATTCTGAGAGACGCTCTGGGAGAAATATATATCGCTTTTGTTCCTCTTGTTTTAGATACAATCGTATCAGTCCACAATTTAAACTTTGTTTTCTATGTTTCAATCTCTTTTTAGTTCTGGCACCCCTTCATTCATGCAAAAGCAGCCTGTGCTTCACATTAGCCTTGTCAAAGTCTGGCTCTCACTCTGAAGTTGTTGGACTTCTGTGGAAAATGTACAAAAAAAAAAAAAAAAAAAAAAAAAAAAAAAAAAAAAAAAGTTGTCTATATCTTCTAACTTCTGTTTTTTCCTGAGGACTTTTGAGCAGCTTTGCCATCTAATCATTCATCGATTTTGCCTCAGCGTCCACTTGTGTGGGATGATTTAAAATAACCGTTGGTAGCTACATTTTGTACCTTGTAATTTGACTTTGCTTTCTTTTAATTGTGTTCCGAATGTTTGCCATGCTATTCTGACTCAGGATGATCGTAGTCATGCTCTGCCTCTGGCCATTCATTCTTCACTCTAGACACTGCAGTCTCTCAGCATGGCATTTCAGTCCATTAATTAAAATTTTTGAAAGAATAGCTATGCAAGAAATATTGGTGGCACTGATACAAATAATCCTATGATAATAATACCATTAGTTTAATTACTTTTAATTAGAAGAAAATCAGAGTTGTAATAAGTCCCAATCACTTCGGGACTTCATATGTAATATATATATGCATATATTACATGTAAAATAAACTTCTAAGTAATAAAACAATGTTAATAGTAACAGTAAAGACAATATTGAATATATAAGCAATTAATTCATGATGTAAGTTGAATGAATTAATGCTTACAATAGCAGTATTCATCCTAATATTTCCTGGCTTTGCTGTGGTAATACTCCACTAAACATTGCTTAATTCTGTCTTTTAGAGCTTTGTATGTTCTATTAAAGCTGCTGCAGACATGAGGCATAAGTAGTTTGATTCCTCCCTCCTGTACACGTTGTCCTACTTGCCAATGTGCCACTCAGTGACAGGCCAGTCTTCTTTTAAAAGGCTCTAGCAGACACTAACTGCCCATAAACACTGAGATAGAATTATAAAAATTGTCCCTTCCACCCCAAGTGGGTGATTTGAGAATTGCCTTCACTAGCATATGGAAATGCTTCTGAACTAGCCAGCTTATGCCACATTATGTTTTACAGCTTCCCAGGGAAGATTCTTAGTCTTAGGTAGACAACATTGTATGGAATTCAGTACTTTTATCTCAGAACTTTTCCCTAGTTTTCAAAAGCCTTAGTCTACAGAGTGGAGGTAATATTTTTTTTTTATCTTTTTTTTTTTTTTTTTACTGTATTTCTCTCTCAGTAATAGTCTTTTAGTGTAATTGAAATTATTAACCAATATCTTATTTTCTCTAATAGCATGACAAACTTTCTGAAATACATGTGTTAAAGGAGGCTACTCATATGATAAGATCTTCAAAATGCCCACAGCACCACCTACACTGCCTGCCCAGTGTTAAATACCCTCCTTTTGCACTAACCCCTGGATGTTCTGCACACCTGACCTCTGCAAGACATCACAGCTCAGCATCTGCAACCAGCAAGCAGCCCAAACCCTGTGCAGCCTCTGAGCACAGGAGAAAGGAACCAGTGTATCACCAAATGTCTCCACTGCCCAGATCACACCAACCTCTGCAGCTTCACTCAAAGCTGACTGTTATCACTCACTTCCCTACTTCTGATCCTGCCTCTCAGACTTTCTCTTTGAGTACATGATGACCAACAGAGAAGTGCACTGCCTGAAACAAGGTATGCCTCTGGTTTGCCTATTAAAGACTAAATTATTGCCTAGTATTGTGTATATTTCTATTATCAGGAAGCATCCAACTTCAGAAGACTCCTTGGAAAAGTAGGAAAACATTTTTCTCAGCTAGAGAAACAGACACTGTATTGTGTGGCTATGACAGAGCAAGCCTGAACTCAGGGAAGAAAGAATAAAGAGTAATTAGGAAATAGGCAAGCAGTTCACCTAACAATCCAATGAATCAACCATTTTCTAAACCTTATCTTTTTTTTTCTTTTCTTTTTTTTTTTTTTTTTTTTTGCACACAGTGTAGTTATTAATTGTCATTTCAAACTACTTCTCATTCTCCCAGAAACCATTAAGACTGTTTGAAACCATGCTTAAAATTTTCCTTTAAGTGACATGTTAATAAGATCATGTATATAGTTGTCTGGATTGTGATAGTTGAAAAAAAATGAGCAATAACATTCTGATTAAAAAAAAAAATGGTTTCAGATCAAGTCAGTACAGTTCTTTTCAGAAATTCTGTATCTGTACTACTTTAGCTTCTTCTTCCTCTCTTTTATGCTTTCAATATCCCAATCAGTTCACGATAAATATTTTTCTCTGTTTTCTGTACCAGCTTTTTCCTTTGTTACTACAACACATCCTTCTTGTTGCTTTTTTCCTCAATTTTTTCCTTACCCAAGGCCATGCCTTTTAATTCCTCATCATTAGAAAAACAAGCACTGTATCTTTGCTTTTTTGACTTTCTTCCTGGGAATTACAAAAGTCAAGATATGTTTTCTCTTTTCTCTCTCAAGTGCAGTCTCTGGCTTCAGATTCTTTCTAAACAGTAAGCTGTCCGGGGAAGTGATGGAGTTGTAATCCCGGGAGGTATTTAAGAGACATGTGGAGGTGATGCTTAGGAACACATTTTAGTGTTTGACTTGGTAGTATAGGGTGATGGTTGGATCTTTTCCAACATAAATAATTCTTTCATACAAATAAATAATTGTTTCATACTATTAGAGTATTTAACGATAACTAACCTGTAATTCTATCACTGCCTCAGTAGTCTATGTTAATGTTTGACCAGGTTGTCTATATGACAGCAATAGAATTTGGGTAATCATAGGTGCTGCAAAATAAAGCTCTTATTCTGCTAAAGATGAAAGGTAAGATTTTGAGAGCATTCAAAACCTCTTAAGAGGCAATGGGACTTCAGCTTCTTTGAAAATTCTGCTTTGCATCATGGGCTGTAGTTTGATATACTACCCTGCCCACTCTGTTACACTGAATTACTACATTGTTCATCAAGAGAGACATTAAATTACTACCTACACATTAACCAAAACTCGAGCAACTGTCCATTCAATTCTGCTGAGCAAAGAGAACGAAAAACAGTCTAGTTTCCATGCCATGTATTCACCAGTATTGAAAGTCTTCTTGAAACTTCATGAGATTGGAGAAAAAAAAAAAAGCTATAAAAGCACATTAGTTCATGATCACTGATGAAGCTAAATAAAAGTGCAAGAAGAGACCATCATCTTTAAAAAGTTCATGGAAATTGGAGAGAGGAAATTGAGAAGAGCTGCCTCTGAGAAACAGCCATGAGCAGTTGTTGACAGCTTAGTTATATTCTTTGTTTTGCGATCTTTTGTTTTTAACTACTGAAATGGCTGGTCTTCCTCTACAGGTAAAAGAAATCTACAGAATACCCATTGTTTTGCTGTTGGTTGGTGAAATAATTCCAGAGGGGAAAAAAAAAAAAAAAAAAAAAACCCAACCTGTTAATCGTGGAATAGAATGAAAACTTACATTGGGTCAGAGAACAGCTTAATATCATGGAAATAGATAAGAAAGACTTTTTCCCTTATAAATGTTCTCTGTCTTCCAAATCAATCTTCTTCTTCCCCCATATTTTTGAAACTTGTACATAATCACTAATTTTGTTGAGAAAGATTTAATAAAATAATTAAGCATACAGGAATATAACACCATAACACTCCAGCAGATTTGATATATCCAATTGCAACTGACTCTAATTCAAAGCATATGGGCTGGGATGAATGGCTAAAGTATACGGTGTTATAAAATGTGAATTACAATTCCATAAGGAAGCCTAAAACTACACAGTTAGCATAGAAGACAGTACAAACATAACAAAAAAGCACAGAGGAGAGTTCTGATTAATAGGAGAAAGAGCAGTATACTTAAAAAATAAGATATGTCTGTCTCCATTTCCGCTTGTGGTTTGTGCTGGAATCCTGTTCATTAAATATTCATAATCTATCCTTTTTTTTTTTTTTTCAATTAAGTAATAATCTTGACTTCTAAGTTGAAAGGTAATTTATCTAGGGAACTTTGCTCCTTTCATCTCATGTCTTTTATTTGAAACAACTCTTTTTTTCCATGGCAGCAGGTATTTGGAAGACAAAATAGCGAAATTGGGAAGCTATTCAAAAGTATACCAGACAATATATTGGTAAAAGGAAGGCATTTCATGGCTAAAAGAAGGTTGGGGAAAACACATTTTTTCAGATGAAATTCTCCACACTATTTTTAAAAGAAAGCAAACAAATGTATTTGTCATAATTCACATTCTTGCTCCCTAATATGACAGAAATAGTTTAATAGTGAAATAGTTTAAATTACATGAAGTTTCCACAGCCTGTTTCCTCATCTGTTTCAACTTTAGAACAAATGAATCTTACTTCTCAGAGGAAACAGAACTGTTTTCTTCATTCATTTTTATAGATGCTGTAGAGCATTTCTAGATTTTTGAATATTAGATGGCAAAGTCTTGAAAGGTACTGTACAGAAATTTATTTTGGACTTGTATACTTAGTTTAATGACAATTAAAACTTTGCTTTTATCATATTGGCAAATTGGGCTGATGCAGAAGCCCAGTGGAAAAATATTTCTTTGGTATGCATAAATAACACTCATTTTTTTTATTGAAACACAGTTCTTTCTTATGTTTCCTAATGGACTTTGTGCTGATGATATTCAGAGAAGCACTGTTATGTGATGACAAATAAATTGGTCAAAAAGAAATATATTAAAGGAAGACAGTCTTAATGATACGGTACAGGGATCTGCAGATACATGACAGTCAGATACAGTGAAGAGTTAAGTATTTTTCTAAAAGAATGTCCAGCTTCATTAATTCTTGAAGCTACTCTTCATCTGACTACAGCTGTATTAAAAGCATAGAGTAAATATCTGTAAACATCTGTAAATATTTGAAAATATCTGTAAATATCTAAAGGGCAATCAGAATCACTTACACTGAAGCAGCTGGGACCCGCAGACATTTAGCAATTTTAAAAATCAAGACCCTTCTTAAGATAATTAACTCTGAGCATGTAAATTTAGAAACAGCTATGTGACAGACTGCATATGTTTACGGAAAGACATATTTGCAAATTGTCATAAACATCAAGAACTGTCTTGTTCTTAAATTCAAAATCTAACCACTGGGTTTGTAGACATTTCAAATCAAATCTACACACTTCTGGAAAATTCTCAAGATTTCTAATTATTTAGCATGCATTGGCTTCTCTCGATGATTTAAAAAAACAAGGTGTTTGCTAGAGGTTTTGAAATAACAGCTTTTAGAAATAGGGTTTGGTGGAAGTTTCTCTCCAGAGACTAAAATCAATGCCTTCTTTGAACCTATCACAAAATGTTGACTGCCTTCACAATGCCTCTTTCAAGTAAGGATTTCTTTTTTCCAGATTTTATTTTCCCCTTTTTTTTTTTTTCCTGAATTTCAACTAAGCTTTTAGGTACACATTTCCTGGTCCTTCAGGCAGATATTTGAGGATAGACTTTATGAGCAATTTCTAATATTCCCATATCTCCTATTGAAGCAGACTTTCTGGATTCTATACTGTAATCTAAATTGACTGTCCTTGAGTTAGTACATGATCTCTTTCACTACCTCAACCTAGATCTACATTGATACATGGTGCTTTTCAATAGCATGCAGAGGTCAAACTCAGGACTGCTTGCCGCGAATCTCGCAAAAACGCTCTGAGACTTTCACCAAATGTCCTCCTTGGCTTGCCAGTGGGACATTGGCAAGATGCTGCTGATGCTGTTATTTTGAAAATGTGCGTTCTTGATCTTTAGCAGGAATCATTGCTGGAAACAGTATGTAATGTCTGTAGAAGTTCAGGTTCTACATTCATTGGTTAGAACTAAGCTTAAGAAAAAAAAAAAAAAAGAAAAGAAAAGAGGAATGAATCACCTCCAGACTCAGAAATACTCCATTCTAAAGCAAACTAATCGCTTTCCCACAATAGGCAACTTGCCATAAACTTACTGGCCATTACTACCAACACCACTGATGGAATAAAGATGCCATGTTTAACAGCTTCAGGTCTTTCCTTGTTATCAGATTTTTTCCTAAGCACGAGGAATTTCTCAGTCATGTGTGGAAAAGTAAACTTTAAATAAATAAATAAATTCAAGCAAGCTAATCCCTGAAATTTATTTCTTCTGTGTCAACCAGCAGCCTTTTTCTTGTGTGGCATGTCAGTAGCCATGAGCAACCTGAATTCATGTAGTCTAGTTAAGCTAGACTTGTAAGTAATTTGAAAAGGGATGGGCAATGTGTCATTTCCGTTGCAAATGTATGGGAGGTAGAAGTGGAAATGCCAAAGCTTTTTAATGTTAACTCTTGGTTCTAACTGGTGCTCATGACTCATTCCAATAGTGAGTGAGCAACTAGATTGTGCCGGTAAAGGAAAACATGAACAGTTTATTGAAACTAATACATGTTTACTTAGGAAACTGTTTCCTGCTCTGATTGCAGGTAGGGCTGAGCTAACTTTATATTGCCATAAATAAGCTTAAAAGCAAAGAAACCAAGAGTGTGGATGAAGAATGATTAATATTATAATGCTTCTGCCTGATAATAAACACATGCCTAGAGCTTCTGCCAGGCAGTGCAACATCTTTTGTAAAATATCCATTCAGTGACATACTATGTCATACACCATACTGAGGTTAAATGACACTGTCTACTACACTTAAAACAGCTTTTGCTACCACAGTGAATTTTTTAACATACAGGCTCCTAAAAGTGGAAAACACATGTGGTGCAATTTTTGCTTTTCTTTAACTTCCCATAGATAAAAGTTGCTGCTTTGGATCTCATAGATAACAGAACAGCAGTAGCTGAGTTCAATAACAAGAAAGATTCCTCAGACTTCTCTTGAAAAAAAAAAAAAAAAAATCTGAATTATGATCAACTGAGATAGTTGTGATAAAAACTTCCACATTAAACTTGGACTTAATTTATTATTACTTTAGTGGACTGTTAGACCAGTAACCAGCCACCCCCTCACTCCTCCTCCTCAGCTAGATGGGGGAAGAAAATAAGGTGAAGAAGCATGTGGCTTGAGATAAAGAGAGAGATCTCTTACCAATTACCACCGTGGACAAAACAGACTTAAATTGTGAAAAATAAGTTTAGCTTATTGATAAGTAAAATTGAGCAGGATGGGGAGAAAAACAGAAAACTGAAACACCTCCCTTTCACCCCACATTCTTCCCAGGCTCAAATTCTCTCCTTTATTTCTAACTCTTCTACCTCTTCCTCACATCTCAGCAGCACAGTGGGATGGGGAATGGGGATTATAATGAGTTCATAACACTTCAACTCTGTCGCTCCTTCCTCTTCACTCTCCTCCCCACAGCCTCAACAGTGGGCTCTCTCCTACAGGATGTCATCCTTCACAAACTGCTCCCATGTGGGCATCCCACAGGCTCCGCCAACACCACCCCAACATGGCTCCATACTGTGGGGTCCACCCTTCAGGTACTGCTCCCCACAGCTCCCCATGGAGCTCTCCAATGAAATTTTAAAAAGGTTGTAAAAACTAGAGGCACTGTGAGTGATGAAATCGGGGGTAATAAAATGTCATTGCCCATGAGAAATTAAAAGAACAACTAAAAATAATACTATACATAGTTTTCAGGCAACCACTGAGTACTTGTAAATCCACAGACTTTCCCAGAATTTCCTTCTAAATTCCAGTTAGAACTTCAGTACTATATCAGCCAATACTTATTCACAGTACAAACACTTGATGAAGTAAGTAATGTAATTATGAGTGCAAAGTAAATAAAAATGCTTAGCAAGCTGCAATTCCTTTATAGAACAGAATGGGCTCTCAGATGGCACTGCAATCCCAGAGTGGGCTGTGCATGTCTGTGATCTGGCTGCCAATGCTGCACACCTGACACCTCATTCACACATACTGCTTGGTGTGGTGTCAGGACTAACCTGTGCAATGCTGGGGACACCGTTCCCACACTGGGATTCCAGATCTAAATCAACACATAAGCCTAGACTTTTTGAATACTGCTTTCCTCTTATGTGTCTGTTTAATGGCTCTTTAAACGAGCAATTTCCCACTTACTCTTTCTCTAAGAACTGAGGTGTAGTACTTGGATGAGGCAGCTGTACTGAATTGAGTCATACTCAGCTTATAGCTAATTTTCAGGTATTAAGCTGACACAAATATGGTAGAACTGCTATGCTGTGCCCCACTGGGTTTCATATTGATGCTGCCATGTACTTCTCCTAAATAGCATTTGGCTGTTTAGGCCTTCATTTCTCCGTTCTCCAGGTTCTTCGTTATTACAGGACTTTTTACTTGCATCCTTTTCCTTACTCCTCTTATTTACTCACTAGAGAGTCATGCAATTCTGCTCAAGCACTCTCATTTCCACAACTTCTAATAGGATTTTTATGCTTCGCTGCTTGTTAAGTAAGTACTTTCATTGTCAGTTTCTTTTTAACCAGAATGACTAACATAACATCACTTCTTAACACGGAGATGACAGAAACTCTGACTGATTAAATTTCCAGCTACAAAGGTCCACAGTCAAACACTGCTACTGCAGAATCGCTACCAGTTTTCAGTGTAATTAAACTTGTTATGGCTTTATACTATATGAGGATAGATTTTTAGCAGAGGAAGAAGTGCAGGGATTTGACACCCAACCTTAAGTTAAGGTTTACTGTTGCTTATACGTATCAGTAGGTAGGCTCAGTTTGTAGATGAAGCTGATAGAAGTTCTTGGGCTATGAGTGCATTTAAAGTAATCCATTTGAGTCATTCTGAGCTCAAAACTATGCTAGCATAAAGCAATATCGTTGGTTTTTGATCACCAATCATCTCCTAACTGGGTCCAAAACTCAAGATAAGACTCATTCATCTGAACATTTGTGGAGACCAAACAGTGGATGTGAGCACAGTGTAATGAAGAGCAGTGCATTCCAATAATGATGCTGTCATAGCAGCTGTATAACATCAGATCGCCTCTGCTGATGCAGAATTTTATAAGCACGGCACGCAGGCTCTTGTTCATTGCTGGTAAAAATGTTTTACCAATGGTGATGACTATGTTAAAAAATAGTGTTTTGTGCTGAGAATTTCTCTATCAAACAGTGGCATTGCTCTTTTTGTATCTGCTGTAGTTTCCATGGAAATAAATAGGAGGCATCATTTTCAATGACCTATATATATGCATTAGAATAGAAAACATATTTATCTTGCAAATTTGAGACAACTGAGACAACAGTTCTTCAAAGGTGCTATTGTCGATTGCATTGCTAATGTTTTACTTCAATATCCATGCAATAGATGTTAGCAGTATTTTTCATCTGATTTAACAGCTATTGTAGGTAATGTTATAATTATCACTATCACCCAGAAAACTTCCAAAGGGTATAGAAGAATGGGTTAGATTGGTCTCCTGCAGCATGACTTCTATCAGATATGAAAACCCTAACAAAGAGCTACTTGCAGCCTTTATGGCATTTCTAAGCAAAGAGAAAACATATAGATAATATATATACACATATTCTGATCTCAGTCATATAAATGCAGAGAGATAATATCTTATAACTATATGAGGAAATACTGAGTAATTGACTTTTCTTTTGGCAGAGATGGATAAGCTTCCTTCTCATCTGTGAAAAGTTAACGAAAATAATAGTTTTCTGAACAGTTGAATTCTTGCATCTTATTGAGGCAGCTTTTTTTTTTTTTTTTTTCCTTTTTTAGGTAGCAGTCCTGATTGCAATTTATATCAAATGTGAGTTTATTACATTTTGTCTTCTAGCTCCACATAATAAAATAGTATGCATGTGAGAAGGAGTAAGAGATTATGAAAAGAAAAATTCTCATTTGTTTTACTTTCTGGAATAAGTGAACGGCAGAGTGCAGTAGCATCTCATCACCAAACAAGAGTAGAAGGACTTCTCAGGGGATCCTATTGTAGTTCTCTTGGTGAAGAACTATTTCCAAACACTCAACCCAACCTTCCCCTGTTGCAAATTCATGCCATCCCCTGAAAAACTATGCAAATTATGCAAAATAACAGGTATATCTCAAAACACCAAGAGGTTGCTTCTTGTTTCTGTCACACAAGAAAATGTCCAAACAGTAGTCCAAAGGCTGACACTCCCCTCATGGTAACCCAGCTGGTTATTGAAATACAAAAGATGGTACATGCTGCTATGGCAATGTCATGCTCCTGGTGTCTTCAGTGCAAGAACACAACTGAAGTTACATAATAAATGCAGGTCTTAGAAGTTTATGTCCCCATTCAGTGTCAAGCCCGCAGTCTTTTAAACCTAATTAAACAGGTATTTATCTAGACTCTTTCTACCCACTCCACAATATAAGCACCTGTCAAAGCTTACATTGGTGTGTGAGTCTAATTTGCTATGCAGCTTGAGACTCTTTGAAACCTTTTTCCTTAATTTCTCTCATTAGGAGTTGCTTGTTTTTCTTTTCTTAGACTGGATAAATAAAGGTCCATCTTTTCAGTTAGTGACAGAAAAGTGTCATATATGCTCTGAATCTTTCTCTGTTGATGCTACACTTACATCAAGGTACATGACAATTTGCGCAAATTTAAGTGAATAGATTTATTAATAATTATTTACAAATAATTATTAAAAATTTACTTCAGATGTGCCAGTGCTTTTCAGATTTCACCACTGCTGCCTGAATAGTTTCCTCTGTCTATTTTTATACTTTCCCCCTTCAGCTTCCCCAGTGTATTTTTGGCATCTGGTCCTTAATAGTCTCCTCAAATGGGTTCCCCCTCTTTTAAATGCTTATTTCATTTCCCATGGGGCATGGATGATTCAACTGGAAAAAAAAAAAAGTGGAAGATATGAATTTGTATTCTAATCAACTCAAAGAGAAAATGGAATTGCGATGACAAGAGTGGCAGTTTTATCTTCACCTTTCTACCGACACCCATCTGCTTTCTCTTTGGGTACAGACAGTTGGAAGGACTAATTGGCAAACATGCAGTTTTAGCTCTTCTTCATGTTTTTCTACAGCCTGCCCAGTGAAGTAGAAGAATTCAGAAGAAGGGGTTGAGAGCAAGTGCTACCTCTCAGTATAAAAAACTACACTGATATCTTTTTCCAGGCATCAAATACTCCAAAAAGCACTCACCTTGGACAAAATTGAGATTATTGATAAGAAACTTTGTAAATTTGTAAATGTCTTTGCACAAGTATATATATCCTTATCGTACAATTTTTTGTAAAAAAACAAAACATTATGAATTTCCATCTTAAACTGTCATCGAAAACCAAAATCTGTAGGTAAAAGTTTAAAAAAATACATTTCTACACTCTCATCCTCCAGGCACTGCAGAAATGAAGAAACTAGACAGAATCTTTTGCAGGAAATGACACTTTATATTTTCCCCCTAGAGATTTGAAACACAAAGTTCTTGTTCCATAGACAAATCCTGACAGCCCAAATGACTCCTTAGTGTCAGCCAGTGGCGCTAAGAACATTAGAACAATTGTATCAGGTCAGAGCAGACATCCGTCTAGCCCAGCATCCTGTCTGGCAGGAGCTTAGCGGATGCCAAAGAAAGTATATGAGAACAGAATGAGCATATAACGATGCTTCAAACATCTGGTGATTTGTGGCTCAGTGAATTTTATCATCGAAGAAAGTGTATTGAAGTAAGTAAAAGTCTTGGTAGTGTTATTTACCTGATTTTTAATCCCTTGTTTTCTTTTGAATACATACAAGCTTTTAGAGTCTACAGCCTACTGATGAGTATTCCATAGGTCAGTAACATGTTGTGGCAAGAACCACATCCTTCCCATTTCTTTTGGATCTCTGAGCATTATCCTCAGGTGGTCTATAGAACATTTACAACTTGGAAGCTTGTATTACATCAGTCACTACCTTTCCAAGCTGAAAAGTCCTGGCACTTTTAGTCATTTTTTTAATATAAAAGCTGTTTCATACCTTTGACCATCTGTAATCCTTTGCCAGTTCTGCTTTATTTTTTGAGATGAAGAACAGAACTGATTTTATAGATCTGTAGAATTACAGAATGGTTTGGGCTGGAAGGGACCTTAAAGTCCACCCACTCCCAACCTCCTGCCATGGGTAGGGCTGCCAGTCACCGGATCAGGCTGCCCAGGGCCCCATCCAAGCTGGCCTTGAGTGCCTCCAGGGATGGGGTACCCACAGCTGCTCCGGGCAGCCTGTGCAAGGACTCACAATCCTTTAAGTGAAGAACTTCCACCTAACTTCTAAGTTTCCTCAAATTTCACAGACTTTCATCTTTCAGCACTGCGAAATGTAAGCTAATGTTCAACTGTATCAATCATAACTAAAACCTCAGGCCTAATTTCACTAGTAACACAGTGGGCTCTCAGCTGGCTCTTACCACTGGGGAGCAGTAGTAGGGCTGCTCAAAGGAAAAGTGAATCAGCGGCAAAGGGTGACAACAAAATGGCTGCTACAGTTGCCCCACTTACAAGAGTTGCAGTCTCACACCATACAAAAATGAAGAACATGCATAAAAGCAAAGAGCAGGTTCATCCACACAAACAATGGCCACACAAGTCTATAGTAATGAGGCAGACCTAAGCTCAAGCCAGAAATTTATGTCACCAAGTCAGAGACAGCAGGAAATGGCCAGGCACAGCTGCAGCTTAGCACAGGCCAGCTTACCTGAAGCTTCCAGAGGAGGGGATGGAAATCACCAACCTAGTTCCTCTTACGGTCCTCCTCCACTGCGATCTGAGTTGTTGCAGCATCATGTCTGAGCTGTGTGGTGTTTGGCTCAACACAGCCAGGGCTGGAAGAGGTGTCAGAGTTCTGCATCTTGTACAGAGCCCACAAAATTGCTGCTTACAAATGAGAAGGTGGTAGTGAAAATTGCATGATTTTAGCAAAGAAACAGAAACCAAAAGATAATGCATCACACTGTTGTTGTCATTTATCCATTACAGAACTAGAATGCTAAATTTAAATGCAGCTTTTGTTGTTCTGACTCAACAAATGTAATATGTTGTTTGCCAGTTCATTTTGTATGTACCAGGCAAATCAACCTGCAGATTTTAGTCTGAAATGTTTTGTATGATCACCAAATTTAGCTGAAAGATTTGGCTGCATTTCTTCCATCATTTTGTCATTTATCTATTTTGAATTTTATTTATTCTTGGTTGCTCCTCAATTCACAATACATTTCCACTCCAGGCTGTGGTTCATGCTACTCTGCTTTATACAAATACAGAAAGATGATAAATCTGGAATGATGGAATGTAACAGACCATCTGATAGCTTAAAAATTGGGAAAATTTGTTCAAAGAAGATTGTGGGGAGTGCATATAATGTTTCTTAAAAATAATAATAATAATAGATATTTATATCATTATCCTCTGAAATTGAGAGGTATAACCCTAATACCTTAGTTAAGAGTGTGAATTTAACACAAAAGAATGTCATAGCAATACAAATAAAACAAGACACAGTTCTGGAGTGCCTTGCTGGCTTATATATGTTGTTTGAGGTGACATCTCTATATCTGTGTGAATATGTAGATATTTGTGGACCTCACTGAGTAGATCTTTTGCATCAATTCATCTGGTCACCTTAAAAGAGAAGTTAGGCTTGTCCCGAAATTATATTTGTACAGTGATCTTGCCTCAGGTCAGTTCTCTTAGTTCTGTATACTTCTTTGTAGCAATTCAGCTGTGAACACATGAGTCACTTATAGCGATATTTAGCTTTAGTTGCCAAAATGAGAACTTCCAGAAAAGTTACCCACTGGTCATGAAAGAATTACACTTTTTTATAGAAAAAGCTACATAAAACAATTTTTATGTTTGCAACGATTTGGGAGCAACTGTAGTCAGAATAAATGAAAGGATGAGGAGTGATCAGAACTGTTGGACTGAAGGACTGTATGGCAATGCACCTTACCACTACGTATAGAGCTTCACAAAGTGACTCACCACTGGTAGCAATAAAAATGTCAGGGGATAGCTGAGGCCGAGGTGCAGAACTGGGTATGTTTTGTTTGCTTTTATATAATATCTTCCTTCAAAATAATTGCATGCATCAAAAATAAAATATACTGTAAGACTGTGCCATTTCAGAGTTACATGAAAAATTGTTGACTGAATCTGACTGGTACTATTAATTTTCACAGAACATACTTCACAGAATACTAAACCAAAATATTTCTTAGCTGCAGCTGCAAGTTCACTACTTATATTTGTAATACAGACAGAATACAAGTATTTCAAAGGATAAAGTTTTCCAGTTTCTCTCATTCACCTTTGAACGCACCCTGAACTGGAATTGAGCTGGAATTAGCGTGCCCCAAACAAAAATAAGACAGATGTTGTTTTCTTGCTAATATTTCTGTTTACAAAGACTTTATTTGCAAGCTTATTCTCCAAAATCTAAGGAACAGGAATTCCAATTGAAAGAGCCTACAACCCCCCAAGAGCTGATACTTTTAGGAGATCGTGTAACTCTGACATTAAGAAAAATGCCAGATGTTATAAAGTTAGCAATAAATACACAAAAACACTTAAAAACCTTCATCCCAGAGTTGAAGGAAAGTAACACCAGTATATAAATTGTTATGGTCAACTAATTACAATATTTGCATTTTAAAGAACACGTGGAACATAATACACAAGATAAAAAACAATCTTTGTTTTCTCTCGAGTTACTTTCTTTATGGCTTGAGGAAAACTTAGTCTGAAATGCACCCTGCCTATTCTGATTTTAAGGTGTGGTTGTTTGAATATTAGTAAAACTACATATATTATGTGAAACAGTATTTATAGAGCAACTGTGTCCTGGCACCAGTTTAGCTGTTAAGTCTGAACAAAATTTATGTTACTGTGAAATACACTTTACTAATTGGAAAGAAAAAAAGAAAAACTGCTCAACAAAATGAACTATAACTATAAATATACATTTGTTCTGAAGCTATAAATACATGAATGCTATAATAAAGAAGCTTATGACTCCCACCGTGTTTACCCATCATGTTGCATTCATTGTGCCAACAGTGTATACTGCTGAAGAAACATTAGCTTCTGTAAGCATCTGTGCATTTTACCATCAACAAAAGCGATGGAGTAAACAGCCATGTCTTGGAAAGCTCGGGTGTACTGAAATGCCAGTCTCTCCTTTTTCCTAGCCAGTATTCTAACATTAAAAGCAAATGCAACAAAAGCAATCCTTCCTTTTCAGTAAATGCTAGACTTGTTCAAAAGTCTGCAGCTCTGTTCTGTTATTTCCCTTAGTCATTGAGTGGCTCCACTTTAGAGGCTGATGCATTGTGACTTTTACAGTGAAGATGATAACAGAGGTGATTTTTCACAGTTTCCCCTTTCCCCCATCATTTCCCCTCCCAGATCACTAAAATGAATATTACTTTAGCTAAATTAAATTCTCCCTTGCTTTTAGTTAACCTTTCAATGCTTTTATTACTAGCTGTTCTTATCTGAGTGTAACTTAATGATAATGGCCACAACAGTGGAAATAAGCTGTTTCTGAGGATGAGATGCCATCATCTGATCTTTCCTCCTTCATTTATTTCTGTCTTTACTAGAACGTTTCTTATCATCTTGCATTGTCAAGAGAAGTAAACCATTTTCAAAACCCAATTCTCCTTTTCCTGAATGCTAATGACTTGGCACCAGAGAGATATGACATAGAGCCACATTCATGCATTACTTCCATGAGAACTGAATAAGAAAATGTACAGTTCAACTCTAATGTGTTTTTCATTTGAAAAGGAGCAGAAGAGATGAATACAGCCACAGTCAGATATAAGAAGGTCTTACTAGAGTGTTAAATTCTACATTTGATACATTTTAGTTATTATATCTGAAGATGTTTTTATTTCATACTACTTAAAGTAAGTTGGGTACAGTTACTTCTGCTATATTAAAAGCCATTCGCAGAAAAGAAAAGAAGAAAAAAGCCCTTACAAAATAACACGGAAAAATTCCAAACTCTTTCTCTCTAGTTTTCATGTAAATAATTGTGGTTTTGCTAATTATGACTCTGAACAGCCTACCCTGAAAACTGAACTCTTGCTCTTGGACAACGCAAGTATTTCTGAATCTAAAACTCTGACAACTCTACTAAGAAGAGCATATATTGATAATGCAACATTCATTCTCACACCACTGCATTACATTAGCAAGGCTAAAAATTGTTAACAATAAAAAAAAGTATTTTTTTTTCCCCACCAAAAGAAGCAGAAGAATCTGAAAACTGCAACTTAATAAAATACCTCTTATTTCTGCTCCCTTTTCAAGAAAAGTTGTGACACTGAAGCAAGAAATACTCACATGGTGTTTAATACACTTTTTACTTCATTAAGACCCTTCAATTATGGAAATGTAGCTTTCTCTGGAATGGATAATAGTAGACAATTGCTTACAGTGACTAAAAAAAATTTTGTTGTTGTTTTTGTTTGTTTTTGGTTGGGAATACTTTGTGATCCACAGAGAAGAAAAAAAGAAGGATAAAAATTATTTTAATGAAACTCATGCCTACAGCCTTAGTAAATGCTAACTGGTGCCCATCCAGCATATAGTGAAAATTGTACTGTGGACTAACGTACCAAATCAAAGACCAATTATAAACTGAAATATACAGCAATGACTCAGTGCCCTACTTCCACTTTTGGTAAGTTTTCCCATTATGAGTGACAGAAACATTGCCACTGATCTTCCAGTTCTTTTCTGAAATACCTTCCAGTTCTTCTCTGAAATAGGCAACCTGAGCAGTCTGCCTCCTTTTAAACAATCGAGTATGTGTGTGAGAAGGAAATTGAGAATGTGTATAACAGATGTGATGGGAGCTAGCTGAGTGTTTCTGCTGAAATGATTTACTGACGCAACAAGTGGTTTGTACCAATTGCATTTCATTTGGGGAAAAAATTTTAAATCTTGATTTTCCATCAGAAATCTCAGCCAGATACTTCATTTTGATTTCTTTTGAACCTAGCTGGAATGTTTTCTGTGCTAGACTTCTACCCTCTGGTCTGTCTCCAGAGTTGCAGATGGGACCATGAAGAGTTCCAGAGAATCTCAGGAATTCTGAAATTGTAGGTGCACAATGGGCACTGTTGTCTCCCCACAGTGCCTGACGTTTCAGAAATCTGCTATCTCTGTTCTACCCCAGATATCACCTTGCTCCTCAAGGGTCACATGCTACAAGGGAAGATAAAGATTAATGTTATATTAGCCTGAAATTAAGTATTTCATGTCATTTTACTTAGCTGAGAGAAAATAGTTCAATTTTAAGTGTTTCTGAAAAGCCTTGAAATCACATCATTGACTTTTTTGTCTTTTCAGAAGTTTCTATTTCAGTGGGGAGAGTAAATAAAAATCAAGTTCTTTAGACTATCCCACAGAAAGCTGTCAAATTTGTCAAAGGGTACCATCTGAAAAGTTGACTTCCAAAACTTCTTTGCCTCCTATAAAATTTTTTTTCTCCATATTTACTATTGCCACTCTAGAGAACAGCTACACGACATCCCTTCAAGAATACGGCAACATTTGAGCAGTGGAGAAAGTAGAGATGACCAACTCCTCCAAATAATGCTCTTATTTAAGCCAGCTCTACAGCTTTGGGTCTGGAGAGAGGAAGGGGTGAGAAGGGTCTTTGCAAATGCTGGGAAAGCAGATATACACCTGTTAGGATAGGTAGCTGCATAACAACAGAAAATTATTTCCACTGAACTTGGACAACTGAGAAAAGCAATAGCTGCCTACAGAAATAGAACACTTCTAATAGGGTCAAAGTAATTTCATGCTTGAGGAACTTGGTTAGACTTTTCAAAAGAGAAGCATTTAATACACGTAAAAAGGATTGCAATGAAATTAATCCAGACTATTATTTTGTTGGTTTTGTTGTCTTATTTGCAGGAAAATCTTAGTTTCTGGAGGATTGGTTAAGGGTATTTTTTCTTTTTTTAAAATTTTGTTGTTACATTTCACACTTGATCTGTAGGGTTGAGCCATCCCATCTGGAAATAACACCTACAGATAAATCATGTCTAATTTGGCACAATAGAAACTACAATGGAAAATGAGGTATTATAGCCTCTTATCATGCAAGAGAAGAAAAGATTTAAATAGGCATTTCACACTGCTACTGGACTAACAGATGAGAGCACAGCAGGCCAGCTGAGACCATAAAGACAGCATGCAATGATCTAAACTGTTTCTATCTCACAGATCTAATTTCAGGGCTGAAGCCATGAACCATCAGTGGTGGTCATTACTGCTTGCCACTCCAGGACAATCAAATGTGAGTGTTCTAAATTTATAGACTGAATCTAAACTTGCAAACTAGTCAACACAGCAAGGCCTTTGACATGGTCCTGCATCAGATCCTTATCTCTAAATTAGAGAGATATGGGTTTGAAGGGTGAACTATTCAGTGGATAAGGAATTGGCTGGAAAGTCACAGCCAAAGGACTGTCATCAATGGCTTTATGTCCAGGTGGAGGCTGGTGACACGTGGTGTCCCCCAGGGGGTCTGTGACACAGGTGATGGGATTGAGTGTACCCTCAGCAAATTTGCTGATGACACCAAGCTGAGTGGTGTCGTTGATATGACAGAAGAAAGGGATGCCATCTAAAGGGACTTTGATGAATTTGAAAGTTAGGCCCTTGGAACCTAGCTGAGGTTCAACAAAGACAGGCGCATGATTTGCACTTGGATCAAGGCAATCCCAGATGTGTACAGACTGGGAGAAGAACTTCTTGAGAGTAGCCCTTCCAAAAAGGACTTGAGGGTCCTGATGAATGAAAAGCCAGATATGAACCAGCAGTGTGCTCTTGCAGCCTGGAAGACCAACAGTACCATGGGCTGCATCAAAAGAGGGGTGACAAGCAGGGAGAGGGAAGTGACTGTCCCTCTCTACTCTGTCCTCATGAGGCCTCATCTGGAGCACTGCATTCAGGTCTCAGGCTCCCAAGACAGGAAAGATTTGGAGCTTTTAGAGTGTAACTCTTCTCTGAACACAAGGATGATCAGAGGGTTGGAGCACCTCTCCTGTGAAGACAGGCTGAAAGAGCTGCACTTGTTCAGTTTGGAGAAGAGAAGGCTCCAGGAGACCTTGTTATGGCCTTCTGGTACTTAAAAGGAGGTTATAAACAGGAGGGAAATCAACTTTTTACATGGACAGATAGCGATAGGATGTGAGAGGTGTGATTCAAATCGGATGTTAAGAGTAAGTTTTCCACAGAGAATGGTGTGGCACAGGCTGTCCAGAGAAGGAGTGGATAGCCCATCCTTGGAGGTGTTCAAGGCCAGATTGGATGGTACACTGGACAGCCTGATCTAGTGGTTAGCAACCTTGCACGTAGCAGAGAGGGTGAAACTAGATATTCTCTGAGGTCCCTTCCAACCCAAGCCATTCTATGATTCCATGATTCTATAATTCTATTATAGGAAGATTATTAATTGAGCGTAAGTAGGAGTGGAGAACTATCTGTCAAGCTGTTTGCTCTTGTTAGGAGCCCTCAAGGATGGGTGAAAAAGAGAAATAATGGTGTAATATATCAAACCATTACCTCAATTCATCCAGAAACAAAAGCTGGCACATTATAAGGAAACTTATGTCCTGGCTTCAAAATGAAAGAACATCACTTTTTCCTGAAGCAAAACAAAAATTCATGTTCAGACATGGTTTATAAAGATTCAGGAGAACAGCCAGAAATTGTTACCTGCATTCACTGCTGTGCAGCAAAAGCAGCATCTTCTTACACCTTTACAGAGGGACCAGTGCCAACAAGACTCCCAGTCTCCTTACTTTTTGCAGCAAAGGAACTGGCAGCAGTGCTCTCTTACTGCTATGCTGCACAAGCAACAGACATGGCCTGCCATACATCTTAAATCATACACTTGCCTGCAGAATTGCTTTCTTACTGATGTCTTTCCAAAGATGGTGCTTCTCTTGTAAATCCCAGCTGTGAAGGAGCAGTGTGAAGCAATAGCAGTCTCTGTGAGCATGGCAGCAATAACGCATGGGGTACAAAACCAGCTCTCTCACCGCCTCCAAGTTCTTCAGAAGCCAAACTGAACAAATGCAGCACTCAGTCCCTCTAGCAGATTTTTCCAGTTCCCAAAGCACTTAAGTTATCTTCCAAGTCATCTTCATCCTACAGATACTATGTAAGCCTAGCAAAAATTTATTCCCACACACATATACATCCCACACCTGTAGCAATTCATGATACCAGACACCTACCAATCTACTCCCCATATGGCTGCTCAGTTTTCCAAGGAAGTCAGCTACCAGCTTTCCTGCTCCATGCATATGGGTACCCTCTGAATCCCACTTTAACACTGCAACTGCAGGTTGAGTTAATTAAAGGCTGACACTTAGCACTTGAACTGTATTTATCTGCAACTTGCCTCAGTGAGTTTAAGGAAGCATCCCATGTGGAGGAACACAAGACTTGGTAGATCTGTTAACAACAGTAAACAGATGGCAATATTGAATTCCAAAGGTTCTTAAAGAAAAGTTCACAACATGGGAACAGGATTTCAGTCACTAAAAACGCAGTAGGCTAGGATTATACACAAGTTGTTGAAAAGTACCCTAACATCTTCAGCTATGAAAAAGTCCTTCAAACTCAGCTGTCTGAAGTTCTGCCCACAGCTTCTCCTGGGGCTTCTGGGCAGAGTAGCTTATCTCCACTTTCCATGACCAGGTTGCTCTGCTGAGAGAACCTTCTATCTGCTTCTCTTTGATCTTCAGCTTTCCTTCAGCTGCAGTGAACTGGCTGGGTAGATAAAACCCACATGCATTCTCCCTTTATCTCTGGAGGCCCTGGAGCATGTTCAAATAAAGGCAACAAAGGTGGTGAAGGGTCTGGAGCACAAGTCTTACAGGGAGCAGCTGAAGGATCTGGGATTGTTCACTGTGAAGAGGAGGCAGCTCAGAAGAGACATCATCACTCTCTACAACTACCTGACAGGAGGTTGTAGCGAGGTGGGGTTTTCTCACAGGTAATCAGCAAGAGGGCAAAAGGTAATGGTTTTAAGTTGTGCCAGAGGAGGTTCAGGTTGTATTTCAGGAAAAATTGCTTCTCCAAGAGTGGTGATGCCCTGGAACAGGCTGTCCAGGGAGGTGGTGAAATCACTGTCCCTGAAGGTATTCAAGAAACATATAGAGGTGGCACTAAAGGACATGGTTAGTGGGCATGGTGGTGATGAGCTGATGGTTGGACTGGATGATCTTAGAGGTTTTTTCAACCTAAATGATTCTATGATTCTGCATCTTGCTCCAGTATCTGGAGATTCTCTAGGGCCTTATGAACCTCAGAGTAAGCATACTAAAGTAGATCCCAGAAGATTCTCTTTCTAAATGTTTCCCTGAGATGGCCTTGAATGGGCCACTCCTTGGTACTGTTGATGCTGCTGCTGAAGATAGGCACAGATCAGAGAGCAGTCTGAATATGAATTTGTAGAGGGAAAGGAGAAAGGGAACAAGCTATTAACTGAGCAGGGAGATGGATTATTCATGGCTTCGACAAATTTTGGATATGTCCCAAAGTGCTGTCAATTGCTAGTCGGAAATAGCCAAAAAATGAAAAATGAGCTTTTTTTTTAAGGCTGTGTCAGCAGTATCAATCAGAGAAGTATCCAAAAATCTTGAAATGAATACAGCACTTCTCTGGCTGATGGCAGTCAAGGAGAATATATTTAAAATGGGCAGAGAAATAAGGATGCACCAGTCTGAGGTTATTTACCTAGCAGCATTTATTCCATTGTCTATACAAAAAAAGGTATTTAGTTTTTCTCAATTGTTTCTCTTCCTTCTTACAAGAGCTTGGGTTGATTTTACTATAAAGAGTTTCAACATGGTTACATTTCATTTTCAGAAAAAAAAAGATTTTTTTAATAATATATAGAATACATCTGTTACACTCAGGGCATGACAGAGAGCTACAGTAGAGGGTATTAAACTGCACTAGCTTTGCTACAGACCAATGTCAAACAGTCTTACTTTTCCTTTATTATTTTGGCTGGAAAAGAAATTAAATACTGGAAAATCCCAGCATCTGTGAGGCATTTCAACAGCTGGCTTTCTGGAATCATAGGAATAGCCCTTACAGCCAATGTGGAAATCCACATAAGATATGTAGTGCAGAAAGAAGCCAATTGAGATTTCTGAATATCTGGGCTATAGTCCTAGTTATTTTTTGTTCTTGCTTTATTTTCTTTCTGAATGTTATGAAACTTTTCTTTTA